>NC_092518.1:39893506-40523097 GCF_047511675.1 Marmota flaviventris
CCACATCCCCAGCCCTTTTTTGAATTTTATCTAGAGAAAGGGTCTCACTGAGTTGCTTAGGGCTTCGCTAAGTTGCTGAGGCTGCTTTTGAACTTATTTTCCTCCTGCCTCAGTCTCCCAAGTGACTGGGATTACAAATGTTCTCTACCATGCCTGGCTAAATAAGAAATTTTTGATAAAAGGGAGGCTGTAAAGAAAATGGAACAAAGAATCTGAGAGTGGTGGGCTGGGCCAGGGAAGAAATGCCACTGAAGAAAAGACATTTGAACAGATCAGAAGATAGGAAGGAGTGAGTCTTGGAGCCAGAGCATCTTTGGCAAGGGCAGCAATATTAAGGCTGTGGAACTCCTGCTTCCTGCTTATGCCACCACTAGGTGGCATCTCTGGACTAGGACCAAAGGTTTTCTTGACCTATTTAAGGAGTGCCATTCTTCTCCATACAGATTTTCTCTTTCTTTCATGAAGCTATTTGTATAACATTTGATCTTTCCCAATAAATTTAAATATTTAGTTAGTTTTAATAATATAATTATAACTTATGCCTCTACCATCTAAAGAAAAGGTATGGCTTTTACAATAATCTCCATTATGCATCTATCCAATTTATAGTCTCCCCTCCCTACCTAAGGTAAACATCATCCTCAACTTTTAATTTCTTTTTTATATAATTTTATTGCAACTATACAAAATTCTAAGTAGTTTGTGTTCTTTATAGTAGTAGCTTTTAATTATATAAACATATATTATGCTTTACATTAGCATTTGGGCTTATAATTATCCCCCTTAATATTCATCCATATTGTTGAGCATTGTTCTAGTTCATTCATTTGACTCCTGGTAATGAGCATCCATTTTTTCCCCAGGTTTTGCCATTTGAACAGGATGCCACACACATTCTAGGTTTCTTGTGCGAGTATTTTTCTTGGATAAGAGAACATTTGTTGGACTGCAAGTCATGTGAATATTCACTATAAGTGGGAATGCCAAACTATTTTCTAAACTGGCTGCACTGATTTATATTGCTTTGGTAGGGCAAAAAGATCCTGTGAATCTTCACAGTCTTTAACTCTTGGTCTTGTCAGATTTTTACAATTCTGCAAATCAAATTGGTGTCAAATGTCTTTTTATCATGTCTTGATTTGTAGTTCCTTGTTCACTAATGAGTTTGAACATCTCTTCATGTTTATTAGCCCTATCTCTCTCTTGTCTGAATAGTCTAACAGATAGACTTACTTTTTCTTACATAACCATAGCACTATTATGACACTCAACACTATTAATTCTTCGCACTCTTTTAGAAGTATATTCATGCCAAATGTGTTTACACTCATTCCATTTCTTTTTTTATTTATTAATTCAACAAACACTTATCCAGACCAGGGATACAGGAGTGGAAAGAGATTCTATGATAATCAGAAAGCTCAACTCCGCTAAGTAAAAATGAACTCAGACTATAAAAATCTGCCCTGCCACTCATCTGGATGTGAGAAAACAGCCATGGATAAAACCAGATGAAAAATTAACAGGAAACACTTCTCCCAAGGACACGCTGCAGCTGTAATACCATAAGGAAACCATATTTTGAGTTACTACTGCTCCAGGTAGGGCTTCTTTATGGTAGTACAAGAAACTTTGTTGTCTACAGTCATATACTATCCGAAACTTTGCTATTTGAAATAATATCAGAAAGAATAAAACACCTGCATCTTAATGGAGATTCTAATTTACTTAGACACAGAAAAACAAGCCTCAATTTCCAACACAGGTGCATAGCTCCAGATATGGGTTATATGGACACAACACCTGACAGCTATCTGAATTGTTTCCAATTCAGGTCTCTGGGTTCACTTTGCAGTCCAGACCTGATGTTGACCCCCTTAACACACAGCCTTGCTTTACTTTGAGCTCCCCAACACACTGTTTTGTTTAAATTGCATCTAAACTCTACTCTTCTTCATATTCCTATAAGAACTCTATATTTTCCTGTTTAGGGAGCTGCCCCATGGTTCCTCTAGTATATGGTCTCCCTAATTGATTAAATAAGCTATCAGAGTATAACTTAGTCCCTGGTGGTTTTAGGCTATTTGACTGTGACATGTCTTAAATTCCAGATTCCTAAACTGAGGCACAAAGGGGCTGAGTACATAGAAAGCCCCCATTAAGTCCACATTTCAGCCTACCCTTGGTCCTCAAAATACTTCTCGCCTGAGGATTTAGAAAGGCCTTCAGTGGGGCACAGAGCCTTCTACTTCTATCAGGATTCTATGAAGGTGGAGTATTGAACTTGGTTTTGTAGGACAAATAGGCATTCTTAGCTCAAGGGCAGTATGACTTCTTCCCCTTCTGCCACAATGACATCTCCCACAATGTGGAATACTCCAGGATTCCACATTGAAGGTGATAAGGGGCAGCAAATTGTTTGAATGGAAGAATCAAGAATCTTGTATGAAAGCTATATTTGCAAAGTAAAGGCACCAACACTGTATAGATTTTACTTTATAAGGAAATAAAAATAAAAGTTTCCCTCTGCAGCTGCTAGTATATAGGCACAATATTCCAGTATGTCAGTACAGGAACCACCTTCCTTAACAAGACTCCTAAAGAGCAAGAAATAAAATAAAAAATCAATAAGTGGGATGGCATCAAATTAAAAAGCATCTGCACAGCAAAAGAAACAAGAGTATGACGAGACAGTCCATAGAGCTCTTTGCCACCTGCTCCTCAGATAGGGCATTAATATCCAGAAAATACAAAGAACACAAAAAACAGCACCCAAAATATCAAATAACCCAATCAATAAATGGGCAAAAGACCTAAACAGAAACTTCTCAAAAGAAGAAATACAAATGATCAACAAATATATTAAAAAAATGTTCAGCCTCTTTGGCAATTAGGGAAATGCAAATCAAAACAATGTTGAGATTTCATTTCACTCCAGTCAGAATGGCAATTATCAAGAATACAAATAATAATAAATGCTGACAAGGATGTGGGGAAAAAGATAAATCATACATTGTTGGTGGGATTGCAAATTAGTTCAACAACCCTGGAAAGCAGTATGTAGATTCCTAAAAACAAAACAAACAACAACAAAAACAAAACTAGGAATGGAACTACCATATGACCCAGCTCTCCTACTCTTTGGTATATATCAAAAAGATTTTAAATCAGCATACTACAGGGAAGCAGTCACATCAAAGTTTATAGGAGCTCAACTCACAGTAGTTAAGCTATGGAATCATCTTAGGTGCACTTCAACAGAGGTAAGGCTAAAGAAAATATGATATATATACACAACTGAGTATTACTTAGCCATAAAGAAGAAGGACTTTATAACATTTGCTGGTAAAGCAAATGCTAAGTGAAATAAGCCAATCGCCCAAAGTCAAAGGTTGAATATTTTCTCTGATAGGCAGAAGCTAATCCAAAATGTGGGGTGGTCAGAGAAGGGAAAAAAAAGGGAAAGGGAATTCCATCAATGTAGAGGAAAGATCACTAGACTAGAGGAAGGGAATTGAGCAGGCGGAAGAGGGGAGTGGAATAAGGGAAGAACAGTGGAATGAATATGAGGGAACTTTCATACGTACATACACGCATATACCACAGTGAATTGCAACATCAAATATATCCACAAGACCCTAATCATAAAATCAATCTATAAATAAACTGCAGAAAGATCAGTAGAGTAGATGCTGGGGAAGTGAATTAGAGCAAATTATATTTCATGCTTTTGTGATTATGTAAAAATGTATCCAATGTTATATATAACTAAAAAGAATCAACTAAAAATACTTCATAGGTAGGTTGGGAGGATTCCATTTAATAGTGCTTAATAAATGTTTCTTGCTATGAAAGAAACTCAAAAAGAAAAAAAAAATAATAAAATTTCCTAAAGAGTTTTTATTGAAGTGCATTAGATTAAGGACACATCAAAAATTATTATTGGCATATTCATTTTAGTTCGGGTAGATGGAGTAAGAGATAAGGTAGATTATGGGAGCATTCAAACCCTAAAGCCAAGCCCCATGGGCACAGCAAGGATTGGGAACCTAACACTTACTGGACCCCTTTTTCCATCCTGTGGTATATCCTAGGAGGGCTTGCACAACGCAGATTTCTCTCCCTTTTCCCGTCGTGGTATGTTCCAGCCTGATTTCTCCTCCCTTTTCACCCTATAGTTTTGGCCAGCTTCTCAGAACGCTATTATACAAATGCACAGAGTACAGATTTAGAGAGCCTCCCCTCTGGCAGTAAGCTCGTCCAGCAAAATGTCCCTACTCCTGCTTCCTGCCGCCAGGGGCATAACTCCACATCAATGCTCAGTGAGTTGAGCTAGAGGCGTCCTCGTTCTCAGTATGGAATGGACACTCTTCTAACATGGCGTAGTCCATAGGGATGCGCCTCGGGAGCAGCCATGTTCCCTGCCTGACAACGCTGCATATTAGGTGCCCCTACCGAAAGCCGCTGAGGATAGACTCCGCAACGACTCCATGTTGACTCTTGGCTGAGCCTTCCAAGGTTGTTTTGCGCATGCGCATATCCTCACTTCCGCTGTCAAACTCCAAATCCCGAGAAGGGGAGGTGTTAGGGCCGGTGACCGGAAGCGGCTGCGGTTCTCAACCTCGGTTAGATAGTTGTCAAGCGGATTCAACTCAATGCCAGAGGGATGTAGAGGTGATGGGCGGCCGGGGAGGGTGAGTACCGGGGGATTCTGTGATGGATTCATTGATCTAACATGAGTTGAATGATTTGCCCATTATTTTGCAGGGTTTTCTCTTTTCAGATAGCAATATTAAGGTCTTAAAGTTCCCCTGTTTTGTGCATTGTTTTATGTGTTCTTAAATAATTAATAATTTGTATTTTATTCAGGAATTATTTAGAAGTGCATTTTCAATTCCCCAAAGTTTATCTTTTTAATGGATTTCTAACCTTTGTTTTCTGTGTCTCAAATCTACATAAAACTCATTGTTGAAATATAAGGAGACTTACGGCCTAGTCTGTGGTGAATTTTTAGCAATGTTTTGTGTTTAACTTGAAGATAATATTTAGATGTCAGTTGTGTCATGCAAAATATGTATGGGGGGTTCTGCTTCTTCCATTATGAGAGTGGAGAGAGAAATTCTCCACTTTGATGGTAATTTGTTCATTCTCCTTGCTTTTGTCAATGATCTATTGTGGGCTAATATTCCTATAAAGTCTGAGACTTAGGGCTGAGACTGTAGATCAGTAGTAGACCACTTGCAAGGCCTGGGTTCCATCCCAAGCATGCAAACATTTTTTTTTTTTTAAGATAAAGTGTGAGACTTAGGTCATAGTGCATTTATCCACTAATTGATGTCCCATTACTCAAACACAATTTGATGAAAAAATTATTCTTCCATCGTTACCAAAAACAAATGGGCCATGCTTTTGTGGGGGTACTTTCTGGGTTCTTTATTCTGTCCCATTGATCTGTGTCTATGCCCCTGCCAGTAGTTTCCACACTATCTTGATTACTGTAGCTGTGTAATAAGTCTTGCTATCAGGTAGAGCAATTCCTTCCACTTTATTTTTTAAATTATTTTAAGTCTTCTAGTTCCTCTGCTTTTCCATATGCATGTCCTAGTCTTGTCTCTACCTACAACACATCTTGCTGTGTCAACTTGGGAACAATGTACATCTTAACTATGTGAAGTCCTTCAGTCCATGTACATAGTATATCTATTTATCGTCTTTGATTCTTTCAACAGTGTATTGTAATTTTCAGCATACAAGTACTGTATATGTTTTAAGTTTATGCCAAAGTACTTAATTTTTTTGGAGGAGTTGTAAATGGCATTATCTTTTAAATGTTGGTTTCTACACATTTGCCGCATACATATATAAGTGTATAAATACACACATACATATATACACACATATATTCATAAATGCACACCCATATATAAGAGTACAGTTGAGTTTTATGTATTGATCTTGTGTCCTACAGTTTTTCTGAATTTTATTATTACTACTACTAATAATTATTTTTTGTGGTGCTGAGTATTGAACCCAGGCCCTCATGCATACTAGGCAAGTATTCTACCATTGAACCAAATTCCCAGCCCTGAAGTTAATTATTTATTTACATCTATTTGGTAATTTCCTTGAAACTTTTCTGTACAGACAATCATGTCATATACAGAGACAGTTTTATTTCTTCCTCTCTAATCTCAACACTTTCCTTTTTCTTGTTTTATCATGCTGGTTAGAACTTCCAGTACAGATTGAGTTATCCATTTTTTGCAGTGGTTGGGATCATAAGTGTCTCAGGTTTCATATTTTTTGGATTTTTGAATAATTGCATATATAGATATTGAGGTATATTCAGGATGGTACACAAATCTAAACATAAAATCATTTGTGTTTCATATATACCTTATACACATAGCCTGAAGGTAATTTCAAAGAATATTTTTAGTGTGCCTGTATTTTGGCTGTGATTCATGAAGAAGTCAGGTATGGAATTTTCCACTTGTGGCATCATGTCATCAATGAAGAAGTTTGTGATTTTGGAGTATTTTGGAATTCAGGTTTTTGGATTAGTGAAGCTCAAACTGTACTACGTTGAATAAGAGTGATGAGCATGAATATCTGCATCATTCCAGTCTTAGGGAGAAAACATTCAGACTTTCACCATCAAAGTATGAGTTAACTGTTGGGTTTTGCCTTTTTGTGTTTTTAAATGGATGCTCTTCATCAAGCTGAAGAAATTCTCTGTATCTAATTTGCTGCGAGTCTTATCATGAATGGCCATTGCATTTTGTCAATACTATGAATTTATATAATCTTGTGATTTTTCTTCTTTAGCCTGTTAATATGTGTGTGTGTGTGTGTGTGTGTGTGTGTGTGTGGGTTATGCGGATTGATTTTTGAATAGTGATGCAGACTATTCCTAGGATAAACCCTACTTGGTTGTGGCATATATATTTTTGGATATATGCAGGAATTGATTAATATTTTTTAAAAGGATTTTAAATTCATGAGCAATATTGGCCTATAGTTTTATTTTTTTTGGTACTGTTTTAGGTTTTATTATTAGGGTAATAGTGGTCTCAGAATAAGTTGGTGACTATTTTCTTTTTTCTAGAAGAGATTGTGTAGAATTTGTGCTAATTTTTCTTTAAATGTTTAGTACAGTTCTCCAGTGAAACCATCTGGGTTTGTAAATTTTCATTTGAAAGCTTTTTTTTTTTTAAAAAAAAAAACTATTGTTTCAATTTCTGTAGTAGTTTTATAACTATTCAGATTATCTATTTAATATCATTTCAGATTACCCAACAGTGGATGAGTTATGGTAGTTTGTTTTATGAGGAATTGGACTATTTCATTCAAGTTGGAGAATTTATGTGCATTGTTATTTATGGTATTCCTCTACTGTCCTTTTTTTCAAATATATATTTTTTTAGTTGTAGTCGTCAATACCTTTATTTTATTTATTTGTATGTGGTGCTGAGAATCAAACCCAGGGCCTTGCACGTGCTAGGCTAGTATTCTTCTGCTGAGCCACTGCTGAGCCACATCCTTAGCCCCTTTTTATTCATTTTGAGACAGGGTTTCACTAAGTTGCTTAGGGCTTCTCTGAGTTTCTGAGGATGCTTTCGAACTTGTGATCCTCCTGCCTCAGCCACTTGAGTTGCTGGGATTACAGGAGTGGGTCACCATGCCCAACTGTCTTATCTCTTTTTGTTTTTATCAGTCTTGCTAGTTGATTACCAACTTTATCCATCTTTTCAAAGGGCCAGCTTTGGGATTCATTGATTTTTCTCTATTGTTTTTCTGTTTTCAATTTCATTGATTTCTGCTCTATATTTATTACTTCCTTTTGCTTGCTTTGGGGTTTACTTTGCTCTTCTTTTTCTAGTTTTTTGAGATGGGAGCTTGGATGGTTAATTTCAGACCTGTCTTCTTTTCTAATGTAAACACTTAGTGCTATAAATTTCTCAATGCTGCTTTAAGAACTGTATTTCATAAATTCTGATATATTGTATTTTGATTTTTATTTATTTAACTTCCCTTAGGACTTTTTCAATCTATGGATTATATAGAAATAAACTAATTTTCAAGTGTTTAGAGATTTTCTTATCTTTCTGTTATTGATTTTTAGTTTGGTATTCTTATATTCAGAGAAAATGCATTGTTTAATTTAAATTTGTGAAGGTGTTGACTCAGGCATAGTCTATCTTTGAGAATATTGATAGGTGCTTGAAAAGAATGTGTATTCCATTAGTGTTTCTCTGGAGTAAGCTGGGTATTTTTCAAAAGAGGTTTTCTGATTAGTGAGATCCCCTTTCTTCTGTTACTTTGATTAAGGAGAGTTTCTTTTTTTTGAAGCTTTTTTTTTTTTTTTTAATCTGGGCTTGTTGGTTGTTCTGAATTGTTAATTCCACCAGTAACTTTTGGTGATGTATGGAAGGGAAAAAGTAAACCCAGGTAACTCACAACTGGTTTTGTTACTGAAGTTCTGTGATATGTAGGCTATTCACCTTTCTTTTCTGTCTTTCAGATTCTTCCTATTTCTCTTTGCTATGTTATGTCAGGTTTTTTATTTTTTCCAGTCTCTTCTATACTCACTGGTTTCTTCTTTTCTTTTCTAGTATTGATTTTGTTTGAGAGGGAGGGAGGAGGAGAATGCATGGGGGATGTCCTGCAAAATTATTGTTTTATTTACAATTTTATATGTATTAATTAATTTTATTTGTATTAATTACTATTTTGCTTAATTTTGGTTTTCTTACTACTAATGCTTTCGGTTGAATACTTAACTCATTTTGGTTGTATTTACTTTTTATTTAAAAAAGTCATTTAAGGGGCTGGGATTGTGGCTCATCGGTGGAGTGCCCGCCTAGCATGGGCAGGGCCCTGGTTCGATCCTCAGCACCACATAAAAATAAAGGCATTGTGTTGTGTCCATCTACACCTAAAAAATAAATATTAAAAAAAGCCATTTAAAGCCAAAATTTCAGTGTAAACACAACTTTGTGTTCCATAATTTCTGATAAAAATTGTAAAGTGTTTCTATTGATTTTCCACTTTGATACTGGGGTTATTTAGGGAGTATTTTTCCTTTTGTTGTGGCACTGGGATTAAACCCAGTGCCTGCACATGCTAGGCAAGCACTCTATCATTGTGCTACATTCCCAACCCATTTTTAATTTTTATTTTGAGTCAAAATCTCTCTAAGTTTCTGAGGCTGGTCTCAAATTTGTGGTTCTCTTGCTTCAGTCTCCTGAGTAGCTCGGATTACTGTTACATTCCACCATACCTTACTTTCTCTTCATTTTAAGTGGATATTTTCCCTTTCTTAACAAGAATGTCTAAATATATAGTGCCTCTAGTAATTGACCAGAGTAAAATTATACTTCAATTTGGACCCAAAATTACTCTTTCCTCCTAGGTTCCCTCAATAGGAGTAGTTTTCTCTCCAAATGTTTTTTGAGATAATTGAAAAGTTTTAGCCCCAGGCTATTAATATTTTTCTTATCATGTCTCTTCTGTTTTAAGAAAGTCAACTTTTTTATTCCAAATTCCCAATCATATTTTCAACAAACATAAAGCAGAACCACATTTATTTTGGGTCTACCATGTAAAAGTACTGTATGATATAATGTTGAACATGAATTTTGGAGCCAGGTAGACTTGGTTTGACTTGCTACCACTAAACCTCTGTTTCTGTATGATTATAATGAAATAATTATAGCAACACATAGATACCAAGATTGGAATGAAAATGATATGAAGGATCTGCCTGTGCATATTACTCAGTTCCTTAGGCAGATTGAGTTTCCCTTATCAGAAATGTTGGAACTGGAGACTATCATGCTAAGAGAAATAAACCAATCCCCGAAAACAAAGGCCCAATGTTCTCTCTAATGTGTGGATGCTGACTTAGAATAGGCAGGGGGAGGGAGGAATGGGGGATTGGATGGGGAAATGGGGGAAGGGAGGGGGATGGGAATGGGAAAGATAGTAGAATGAATCAGACATAATTTTCCTGTATTCATGTATGAATACATGACCTATGGAACTCCATATCATGTACAATCAAAAAAATGGGAAGCTATATTCCACATATGTAGATATGTCAAAATATACTCTACTGTCATATGTAACTAAAAAGAACAAATAAAAAACTGGAGGAAAAAAAAAGAAATGTTGGAATAAGAAAGAAAAAAAATAGAAATGCTTAAGGACCAGAAGTTTTCTGGATTTGATAGTTTTTCAGATTTTGGAGCATTTGCATATATGTAATGAGATATCTTAGAGATGGGACCCAAGTCTATATACAAAATTTATGTATGTTTCATATACATGTTATATGAGTACCTGAAGATAATTTTACATATATTTTTTATATTTTTAATGCATCTGTGGTTTTGTGTATGTGTGTGTGTGTGTGTGTGTGTGTTACTGGGGATTGAACTCAGGGACACTCTGCTACTGAGCTACATCTCCAGCCCTGTGTATTTTTATTTTAAGACAGGGTCTCACTAAATTGCTCAGGTTGGCCTTGAGCTTCTGCTCCACCTACCTCAGCCTCCTGAGTAGTGGGGATTATAGGTGTGCACCAGGCACCTGGATTGCAGTTCATCTTGACTATATTCCATTACATAAATTCAGTGTGGAATTTTCCACTTGTGGAATCATGTTGGTGCTCCAAACGTTTTAGATTTAAACAGAGCATTTTGGACTTCAGATTTTTGGATTTGGAATGCTCAGCCTATATAACAGTATTTGCTAATATATGTTAATTGTTTATATTTTGCCAGTTCCATACCAAGTGCCTTATAAATATTATCTCACTTAATTTTCACAACTACTTGAGATTATTTTGATTTTTTTTGAAAAATAAGACTGAAGAAGCTTTTTTATAGTCTCACAGCTAATAGCTGGTAGAGCTAGAATTTAAACGTTTATTAATTTTGGTCCAAATCTCATAGTCTCACTCATATTCCATTGTTTTGGGGGGATACCAAGGCTTAAATCCAGGGGTGCTTAACCACTGAGCAATATTACCAGTCCTTTTTTATTGTTTGGGACAAGGTCTCACTAAGTTGCTTAGGACCTCCCTAAGTTGCTGAGGCTGGCCTTGAACTTGCAATCTTCCTGCCTCAGTCTTCCAAGTTGCTGGGATTACAGTCATGTGCCACCATGCCCAACTTCATATTCCATTTTAATTAATAAATACAATAGGTGTTTCTGGGACTTTGACTACTTGGGTTCCAACAGAAAGTGTTTGTGTGGTGAGTACTGTATGATTCTAACCATGTGGACCATGTCTTTCCAGGTTTCTTGGAGTCTCTGCCATGTCCATGGGCCACACCCTTTAATGAAGGCTGTAGAATCATCTTCCTGATCCCAGTAGCTCCAGTTGAGTCTACAGACCCTACCAAACTTGGAGTTCCTGGGAAGAGTGGAGTTGTCAGCAAGAGAGCCCTAGAGCTGAAATCCAGTGTGAACATGGCAGCCAGCCAGAATTTGCCCCAGCAAGGAAGACATGGCAATGCCTGTGAGGTGAGGAGAGGAGGAGATACCCAGGGACAGAAATTAATTCAGAACTTCAAATCCTGAGGGAGAGACTTTATATTATTGTTTGATTTGTAATACTTTTTACTAGGCAGGATCATTTTCACTCCATTTTTATATATTTATTTATTTTTTGATGATGTTGAGATTGAACCCAGGGCTTAATGCCTGCTAGGCAAGTGCTCTACCACTGACTTACACTCCAGCCCCTCCATATTTTTTTTTTTAATTAAAAAAAATTTTTTTAGATGCATGGGCTTTTATTTTATTCATTTATTTATATGTGTTGCTGAATCGAACCCAGTGCCTCACACATGCTAGGCAAGTGCTCTACCACTGAGCCACAGCCTCAGCCCCCCATATTTTTTATTGTTTACTTATTTCCCTTTTATGAATTTTCTTTTCCTATCCATGCTTATTTATTTATCTTAGCCTATGGTTTTTTTTAAAGGTTTTTTTTTAATATTAAGGTTAATAACGTTTGCCGTTCTTGCATGTTTTGTGAATATTTTTGCCACTTTGTAATTTGCAGTTAGCTTGCAGTTTTGTTTACAAGTGGTGAAGCAAACAATTTGTATAAAATCTGGGATATCAATTAGTTCTTTAAAGTCTTGTTTGAAAAGTAATCCTTTCCTCTTTTACTTTCCCCTGGATTCCAGATCCTTAGAGGCAAGCACTCTTAATATTTTAATGTGTTTTTAAAGTTTTCAATATTTTCTATTAACTTCCCACTATGGAAGATAGATATTGAGCTTTTCTATACACCCCCACCCCACACACATATTCATTTCCTGTTAACCGATTCTCCTTGGATAAATACAGTGTATATCAATATTTGGGTAAAGTGTTTGTCAGTGTTTGTTATTGTAACAATATGTAAGTAAGTCACATATTATCCATGCTGTGATTACTACTTATGTACTACTTTTTTCTTTTACCTGCAGTTAACAATTTTTTAATGAAGTCGTTTGTTTGCTTTACTATGTAGATATTAGTAATTCAACTCTAAATTCTTCCCAAGTGTTTAAATCTTATTTCCATATAGTCAAACACATTAGTAATAATTGTAGTGATAGTACTTTTTCTGTTTACTTATGTACTTATTTTTGATTGCCAAATGATAATTATATAAATTTATGGGTATAGTGTAATTTTTTTTTGCTTAACCACTGAGCCACATCCCCAGCCCCTTTCTGTGTTTTATTTAAAGACAAGGGTTTCGCTGAGTTGCTTAGGGCCTTGCTAAGTTGCTGAATATGGCTTTGAACTTGCAGTCTTCCTGCCTCAGCCTCCCAAGATACTCAGATTACAGGCTAGTGTCAAAATGCCTGGCTACGTTTTTTATTTTAAATAGCTCTTTTTGCTTTCAGAATATTTTCTTTCAATAATGTGCTGTTTTTATTTTACAGATGTAGCACTTATTACTCAAAGGATAGTATTAATAATTTTTAAATTTAATTTTTAAAATATTTATATGGACATATGGCTCGAAAAGTTTAAAAAATTTGAAAGCTGTATAGTCTAAATTTTCTTATCCATATTTCTTCTATCTGCTCATCACTCCCTAATACACATAAGCAGGTTAGTTTTCTCTATTTGATTATAGTTGCTTTAAGTAAATTTTAAAAGGGCTGAGGATACATTCTTATTTTCTCCTTTTTCTTTCACAAAATGTGGCCACCAAATTTCATAATTTTTTGTTAATTGAAAATATTTTCGTGAAATATAGCACAATTATAAACCATGCTGCTGTGAGCACTTTTTTGGTACTGGGGATTGAACTCAGGGTCACTTTGCAAGTGAGCCACATCCAGCCATTTCTGTTTTTTATTTTTTAAAAAAAAAATTAAAATACTTTTATTTGTAGATGGACACAATACCTTTATTTTGTTTGTTTTTATGTGGTACTGAGGATCAAACCCAGTGCCTCACTGATGCTAGGCAAGTGCTCTACCACTCAACTATAACCTCTGCCCTTTGTTTATTATTTTGAGGTAGGGTCTCACTAAGTTGCTGTGGTTTCACTAAGTTGCCCAAGCTGGCCTTAAACTTGTGATTCTCCTTCCTTGGCCTCCCAAGATGCTGGGATTACAAGTGTTTTCTACTGTGCCCAGTCTGAATACTCTTATTTGTGTCTCCTCGTGCACATGTGTACACCCCCTTTTAAGTATATGCATTCAGGTGGAGTTAATGATTCTGAAGTTCAATCTATATTTTAAAAATATTTTTAATATGAAATACATACAGAGAATTATACTAAACAGATGTACAAAGCTGAGTGATTTATCATTATATAGATCTAGAATGAGACTGTTGGCAGTTTTCCAGAATCCCCCTACTCTCCAAGATAACTACTATCCTGACCTTTATGATAATTACTTCCATTAAAAATAAAATCACTCCACAGAGTGGGAGATGATATAAAAAACAGAAGATGGGGCTGGGATTGTGGCTCAGTGGTAGAGCACTCGCCTAGCACGGGCAGGACCCGGGTTCTATTCTCAGCACCACATAAAAATAAAGGCATTGTGTTGTGTCCATCTACACCTAAAAAATAAATATTAAAAAAACCCCAGAAGATGTTGGGGTTGGAGTTGTGACTTGGTAGTAGAACACTTGCCTAGCACATGTGAGGCACTAGGTTCGATCCTTAGCACCACATAAAAATAAATAAATAAATAAAGATGTTGTGTCCGCCGAAAACTAAAAAAAAAAAAAAAAAAATTAAAAAAATTCTCTCACACAAATGTTTATACCTAAATGGCTAGTCAACACCTGAGACAGTGCTCAGTCTCATTATCACCAGGGAAATGCAAACTTAAACTACCATGTAATATCACTACACCCCCACCAGAATGGCTAAAATTAAGAAGATTGACAGTGACAGTAACAAACGTTAGCAAATTTGAAAAGCATCGTGAGCTCCCATAAGCTGCTCCTGGGAGTATAAATTGAAATAATCTGGAAACATTTTAGCCTTATTCATCAAAGCATATGAGGAAACAGTTCTCTTCCTAGGAAAACACCCAATAGAACTCCAGGTACCTTAGTACCAGGACACATTTATCAGTGCTCATTGTTGTATTACTTGTGATAGCCAATAATTGGAAATGACAAAGGTGTTAATCAATAATAAAATGGTCCAGTAAATTAAACATATTATTGAATGAAAGAAGCCAGGCATGCAAGAATGCATTTTGTTTCAATTTAAGTTTTTGTCTTGTTTTGTGTTTTGTAGCGCTGGCGCCTTGTGCATGCTATGCAAGCATCTACCACTGAGCCACATCCCCAGCCCTTATGTGAAGTTTTAACATAGGAAAAACAAACAAACAAACAAACAAAAAAACAAAAAACAAAACCACATTTGTAAAGGGGTATATGCATCATTGGTAAAACTAGAAAGCAAAAGAAGGAAGTGCTTGTCATTCTAGGCAGGACAACAATTTTATTGATTAGTGGAAAGGGGGAGGAAACATGGGGAAGACTTCTGGGCAAGTAGCTGGCAATGTTCACTTTCCAGGAGGGGTGGGAATTGGGTAAGTATTTGCCTTGAATAATTAGTTAAGCCAGGCTGTATTTATGTTCCATGTGTTTTTCTGCATAATTATTCTATTTCATGGTAAAGGGAGGAAAAAAGTACCCTCCAATTTTTAGTTTGTGTTTGTCTTGTGACTGAGGTTGAATTATGTGATTATGTTTAAAGAGGCTGCTTATTTTTTTATGAGATTGATTCATTGATTGGTACCAGAGGTTGAACCCAGAGGTGCTTAACCACTGAGCCCCACTGAGCACATCCCCAACCTTTTTATTTATTTATTTTTATTTTGAGACAGGGTCTTGCTAAGTTACTTAGGGCCTCCCTAGGTTGGTGAGGCTGGCCTTGAATTTGTGATCCTCCTTCCTTAGCACCTCCCCCAAGTCACTGGGATTATATATGCATGTACCACCATACTCAACTGAGCAGTTTTAAAATTTCCTTTGCTGATTTTTCTCTCATGTTGTTTCTATTGATATGAAGGGCATTGTTTCTTTTTTGTTTGTTTGTGGTGCTGGGATTTGAGCCAGGGCCTGGTGCATGCAAGGCAAGCACTGTACCAACTGAGCTATATTCCCAGCCCTATTTCTTGCTTTTAATGTGCCACAGACTATTTTTGCAGCTTCTCATTTGTCTTTTTTGGGGGGAGGGGATGTTGAGGATTGAACCAAGGGCCTCATGCATGCTAGGCAATTGCTGTATCACTGAGCAAATGAGCCCCTCATTTGTCCTTTTTTTGTGGTGCTGGGGATTGGACCCAGGGCTTTGTGCATGGCAGGCAAGCACTCTACCAACTGAGCTATATCACCAGCCTTTATTTATCTTTTGAATGAAAATTATATTGTTTTCTTCATGCATTTCATCTAATTGAATTTTTCAGTGTTTTTTTTGGATCCTGGGTTTATGCTTAGCAAGCACTCTGCAACTGAGCTATAACCACAATCCCAAGTTTATCAATCTTCTGTGTCCTCCATGTTTTTTTCATAACTAGAAAGGTCTTCATTGTTCAGCTATATTTGAAAAAATAAAAAAGCTTTTATACTTTTGTTTTAGTATTTTTATGTTTTTAATTTTATTTCTGTGAAAGGGAATAGCGTGAGAATACCTCCAATGTAAACTCTTAGCCAGCTGATATTCTTTAACTGTTACAGACATAAAGCAAACAAGTATTGAAATTGAATTTATTCAGGGAGAATAGGGAGAATACCCCCACATCTGGAGATCAAGAGTGTCTCTATGAGGTGGTTTTGCTTTTTACTTTCATAGCAGGGAGACTTACCAGGGGTGTTATATGTGTGTGTGTGTGTGTGTGTGTGTGTGTGTGTGTGTTTTAATCAGGGGAAGTCCCTGTCAGCCAAATGGGAAATGTTTATCTCTAAGGCTAGTTAATTTCAGGAGGGTAAACTTTTAACCTCAGTTAATCATTCATGAGACAAGAACAGGAAGTTGGAGGGACTATAGCAGGCCTTTCAGCAGGTTCAGGCAAAAGGAGAAAGCTGTTTGGCCTTGTCACAAGTAAACCTGGAAGCCATGAGTGGGCAGCAAGCCTTATCTAATTCACATGGGGGAATGTGGTCCTTTGCAGTTAGCCCTGAGATTTCTTAGTTGTCATTATTTTCAGGACTAAGATGGAATTCAGCATTGCCAGGCTTCCACTTCTTACAGACAGCCTTAAGGTTGACCTTGAAAAGTATTTGTAGAAATGAGGCTATGGAGGATGCCTAGGTCTATACCATTGTCAGTACAAATTTCATCTCTACATATAAAGTTGGTTTTATGTGCAAATTCAGGTGGAAGTGTGGTTGTTCTTAGGTCAGCTGGGTTGCAATATGTTGTTGAATCATTTGTCAAGCTTGGCTGCAGAGTAGCATTTATGACTCTGGGAAGGCTGCATCCCCAACCACAAGGTATACAATTATAAACAGGAAAAGAATTAGTAATCTTGGAATATATCTCATAGTTAGGATCCTATATAGATGCTCCTCCATTTATGATGGGATTACATCCCAATAAACTCAGTGAATAAAGGGAAAGATTAGTGTGGGAAAGGAGGTGTAGAATGACTGGCTGTATAAAAAGTGTATCATGGGAGTCACAGACCCCCATGGGAATAATCCATGATGTTTGTAGTTAACCATGGGTGAACCCCTCAAGGGAGCAAAGTCTTTGTGTATAATTAAGTGAAGTCTATATGACTTGCTGAAAGTGACAGAGGATGAAATGGTGCTTATGAGGATAAAGTTGCTGCTGTTTTTGCCTATGACTAATCCTGAGGTAGTAGAGTTATGGAGTTTGGAAATCTCAAGAATAGCATTGCATATGTCAGCAGATAGGATCTAGTTAGTATGTGTCAGGAGTTGGGATGATGATGTCAGTTTGCTTAAATATTCAGATGGGTCAGTAAGGGGAAATGGGATGTGCTTAGTGGAATGGCACTTAGATGTCCGTCCTGGGAGTCAGTTGGTAGATGACAAATCAAACAACCAGTGAGGTAGAGAATGGTAGTAACAGGGCTGGGGGTGTGTAACTCAGTGATAGAGTGCTTTCCTAGCATGCAAGAAGCCCTGGGTTTGATTCTCAAACACTGAAAATATAAATAAATAACAAGTAAATGGATAGATAAATGAAGGAAGGAAGGGAGGGAGGAAACGGAAGAAGGGAAGGAAGGGAGAAAGAAAAAGAAAGGGAGGGAGAGAGGGATGGAGAGAGGGAAACAGGAAAGCAGACAGGCAGACCACAAGAGTTGAAAACCAAACCAGGGAATGTTGTCACCACCTTTTTATGGTGGGGATCTAAATGAGGAAGAAGACAGAGAACACTGTGGAGGGCAAAGCCAAAGCAGCATGTTGGTTCTTTTTTAAAAATATTTTTTAGTTGTAAATGAACACAATACCTTTATTTTATTTATTTATTTTTATGTGGTACTGAGGATGAAACCCAGTGCCTGACATGTGCTAGGCAAATTCTCCACCACTGAGCTACAACCCCGGTCCAAGCATGTTGATTCTTAAGGAGATAGTTTGATTAGAGGTTAATGGAAAATAAGCAGAAATATGACAAAGAGCAAACAATGAAGCAAGATTACAGGGGCTACACAATTTTAACAGAGAGAAAACCAAATTCTAGTTTTGTATCATTATAATATTTGATGGTAAAGCTCTTTTTAAATATATATATATATATATATATATATATATATATATTGTAGGTGGACACACAATATCTTTATTTCATTTATTTTATTTTTTATTATTAGTTGTTCAAAACATTACAAAGCTCTTGACATATCATATTTCATACATTTGATTCAAGGAGATTATGAACGTGGTGTTGAGAATCGAACCCAGTGCCTCACGCATGCTAGGCAAGCACTCTACCACTGAGCCACAACCCCAGTCCAGTAAAGATCTTTTAAAAAATGTATAAATAAACCTATTAAACCTTAGTAAAACTTGACCACAGCAAATAAAATTCCCTTTTTGTAGACTATCTAGAACTTTCTATATCCATTTAGGTTTTCTCCTGCACTTCTTTCTCCTTCTAAAACATTAGTCATTTTATTTTAGCACAAAGTAACTCACTTTTTCCTTAATAAAACATATCCTGCATACCTATATACAAAGTTATGCCTGTCTGCCACCAAGGAGAGCCTTATACATATTGATTATGGCTTTTTAAAAAAATATTTATTTTTAGGTGTAGATGGACACAACACAATGCCTTTATTTTTATGTGGTGCTGAGGATCAAACCCGGGTCCCGCCCGTGCTAGGCGAGCACTCTACTGCTGAGCCACAATCCTAGCCCTGATTATGGCTTTTAAACACAGTAACTTCTATTTCACGGAAAAAACTAGAAACTATTAAGAATTGTAAATTATCTGTCATATACCAGCATTTTGTAACAGATTATTGGAGTTTATGAACATTCATCTTACAAGTTTTGAAATAGCCATACATATCCTTTTTAATTTTTTTGTGATTCTGGGCATTGAGCCTGGGGTATTCTACCACTGAGCTGCATCTTCAGACATTTAATTTTTTATTTTTTTTGAGACAGAGTCTCACTAAATTGCCTAGATTCTCCTGCCTCAGCCTCCTGAGTAGCTGGGATCCATATACCACCTTTATATATAGTATATATTAATATCCCTAATCCAAAAATCCCAAATCCAAAGGCGTTGAAATCTGAAACTTTTTTTAAAGATAACACATTTTTATACCTTTATTTTATTTATTTATTGTTTTATGTGGTTCTGAGGATCAAACCCAAGGCCTCAAATGTGCTATGTGAATGCTCTACCACTGAGCCATTACCCCAGCCTGAAATCTGAAACTTTTTGATGACTGATGTGATGTTTAAAAAGCTTTGGATTTTGGAGGATTTTAGATTTTTAGATTAAGGATGCTCAACTTGTAAAGTCTGTGCAAGTATTTCAAAATCAGAAAAACTTTGAAGTATTTTGAATAAGGGATACTCAACCTATACTACAACTCTCAAAATGGTAAATCTGAAACCAACCCAAATATATATAGTTCTCTGTTACTCATCTTTTTGTCATTGTGACTAAAATACCTGACAGAAACAACTTATAGGATAAAAAAGCTTATTTTGGCTCACAGTTTTAGAGGATTCAGTCCATGGTCTACTGGCTCCATTGATCGGAGCCTGATTTGAGATAGAACATCATGTCAGAAGGGCATGGCAGGGGAAAGATGCTCAGGTCATGGCATCTAGGAAGCCGAGAGAAGGGGCTAGAGAGAAGTTAAACCCTTCCATTGTATGCCCTCACTACTTCTTCCAACAAGGCCCTACCTCCCAGTAGAATCTTCAGTTATCAATGGATTAATCCAGTGATGAGGTCAGAACCCTCATGATCCAATCACTCCCCCAAAGCCCCACCTCTGAACATGTGAGACTTTGGGAGAATTCCAGATCCAAACCATAATACTTTATATACCATATAAAATTAAGATGCAAAAGATACAGAAACTTAAAGTTATGCCTAATTATTTCTAGCTTAGAAATTATATAGGTATCTAATGAATAAAATAACCAACCATTAACTAACACAAGTCCAAGGTTTTAAGTTACCTAAATATACTGTAAACTATCTTCAAACTGATATGCCACTAAAAATAATTATTTTAAAATTTTATCAAAATAATGATTCAATTTGGTTAGATAGAAATTTATATTTTTTATAATCTTGAATGTCTAGTAGATGAAGTGCTGCCTTATTCAATCAGCAAACCTGCATATGTTTAGAAAGGATATATCTGTCTTGAAAACATAATGTATGTTTCTTTTTGTTGTCAATTTTTTATCTAGAAAATCACCTGAAAGTTGTTAGATCACTTTTGGATTTCAAGTTTTTTTTTTTCACCATAGCCATGACTGCTCTTGCCAGAAATAATCACAATTGGTAAGCCTGCAAGGGGAATGTGGGGGGAAACAATGAACTAGGGATTGATGGTAATTTGGAATGAAAGGTGGGGTGGTCATTGTTCATGGAGCACTGACGTGGTGCAAAGCTCCCCTAGATACTCCTTTGTGGACAGAGGAAAAGGGTGACTTCCTAGGCTTTAACCAGATATTCTGGATTTTTCAAGCAAATAGATTATCTGATAGAAAATGATATTGCAGCCTGTTGCTTTGCTTGTCCTCCAAGGGAAGTTAATAAATAGAACAGAGTCTTTTAAACATTTTTTAAAAAGGTTCATTGAATATTTTAAAATGATTTTTGACGTTGATGCCCAATAAATTGCATTTTACATTATTGGAACATGTATGTATGTATGTATGTTTGTGTGTACATGCCAGTATATATATCCCCCTGTGCATTCACACACATACATGTACACACACACACAATAGAATTAAAGTTTTATATACAATCCTCTTTAGAAATAATGTCCTGGGATATTTTCCTCTTCTACTTTATTTCATTAAAAACAAAACTGGTTGCAATAAAAATGTATGCTTGTATTACATTTGGTGCTGATAATACAGAAGACATGGATATCTTTATTAACCCACAATATTAAATTAGTCTTGATTGCCAAAGATTTATGTAAATTATATGAACTTGAATTCTCAAATCATTTGGGTTAGCTTCTTTAATTTTTTTAATACATTGAAAGTATTGGAAGTTTAGACTATTTGGGGGAAATTATAGGAATGTTTGTTTTTTTTTTTCCCTCAGAGGTAGAAAAATATTAATCACAGATAAATAAACATATACAGACACAAGTAGAGTGTTTGTAGCTCACTGGTTCACATTTAAAAGTTGTTCTCTTCCTGTGGGCTTATTGGAGTAGTGTATCTAATCAGAAAGCTATGCTGGGTAATAAGAGGTCATAGTGAAGGCTGGAGCTGTGGCTCAGTGGTAGAGCACTTGCCTGGCATGTGTGAGGCCCTGGGTTCGATCTCCTGCACTGCATATAAATAAAATAAAAGATCCATATATATAGTTATAGTTATAGTGAGACAGAAACAGATTTAGAAGAAGACAAGTCATATGGTAGTTATCAAGTCCTACCACAGGGATGGTTTATATACTGTGAAGGAGGGTGGTGGGAAAATCAGGTGTTAATGGTGGAAAATGTTACCATTGTGTCCACTAGGAAGGTGATAGGATGTCCATGGCTGGGGATGATTATCTCCCCTTGTCCATTAAGTCAGTTATGGATACAAGGGGGATGGTACCTCAAAAGAAAGTTATTGGGAAGATGGGTTTTATTTTTTAACTCTCATTCCTTTTTGTGGGCTAGGGATTCCCAAGTCCAATTCTTTCCCCCTTTTATAATGATATCTGCAAGTATTCCTATCTATGGGTGTTGCTTTGTTTTTTGGGTACTGGGCATTGAACCCAGGGGCACTTAATCAATGAGCCACAACCCCAGCCCCCCCACCCCCTTTTTTAATATTGAGGCAGGTTTTCACTAAGTTGCTTAGGCCCTGGCTAAGTTTCTGGGACTGACTTTGAACTTGCAATAATCTTGCTTCAGCATCCCAAGCCACTGGGATTACCATGCTGGCCTATCTATGGTTTTTTAAAGCATAATTAATTATTTAATTTTGGGGTGCTGAGGATAGAACCCAGGGCCTTGGACTTGCTAGGCAAACACTACCACTGAGCTACACCCCTATCCCTGGGCTTCATAATTCATATTAACTCTTGCAACTGCTAGTGGAACTAGGATATGGACCTTTAAAAATAACAGAACACTCTGAAGTTTACATACAAGTTAAAAAACATCACGAGAGAGGCTTTTAGAATCCATTCCCACCATTTTCTGCTCATTTATTAGTCAAAGATATAATATTCTAGAAAACAAAGAAGTGAATTGATGTCTAACTACTGACTGAGATTAGAAAATATTTGAAAGAACTACTCCAGTCTTGCTCTTGAAAATTAAACCACATCTGCATTGGTTAATAACTTCATCAACAGCTTACAATCAGAACTTGGAGTTATTATTAAAAAATGTAAGGTAAATTGGCAAAATCCTCTTCTCTCCTAAATACATCTATTAGTTCAACACCATAAGGACTTCACCACAGAAAAGACCAGATCAACACAATGCATACCTATGGT
The DNA here is from genome assembly GCF_047511675.1 of Marmota flaviventris. Lineage (NCBI taxonomy): Eukaryota > Metazoa > Chordata > Mammalia > Rodentia > Sciuridae > Marmota > Marmota flaviventris. Next base: position 39,916,185 of record NC_092518.1, read on the forward strand.
TTACGACTTAATGAGATTAGAAGGGAATATCCAGGGCAATCTGCTTCCTCAAACCCCAGCCCCATATAGGGCTGAGGGTGTAGCTCAGTGATAGAGCACTTGCGAAGCATGCACAAGGCCCTTGGTTCCATCCTCAGCATCACACACACATACACACACACACACACAAAGTAGGAGGTCCAGGAGAATATACCTCGAGGACCAGTCTGAAGTGATTATTGAGTTATTGTCCATTCTTACAGGGGTCTGGAAAGTCTCTAATAATAATAGCATGTAAATCTGAACGAGATCAAGGCCTAAAGAACACTTGTTTAGGTGGGTGCTCAAGTTATTGACCTTCCTTGTATTGCAGGTGGAAAAGGCCAATAATATGGGTTATGATGGAGATATAGGATCAGGAGAAGGTAAAGAGGAGGAGTAGGAGGGGCAAAGGGAATCTGCAGAATATGGAGGAATAGGAAAGGGCTGGAGTGGCACACGAGGAAGGTGCCACTAACTAAACTAACTCACCTGTATAAGGAATGGATTGTGCAGTTTAGTTAAGAGTGAAAGAGGAGCAGGAAGAATGAGCCAGTGGTGAGAGAAACAGTTCTTAAGGGACTATACAGTTTCAAATATATTGGAGACATTTTCTTGTTATTCAGCCTTGTAACAAAATCATCATCATTATCATCATTATCATCATCATCTGACCACTGGTGAGGAGAGATCTTAGAACTTCAAGATTTGAAGTACTTCACAAATTAATAAATTTAGGAAGATCTCAGGGCTGCAAAGGAGCCATTGGAATTTTAAGTGGTCCTTAGTAAATTTATACCATTTTGGAGGTAACAAACTGAAATTATATAGCAATATAATTAGCAAGAGTTTTTTCAAGTGGTCAAGAATTGGATTGAGAGTTTACAGTGAGTACAAAGATTAAACAAAATCCACCAACAAAAGAAAACCAAAAGAGTACTCAAAGAATTGGATCCTTATTGTGCTTCTACAGACTATGTCCAGAACACAGAGATCAGAGGCTAGACTCACTATGGATCCCCAAAATCACTAGTCAAGGAAGGGTCACATCATGGTGAATTGGAGAGGCCCTAGAACCTGGGTGGAGAAGGGAGTCTGGAAGTGAGTTTTTAGTTGTGTTCAATTCATGGCACCAAACTGTCTAAGACAAAAAAAAAATTATAAAGTAAGAAAATTGATTTTATGAAGGCTTATTGTAATAGGGAGAACCCTAGATCCAAACACTGGAGCCATGACAGGGTGGTTTTGCCTTATAGTTTTGTAGGGAAGAGTAGACAAATTGTAGGTGAAGGTATTCACCAGGGGGCTGGGGTTGTGGCTCAGTGGTAGAGTGCTTGCCTAGCATGTGTGAGGCACTGGTTTCGATTCTCAGCCCCACATATAAATAAATAAAATAATATAATAAAAAAAGATATTTACTAGGAGATTGTTTTTGAAAATAGGGAAGTTTCAGTCAACTGATCAGAAAATATTTACCTCTATGTCTAGTTATTTCAGGAAGACAACAGCTTGGTTAATCATTCGTGACACACAAAAAAGGGGAGTTGGAGCATCTGTGTCAGGCCTTGTCCACAGGTTCAGGCACAAGGGGGAAGGTCTGTATTTGGTATTTTCACAGGTAGACAATGAGTCTAAGAGTCTGTTTTATGACATCCAAGAGTCTGTTTTATGACAGAGTGGACAGCAAGCCTTAGCTATGTCATATGGGGAAGAATGGCTCTTTGTGGTAAATTATTTTTCATGAAGAAATATAAACAGGTGTGGGGGTTTCTTTACTGTAACCGTTTTCATGGTTCAGGTGAATTTCAGTGTTGTCAAGAGTTCTCATCTGTTTGAAAACTTGAGTCTAATTCTTTTTATTGGAAACCACCTAAAGGCAGTTATTCCAATTGGTTCTACATGTCCATGCCACCAGCCACCAACCACCTAGTATTCTGCCCCACAGAATTGCTGAGTGATGGCTGTGGAAAGGGGTTCAGGAAGCCATTTGGAGGAGTTGACAGTGCTTTGCATGTGAGGTGTGGGAGCCAGAGCCCTCCCTTGGAGGGGAAATTGTTGGCAGATCCCACAGTCAGTTATTTCAGGTCCTTGCAACAATTTGGGGGAGATGTAACAGGGTAATATCCTTTGTGAGGAATGCTTCAGGGATGGTTCTGAAAGACAGATTTTTATTGTCTGTCTGTCAGTCTGTCTCTGTCTCTCTCTCTCTCTCCTCTTCTCCCCCTATTCTCCCCCCACCCCATACTTTCTGGGGTTTCCTCCTTAGACAGTGGGTTTGTGCCTTCCTTTTACTGATGCAGAATCATTGTGGTCTACTGTAGTAGCTATAAGTTCACATTTTCTGCCCAATCATCTCCTATTAGTTTCTAGACCTCTTTTTAAAAATATATTTATTTAGTTGTAGACGAACACACAGTATCTTTATTTATTTTTATGTGGTGCTGAGGATTGAAACCAGTGCCTCACACATGTGAGGCAAGCACTTTACCACTGAGCTACAGCCCCAGCCCTAGTTTCTAGACCTTTTATCTGAATGAATGAGGTCCAAGAGAGACAGGGCATTTTTATAAATTCACAGAGATCTGTTATGTTCTGCACCTTGGCCCATTTGGTCACTGTAGGGGGACGTAGCAAGTGGTGTACTGAATCTAGTGGTAATTATTATCTAGAGCAATGTCCTTGGAACCGGAGAATCCAGGTGGCTGATCAGAATTAAATTTAAGCTCCTTAAGCTCCTTTCTCACTGGGACGCCACTGAGGAGTTTACTAACCACTGTAGTCTGGGATGCTGTTAGGGGAAAGAAAGATTATACCCAGAAATATTCTAAACAAAATCCCAAGTTTTCAAAATACATCTGTATGATCCTCAATGCTCTTTGCTCTTGTCATTGTCAAGGTAATGGTTGAAAGAAGATAATCCCCTTCTGGGGTCAGCCATATTCACTGACCAAACTGCCTAAAGAATAATAGTGAAGTGAGGGAGGCAGAGTTGGAAGTCCCTCTGAGTCATTTTTTAAACTCATTTCTATTATATTTTATTTAATTTACTTAATTTGGTGGGTACTGGGGACTGAATCAAGGGCCTTGCACATGCTGAAAGCACTCTACCACTTAGCTACATCACCAGCTATGTGAGTTGATTTTTGAAGAGGCTGTTTCAACACTTAATGCCAGATGCCAGTGGTTAGCAGGGAGTGTGGAAATCAATCATATACCTTGTCTATCAGCCCATAGTTGCATGGCTTTTAAATAAAAGGTGTGACATTTTCAGGCTATAAATAGTTTGGAAAATCAAAATAGCCACAGTGTGCAGCTGCAATTAGCTGAGCAGTTTGAAACAGCAACTGTTTAACCCGAAGAAATGTCAACAGTGGCACAGCCTCAGTGAAAGCTCTTAGAGGTGGCTTAAGGTATATTGTAGTTAATTCAACAGGAACAAATGGGACCAACCTCATGTGATGTGTTGTTTCCCATCACAATGGGCCATCTTGTAGAAGTCACAAGATTAGCATACAGTAGTAGCTTCTGTATCAGAAATACAGGGTCTCCTAATTTATGCCCAGTCTTTGACAATGGATGCATTGTCATATCTAATGTGATGATGGATCCAAGCGCCAATGACAGTAAGCTAGGCAGTGAAATCTCAATCAGCAGCTTGATTCTAGTCAGTTTCATCAGAGTAGATGCTTACCATGGGCATCTATATGGATGACCCAGACCATTCTATTCGTAGCTGCAATTTGTTTCTACAGTCCATGATACCTAACTGTCTAATCTGTCTATGGTCTTTCAAGTGGGAGACCAATAGCTGAACCACTGTTAATAGCTCAAGAATCCATAAATATCAAAGGGAATATTGGGCAGAGTTAGGAAAATGGCCTTGAGTTCTGCCTGCTGAGTGGAGCACCCACATCCATTCTCAGGTCTTCTTATGTTGAACAGTCTAGTAGAAACCATCATATTTCATCTCAGCCAAACCATTAGTGGATGAGGCCCACACATTTAGGGGAATCTCTTTGAATTGAGGACCCCATTTTGCCCTGCAACTAGTACAAACCAGTTGACAAAGTGGGAAATAAAATTTCCCTTAAAGGAGTAGTTGTCCCATTTTCATGGAAAGCCAAGATGCTGCTGGGATTGGGCCAGCTCGAATATATTATTCTTTTGATAATTGAGGCCTTTTGGTTTCTTCTTACTTTGTTAGTCATTGAGTCTCAATCAGTCTACACCAAAATAGTATTGTCAGGCTGAAGAATCACAAGGCCACCATGGGTCAGGTGTTCAGTTTCAACAAGGGCCCATAGCAAGCTAATAACTGTTTTTCCGAAGGGCTGTCCCTAGTAGCTGTATAAGAATGGTAAGTCCAAAATGGTAAAGGGCTCTCTCTCTCTGAATTAGTTACAGTGAGGGCCAATTGCTGTGAAGCAGGGTTAACCCTTGTGTTTGTCTCTTCCACATGCACCCACTTGTCCTTTCACTTTCTGCCATGAATTGAAGCTAAGCAGATCTTCCCACTCTTCAGAACCATGAGGCAAAATAAACCTCTTTCATTCATAAATCACCCAGTCCCAGGAATACTATTATAGAAAATGGGCTAAGGTGCTAACCAAGGGGGTTGCTCTATATAGTGACAATTTTGGCTATTTGGGGTGGAGGCAGTCATGTTGATGCCAGACCCACTGATGTTAAATAATAAGATACTCAGTTCCCCTGGGGGAGAGATGAAAATGCATATTGAAGGCCTTGCTACTTGAATACAAACTGGTCTTTGCTGTCAATACAAACATCTGTGAAGGGCTGGGAATGTAGCTCAGTGGTAGAGCACTTGCCTAACATGTGTGAGGCCCCAAGTTCAATATCTATCACCTCAAAAAATGTGAAGAGAGGCTGGGGTTGTGGCTTAGCGGCAGAGCGCTCGCCTAGCATGGGCGGGACCCAGGTTTGATTCTCAGCACCACATAAAAATAAAGGCATTGTTTTGTGTCCATCTACACCTAAAAAAATAAATATTAAGGGGCTGGGTCTGTGGCTCAGTGGTAGAGCACTCACCTCTGGATTATATTAGTTAATTTAATTTGGTACCCTCAAAAATTAGTAATGAAGATAGTTACACCATTATTGTGCCAATAATTGGATTGTTGGACTTGAAAGTCCAGATCATGTCTATTTTGGGAATATAATATGGTATTCATTGGGAATATCTAATCATGGAGACCATGACTGGGAGTACAGAAAAAAGCAACATAATAAATAACAAATTTGTTTTCTAGTAAAATGTGATACTAGTTTTTCTTTTTTGAGGGGATAATGTCTCACTGTGTTGCCCAGGCTGGCCTCAAATTCATGATTCTTCTACCTTAGTCTCCTGAGTAGCTGGGATTACGGGAATGTGCCACTATACCTGGATTAAATATAATTCTTTTTTTTAAAGAAAGTTTTTTTTAACTTTATTTATTATTTTTTTATGTGGTGCTGAGAATCGAACACAGTGCCTCATGCATGCTAGGCAAGCACTCTACCCCTGAGCCAAAACCCAGCTCTTAAATATAATTCTTAAGAAATTGAAATTACCATACTGTGAACAGAATAATGAGGTAGCCTATGAGAATAGTAATAAATTTGCCAGAGTATCTCTTTTTCACTTGAGTCCCAATATCAGTATCATTTACTTTAGAAAACTCAAGGACCAAGTCCTTTTTGAGACTAGGCCTTCTGAGGTGTTGGGTTTGCACAGAAAGCATAAATCCAGCTCCATTTTCTCTTACTTTGATAGCAGAATGGGTGATCAGCAGCACTCGAAAAGGCCCTCTCAACTGGGTCTTTTACTGTGTATATTTGTATACAGATGAAATCTAGTGTTTGATAGAGGTAGCAGACTTATTACAGCATGTCCTTCTAGGTCTTATGATTTTATATATCAGGGTTTTTAGGGAAGAGAGAAACCCTTTTAAATATTGTACATGATCATGAGAGGATTAATTTAAGTTGAACAGTTAATTATATCTTGGTCCCAAATCATAGAGCTGCCAAACATAAAATCAAAGGGAGTGACACTGTGCTTGATAGCAGGGATTGCTCTAATTTTTATCAAGACTAGTAGTAACATTGTAGGTCACTTTTTCTGAGAAGGTCACTGAATCTTGGCCAATGAGGTTTTTTTAAAGAAATTGATTCATTTGTTTCACTTGTTCAGAGGACTAAGGAGGATAGGGCATATGATAGTTCATAGAATTCTGCAAACATTTGCATAATTCCCAAAGAACAATGGAAATCAAATGGCTTCCTCTGATTCAATCTTCTCTAATATCCCAAAAGTAAGAATTGTATTTATTAAGAGAACCTTTTATAACTGCCTGAGCATCACTTTTTGAATAGGGGGAAACTTCAGGCCATTCTAACAGCATACAACCATAACTAGACAAAAACCTATCATCTATAAACATTGATTCTATGAAATCCAGCTGCCACAAAGTTCCTAGCACTTTTGGTAGAAGAAATTCAGTACTTACTTTGAAAGTAGTCTGTAAAGACTTTTGCTGACAAATAGCACGTATCTTTAATATGTTTGGGATAAGTTCATCTTTTGGTAGGTAGAGTGGAGTCTAATGTCTTTAAAATCCCTTTTTTACTTAGCTGATTTTGTTGATAATGCAACAATACTAATGAAGCAAATAAAGACCCTGGAGTGGGAATTATATTGTTAATTTAGTACTATCACTTAATCCATTTGGAAAGCATAGTTTTGAAAATGAATGAAGTAGAACTTCTAAGTTGAGAGTTGGCCATATTTTAACAGTAACTTTTGTAGCTCTGTCAGAAAAATCATTGCTTTTAGAAACTCTATCATTCTGCAGTATGTGGGCTCTTCTGTGAATTATTGATAACTGAGTAGGTAATTGTGAAGCCTTTAACAACACAGATATTAATTTTCCATGAAATGTTTTAGTTCCTGTTGAAGACAAGAATCCCATTTTTCCCAGACACCAAAGACATATGTACTATTATATTGATTCAGTTTAAGTCCTGAACTAAGAAATTATAGCTTTAGTAGCTGCTAGTAATGTGGCCACTTGTGGCTGATTTGATTTGAGGCAAAACATAAGCTTGCAAGATTTTCTGAGCAGTCACCACAGCATAGAAAGCCTAAAAGTGATCCCTTTCATCCAGGGTTCATGATCAACCATGCATTATCAACTATGCATTTTGAACAGGAATGTCAGAAAAATTCCGTTGCTGCCTATCATTTCCTTCTATTATCATTGTATGCTCATAGTTGTCTGTCTGATGAGGATCTGATAAAAAAGACTAACACAGTTTAGAAGTTTGTATCTTTCAAGTACAATATTAGGATTGGATAATGATGCTTGTACATAAATAATCAAATGGCACATTAATCAGAGGATCTGAAGTATTACCATGCTTTTGTGTCAGAGAACAAAACTGGAATTCATTGTTCTTTGGTACCTCACAAATCCCCCAAATTATCTAAATTATTTTATTGTAGCATCTCTTTTATCTTCAAATTTGAAGTCTTCATGTGACACCAGATTCCTTAAATATTTTACTTCTATTTGGCAATATTAGCTTTTCTAATGAGGCCCAATAAAGCAAGGAACCAAAACAAAGCCAAAGAATCAGTTTTACTTGCTCTTTAGTTTGGGAGGCTACCAGAAAATAATTTACAGATTGGGTAATTATAGATCCTTCCAGTAGGATACATTTCCCTAAGATTTCCTGTGTATTAGACATATACATAGAAAAATAAGAGAGACCTAAAATACTTGAGAGATCTTCTGTCATAAATACTGAACTCTATCCTAAGTAAAATCAAGCAAGAATTTATATGTGTTAGCTAGAGGAACAGAAAAAAAAATAGTGGAACACAAATAAAGTATAGAGAAAAACTTTGCAGACTATGGTACTGAAACCAGAATAGTTCAAGAATTAGGAGCTACAGGGGTTCATGGAACAAGAAATTCATTGACTTCTCTAAGATCTTGTGCAAATTTACATAATAGTTGTTCAACTTCATCAAATATACTTTCCCTTACTAGAAATGTAGGAGTATTACAGACTGAGTGCCATTTTCCAATTATTCTTGGTTTTTCTAATTATTTTATCATTAGTTTTATCACTTCTAATTGAACTTTCAACAAAGGATATTATTTTACACATGGCAATAGCTTATCCTTTTGATAAGTTATAAGCTACTTTTATTGATTTTGTATCTTGAATGAAACCAATGTCATTATTCCCTGGGGCCCAAAGTGATTTTTTTAAGAAAATTATTTTTATAGCCCATAGGCCTTTATTTATTTATTATTTTTACATTTATTATGTCATTAATTCATAGGGAATAGATTCCAGCAGCTCAGGCTCCTTTCCATTTGTTCTCACAAAACATCCTTCTCTGGGTGGAGCAGGCTGGCATTTCAGCTGAATGTAGTTACCTTTGTTTTGGGGTTCCTTCTTTTTCAGGTAATTTTCCTTCATATGTTTCAGGAAGCTGTCTCAGCTTTTAGAGTGCCTAATATGCTCAATATGCCTATTCTCTTGGCAAGAATCTTGCGCTTAATTTGTCTGTTCACAACAATGCCAACAGCATGCTGGGTAGTAGTGTAGAGTTGATGCTGGAATGGATTAAGACTGGGAACTCTCATAATGAAATGAATGCATTTTGCATACTACATGGTACATCATGATGAGAAATCATTAAAAACAATGTCCTGTCTTTCATTTCCCTATCCCCTAGTGCTGATTGTGTTGCCTTGAACAGGATTGTGTTGTTACAGATACCAGTGTCATTTGAGGATGTGACTGTGGACTTCAGTAGAGAGGAGTGGCAGCAATTGGACTCTACTCAAAGGTGCCTGTACCAAGATGTAATGCTGGAGAACTATAGCCACCTGCTCTCAGTGGGTAAGCATCACTATCCTATGCAGCTATGAGGAACCCAGGGTTGAAGTGGTCCTCCAAATAACATATACTGAAGTTTTAATCCTCAATACTTTAGATTGTGACCTTATTTAGAAATAGTCTTTACAGAAGTAATCAAACTACGTTGAGGTCATTAGGGTGGGTCCAAATCCACTGATGTCCTTTTTTAAAAAGGGAGAGAAATACAGACACAGAAATACACACCCACATAGAATAAAGACAGGGTGAAGATATATAGGAAGAAGGTGGCTTGGGAATGGAATGATACATTTACAAACCGAGAGGCATGGGACAGTTCCTTCCCTAGTGCCTTCAAATAGAGCATGACCCTGCTGACATCTTGATTTTGGACTTTTGGTCTCCATAACTATGAGACAATAAATTTCTGCTATTTTGAGCTCCCCAGTTCATGGTACATTGTTATAGCAACTGTAAGAAACTAATACATATTTTCATACTTGGAAATGGAGTACTATTATGAAAAATACATAAAAATATGGAAGTGGCTTTGGATTGGGTAGTGGGTAGAGGCTGAAAAGACTTTGAGGTCTTTAACATAAAGAGTCTAAGTTGCATTGAAGAGACTATTGGTAGGAAAGTGAATATTAAAAATGTTTTTGGTTAGGTTTCAGATGGAAATGAGGAATATATTAATTCAAACTGGAGGAAAGGCCATCTTTATTCTAAAGTGGCAGAGATCTTGGTGGAATTGTATTCTCTTGGGTCAAGTGTAGAACTTGAAGTAATGAACTTTTTTTTTTGAAATGATGAACTTGAACATTGAACTGAGGAGATTTCTAAAGGATGCATTGAAAGCACAGCCTGGTTCCTCCTTACTGCTTATAGGAAAATGTGAGAGGAAAGGGACAAATCAAAGAAGGAATTGTTAGGAAATAGGTACCAGAACTTGAAGCTTCTGAAAATTCTCAGCATATATATATTGCAAAGGTTGAGAAAATGTACTCTGGAAAGAACACCAAGGGTATGTCTGAACAACTATTGCTAAAAAGAGTAGGTGTGTGACTTATGGATCCAATTAGCCCTCTCAGTAGAAATGTTGCCAGCTTGGGCTGAAGGGGACATAGATGGGAGAAAATGAAGAAAGGCTATCAGACTTCTTGGACTGATTCTATAGGCAGGAAAGGGGATGGTAAAGCTACTTAGGTGTGAACATGTGTTACTCTTCAAGAAAAGAGAAGAATGACATAAGAATGGTTCAGAGGCCAGTGGGGCTGCAGGTACCACTACAGGCCTGAGGGCACAGGCTGTGGAGATGGTGAGGTGGAGGAATCCATTATCTCCCCAGTTTCAGAGGGCAGGGCCATCTCCTTATTTCCAGGGCTGAGAGGGGCATGACCACCACATAAGGGTGTGGAGTTGCCATATTGGATTGAAGTCATGTCTCTTAACAGTCATGTGCTCTGGAACTATTTTCTTCAAAGTTCTTTTCAAAGTTTTTCCTTATAGTACTATTGAATATTGCTTTTGTGATAGTATTCAGCCTTACATGGAGTTTATACCCACTTTGGGCTACATTCTCTAGGAGCATGATTCTGGTAACATCTAAGTCTAGAACATCAGGAGCTGCTACTGTCCTCACAACATCTACAGGCTGGGCCTCAATCAGAAGAACTTGGGTCACTAAAAGGCAGCATTGGGGAATGATTATTCTGTATGCCACATTTCTAATATTCCACTGTGGGCAGGGTTTCAACACTGGGCTTTTCTGTATTCATTTGCAATTACTAAGAGAATCCTTGCTAAATTTCTCTTCTCCCCTGTTAGCTAAAATGCTTAAATTCAGTGGGTGAGTAAATTCAGGTCCAATAGCAAACCAAAAGGTGTTTTTCAAAAGGATAGTAATTCATAGAGGATGGTAGGCTTTCCTCCAAAATCCTAAGGATCTGCAGTGTGATTCACCTATAGGGGCCTACTAGAGGTTCCAAACAATGCCTGAATCTGCCCCTGTCACTTGTAGCACCATCAGATCTGCTAGATCATATGGCCCAAGTGGAAGAGCAACTTACACAGCAGAGTCTTTTCTTTTGCTGAGGTCCACTCAAAACTATCAGGTTTTGGATCACTTGGTAAATGTTGATCCAGTGGGTCAGAATAGCACACCAAAATGAGAAATTGTTGCCTCCAAAATCCAGAGATGCTCAGTAGTGTTGTACCTCTTTTTTGCTTATAGCAGGGAAGAGATGCAACAACTTATCTTTTACCTTAGAAGGGATGTCTTGACATCCATACCACTGGACCCCTAGAAATTTTTTGAGGCAGAAGGACCTAATTTTATGTCATGTGTACTTTACCGCCCTTAAGTTTCTATGAGATTTCTTTTCCATATTCTGATATGAAATTGTCTTACCCATAAATCTTGAGTAGTTGCTATTTCTTGTTTACTAGGTTCAGTGAACTTAATGTCATCAGTGCAATGGACCACTATGCTGTAATTTTTTTCCTCTGTGAATTTTTATGTGTTGTCTTGTGGAAGGAAAAGGTAAATAAGATTCATATGAAGTAAATTGTGGCATAGGGCTAGACAATTTTAAATCTCTGAGATAGAACAGTGAAGGTATATTGTTGCCCCTTGACAACTAAAAGCAAACTACATCTAGTCTTTTCTGATAGGTATCACATTTGCGAGAACAATAGCTGCATTCTAGATTAACACAGGAAATGTGTTAATTTGCTCAAGCGATGAAACCCCATCTGGAAGAACAACTACAATTAGTGTCACTTTCTTGCTAAGTTTATTATATTCTACTGTCTTTCTCTAATAGTTATTTGTTTTCTGCACAGGCTAGATAGCTAAGTTGATGGTGATATGATGGGAATTGCTACCCCTATATCTTTCAAGTCCCTGATTTTAGTAGTAATCTCTGCTGTTTTTCCAGGAATGGGATAGTTTAGTTTTCTATTTTCTTAGTTAAAGGAAGTTCTGATGGCTTCCACTTGGCCTTTCCTACCATTATATTCTTCACTCCACAGGTCAGGGAACTAATATAGTCATTCTGACAGTTGCTGAGTTATGTTTGTTCCAATTATCATTCTTTAACTAGGGAAATAACCACAGGATGATGCCAGAGACCCACCAGATCCACTGTGAGATGGATCTGATCTAAAACTCCATTAATAACTCTTTTTCTATTAAGCCTCTACCCTGACTGGTAGACCACAGGGAAAGATTGAGAAAGATTACTAATATAAAATTTTGGTAGTGTATCAGGGTCCTTCCTCAAGGAGACTTGATATCCCTTTCATTCAAGGGGCTCTGGGCCTATAAACAGGCTCAAGCCTGGGAATTGATTGAGGTGCCATGACCTACTTTATTTATTTATTATCTTTTTAAGCTTCAGATTAGACCTTTGTTTACTTGACCTAGAACTCATTTTTATTAGTTCTTTTTGGTTATATATAACATTATGATTCATTTTGACAAAATTACAAAAGCATGGAAAATAATTTGCTCTAATTCAGTCCCTAATACTTCCCTTTCCCTCATCTTCTCCTTCCCCCGTTCCCTTCCTTCTCTACTGACCTTGACCTAGAACTCTTCTGTTTATACAGATCAACTAAGGTTTAATAGACCGCTCACCTGATTCTTTTATGGGGACGCCAAGGTCAATTAGGTAATGCTATAGATCTCTATAAATCAGACTATTCTGAGTATTGCTTTGACTCTTCTGTCCATTGTGGTAATTATAGCCATCTTGCCTATGGCAATCAAAGTACCTCCACTTGGCCTCTGCTACCCCAGGATCCAATTACTCCCATTGCATTTATGTTTCCCTTTTCATTGAAACCAGTTCCAACTTTAATTTCTGAAATACAGATGAGCAATCACAGAACTCTTAAGGATGCTGGGGCTCCTGCGGATTTGTTTCTCACACTTGTGATAACAAGTATGTCCTCTGGACACTCCTAGAATGAATGTGCAGATGTTACATGATAAATCCACACTAGTATTCCAAATTCCCAATGCATTTAGATAGTTTTTTCTCCAGTCTACCAAGGCATTTCTGGCATTTCAGCTTCATTTAGTGTAGGCCAGCTTTTGGTCCATGAATCAGCCAACCAACCAGACTATTAGAGACTTTCTGACCCCTCAAGCAGCAACATCAAATTCAGAATCTCTGTTTAGTGGGTCCATATCAACCAACTAAATGTGATCTAGTTTTGTGTTCCTTCCACCATTATCCCACTCTTGATATCCATTTCTACACATATTCTCCATATTTTTGTCTGTACAAATTAGAGAAGTCATGAAGTTATTCTGGTGTACATGCATCCTCATGGGCTATACTTTGTGTTTCACCTTTTGAGACTTGCTTGAACTTGAGTCTAGTTATATTCCTAGAAGTTAAGAAGAGTGATGGGCATCAATCCTTAGGAGAAACAGCAATGTTTGGAAAGGCAAGTACCTTAGGGGATGTATTAGTCAGCTATCCATAACTAAAACTAAATATACAAGGCAATAAATGTATAAAAAGAAAAGGTTTATTTTGGCTCATGGTTCTGTAGGTTCCAGTCTAAGTTTGAGTGGTCCTGTTGCTTTGGACATAACATGAGTGTGTGGCAGAGCAAATTGCTCACTTCTTTTTTTTTTTTTGGTAACTATATATTTAATTTTCTCTTAGAATATTCATGATTATTTTTGGTTTTCTAGTTTAAACATACATCATTTCAAAATTACATAAAATTGTGTTTTTTTAGAAGTATCTAGCAAGACAGTTACTGTGAAATTACTCAGTGACTGAATTATTTTACACATAAAACTGTGAATTTCAGTTGAAAGAAAAACTGCACTAATAGGAAATAATTCTATCATACATACACATTTACAGTTTTTACTTTTATATCTTCTTTTAAAAATCATTTTTCCCCAAAAAACTATTCTTCAGCATAAGATAGATAAGTATTTAGTACATGATTAGTATATATACACAAGAGGCTGTGAAAAATTACCCATAACTTTAAGAAATTCTGTTCCAGAGGTTAAAACAAAAGTTTAGAAAGCATTTTAATATCTTATCACCTATAAAGCAGCAACAATATTTAAATGATTAAAGATGGCAAATCCAACAATACATAATCATAAACAGTCCTTTAAGAAATGTATTTGAGGGGCTGGGTATGTGGCTCAAGCAGTAGTGCGCTCGCCTGGCATGCGCAGGGTGCTGGGTTCGATCCTCAGCACCACATAAAAATAAAATAAAGATATTGTGTCCACCGAGAACTAAAAAATAAATATAAAAAAAGAAATGTATTTGAAAGTCATTGTTCCATAAAATATTTACATTGTTTAAATTACATGATAGTAACATTTTCTTTTTCTATTTTTAATTGAACGTATTAATTAAAGAACCTCTAAACCACTCCCCCTTAAGCTACTCTTCTTTAGTAAAGGAGACTTTATCCTTGGGTTTATTCAGCATCTTTATATCATTCAACAGCTTTTTGGGTGTTAAAATATGTGTAGAACCAATAATAACTTCACAGGATTTATGTAACTGAGAAACTTCATAAGCACAATGCATTTCAGAATATATAATTCCTCCAATTACAAAAATAATCAGCTTTGATCCATTTTTTTGGTCCAGTTCTAAATAATTAGTTCTAGGTTTCTGGCAAGCACTTACAGCTCCAGCTGGACACTGAGAACAATATGGCCATTCCTTTGAATCTCATCTATTATCAATTGCATCTTCCATAATATCTTTGATAAAAGGTGTCCATCAAGAAAGTTGAAAAGTTTCTTCTGCAGACCGATCCTTTCTTAATGGTTTTGCCTTGTTGAGATTGGGGAACAATGGGAACACCAAGATAACTCCAGTTATGAATCATGTCACTCTCATTTTCTATCTTTTCATTATGGATCAACCTGTCCAAATTTTCTTCTGTAGTTCCATTAGTACTGAAGATATAAAGTAGGATTGCTCTTATTTTATTGCAATTATCATGATTTTTATTGAGTAGAACTGGAAGAAGTACTCTCATAGCATCTTTCACCTTCTGTCCTTCTGCATAAGTTCCAAGTGCCAGGTCCTGTTCAGTTTTTCTATGTTAAGCTTGAACTTATTCATGCAATCTTTTGCTAAATTAGGATGGACAATTTTCTTAGTAATCTGTTTACAGAAATGGGGCATCTTTTTCATCATCTGGGTAAGAGGACTAAGTGATATCTTTCCTTCTGTTGCTTTCTTCGTTGATGAAACTTCCTTCATAAGCTTTGGAATTTCCTCTAGTACAACTGCAATATGCCGATGTCGAATTCTCACCCAGAGGTCATCATCTTCTTCAAGGATTGCCTCCTTTCCTTTTCCATCTGTTTTGTATTTGTATGTATCATTCTCAATTGGAGTAGATCATATGCCATTGCCTGAAAGGTCAGTTCATGTAGGACAGTGGACACAGAATCAAAGTCACGATCGATTATTAAGAGCTCGGAATGAGTTTTACCCTTTATTAGTCTCTTTTCATCAATCTTGTAGTAATCTTCAAGTTTTTTTTTTCAACCAGCTGTGCAAGTTTACTGGCATTATCTAGAGGCTTACTTTTATATCTTACTCCAGGATTTTCATCCAAAGTGGCACATACTGTAACTATCTGCTTAGCCATTGCTTCCATAATGGCATCTTTTCCATTGGCATTGCCAGGATCTGGACTATAACAGTAATAAAATGCATCTGGTACATCAAGAGTATACACAGTCAGTGAAGTATAAATATTGATGGATGGAATATTCTAAGTCTAAATTATTGATTGTATTACTGAGTTCTATAGTTTCTTTGTTTAGTTTTTGTTTGGAAGATTTATTCAGTGGTGAGAGAATTGTGTTAAAGTCACCCAGTATTATTGTGTTGTGGTCTATTTGACTCTTGAAGTTGAGAAGGGTTTGTTTGATATACGTAGATGCCGGCATCCATTGTTTGGGGCATAGATCTTTACAATTATTATGTCTTGTTGATGTATGATTCCCTTGAGTAGTAAGGAATGTCCTCCTTTTTAAAAAATATATTTTTAGTTGTAGATGGACATGATACCTTTATTTTATTCATTTATTTTTATGTGGTGCTGAGGCGCAAACCCAGTGCCTCACCCATGCAAGGCAAGCACTCTACTACTGAGCCACAACCCCAGCCCTGAAATGTCCTTCTTTATTCCTTTTCACTAACTTTGGTTTGAAGTCCACTTTATCTGATATGAGGATGGAAACCCCTGCTTGTTTACATGGTCCACATGAGTAATATACTTTTTCCTATCCTTTCACTTTCAGTTTTGGGTGTCTTTTCCTGTGAGTCTCTTGAGGGTGGCACATTGTTGGGTCTTTTTAAATCTAATCTGCGTCTTGTAATTGGTGAATTTAGGCCATTCACATTCAGGTTTATTATTGAAATATGTTTTGTATTCCTGGTCATTTTGGTTTATTTTTGGTTTTTAACATGACTTGGTTTCTCTTTGATTGGCCTTTCCCTTAGTGTAGTGCCTCCCTTTGCAGATTTTCATTGTTATTTTCCATTTCCTCTTCATGGAATATTTTGCCAAGAATGTAGTGCAGACTTTTTTGCTGTAAATCTTTTTAATGTTTGTTTATCATGAAAGGTTTTTATTTTGTTATCAAATCTGAAGCATAATTTTGCTGGAGATAAGATTCTTGGTTGGCATCCATTTTCTTTCAGAGCCTGGCATATGTTGTTCTAGAATCTCTTGGCCTTGAGGGTCTGGGCTGAAAAATCTGCTGAGATCAGAATTGGTCTCTCCCTATATGTAATCTAATTCTTCTCTCTTATGACCTTTAAAATTCTATCCTTATTCTGTATGCTTGTAATTTTAATTATAATGTGCCTTGGTGTAGGTCTGTTGTTATTTTGTACATTTGGTGTTCTGTTAGCCTCTTGTATTTGATTTTCCAATTCATTCTTCATGTTTGGGAAATTTTCTAATATTATTTCATTGATGAAATTGTGCATCCTTTTGGTTTGAAATTCTGCCTTCCTCTATCCCAATAAATCTTAGATTTGTTCTTTTGATGGTATCTCATAATTCTTGGATGTTCTGTTCATGGTTTCCTATCATCTTCACTGTGTGGTCAACTGTGTTTTCCAAATTATATATTTTGTCTTCATTGTCTGAAGTTCTGTCTTCCATGTGGTCTAATCTTTTGGTGATGCTTTCTAATGAGTTTTTATTTGTTTTATTGTTTCCTTTATTTCAAGGATTTCTATTTGGTTTTTTTTTTCACAATCTCCATCTCTTTCTTGAAGTAATCTTTTGCTGCCTGTGTTTGCTCTCATATCTCTTTGTTGGAGTGAGCAATTTGTGCCTGTATTTGCTCACTTAGGTCATTCTTTAATTCTCAGATCATTTTAATTATGTACACTCCTTCTCTGGTATTTCTTCTACTGCACTGTCAATGGATTCTATTGTTATAGTATCTTGGTTGGTTTGGGGCATTTTCCTCCCTTGTTTTTTCATGTTGTCTATATGTCTTCCTCTTGTACAGTGTGGATCTGTGGTATTGCAGTTTCTACCCTATAATCTTGTAGTGTCCCTGCAGGTTAGGAATACCTCACCTTTAGGGGGGATATCAATGTTTACAGCACCCAATGCAACTAATATGCAGCCATAAATCAATTAGCGTGTATTTAGACATTTACAGTTTTGCTACTATAAACAGAAATGACAAATACACATAGACAGTAAGTTTGCATAAGTGTTTAGATTTTCAAGTGGTGGACAGAGAGAGAATGGGGGTGGGATGTGATTTTTATGAGGTAGGATGTGAGAATGTAGAGATATTAGATTATAGGACAAGTAAAAGGGGAATCAACAGCAGTTGGCTCTTAGTAGGAGAAAAAGATATATAGAGAGGCAGCCCTATGCAAGGCTCCCTGTTGCCTCTGCAACAGGATGGTGACTGTTAGCACACCTAGTAGGGACACCTCTGGTGCAACTGGGCCCACAGGGACCTTGATGATGGTCTTCCAGGTCCTGGTTGTTGTCCCTAGATGGAAGTGGCCACGTCCCTAGTTGGTGGTGGCAATACTGTCAAGCCTATAAGTAACTTGCTGTTGGGCTTCCAGGCCTCAGTCAGTTTTCCAAGATGGAATCTGCCCTAACTAATGGTGGTGGAGGTGGCAGCAGAGGTAACCCAAGATGACAGTGGAGGTGTCCCAAGATGGAGACAACTGCTTTCAGAGATGGTGCTGGAAGGATGGGCATTGGGTGCGATGGCATTGGGCAGCCTTTTCCGTGATGGCACACTATGGTGTGTGGTACTGCCACAGGCAGCTGCCTCCTGGCCCTGTCTGCTGTCCCATAGTGGAGATTACCATGTGAGAAGGGGTATGGTGGTGGCTGCAGTGTCCCAAGATGGAAGTGGTTTGGATGGAGTCAAATGTTGGTGGATAGGGAACTGCAGCTCGAGTGTTCCTGTCCATGCAGGCAGCTTGCAGTGGTTCTGGGCTCCAGGCAAGGCACTTGTTGGGTTCTGGTCTGGGCTCTGGGCGAGGCCTGGACCTAATTCTTTACCATTTTTTGTTAACAGGGTTTGAAGTTCCCAAGCCAGAGGTCATCTTCAAGTTGGAGCAAGGAGAGGAGCCATGGATGTTGGAAGGAGAAACTCCACATCAGAGTTATTCAGGTGAGTGAGTGTAAACCAGGTAGAAGACACACATGGAAATAATTTTCTTTCCTAAGAGAGGCCTGAGCTTTTAAAATGCTACCCTTATTAAAGGTTTTAAACCTTAGGAATTGCTCAAGGATAGAAAGTTTTAGCCTCTCAGGTACCAAATTATTCTTTCCCTTTCTTTTCCTTCCTGTTATAAACTGTCTTCTTTGCTTGACTTTCCTCCAGGAGAATTGCCCCTAATTTCTATAGTCTGGATCACCTGCCAGGCTTTCTTACTAGGGATCTTGCTTTCCTATCACATTTTTTTTTTTTGTACTGGGGATTAAACCCAGGGGCACTTAACCACTGATCCACATCCCCAGCACTTTTTTTGTATTTTATATAGAAACAGGGTCTTGCTGAATTGCTTAGTGCCTTGCTAAGTTGCTGAGTCTGGCTTTGAACTTGCAATCCTCCTGCCTCAGCTTCCTGAGCTGCTGGGCTCCTCCTATCACATTTTAACACTACATCACTTCAATCAGACTCCCAGAGTGTTAGATTCTTATAATATTCATTCAGGTTTAAGGAATTGCATTCTTTGAAAATCAGCTATTTTCTCACTCTTATTCTTCCTAGTATCCTTTAGCTTTCTTCTTCCATTCATATTCATCTTCTCCCTCTAAGATATTAAAGAAAAACATTTACAACCAGCCTTACTTTCTATTTTCTTTGTAAGTATCAGCTTCAAATTCTTTACTCCTCTCCACCTTTTCATAGCCCCATGCCTCTCTTATCTTATGATATTGCTTCACTTTCACTTAGCATTTTTTTCTTTTAAAATTAACTTTATTAGGGGCTGGGGTTGTGGCTCAGCGGTAGAGTGCTTGCCTAGCATGTGCGAGGCTCTGGGTTCGATCCTCAGCACCACATAAAAATAAATGAATAAGGGTATTGTGTCCAACTACAACTAAAATATTAATAAAAATCAGTTTTATTAAGGCATAACTTAAATAGAATAAAATGTATCCATTTTAAGTGTGCGGTTTGATGGTTTTGATAAAGGTATATACTGGCATGACGACATAACATTTCCATGCTTCCTAATGCCCCCTGGAGTAAACACTGTTACTTTAGCCCCAGGCAAACACTGACATGTTTGTTTTTTTTTTGGTACAAGGGATTGAATTCAGGGGTGCTTTACCACTGATCTACATCCCCAGGCTTTTTTATTTTTTTATTTTGAGACAGGGTTTCACTAGGTAGTTTATAGCCTCAGTAAGTTGCTGAAGCTGGCTTCGAAACTGTGGTCCTCCTGCTTCAGGCTTCTAAACCACTGGAATTACAGGCATGTGCCACCATACACGGCTGACATGATTTTTATCACTATAGATTAGATTTGTCTTTATTAATGTTTCATATAAGTATATCATAAGGTATATACTGTATATACTCTTTTTTTTAAAGGAAACAGATGAAACTCATAGATACATATATTTTATTTTATTTTTTTTTGAGAGAGAGAGAGAGAGAGAGAGAGAGAGAGAGAATTTTAATATTTATTTTTTAGTTCTCGGCGGACACAACATCTTTGTATGTGGTGCTGAGGATCGAACCCGGGCCGCACGCATGCCAGGCAAGCGCGCTACCACTTGAGCCACATCCCCAGCCCTGTATATACTCTTTTGAGTTTGGCTTCATTAGCTCAGTATAGTCATTTTGTAATTCTGTTCCTGTTTCATTCTGAGTAGAACACCATGATATGAATATATAAGTTGAGCATCCCTAATTCAAAAATTAAAAAATCCCAAATTCTCCCAAATCTGAAACTTTGTGAGCATTGATAGGACACTTGAGAAGTTTCAGATTTTGAAGCAATTCAGATTTTAAAAAAATTTTAGTTGTAGATGATCACAATACACTTATTTTATTTGTTTATTTTTATGTGGTCCTGAGGATCGAACCCAGTGCTTTACCTTCTAGCCACAAACCCAGCCCCAAGATTTCAGATTTTTGAATTAAGGATGCTCAGTTGGTAAAGTCTTTGCAAATATTCCAAAATCTGAAAAGCCCCCAAATCTGGAAAACTTCTGGCCTTAAGCATTTTGCATAAGGAATGCTCAACCTGTTTTGTAATTTGTTAATCTATACACCTGTTGATGGATAGGAGGTTGGTTAAAATTTGGTCACTAGGAATGAAGCTGCAGTGAACATTCTGATGTGCCTTTGTGTGAATGTGAATATGTTTATATTTCCTTTGGGTAAATAATTAAGATTGGATTTTCTGTGTCAAATAATATATGTATGCTTACTTTTATAAGAAATTGCCAAGCGTCTTGCAAATTGGTTATACCATTTTATATTCCAAATAGCAATACATAAGAATTGTTGTTGCTATACATCTTTGTCAACAGTTGATATCATCAGTCTCTTTAATTTTTGCTACTGAAATGTATATGCATGCTATCTCATTATGTTTTTAAGTTGCCTTCCTCTGATAAGAGTAATGATGCTAAGCATCTTTTCATGTGTGTATTGACATTTGTACAAATTTTGTAAAGTGTCTGTTTATATCTTCCCCATTTTTGTTGGGTTGTTTGTCTTCTTATTATTGAGTCAATGTATTTGTTCAGTTTAATACCTTTGCCATATATATGTATTGCTAATATTTTGTTCCAGTCTGTGACTTGTGATTTTTTTTTGTGTGTGTGTATGTGTGTGTGTGGTGCTGGGGATTGAACTCATGGCCTTGTACATGGGAGGCAAACATTTTACTAACTGAGCTATATTTCCAGCCCTAATTTTATTTTTAGTGGTGTCTAACAAAGTACAAATATTTTAATTTTGATGGAGTCTGGTTTATCATCTGTTTTATTGTTTGTACGTTTTGTGATCTGTTTAAGAAATTTTTGCCCACTACTAGGTCACAAAAATTTTCTGATATTTTCTTCTATAGCTTTATAAGCTTTTTCAGTTTAGGTCTAGGGTCCTTTGTGTGTGTGTGTGGTGCACACATGAGTGGGGGGGGTAAGGATTGAAGTTCATTTTAATTTTTAGTTTTAATTTTTTTGGTACTGGAGATTGAACCCAGAGGTGCTTAACCAATGAGCCACATCCCCAGCCCTTTTTATTTTTTTTTATTTTGAGACAGGGTCTGGCCAAGTTTCTTAGGGTCTTGCTAATTTGCTGAAGCTGGTCTTGAACTCGAAATCCTCCTGCCTCAGCCTCCCAAATTGCAGGGATTACGGGCATGCACCATTGCACCCAACTGAGGTTCATTTTTAAAAATAATATTTATTTAGTTGTAGATGAACACACAGTATATTTATTTATATGAGGTGCTGAGGATTGAACCCAGTGCCTCACACATGCAAGGCAAGCGCTTTACCACTGAGCTCCATATAGCCCCAGCCCCCTGAGGTTCAATTTTAAAATAAATTTTATTTTTAGTGGTGCCTAACAAAGTTTTCTGGTTGTTACAGAACCTTTTTTTGAAGAGTTTTTCTTTTTCCCATTGAAATTCTTTTTTGTTTTGTTTTGTTTGTTGTACCAGGGATTGAACTCAGGATCACTTAACCTTAACCTCTGAGCCTCATCCCCAGCCCTTTTTTTGTATTTTATTTAGAGACATGGCCTCACTGAGTTGCTTAGTGCCTTGCTAAATTGCTGAGACTGATTTTTTTCCTTTGGTACCAGGAATTCAACTCAGGGGGACTCGACCCCTGAGCCACATCCCCAGCCCTATTTTGTATTTTATTTATTTAGAGACAGGGTCTCACTGAGTTGCTTAGTACCTCACTGTTGCTGAGGCTGGCTTTGAACTTGAGATCCTCCTGCCTCAGCTTCCCAAGCTGCAAGGATTATAAGTGTGCGCCGCTGCGCCTCGCTGGTAATTATTTATTTATTTATTTATTGTTCTGATTAGTTATACATGACAGCAGAATGCATTTCTATTCATTATACACAAATGGAGCACAACTTTTCATTTCTATGGTTGTACATGATGTAGAGTCGCACCATTTGTGCAATTGTACATGTACCTAGGGTAATGATGTCCTTCTCATTCCACCATCTTTTCTGCTCCTGTGTTCCCTTTCCTCTCCTCCTTCCCCATTGCCCAATTCAAAGTTCCTCCATTCTTCCCATGCCCCCCCCCCACCCACCCATTATGGATCAGCATCCACTTACCAGGGAGAACATTTGGCCTTTGGTGTTTTGGAATTGGCTTACTTCGCTTAGCATGGTATTCTCCAGCTTTATCCATTTACCTGAAAATGCCATAATTTCATTCTCTTTTAATGCTACATAATATTCCATTGTGTATGTATACCACAGGGACTTTATCCATTCATCTATTGAAGGGCATCTGGGTTGCTTCCACAGTTTAGCAATTGTGAATTGAGCTGCTATAAACATTGATGTGGCTGTGTCACTCACTATAGTATGCCAATTTTAAATCCTTTGGGTATAGACCAAGGAGTGGGATAGCTGTGTCAATGGTGGTTCCATTCCAAGTTTTCTAAGGATTCTCCATATTGCTTTCCAGAGTGGCTGCACCAATTTGCAGTTCCACCAGCAATGTATGAGTGTACCATTTTCTCCACATCCTCATCAACACTGTTTGTCTTCTTAATAGCTGCCATCTTGACTGGAGTGAGATGAAATCTTAGAGTAGTTTTGGTTTGCCTTTCTCTAATTACTAGATGTTGAAATTGTTTCATATATTTGTTGATCGAATGTATAGCTCCTTCTGAGAAGTGTCTATTCAGCCCCTTAGCCCATTTATTCTTTGGGTTGTTTGTTTGTTTGTTTGTTTTGGTGTTAAATTTTTTGAGTTCTTTATATATCCTAGAAAGTAGTGCTCTATCTAATGTGCCTGTAGTAAAGATGTTTTCCCACTATGTAGGCTTTCTGTTCACCTCATTGATTGTTTCTTTTGCTGAGAAGAAGCTTTTTAATTTGAATCCATCCCATTTATTGATTCTTGATTTTATTTCTTGTGCTATAGGAGTCTTATTAAGGAAGTCAGGGCCTAATCCAACATGATGAAGATTTGGGCCTACTTTTTCTTCTGTTAGGCACAGGGTCTCTGTTCTAATTCCTAGGTCCTTGAACCACTTTGAGTTGAGTTTTGCTGCATATGGATTTCCAATTCTCTCAGCACCATTTGTTGAAGAAGCTATCTTTTCTCCAGTGTATGTTTTTGGTGTCTTTGTCTAGTATGAGATAACTGTATTTATGTGGGTTTGTCTCTGTGTCTTCTATTCTGTACCATTGGTCTACATGTCTATTTTGTGCCAATACTGTGCCGTTTTTGTTACTATAGCTCTGTAGCATAATTTAAGGTCTAGTATTTTGATGCCTCCAGCTTCACTCTTTGAGGCTGATTACAATCCTCTTGCCTCAGTCTACCAAGCAGCTGAGATTACAGGCATGTATCACCATGCCTTGCCTATTCCCATTGAATTTCTTTGGAATGTTTATCAAAATCAATTGATTTTATGCAGATGCTCCTCAACTTCGGTGGGATTATACCCCAACAAACCCATGATAAATTTAAAATGACATCAGTGAAAAATTCATTTAATACACCTAACCTATTGAATGTCATAGTATAGTTTTTACTTGATGCATATCACTTTCACACCATCACAAAATCAAAAAATTATAAATTGAGCTAGGTGCAATGATGTATGCCCATAATCCCAGCTAGTTGGGAGACTGAAGAGATTATAAGTTCCAGACCAGCCTGGGCAACTTGGTGAGACCCTAGTTCAAAATAAAAACTAAAAATGACTGGGGGTGTAGCTTAGTGGTATATTACTTGCCTAGCATGCAAAGCCCCAGTACCACATAATACAAACAACAGTTGTTATAGTTCCCACGAGACATACTGTACATACTGTACCGTTCAGGGTCGCATAGGGAGCACCAGGTTCAGTCAGGAGGTAAAAAAAGTAAGAGGAAAGCAGGGTTGTGTTTTTGTGTGTGTGTGATAAGAAATAGACCAGCCATAGTGATCAGGATAGGCAGGGTTATAATTTACTAGTTTGAATAATTTCAGTGGGCTCCAGGGTATAGGGATTGTTCCTACTTGCCTGGTACCTGTCTCTGGGGTGATTAGGTAAAGGATATAGCATATCACTCACCCTGTGAGAGCCCAGTGAAGGAGGTAGTCATGGGCATGGACTATGGATTGGTTGATTTGCATTTGTAAGTATGAGAAGGGTATATTCATGATTTGAATCTTTTCCTTTCTTGAGGAATTAGCCAGCTCTGGAAGGGGCAGTTTCTTCTGGATCACCTTAAGCCCCAGATGCCAGCACATCAAGAATATAGGAAATTAAGAAATATAGCTAACATGTGGTCCTTTAGACAAACCCATACATTTTTATTATTATAGGTTTTATACTAAGTCTTCAAATCAGTTGATACAAGTTCTACAACTTTTCTTTTTTATTGCCTTGGCTTGTTTTGGTCATTTTTATTTCAATATGAATTTTATAATCAGATTGTACTTTTTTACAAAAAGCCTACTGGGATTTTGTTTGGAGTTGACTCTACTCTGTGGATCAAGTATAGAACTGACATCTTAATAATATTGAGACTTCTAAGCTATGAACATGGCATATTTTCAGCAATTGCTTAGACCTTTAATTTCTTTCAGTAATGTTATAATTTTGAATGTAGAGATCTTATGTATTCTTTATTAAATTTATCCCTAAGGTTTTGATAGTTTTGATACTATTATAAATGGAATTATGAATTCTATACTGAGCTACATACATCCCTAGCCAAAATTTTGTTTTGTTTTGGTACTGAGGATTGAACCCAAGGGTGCTCTGTCATTGAGCTATGTCCCCAGTCCTTTTGATTTTTTTAATTTGAGACAGACTCTCACTAAATTATGGAGGATGGCCTTAAGCTCGTGATTCTCCTGCTTCAGCCTCCCAAGTCAGTAGGATTATAGGTGTGCCACCACCACACTAAATTAATTTTTTTTTAGTTTTCAAATTATCTATTGCTAGTAAAAATTTCTAGTGATTGATTTTTGTACATTCACTTTGTACATTGACTTTTTACATTTCTATATCTACCTTTGAATTTTTCATAGGTACTTCAGGGATTTTCCTCTTGATCATTATCACTTAAAAATAGGGATACTTTTACTTCTTTTTAAATCTCATGTTTTTAATTTGTTTTCCTTTCCTTATTTTATTGACCTTCAGTTCAGTGTTGAATAGGAGTCATGAGTATGGGCATACTTGCTGTATTTTACATATTAGGGATAAAAATTAGGTCTTCTTAAGTCTGGTATGAACTGTAGGATTTTTTTTTTTTTGCTGTTGTTGCTGCCGTTTATAGGTTATGTAAGAACCTTTCTAATTCTAGCTTGTTGAAGTGTTTTTTGTTTTATTTTTATCATGGTTAAATGTTGAATTTTGTCAAGTGCTTTCTTTATGTATTAGATTGATTCTAGAAGTTTTTCTTTTGTTCTGTTGATATGGTGAATTTTTTCTTGATTTTGGAGGGAATACTGGAAATTGAACCCAGGGATGATTAACCACTGAGCCACACCCCCCAGCCCTTTTTATATTTTTCTTAGAGACAGAGTCTCTCTGAGTTGCTTAGGGCCTTGCTAAATTGCTGAAGCTGGCTTTGAATTTGGGATCTTCCTGCCTCAGCCTCCTGAGCATCTGGAATTACAGGTATGCACCACCATGCCTGTAAGTAAGAAGAATCAATACTTCTTGATTTTTATTTCTTATTTTGAGACAGGCTCTCCCTAGGTTGCATAGGGACTCACTAAGTTGCTGAGGCTTATTTCTGAATTTTTAAATCTTGAATGAACCTAGCATTTCTGAGATAAATTCTGTTTGACTTTCATGTATTATTATGTAGTGATTCTATTTACTGATATTTTGTTTAAAATATTTGCATGTTTCCATGAGTGATACTAGTTTGTAGTTTTCTTTTTTGGCAATGTCTTTGTTAGTTTTTTAATTGGGGTTATAGTTAGAAGTGTTCCTTTCTCTATTTTCAGAATTAGTTTGTATAAGATTGTTATTTCTTTTTTATAGCTTCATAGAATTTATTAGGAAATCCATCTGTATCTTAAGTTTCTTGATGTGACAATTTTAATAACAAATCCAATTTCTTTATTAGACATAGGGCTTTTCTGATCTTTGATTCATCTTTTGCCAGACCTAGTAAGTTATATCTTTCAAGGAATTTGTTGGTTACCTCTATAGTGTCTAATTTAATCCTGTTGTGGTCTAAAAACAGTGTAGGATTTCAGCATATGGTATTTTTAAGGGAATATTTCCTGCATCTCTGAAAAGAATTCAAGTTGGTTGTATTTTGTGGAATCTACTGTTTCCTTACTGTTCAACTCCAGGGCTAAAAATGTCCCAGCATACTAATTTATTAATCCTAAAGGAAGAATTTGGAGGGTTCAACAGAGAAGTTTTGGACATTATTACTTACTCCTTAGTGGTAGTGGGCCAGGATAAAATGGAGGACCATACTGTGCCTACAAGCAGGGGGAATATATAGGGTAGGTTGCATACCACTGCACAGGTGGATTTCTTCAGATGTTTTATAAATATGTTTTCTTTACAACTAGGGCCACTCTGTTTAGATCCTTTCCTAAAGACTGGAGATAAGGGAAGTGGCCAGCTCTCCCTCTCTGTTTTCTTTGTTATCACATTCTTTAGACACCTTCTTTTAGTACAGGCTTTCCTAGGTACTGATAGATGTTCAACTCAGCATTCCACTCCTTCAGTGGCTTAGAATACATTCATGTCCCTCACATGAGGGTCAAACCCTCAAATATATTCTGTGATACTCTGAGGACAGGGCTCTGGAGGCACTTTGCATCCATATCTTACAACAGCATTACAAAGAGCAAGAACCTATAAACAAGCATACTAAGGTAACTGAGATAACATTAATTTGTTCAGACACTTGGGTTAAAGCATGAAAGATATTGTGTTTTAGTCCAGTTCTGTTTTATCCAAGTCCACTCCATCTCATTTGCAGGTTGGACTGCTCAGGGAAGTCTTTGTGTTGCAGGCACAGGGAGTTCTGGGCAGATCCAGCAGTCATTCTGGTTGGCATGATGTGCAACTTCCATCACCCAGTCCAGAAGTAGGTTACCTGTTGCTAACCTATGGAGAATATGACAGATATTTAATAGGCACCAATAATGGCGAATCAGCTCCATGAGGCAGTATGCAGGCTGCTGTGCAGTTTTGTGTTTGTGAAGTAGCCTGCACAGTAGGCCTGCCTGGGCAGGTGTACCAAACCAATCTGTCTGTTGGCACTTCAGGGGTATAGAAAGAATAAGACATCTCTGGAATATATAGCCATCATAAACAAGGTGTTCATAGCAAGTGGAATACAAAGTGTTCCTTTAGTCATGATCCCCCATGGTAACATCATCTGTACTTGTAAGGGTTCCCAACACAGTAGGCTTTACTTGTAAATTTAGACATTCTCCCTCCTGTCAAGGTGTCCGTGGGACAAACCACTGGTGGCTTACTAGTCCATGGCCAACTAATGCTCCTTGTCTCCAATGGGAATTCTTTTTTTTTTTTTTTTGGTACTGGGGATTGAACTCAGGGGCACTCGACCACTAAGCCACATCTCCAGTCTTATTTTGTGTTTTACTTAGAGACAGGATCTCACTGAGTTGCTTAGTGCCTTGCTTTTGCTAAGGCTGGCTTTGAACTCATGATCCTCCTGCCTCAGCCTCCTGAGCAGCTGGCATTACAGGAGTGGCCACCACGCCTGGCTTCCAATGTGAAGTCTTAAGGAGCTGGCAGCAGTTAGTGCCATGGGCCAGTTTAAGAAAATGCTCAGTGGAAGTCTCTTTATCTGTAACCCTAAGGCTGGCAGCCATGGGTCTGAAAACATAGAATAGACACAGCTGGGCAGGGGTTATGGCTCAGCGGTAGTGCACTTGCCTAGCATGTGTGAGGCCCTGGGTTTGATTCTCAGCACCACATAAAAATAAATAAACAAAATAAGGTTTTGTGTTCAACTAAAACTAAAAAATAAATATTAAAAAAAGAAAAGAAACAGCTGCAGTGGCTGGTGTCTAGGTTTCTCATTGAGTGTCCTCAGTGCCTCAGGCAGGTGAGCAGCCCGCCCCTGCATAGAGCTACTCTCAGGCCTGAAGGCTCCTGTCAGCAGCCGCACATTCTTTCAGTTTATCCAGCTCCTGTTGGACTGTATGACAGGCAGGAAGTCCATCTCCTGGTGTAGAGCCCACTGTTGATGTCATGGTCTGTGAGATGAGTTCCTTGGCCATTCTCAGTTACCTGTGGTGTGCCATACGTGGCACTCAGCTGAGTTGCCTAGTGCCTCGCTTAAGTCCCTTAAGACTTGCCTTCTGATTGGCTCTTGCTGGAGAAGGTTTTCATCAAGTCTGTAACTCTGTCCACCCAAATCAATGTGTATTTGGTCCCTACTGATAATGGGAGAGAAAAAAAAGTATTCTATCTGCCATCAAGGTGACGTCAGTCACCTTGCTTGATATGCCCCTTGGTGGCATCCATCATTGTGGGTAGCACTGAGAGTGGGCAAGACAGTCCTGGCATGGAGCAGCAACATCAGACCTCCCTGTGGGAAGTCCCAGTGAGTCACAGCTGCCCACATCGTCTTCTGACCTGCGTGCTTTATTCTACGATGCAACCAAGTGGTGGGCTCTTCTGCTGGGGCTCCCTCCAGCCTTCTGATCTGTGCTGGTTGTGCAGCCTTGACTGGCACTTCTCTGCTGATGGGCCCCATAGCAAGAAGGGCAGCACACGTGGCACACAGTTGTCTTTCCAACAGCTGTAACGTTCTTCTGCCCCCTTCCATACTTGTGATCAAAATTCAATGGGAGGGCTGGGGTTGTGGCTCAGTGGCAGAGCACTTGCCTAGTATGTGTGAGGCACTGGGTTCGGTTCTCAGCACTGCATATAAATAAATTAGATAAAGGTCCATTGATAACAAATTTTTAAAAATTCATTGGGAGTCTTATGTCTCTGAATCCACTGTCATAAGCACCATCCAGTCATCCAGAATGACATAGACAGTAAATTCAACAGGTTTTGATATGTTTAGTATCATAATGGCTGTGCCTGTTTTACTGTTCGTTGGCCTCTTTAAAGCCCTCAGTATGAGTGTCAGTCCAGTCCCACACTGTCTATTATACAAATAATACAGGGGTCATAATAACTGAGCCAGGTGAGGGATAAAAGCCTTCCAATAATCCAATAGCCCCACAAATTCTTGTATTTGCTTTACTGTGTTGGGAAGTGGAAATGCCTGGACTTTATCTATTACAGCTTGAGGTCTAACCATTGTTTTACCCAACCCAAAAATTTCACTGATAAGCCAGGGCTCTGTACTTTGTCAGGGTTTATGGCCCATCCTCTCCCTTGCAAATGAGTCAGAAGCATGCATGCCACCTCAGTGGATGCTGAAAAAGATTCAGAAGAGAGAAGAATGCCATCAACACAATGAAACATTATTGTCTGTGGAGGTATAGACCAGGTTTCTAAGTCTTACACCACTATACTCATATGGAGGGGGCTATGGAGATACCCTTGAAGTAATGACCTAAACGTCCATTGTCCACTATCAGCTTACCTACTGAAAGTAAAAGGGTCTTGACTTCAGAGGCTTTGTCTATGATAAAGGATGCATTAGCAAGATCTAATACACAATGATATGTTCCCAGCTGGGTACTGAGCTCTTGTAAAATGGTGGCTATATTGCAAAGGGTTGCATAAATTGGAGGCACCACCTTATTTAATTCCGTAACCCATAGTCTTATGTCACATTCCATCCTGCTTTTTTACAGGCCATACAGGGGAGGTAAAAGGATTGTGTTTGGGGCAAATTATATTAATTTAGCTAATTCATACATGGTTTCACTTATCTCTTGATGGCCTCCAGGGAGCTGATATTGTTTGGTGGCAACAATTTGGGGGGTGCAGGCGAAACAACAAGGAGGTATTTTATGTGCTCTCTTTTATTTATAGTTTTTTTTAAATTAATGCATTATAGATATACACAAAGTTGAAATTCACTGTGGTTTATTCATACATGTGCATAGGATAGTTTGGTCAGTTTCATTCTTCTATTGCTCCCTTTTCCTGTCCCTCCTTCCTCTCCCATAACCCTCTTCCTCTGCTCTACTGATCTTTATTCTGTTTTTATAGGATCACCCTTCCCTCCTTATTTTGGTCTAGTTTCTACATATGAGAGAAAACATTCGACCTGTGACTACCTGGATCTGGCTTATGTAACTGAGCATGATGTTCTCCCATTCCGTCCATTTATTAGCAAATGTCATAATTTCATTCTTCTTTATGGCTAAGTTAAACTCCATTGGTTATGTGTATGTATGTATGTATATGTGTGTATACATATATGTACACACACATAAAATCACATTTTGTGTGTGTATATAATATAAATACATATATATTATATATACATACATACATACATACATACATAAAATCACATTTTCTTTATCCATTTGTCTGTTGATGGGCATCTTGGCTGGTTCCATAACTTGGCTATTGTGAATTGCATTAGCATGTCCTCTTAATATTGGCTTTATAGAAGCTGGGGTTGTAGCTCAGTGGTAGAGGGGTTGCCTAGCACATGTGAGGCAGTGGGTTCCATCTTCAGCACCACATAAAAATAAATAAATAAAATAAAGGTATTGTGTCTATCTATAATTTTTAAAAAAACATATACAAATTGGTGCAGCCAATATGGAAAGCAGTATGGAGATTTCTTGGAAAATTGGGAATGGAACCACCACTTGACCCAGTTATCCCACTCCTCAGCTTGTACCCAAAGGACTTAAAAATAGCATACTATGGGGCCACAGCCACATCAATGTTTAAAGCAGCACAATTCACAATAGCTAAATTGTGAAACCAACCCAGATGCCCTTCAGTAGATGAGTGGGCTCTCCTTTCATTACATCTCCTAATAGGAGAGGTGTTCTCTCTTTTTGGAGTAGGAATCCATTCCACCTTTCTGATCACCTCCCCTTTTGCTTCCTTATTGAGAGGTAATAGCTGAAACCTCTTATCCTTCAGCAATTATATCCATAACTGTACCAGGGTGTCATTAGTCATTTATCTGTTTTCCCTTCATCTACACCTGCTGCTGTTAGGTCCACTCACATCTGTCTATTGGAGACTCAGAAAGGTCTTTCCGGTTTGGGCTGGGTTTTACAGACTACTGTTTTCTGCCATAAGCAGTTGTGTGGCTTGCTGGAGTGGCTGCACTACTAACAGGGATATAATATTGATACCAGGGCACCATAAATGTGTATAGAATAGCATCCCTCATCCCAGCAGTAAAGGTCATACTATCTTGTCCTGGGAAAGGCTGCACAGAAATAGCATGTTTCATTCTCAGTTCTGACAAATAGCTCTATAGTGCTTTCCATAAAGAGCCAGGTACCTCTGGGCATAGGAATGCCTTTTGTATTTGGTCTTGTATTGGGAATGGCAAGAAGCAGCCAAGCTGGTAACGACCCCACACCTTCATCAGCATCAGTGGTGTGAAACCACTAATATAAAGCATGGGGGACAGTTACCAAAGGCATTTCATAAAGTTCTATACCATTCAACATTATCCCATCTGTTCCAGTGTCCCACAAGTGGAGCAGTCATGCAGGTACACTTTCTTTTATTTTCTGCCTGAACTTGGACCCCAGTTCCATTGGCTTCATGGGTTATACAGTCTATGGTGGTATGTAAATATCTCTCTGTGGCGAGGAGCAGATCTGGGTCCACCACTTCAGGATGTTTCTGCTGGGTCTTTAACTTTTGGACCATTACCAGTTTAGCTTCCATTATATCTTCATCTTCCACCTCAACTTCTGAGTTACTGGAACTAGTGGACTTCCTGAGTGGATTCCACATATGGGTGTCCCAGTTTTACTAGTCACCAATGCCCTATTATGGGGTCTGGGCCCATGATGCCTGTTCAGTTTAGCATAATAGCATGATCTACAGACACTCATCTGCAAGTTCTAAGTGCCACTGTAGCACATTCTTGCTGTCAACCTGTCCTAACCTAGCTACTTTTTCTAGTTTTAACTATTCTTGTACTCTGCAGAGCTGAGCCTGAGTGGCTAGCTCCTGTTCTGGGGCTAACTTTAATGCACCCGATAGGAGCCTTGCCACCACTACAGTGGCATTATTTATTTCCTTTCACTTTCCTACAACTACTTTGGATGCTGCTTCCAACATTTTCAGCACCCTTCTTTTCATTTTCAGAGTATCTCCATACCCACCCAGTGGTCCAGACCCCTCTAATAGGAAGCCACCTAAATCCAGGTGGCCAGCCCAGGATATGCCCCGCAGACTGTCTGCCCTTTCCCAATTCCAGAGTCAACTCAACATGTTCCCCTTTGGGGTCCTGCCAACTATGCCAATTGTTCCACCCCGGGGCTGGAAATTCCCTAGTACTGTTTACCAATTCCGAAGGAAGAACTTGGAGAACTCAAGAGAGAAGTTTTGGACATTGTATTTCTTACTCCTCAGTGGCAGTGGGCTGGGATACAGTGGAGGGCCACACTGTGCCTACAAGCAGGGGGAATAGATAGGCTAGGTTGCGAGCTTTCCTAGGTACAGATTGGTATTTAACCCAACACTTACTGATTTGTCTTCTACTTGTTCAAGCAGCTATGTGTAATTTTGGGGTAAAAAATGGCAAGAAGATTTAAAAATTTATATGGATATGCAAAAGATCTAGAATACCCAACAGAGCCTTGAGAATGAAGAAAAAGTATGGAAGATAGACAATATCTAATGTTAAGATTTACTTAAAAAGAAAAAGATTTACTGTAAAGCAACAATAATCCAGGCCATATGGTATTGGTATAAGGATAGACAGATATGTAAAGAGATCGGAAGAAAGTCTAAAATTAGACCCAAACATATACAACTGATTTTTGACAAAGCTGCCAATGCATTTCAAAGGGAGAAATGAAAGTCTTTTCAGTAAATTGTGCCGGAACAAATGGATATCAGTATTAATGGAAAAAATAATACTTTGATCCATGGCTCATACCATATACAACAATTCAAGTTCTAGTATTACTGAATTGTTTTTTATTGGACCAACCCATCTAACTGATAATAACTGTTAACTATAGAAAATATTTTAAAACAAACTACTGAAGACACTGGGAAGTTATCAAAAGAATATTTTTCTCACCTATTGTATATGGATGTAGTAGTTTGGGATTGTGTCCCAAATATTATCAATGTTATTTTATAATAAAGTAAAGCTTTATTCTTTTATATTATTCTGAGGAGATTTTTTCCCCCACAGAAGAAGAAATATTTGTTTGTTTGTTTATTTATTTTTGTGCCAGGGATTGAACTCAGGGGCGCTTACCAACCAAGCCACATTCCCAGCCCCCTCATTTATATTTTATCAGAGACAGGGTCTTACTGAGTTGCTTAGGCTCTTGCTAAGTTGCTGAGGCTGTGTTTGAACCCATGATCCTCCTGCCTGAGCCTCCCGAGTTGCTGGGATTACAGGCATGCGCCACTGTGCCTAGCTTATTTATTTACTTTTATATGGTGCTGAGGATTGAGCCCAGTGCCTCACATGTGCTAGGCAAGCATTCTGCCACTGAACTACAACCTGAACCCAGTGTTAATGTTCTTATCATAACAGACAATTAACTAGGCTACACTCAACCTGGAAATGTTGTCTCATGGAATGTGGGTAGCAACTCAGCTTTTAGTTCAGCAGCTTTTAGTTTGCCCCACCATGCAGATTGGAGTGGTCAGCCAGAGACACATGCAAAGTGTACACAGAGAATTTGGCATTCATTTTCTTTTTGTTCTTTCTTTTGAGGTTGCCCTCTTAATCTGTAGTGGCCCTGGGCACCCCAGCCTTCCTCCCCTGTTTCCTCTGGCAACAGGATGACAAGATTTTATGGGAATTTGAACTGGTTCACATTGCTGCTAAAAGTGCAGCTACTTTGAACATAAACCAGAAGAAGAGGGAACTCTGTGCTGATAACTTCATGTATCTTTGGACCCCCCCCCCAAAGTCTTCTTGCTTTTGATATTTGTTTGTTGGTTGGTTTTGTTTTTATAGAAAATATGTTTAATGAACACAGAGGTATCTTTCTTAAGGAACTTACTTCTCCATACTAGAATCTTATGACTGATTCTTGTACATTGTATTCTGAGACTTTACTAAATTTGCTTATTAATTCTAGTAGGTCTTTTGGCAAATAACCAAAATTTTCTATGTACATTATCTTGTCTTCCTATCATTATCTTATTAATATATAAGCCCTTTATTTTTATTTTATTTCCAGTCTAAAGGCAATAACTTTTAGTCTTTCACCATTAAGTATATCTGTGGTTTTTCTTAGATGGCCTTTATTAATTTGTGACAATTTCTATCTACTTCTAGTTCAAAGAAAATCTTTAACATGAATGGATGTTGAATTTCCAAATGCTACTTCTACATATGTTGAGGTGAACTTTTATTTCCACTAATGTGGTAAATCTCATTGATTTTTTTCAGGTGTTAAACTAACTGTGTATTCCTGGAATAAAAATTACTTGATTTTGGCATATTATCATCTTTATGTATGCCTTTATTGAATTAGCAGTATTTGGTAAAGATCTTAATCTCCATGTTTATGAGACATTGGTGTTTAGATTTGGGGGAAATTTCCCTTATAATATCTTTGATTTTGATATTGTTAATGGTAGTCTCATAAGATAAGTTGGTACATTTCATGCTTGCTCTGTTTTCTGAAAGATTTTGTTTGAAATTGCTATACTTGGTAGATTTTTTCATTGTTTACTCCTCTTGTTGTGATTTTATGTGAGAATGCCTTAAATCTTATATTTTTCCTTAAATATGTGATAGAATTCACCAATGGACTCATCTGGATTATTTGAAAATTTCTTTGTGGGGCTATCATTAATTTTAAATTCAGTTTCTTTTTTATAGGGATACTCAGATTTTCTACTTCTTTTTTGTTTTAACAAGTTACTCTTCCAAAGAATTTATGCATTTCAACTAAGTTGTAAATTTAGGGCATTAACTTTTTTCAGAATACACTTTTATTCTAATTTTAATATCAGTTATATCTTTAGTGATGCTTCCTCTTTCTCTACAGTTGATAAATTTTTACAGTCATATATTAGAAACCTAATTTTTATGCACTTAATAATATAATCTCTAAATATATAGAGCAAACATTGATAGTACTATCAACTAGAAAATTGCACAATCACTTTTAGAGATTTTAGCGTTTCTATTTCTATAACTGTTGGAACAAGTAGACAAAAGAATCTGGCCAGGCACTGTGATGCACATCTGTAATCCCAGTGAGTTGGGAAGCTAAGGCAGGAGGATCACAAATTAAAGGCCAGCCTCAGCAACTTAGTGAAGACCTCAGCAACTTAGAAAGACCCTGTCTTAAAATAAAAAATAATCTGCAAAGAGGTTGAAGATTTGAACATGAAAATCCCTATCATATTATGTTGGTTACTATATCCAACAACTATAGAATACACATTTATTTTCAAAGGTACATGGCATACTCACCAAAATAGACTATTTGGAGACATAAAGCTAGTTATAACAAATTTCAAAGGATTAAAATTACATACTACTGTGTTCTTCAAGTACTGTTGAATTAAAAATATGAACAGAAAGACAAGTAGAAAGTCTATGAATGTTTAGAAAGTAAGAAACAGCTATCTCAATAGTGTGTAAGTCAAAGAAGAAATTACAAATGAATAAGAAAATGTTTTGAGCAGAATGAAAATATGACACATCAAAACTCATGAGAGCTAAGTGAAATAATCCAATCCCCAAAAAACCAAACACCAAATGTTCTCTTTGATATGTGGATGCTGACTCACAATAGATTGAGGGGGTGCCGATAAGAACATAAAAATAAATAATTTATTTCACACTTATAGGAAATCTCATTGCTCATATTTATTCAGGAATCCAGGCTCCTTGTAGTACATTAATTTACCTTTTCCTATCTTTTCTTCTTCTTGTTTATGTTTTTGAAATCTGTGTGTTTGAATCTGTGTTGCTGAGGTATCCAGGTTTTAGCAAGCAAGAAGGTAGAAGCAGATGTGGAGAAAATTTGCCTACCATCTCAATGCTCTAGTTTGCAATTGGCACCCATCATTTCTCCCACATTCCATTCATGAGAGCACTGTCACATAGCCATACCAATTTTCAAGGGAAGCTGAGAAATGTTAAGTGACTGGGCAGCCATTTTCTTGACTACTATTCTGTTATTGCCAAAGATGAGGAAACACTCTACTGGGCAACTTTCAGTCTTTATCACAGAGAGCCTAACCTCTCTCTACACACACACACACACACACACACACACACACACAAAATATATATATATATATATATATATATATATATATATATATATATATATATATCATAAGTCCAAGAAAACAGTTTCACCTGCATAGAAAATGGGAGTGTAGATAATCATTTTGTTTGTATTGATTATAATGGTAATGAACACAATATTTTTCCTGTGGACATCAGTAAGTTCTTTTCTATCATATTAATTTGTGTTTTTTGCTGATAATAGCAAGATATAGTATTGAGACTAGTGAGGATTTATAATTGCAAGCTAATGAAGACTAAGACTCTGATTCACCTTCTCTCTGCATAGTCTCTCCACAGATATTTTCCCTTAAAGTCCTTGTCTTATAAATCTTCTGTCCATCCTATTTGATAGCCAAGCTTCCTACCAAAATAGGGTTAGACTGCTTAGATTGAACTTGAATCTCCAATATTTAAGAGCAGTGTTTTACTGCAAATTATATGACCATTATGTGCTTCATTTCTATTATCTATAAAAGGTGAATGATAATGGTCAATACCTTATAGAGTGTTTTAAAGGATTAAATGTATTCGTATGTATGTATTAGAATAGGACCTGGAATATTGTGTCACATAAGAAGTTGGTATATAATAATTGCTATATATGTATTTCATGGTATCATCATCATATTCCCATGGGTTTAATTTGGATAAGATTGTGTGTATCCTTTAATCTTCTGCTATCTATTCTTCATGTCACTTTTCATTTTTCTTTGTCTTTAGGTGGGAAGTTTGGAATTAAGAACTCAAAAAAAAGTACTTCTGCAAAAACTACATTTCATAGTGAAATAGAGGATAAAGATACAAGAGATGATTCACTGTATTCCGTTTTAGAAGAACTGTGGCAAGATGCTGAACAGATAAAAATATGCCAGGAAAAACAGAACAGCCCTTTGAATCACACTGATTTTATCAATAAGAAAATATTGAACACAGAATGGGATTATGAATATACAGACATTGGAAGTTGTGTACATCCAAGCCCAAATCTCATTCCTTCACAGAAAAGACCCCATAAACATGACTCATTTGAAAAACGTTTTAGGCATAATATGGACTTACATATTCATAATAAAAACAATACAACAAAGAACTTTGATAAAATTGTTAGTCATGGTCAAGTTTTCACCCAGAACACTTCCTTTACTAACCATGACAATTCACATATGGGAGTGAAGTTCTGCGAAAGTGATCAGTGTGAAAAAGTCCTCAAACATGCACTCAGTCAAAATCTGAAATTGCCTGTTGGGGAGAAAGCAAGCACATGTGCTGAATTTGGAAAGATCTTCACCCAAAAGTCGTATCTCTTTGCACCTCCAAAAATTCATACTGTGGAAAAACCTCATGAACTTAACAAATGTGTAAATGCATTTACACAGAAGCCACTACTCAGTATATATCTGAGAGTTCATAGAAATGAAAAACTATACATATGTTCTCAATGTGGAAAGGCTTTCCTCCAGAATTCAGAATTAATGATGCATGAGAAAAGTCATACTAGAGAGAAACCCTATAAATGCACTGAATGTGGAAAGTCATTTTTCCAGCTGTCATCTCTACTCAGGCATCAGACAACTCATACTGGAGAAAAACTCTACGAATGCAGTGAATGTGGGAAAGGCTTTTCCCTGAACTCAGCACTCAATATACATCAGAAAATCCATACTGGAGAGAGACATCACAAATGTAGTGAGTGTGGAAAAGCCTTCACCCAGAAGTCAACACTCAGGATGCATCAGAGAATTCACACAGGAGAGAGATCCTATATATGCACTGAATGTGGACAGGCTTTCATCCAGAAGGCCCACTTGATTGCACATCAAAGAATTCATACCGGAGAGAAGCCTTATGAATGCAGTGATTGTGGGAAATCTTTTCCTTCTAAGTCCCAACTCCAGATGCATAAGCGAATTCACACAGGAGAAAAACCCTATATATGCAATGAATGTGGGAAGGCCTTCACCAACAGGTCAAATCTCAATACTCACCAGAAGTCTCATACTGGAGAGAAGTCTTATATATGTGCTGAATGCGGGAAGGCCTTCACTGACAGGTCAAATTTCAATAAACACCAGACCATTCATACAGGAGAAAAACCCTATGTTTGTGCTGATTGTGGACGAGCCTTCATCCAGAAGTCAGAGTTAATTACACATCAGAGAATTCATACTACAGAGAAGCCTTATAAATGTCCTCACTGTGAGAAATCCTTCTCCAAGAAACCACATCTCAAAGTACATCAGCGAATTCACACGGGAGAGAAACCGTACATATGTGCAGAGTGTGGGAAGGCCTTCACTGACAGGTCAAATTTCAATAAACATCAGACAATTCATACTGGAGATAAACCCTATAAATGCAATGACTGTGGAAAGGGCTTCACCCAGAAATCCGTTCTTAGTATGCATCGCAATATTCATACATGAAATAACCCTGTTTCTTAAAAATGAGAGAGCCTTACCGTAGAAGTCAGGTCTACTCATGTATTATAAAATTCATCTAAGACAGACCTTGTATGAGTACACTGTATTAAAAAAAGCATTCATCAGGCTATCTCACCTGAGATGAAAAAAAAATTAGAAGAGACCCTATAAGAATACATTGAAGAAAGGGGAATTTGGGGGCTGGGGTTGTGACTCAGTGACACAGCGCTTGCCTAGCATGTGTGAGGCGCAGGGTTTGATCCTCAGCACCACATACAAATAAACAAAATAAAGGTCCATTGACAACTAAAAGATATTTAAAAAGGGTGGGGGGTGAATTTAACATTTACACAGCCTCACAAAATACAATAGAATTAACATTGAGAATGCTATCAGTTTGGTACATTAGGAAAATCCTTCCTATAGAAAGTATCATGAGGCAAATTATTACCAAATGCTTTATAGGTTGGAGGATGCAAATTTATAGAAATGACAGTCATGTTTTCTATGTTATAGTAAGCAGTTTAACAAGAAAATAATGTATTCGTTGTGCAGACCTCTTCAGTTCTTTTCGCTGTTTGTGGTAAAATATTGCATAACATATTGCATAATTGAATTGAAATTCTTTTTTAAAATTTAGAATGTTTATCAAATGTTTGTTATTGAACATATCTATCAGATGAATTCATAAGTTTAAAGTTATTTTGGCTTTTTATATACGCACATCTGCAGATATAATTTTATATGAACATATACTGTTTTCATACTGTTTTCCATGACATAGTATTCTTCTTTCATTGTATACAATGCAAAATAGCCACAGATTCCTCCCATCCATTTATGCATGGCCCCTTTTGCAATGGTACCTTGTTGTTTCTCTTATTAAGTATGTTATAGCTTGGATATGAAGTATCCCCTAAAAGCCCCTGTGTTAACTGCAAGAATGTTCAGAGGTGAAATGATTAGATTATCAGAGCTATAACCTGACCAGCCCATCCTAGTTTGAATGGACTAACTGGGTGATAGCTGTATGTAGGTAGGGCATGGCTCAAAGAGGTGGGTCACTGGGGGTATGACCTGGAAAGTTCGTCTTCCCTGCAGCCCCTTCCCCCCTTTCTCTCTGCTTCCTGGTCACTATGAGCTAAAAGCTTTCCTCCAGGGCACTCTTTAGTCATTATGCTACACCTCACCACAGGCCCAGAGTGATGGAAGTGGCTGACCACGGACAGAACCTTGGAAACCATGAGCCGGAAGTAAACTTTTCCTCCTTTAGATTGGTTTTGTCAGGTATTTTGTTTATAGCAACAAAAAGCTAACACAGAGTACTTCTTATCTGCCGTTGCTCCTTGACTTTCAACTTGGCCATGTGATTTGCTTTGGCCAATGGACATTAGCAAAGAGATTCAAGAAGAGGCTGGAGAAGTGTGAAAGCCTGCCTTGAGGCTTACCCTTTTGTGCTGCTCTTTGGAATCCTGAGATCTCAATGTTAAGAAGCACAGATGCCCTACTGTGGGATGAGAAGCCACATAGAACAGAGGTGAGCCAGCTTAGCCGATGCCCCATAGATCAATTTACCTATGGGCTTGGGAATGAGTCCATCCTAAGTCTATGTCCCCAGCCAAACCAGCCCAGCCCAAAATTGCCATGTCAGTTATACCAGCCAACCTGCAGAATTCTGAGTTAAATAAGTGATCATTGTTTTAGGCAGCTATATTTTGGGGTAGTTTGTTGCATATCAAATTCTAAATAATACTTAAAAGTATATGTGTGTGAATTGTATTATACCCAAATATAATATGGCATTGGCTTTGGGCCTGAGAAGCTAATAGAGACTGGAGAATAATGAGGAAATCTGTTTGCAAAATCTGGGAAAATGACAACCTATTAGAAAGGAAAAAATAGCAAATCATCACCATGCTCTGTGGGACTATAGAGAAGGTACCAAATGAACTTGTGGATCTGACTAAGAGATTTGCCATGGAATATGGCTGTCAGTTTGCTGCTTTTAACCACATATGATAAGGTACAGAATGAGAGAAATGAATTAAAGAAATACTTGTTCCCCTGGCAAGCAGCAGTTTTGGGAAATAACTTTAGCTCTTTAGCCATGAAAATATTCTCAAGATACAAAATGGCTGTAGGGTAAATATCAAGTCATGGGTATGTCTGTAAAACCCTTTATTACAATGTTTGAAATATTATATTTTATTGGTGCTTGGAAAACCCTCTCAGTGAAATAATGGGTGTCTAAAAATCTTGGTGACATGATTCCACAGTAGCCTGACACTGCTCTAAGTAGAAAGAGGCTTCTCAAAAAAGAATTGTTGATGTGGCATTTGGGGCATAGAGTTGACCTGAACATATTCATAGGAAACTCATAGTTTTTAGTTGAGTTTTACCTGTGGAACTACCTCCATACTGGCCTTAAAGGAACTGAAACAATTAAAAATGAAAAATGGCCTCTGGAAATTCCTCCCTAACTTCTGTGAACTGGATGCAAGACAACAATGTTACTCAGCTACAAGTATGGACCATTTCTTATGGGAACTGAAGGATGTCTCAGAGGAAAGGCCCAAGAACAGTGTATTAAAATGGACTGGAAAGCCATTTCCAGGAAAAACTTGCCCTAATCAAAAAACACTATCTGCCCCTGGAGCAAGGGGACCTGACATTTTCTCTGTGGTATTTCAGAATTGTTATGGAACAGTGACTGACACATGCCTCTTACTGCTCTCCTGGCTGAATGGGAGTACCTATTGCAGTTAGTCTCTTTCTCCCCATATATATCTTAAGTGTGTGTATGAGAGAGGCATGTCAAATAACTTGTCATTTAGCTCACAGGATCAAGAAACTGAGAAACTGTATTCAAAGAGCCTCGGCCACATGTGAACCTGGTATAGAAGACTTGGAATCCTGGATTTAAACCTGATACCATGATTTGGGATGGGATATTTAGAGATCCTGGAATGGGAGTGATCATGGTTTGCATGGGGTGATAATGTGAATAATTTGTCATCAGAACATACACTGTGTTAGAAAAATGTTACATGTTTCCTATCTCTATGTGTGTGTCCTTTTCAGCTTTTATTTCTCTTTGCATTTCATTTGGAATAACTTACGTTAATCTATCTTCAAGAACACTGATTTCCCAAGATCCTGGCTCTGTCAGGTCTACTGATGAACCTGTTGAAAGCATTTTTTCAGTTATGTTTTATTTTTTATATTTACTATTTCCATTTGACTTTTATATCATTTATATTTCTGCAAAACTTCCCCAATTGTTCATTCACATTGTTCCCATTTTCCACTATTTCCTTAGTTTGGACTACTGTAACAAAGTACTATAGACTGGATGGCTTATAAACAACAGAAAATTATTTTTCACAGTTCTGGAGGCTAGAAGTCTGAGATCAGGTACCAATATGATCAGGTTCTGGTGAGGACCTTTTTCTGGATTGTAGACTACCAGGTTCTCATTGTATCCTTACTTGGCTTCTGATTTTCATATCCTCACTAGAAAGCTCTCTGGGGTCCTTTATATAAGGGCATGAATCCCATTTGTGAGGCCTCCATCCTCATGACCTACCTACCTCTCAATGGCCCCACCTCCTGATACCATCTCATTGGGGATAAGGATTTCAGTATACAAATTTTGTGGGAACACAGACATCCAGTCTATAATACCCTTTAATATATTTAGCCAAATTTATTTTAAGTTCTCTGCCTGATAGTTCCAGTAAGTCAGCCAAGCGAGTTCCGGTCTTTTGACAGTGGGTTCCTTTCTATTGCTGTTTTGCATCTACAAGTTTTAGCTGAAAGTTGGATGTTGTATATAGGGCAATGTAAACTGAAATGAAAAGTATTTATTCCTGGAAATAGACATGGCTGCTCTTCTAATAGATAGGCATTAGCATGGTGGCATTGAGTTGATCCAGTCAGTGGTCAGGTAGGGTTTTGGTTTTGTTGTTGCTATTGTGAATTTTAGTGTAACATAGACTTCAAATTCCTGTAATGTTACCTTGTGTTTGAAGTAGACACTGGTTTTCCAGAGAATTTTTCCCAATGT
This sequence comes from Marmota flaviventris, assembly GCF_047511675.1. Lineage (NCBI taxonomy): Eukaryota > Metazoa > Chordata > Mammalia > Rodentia > Sciuridae > Marmota > Marmota flaviventris. The sequence goes on from NC_092518.1 coordinate 39,959,680, forward strand.
TCCTGGACTGTACTTGCCTTTAGGCCTTTCCTGGGTTTCTGCATCTCAGTGATAGTCTCTCTATATTCTTGTATCTCTCTCTTAGTAGTTGATTTCTGGTTTTTTGTTTGTTTGTTTGGAACTGGGGATTGAACCCAGGGGCACTTTACCCTTGAGGTATATCCCCAGCCCTTTTAATTGGGGGTGGGGGGCAGAAAGTGTCTCTCTGTTGCCTGGGCTAGCTTTAAACTTATGATCCTCCTGCCTCAGCCTCCCAAATTACTGGAATTACAGGCGTGCATCACTGTGCCCACTTAGACTGCTGCTGTTACTCGGTTCTTGCTAACTTGGTATGGGACACAGAAGTTGTCCTGTGTCCCTGGGTCTTAACATTTTTTTTCCCAGTGATCCTGCCCCTCTTCCACTGGTAAGAGGTATTTTATTGTCTGGCCCAAGATAGTTTCCTCCCATTCCATCATGGGTAGATTTTTTTTTTTTTCTTTTCCTTTCCTCTAGTCACAGTGGATCTTCACCTGTATCCTGAGAGTGACAGGGTTTGCTGCACTGCACTAAATGGCTTAAGGTTTTTGTTTGATAGAATAGGGTCCCTTGGGATTTTGTATCATTTTTGTATCAGCACCCATCCCCCCTAGTGGCATACCCCATGGAAGGATGCCTTCTCTATTTTCCCACTCTACTACTAGTGTTTCTTATGAGCACCCAGTGGAGGTCTGTGGTGAAGAGCCTGCAGGTGGAAGCCAACAGCCCTTAGGTCTACAGCTCTCAGGGGTTCTATATTCTCACTATCCCACTCTCAGCCTTTAACAGTTTATTAGAATTGTCCATTTCTTTGGATAATGGAACATTAGCAAATATGACACAAGAACTCATAAGAAGTGTTTGCACATTGAAGTTTGCCCACTCTTGCTGCTCTTTGGAATCCTAAGCCCATGTGTGAAAAGGCAGGGACTATGAAGTTGGAAAATGACAGACCACTTGGAGCAGTGATGGAGCAGATATGATTCATCCCAACTGAGGCAGCTCGACCAACCAGATTTTCAACTACCAAATATGTAAATGAAGACATCCCAGCCAGGTATCTCTGATCAAGGTAACTATGGTTAGCAGTCTCTGAGCTGATCCTGAATGATCCCTCACTCCTGGTATTCATACTCTTGTATAATTCTCTCTCCTTGATTTGGGCTAGATTTAATGACTTGGTTCTAGAATAAGGCGGAGGTAATGGATGTCACTTCCAAGATTAGGTTACAAAAAGACTGTGGCTTCTGTTTTGGGTGCTCCTTTAATCTCTCAGATGGCTCATCCTAGGGGAAGACGGCTGCCATCTCATTAAGTAGCCCTTTACAAAGGCCCATGTGAGTGAATTTGAGAGGATATCCTTCCCCAGTGTTGCCTTCAGGTGGGACCTTCAAGCCCGATAGCTTTACTAACCTCGTGAGAAATCTTCAGCCACAGGCATACTTCTGAGCCATACCTGAAGGGGACCCACAGAAATTGTGAGTTAATAAATGTTGTTTTAAGCTGACAAATGTTAGGGTGATTTGTTACATAGTCATAGATTAGTAATATATTGGCCCAGACAAGGAAGGCTCTGCCATCTATTCTACCCATCCCAGACAACTAACAGAATAATGGATTACAATGTTTATTTTAAGTCTCTAAGTTTGTGTGGCTTGTTACCTAGAAAAAAACCTAGCTGATAAATTTACTATTCAGTGAATTTTATCCTCCACTATTCTTCCCCAACAGATAACCAATACTAATCAACTACTATGAACACTTCCATGTTTTAGTCTTGCTAATAAACCTGTATAGATGTACATATGTGAGTATGCTTATAATTGTATAGAAACTATATAAGGATTGCTTTCTTCTTTAATGCATACTACTATCTCTGAATCTTGCTTTATTACTCAACAACTCTCTTTTAAATGGTTGCATGATAGTTTGTGGGGTGGATATGCAAGAATCTATGCCATTATTTGCATATTAAAATTTCTTCAAATTTTTGTCATTAGGAAAATGTTACTAAGAATATTAAGGAGTTGGGCTGGGGATGTAGCACAGTGGTAGAGCACTTGACTATCATATTTGAGACCCTGGTTCTGATCCACCACACACACACACACACACACACACACACACACACATGTGAAGAAATAGCTTGCCTAGGCTCATGCCAGAGTTATCAGTCCTTGCTTTACCAATTTTTAGCTGTGTAACCTCGGACAGGTTAGTTAACTTCTCTTTCCTGATTTTTTCAGCTATAAAGATGTTCACACTAGTTACCTATCTTAGATTTCACTACGAAGTATACTCTTTTCCTGGGACTGCTTTACAAAGTACCAGGAAAAGAGTGGCCTAAACCAACAGAACTTTATTATACACAGTTCTGGAGGTTAGAAGTACAAAATCAAGGTGTCATCAGGGCCCTGTTGTAACCTATGAAAATGGTAGGGAAGGGACTATTCTATGCCTCTTTTCTAACTGCTGGTTGTTTTGTGTGTTACTTTGCTTGTGGATACATCAGTCCATTGATATGGCTGATTTCTCCCTGAGGTCTTCATGCATCTGTCTCTGTGTCTAAATTTTCCTTTTTTGTAAGAATACCAGTATATCAGATTAGTTCCTACCCTAATAACTTCTTTTTAATCTGATAGCCTCTGTAAAGACAATTTCCAAATAAGGTTATGTTCTGAGGTACTGGGGGTTATGATTTCCACATATCTTTTTAGGAGGACACAATTCAACTCATATCAAGAAGTTAATGGATTTATTTGTGTAAGGCACTTAGAACTTTGTATGGAAAGAGGTTCTTAATGACTATTAGATACATCTCCTTTACTGTACTTGCTTAGGTCTCCATACGACTTCCTGTGCTTGGGAAAGCAGTGGGATTTGAGAATGTCTATGACATTTAAATCTCATCCAACTACCTGAAGAGAAATGTAGTATAAAAAGCAAAACGCAAGCCTCAGAATAAGGCTTATATGATCAACATTTGAGGAATAGGCCAAGATGGATCCATCTGTAGTAGATAATGAGAAGGAGCACCCAGAGAGGTCAAAACATGCCAAGTGAGAAAGGAGCTCACAGAAGAGTGTTTCCAAGATATGTTTCAATGGAGGGTATGTCCAGAATGGAGGTCAGGTTATATGAGAGTGGAAAACTGCTGATTTTGTAACAGATACGCCATTGTTGACTTGGATGAGTGCTATTTTGGAAATGAATTTAAGGAAAGCAATTGAGGAAATCTGAAGGAATTTCTGAATTCATCATAAAGTGACTTCTGGTAGAAAAAATACTAGGTCATTGGGCTGGATTGCTCTGTGTTGTCTGGGTTAAACTGAGAAATGAGGATTGGCAAGAAGTAGAATTTATATGAGACTTGGGAGGACAAAAGGAAGGAGCAACTTCCCCTCTAAAAGTCTTTGAAATTATATACACTGAAGGACAGATGCAGAGGTATCCAGCAAGTTTTCTTTTTTCCTCACTCTTCCACTCTATATCCAGCCCTTCTTTCCATCTCAATGCTGCTGACAGTGGCCCCAGGCCCACCACCTTCTTGGGTGCAGACCCACAAAGGGAACAGCTTCTTGTAGATTTTATCACTTCCCATTCACAGTCCCACTTCAGTAATTAGATGTTCTAGCTCCTCAGATATTCCTGAAAGCTCTGATTATCCCACCCATTCCAATGGTTTCTAGAACCTTCCAGCCCCCCTCTTATCTTTTTTAAAAAATTTTTTTAATTGTCAATGAACCTTTATTTTATTTATATGTGGTGCTGAGGATTGAACCCAGGGCCTCACACATGCTAAGCGAGCGTTCTACTACTGAGCCACAACCCCAGCCCCCTCTTCTTAGCTTTATACTCCCGGATACTCCTATAAATTGTGCATGGCCTAATTAATATTTTAAAATTCCTTATTCCACAACAGGGATATAGCTCAGTGGCAAAGTGCTTCCCTAACATGGTTGAGGCCCTGGGTTCAATCCTTGGCACCACCAAAAATGAAAAAAAACCTTATTCCATAATATTCATATTGATTATGCTTTCCCAATTGATAGTTACACTTTCTTTTCCTGAGAACTTGAACTTGATAAGTGTTGTTCTAAAAGTGAGTGATGCCAGTGAGAAGTCTTACACAAACTTGCTCTTTTTTTCCTTGTACATTATATGATGTGCCTTTCTGCCATATGATATTTTTTTTATTTTTGAAGTTCTTTTCTTAAATATTTTTTAGTTGTTGATGGACCTTTTTTTAATTTATATGTGGTGCTGAGAATTGAACTCAGTATCTCACACATGCTAGGCAAGTACTCTACCACCGAGCTACAACCCCAGCCCTGAAATTAAGTTTTATGGAAGCACGTATCTTGGTCCTGATTTATTTTTTGCACTAAGGATTTAACCCAGAGGCACATTACTGCTGAGCTACATTCCTAGTCATTTTTAGTTTTCATTTTGAGGCAGGGTCTTGCTAAATTGCTGATGCTGGCCTCAAACTTGTAATCCTCCTGCCTCAGCCTCCAAAGTCACTGGGAATACAAGCGTGCACCGCCACACCCGTAAATCCTGATCTTTTGTATTAATTTTACCTGGGTTATAGTAAGCCATTATGGTTATTAATTTCATGAAAGTTTTATTTTGCATAACTTTTTATCTGATCCAGTTTTTTCTCTTAAAGGGATGTCAATTATGTAAGATAGCTTTGTCATCTTCTACATTTATTTTGTATCACTCCATGTTCATTTCATATCATTATTCTTCTTGGATTAGTGTGATTGACTCTAGCCTCCTATTAGAAGATAATTCTGTATGAAGTTATTAATGTTTATACTTTAACAACCAATTTGTTCAGATTTATTTACATTTCAAGATAGTGGAGATAGAGAATGTCTCTTTTATTTCTAGAGACATTCCCAGAGTAGATTTGGTAACGTTCCAGGGTAGTAAAAATAATGTCTCTATTTGAAGAAGAGGATGGGCAATAAAACAATATTAATAGCATTTTCGTTCACATTTTAATCATGTACATTTTCAATCATGTAGAAATATTAAAATAACTATAATAAACATCCATATAACTTTCATCTAGGTTTAACAATGTATATATAAAATTTTCCTGAAATATCAATAGTAAGTTGTAGACATTGTAACATTATACCCCTAAATAATTGAGCATCCGTGTCCTAAAAATAATAATGTTCTCCCCAAAACTGGAATATCATATCAATCTAATTTGATAATGTCTCATGTCCAATTCATTTTCAGTTTTTTTCCATTGTCTCTGAAATATATTTTACAGCTTCATTGTGGTTTAATTAGCATATACTAAATGGCACTTGCTTAAAGTATACAATTTGATGAGTTTTGATGTGTGCACCTTTCATCACTACAATAAAAATGAATATATCCACTCCCGCAACAAGTTTCTTATGCCTTTTTGTCATCTAGTCCTTCTTTCTCTATTACCTTTTCCCCATCCATAGGCAACCATTGATCTATTTTCTGTCATTATAGACTAGTTTGCATTTTCTGTAATTTTATATAAATAAAATTATATGGTAAGCACTCTTGTTTGACTTTGTTCACCAAGATAATTATTTTGAGATTCATTTGTGTTGTTATTTGTATCCTTATTCATTGCTTTTTATTGCTAAATGGTATTACATTGTATGTATGTACCAAAGTTTGTTTATCCATTTATGTATTGGTGGCAATTGGTTATCTTGTTTCTAACTATTACAAATAAAATTAATATGAACATTTTCATACAAGTCTGTTTGGCTATCATTTTCATTTATGTTGCATAAATGCCTAGGTGTGGATGGCTTGGTCATGTGGTGGGTATATACTTAATGATTTGAGAAATTGCAAACTGTTTTCCAAAGTACCATTTTATATTTCTTTTTTTAATAGTTTTTTTAGTTGTTGATAGACCTTTATTTATTTATTTTTTATTATATGTGGTGCTGAGAACTGAATCCAGTGCTTCACACATGCCAGGCAATGGCGCTACTGCTGAGCCCCAGCCCCAGCCCCCCATTTTATATTTAAACACAAAACTGTTTCAGTGGTGTGTATCTTTGCCCTCACTGGATAAAATTATTATTCTTTTGTTTTTGTTGTTGTTATTATTATTATTTTAGCCATTGTAGTGGAACTGTAGTGTTGTCCAACTTTGGTTTTAATTTATACTTCTCTAACAACTAATGTTATTGAGCGTCTTTTCATGTGTTTATTTGCTCTCTGTATGTCATCTTGGTTAATGTATCTTCTAAAATATTTTGCCTATTTTTTAGATGGAGTCAGACTATGTTACCCCACTGGTCTTTAACTTGTGGGCTTAAGTAATTCTGCCTCAGCCTCCTGAGTAGCTGGAACTACAGGCAGTAGCATCATGCCCAGTTATCTGTCCATTTTTAAAATGGATCGTCTTACTGGCATGGTGGCACATGCCTATAATCCTGGCAGCTGGGGAGGCCGAAGCAGGAGGATAGCAAGTTCAAAGCCAGTCTCAGCAACTTAGCAAGGCCCCAAGCAATTTGTTTTTTATTTTTTTAGCAGAATCATGTGGCATTTATTTCAAAAATAACCTGGTATAAAAAACATTAATAAACATATAACATGAAGCCTGAAATGCTAACTTCTATGACACTTGCATTTCTTTCCCCAAGCAATTTAGCAGTGGTAAAGCACTCTTAGTTTCAATCCCTAATACCAAAATAAATAAATAAGTAGATAGATAAATAAATGGTTGTCTTATTGAGTTGTAAGCATTCCTTTTTTTTTTTTTTTTTTTTTTTGGTGGTGCTGGGGATTAAACCCAGGGCCTTGTGCATGCAAGGCAGGCACTCTACTAACTGAACTATATCTCCAGCCTGTAAGCATCCTTTCCAAAAATATTTGTTTTAGTTGCAGATAGACACAATACCTTTATTTTTTTAACTTATTTTTATGTTGTGCTGAGGATCAAACCCAGTGCCCCACACATGCTAGGCAAAAACAAACAAACAAACAAAAAAAAACAACCAAACAAACAAACAAATGCTCTATTACTGAGCTACAGCTGGCCTCTATAAGCATTCTTTATATATCCTAGTTATAAGTCTTGTGGGATATATACTTTGCAAACATTTTCTCCCACATTTGCCTTTTAAATTAAATAAGAGCAAAATATTTTAATTTTAGTCTAATTCATTTTATTAACATATTAATTATATATCTTTATGGGGTAAAGTGTGATGTTTTAGTACATTTATACATTGTTCATTGATCAACTCAGGATACTTATATTATCCATCATCTCAAACATTTATTATTTCGTTTTAATTTTTTTTTATTTTAGATGGGCACACTATCTTTATCTTATTTATTTATTTTTATGTGGTGCAGAGGATTGAACCCAGTGCCTCACTCATGCGAGGCAAGTGCTCAACCATGGAGCTACAGCCCCAGCCCCCATTTATCATTTCTTTATGATGAGTATATTCAGAGATCTCTCTTCTAGCTATTTTAAGTCCTATAGTACAATGTTGTTCATCATAATTACCCTTTTGTGTAATAGAACACCAGAAACTATTCCTCCAATCTATGATTTTGTACCCATTGAGCAATGTCTCCCAATCACCCCTTCTCCCTTACATTCCCCAATCTCTGTTAACCACTATTCTGCTATCTACTTCTATGAGCTCAGTTTTTTTAGATTAAAAACGAGTGAGGTAATGTGGTATTTGTCTTTCTATGTCTGGCTCATTTCATTTAGCATTATGCTTTCCAGATCTATACATGCTGCCACAAATGACAGAATTTTTGTTCCTTGTTTAATCTCTGAATAATATTACATTGTATATATATATACAAGATTTTAAAAAATCCATTCATATATCTTGGCTAATGTGAATAGTGCTGTAATAAGTATGGGAGTGCAGATATTCTTCTGATATACTCCTCTTATTTCATTTGGATATATATCCAGTAGTGAGATTGCTGGATCATAGGATACTTCTACTTTTAAGTTTTTGAGAAACCATCATATGGTTTTCTGTGATAGCTGTACTAATTTATATTCCCCCTAATAGTGTATGAGAGTTCCCTTTTCTCTACCCCCTAATCAGCATTTGTCATTTCTTGTCTTTTTTATTATAGTCATTCTAACTGAGGTGAAATAATATTTAATTTTGATTTTTGTTTAAATTTCCCTGATGATTAGTGATATTGAGTTTTTTTCCCATATACTTGACCACTAGTATATTTTCTGTTTTCTTTTATGGTTTATACTTTTTGCTTCCTGGCCAAGAAAATTTTGAATATCAAATGTCAGTAAGATTTATACTGTACTTTCTTCTAAAAGTTTTATGATATTGGCTCTTATATTTGGTTCTCTGATACATTTTTATTTAATTTTTATATGATATAAATCCTTTCTGAAAGAGGTTAATTTTTTTTCCCATATGGCTGTCCAGTTGTTTCAGCACCATTTGGGTGTGTGTGTGAGATTGTTTTGCAGTGCTGGCAATGGAATCCAGGGCCTCATACATGCTAATCAAGCACTCTACCACTGAGTTACAAACCCAGTCCTTCCAGTACCATTTGTTGAAACAAGATAATACATTGAATTGTCTTGGCACTTCTATAAAATATCTGGAAGTATTTCTGTGATTTTTTTGGCCTATTGTAGTGCCACCACTTCAATTGACTTTTCTGTAGCCTCTGTATTGCCATAGGATTAGTGATTGCTGTAGCTTTCTATTAAGACATGAAGTCAGACAGTGTAAATCTTCCAATGTTATTCTTTTAAAAAAAAAAATTTGTTGTCTTAGGTGGTGCTGAGGATTGAACCCAGGGCCCCACATGTGCAAGCACTCTACCTCTGAGTCATAACCCCAACCCCCAATGTTATTCTTTTCCACAATTGTTTTGGCTATTCAAGATTTTTTGGATTTCCATATAAATTTTAGAATCAATTTGTTTATTTTTACCATGAAAAACCTGGGATTTTGATTTAGATTGAACCAAATCCATATACCTATATGAAAAGAATTGATATCTTAGTACTGAGTTTTTATATCCATTAACAAGTTATCTTTCCATTTATTTGATCTTTCTCTCAGTAGTGTTTGTAGTTTTCTAGAATATAATTCTTACACACATTTTGTCAAATATATCCATAAACATCTCATATGTCTATGCTATTTTAAATGCTATTAGTTATTTTAAAATTCCAATTTCCAGTAGTTCTTTCCTACCATATAGAAATACAGTTGACATCTGTATGTTTATTTTCTATCACATAACTTTGCAAAACGCATTTATTCTAGTACATTTTTATGTAGATTCTGTAAACTTTTCTACATAGACAATCAAGTCATCTGTGAAAAGTGATAGTTTCACTTCTTTCCACTATAGGTGCCTTTACTTCTTTTCTTGTATTATTTCATGGACTAAAACCTACAGTATAGTGTTGAATAGAACTGAACAGAGTGGGTATATTTGCCTTTTTCTTATCTCAAAAGAGTATGATATTGATAGATGTAGGCTTTTCATATATGCTGTTTATCAGGTTGATGACTTACTTCTATCTGTATTTGTATTTGTATTTTTTATACCTTTATTTTTTTTATTTATTTTATGTGGTGCTGAGGATTGAACCCAGCACCTCGCACATGCTGGATAAGCACTCTACTGGTGAGCCACAACACAGCATCCCTGTTTTTTTTTTTTTTTAATCAGAAATAGGTGTTGAATTTTGTTAAATGCTTTTTCTCCATCTTTTGAAATGATCATATGATTTTTCTGTTTTGGTTTGTCTGTTCAATTTCTGGGTGGTAACTATAGGCAAGTGGGGCACAGCTAGAGGAAGCAAGTCATTGGGGGCATGCCCTTGTGGATCTTTTCTTCCTGGCTTCCCCCTCTCTTTCTCTTTTTCTGGCTTCTATGAGCTGAGCAGCTTTCCACCAGTATGCCCTTTGCCATGATATTTTGCCTTACTTATGCCCAGAGCAATGGATCAGACTGACCATGGACTGAATATCTGAAACCATGGGCCCAAAGTAAACATTTCTCTGTCTAGATTGTTCTTTTTTAAAATTTTTTTTTCTAATTAGTTACACATGACATTGGAAGGAATTTTGACACATTGTACACAAATGAAGCACAACTTCTTCCTCTGGCTATACATACTGCAGAGTCACACCAGTAGCGTAATAATACATGTATATAGGGTAATAATGTCCATCTCATTCCACCGTCCCTCCCATCCTCACATCCTCTTCTCTTCCCTCACTCCCCTCTGCCTAATCCAAAGTTCCTTCATTCTTTCCTACCCCACCCCCATTATGGATCAGCATCCACTTATCAGAGAAAACATTTGGCCTTTGGTTTGGGGGGGGTTGGCTTATTTCTCTTAGCATGATGTTCTCCAGCTCTATCCATTTGTTGCAAATGCTGTAATTTCATTCTTATTTAAGGCTTTGTAATATTCCATTGTGTATATGTACCACATTTTCTTTATCAATTCATCTGTTGAAGGGCATTTAGGTTAGTTCCATAGTTTAGCTATTGTGAATTGAGATGCTATAAACATTGATATGGCTGCATCACTGTAGTATACCATTTTTAAGTCCTTTGTGTATAAGCTGAGGAGTGGGATAACTAGGTCAAATGGTGGTTCTATTCCAAGTTTTCTGAGGAATCTCCATATACTCTCCATATTGGTTGCACCAATTTTCAATCCCACCATGAGTGTATGAATGCATGAGTGTACCTTTTCCTCCACATCCTCACCACACTTATTGTGCTTGTATTCTTGATAACTGTCATTCTGACAGGAGTGAGATAAAATCTTAGTTGTGATTTGTATTTCTCTAATTGCTAGAGGTGATGAATATTTTTTCATGTTGTTGATGTATTATTTCTTCTGTGAAGTGTTTATTCAGTTCCTTATCCCATTTATTCTTTTTTTTTTTGGTACCAGGGATTGAACTCAGGGGCACTCAACCACTGAGCCACATCCCCATTTTATTAGAGACAGGGTCTCACTGAGTTGCTTATGCCTCCCCCTTGCTGAGGCTGGCTTTGAACTCGTGATCCTTCTGCCTCAACCTCCTGAGCTGTTGGGATTACAGGCGCACCACCACACCCAGCCATTTATTATTATTATTATTTGTTCATAGTGTCAAAAAGCTGACTAACACATGTGGGATATTATGTAAGTTTCTGTTTCTTTGTCTGTTTTTATTATCATGATAATGCAATATTCATAGAATGAGTTGGGAAGTGGTCCCTGTTCTGCAAGGATTTGTATACAAATGGTATTATGTCTGTCTTTTTTTAAATTTTTTTTTAGTTGTAGATGGGCATAATACCTTTATTTTATTTATTTTTATGTGGTGCTGAGGATTGAACCCAGTGCTTCACACATGCTAGGCAAGCGCTCTACCACTGAGCTACAATTCCAGCCCCTATTATGTCTGTCTTTACTTAATGTTTAATACAACTTCCAGTGAAGCCATCTGGTCTTATAATCTTTTGGGAGAAAGCTTATAATGACAAAGGCAATTATTTTTTAATAGTCATATAAAGCTATTCAGGTTTCCCTTTCTTTTTCATTTAGCTTTTTTTTTGTGTGTGTGTGTGTGTGTGGTGCTGAATCCAGTGCCTTGTGCATGTGAGGCAAGCACTCTACCAACCAAGCTATATCCCCAGCCCTTCATTTACCTTTTTTAAAATTTTTTTTGTTATCAATGGATCTTTTACTTATTTATTTATTTATATGTGGTGCTGAGGCTCGAACCCAGGGCCTCACACACGCCAGGCAAGTGCTCTACCACTGAGCCACACCCCAGCCCCCTTCATTTAGCTTTGATAGTTTATATTTTTCCACAAATTTGTCTATTTTATATAAGTTGTTTGATTTGGGAGCATAAAGTTGTACCTCACATTCCCTTTTTATCTGTAGTGGTGTCCCTGCTCTCATGCCTTTTTTTTTTTTTTTTTTTGGTGGTACCTGTGTTTGAACCCAGGAGTGCTTATCTATGGAGCCACATCCCCAGCCCATTTTTACATTTTTTATTTGAAGAGAGACTCTCAGTAAGATGCTTAGGGCTGTGCTGGGGTTGTGGCTCGTGGTAGAGCGCTTGCCAAGCATGCATGAGGCACTGGGTTTGATCCTAAGCATCGCATAAAAATAAAATAAAGGTTATTGTGCCACCTACAACTAAAAAATATTTTTTAAAAAGATGCTCAGGGCCTCCCTAAGAGGCTGGCTTTGAACTTGCGATCCTCCTGCTTTATACTCCAGAATTATTGGGATTATAGGCATGTGCCACCATGACCAGCCCTGCTTTCTTTCTTGATATTGGTAATTTGCATCTTCTGTCATTTTCTCCTGGTAAATCAATATGCATTTTTATCAATTTTGGTTATTTTTTCAAATAACCAGCTTTTGCTGCCACTGATTTTTCTCTATTGTTTTTTTCTGTTTGAAGTTTTCTGATTTTTCTCTATTTTCTGTTTGGAGTTTTATTGATTTATGCTTTTTCCCCCTTATTTATTTTTCTACTTATTTTGGGTTAAATCTGCTCTTTTTACAGTTTCTATGATTGAGGCTAAGGACATTAATTTGAGACTTTTCTTCTTTTGTAGTGCAAATCTTTAGTGATAGAAATTATCCTCTATCTTCAGTGGCATCACATATCTTGATTTGTTGTTTTTATATTTCATTCATTTCAAAAAAACTTCTTAACTTGGGATTTCTTCTGTGTACCATACATTATTCATATCTGTTTTATCCAATGTCCAAACATTTGAGAATCTTCTACATGTATTTCCTTATGATTTCTAATTTAATCCCACTGTAGAAAAAACACTTTGTGTGACTTGTATACTTATAAATTAATTGAGACTTACTTTACAGCCTGAATATGGTCTGTGTTGGTGAAGTTTCATGTGTACTTATAAATAATGTATATTCTGCTATGGTTGCGTGACATGATGTATAATTGTGAATTAAGATCTTTGATAGTATGATTCTAGTCTCTGGTAGACATATCAATTGATATATATTAATTCCATCAATTATTGAAGGAGAGGTATTGAATTCTCTAACTAAAATTGTACTTTTGTCTATTCCTCCCTTCAGTTACACAAGTTTATATTTTGTCTATATTGAAGCTCTGTTATTGGGTACACAAGAATTTAGGATTATTATGTCCTCTTGTTGAGTATATACGTTTGTCATTATGAAATGATTTGTCCTAATAAAATTTTTATGTATTATAGCCACTGCATATTCCTTTTTACCAGTTTTAGCAAGTATATACATTCATATACACATACTATATATATACACACACACACACACACACATATGTATACATACACTATATCTACATATAGTGTGTCATATACACACACACACATATGTGATTTTAAACTTTGAAAAAATTTATAAAGATAACAATGTTTCTATATACCCATCACTCATCTTCCTGTAGTTTAACATTACACATAGACCTGGTCAATTTTATCAAAATTTACAATTATTGTAACTAAACTACAGACTGTATGGAGATCTTTCCAGTTATTTCATTACTAACTGCAAGTTTCAGAGGCCCCTAAGACCACTGTTACTAGAACTCATGGAATTTTGAAAAGCCACTCTACACTCACTTCCTGCATAGACAGCCTGGAAGCAGCAAGACACATAGGGCCATCTAGGAGAGACCAAGCATGAAGCTTCCAAATGTACTTTCCCAGCAGACTCATGAAAATAGCACTTATTTCTACCAACAATTATGCATTGTCATACATGGAATACTGCCAACCAGGTAGCTTACCTGATTCTTGGTGTCCAGAGTTTTTAAAGAGTTGAACATAGACATGGATGAGTGCCTGCATGGTTAACTTTAATCTCCAGCCCTTCCAGAGGTTAAGCTGATACTGCATGGCTTAAGGTCCCTAGGTAATCAAAGACACAAGACAGGACATTGCAAGGACTTAGAGGTTATCTCCTAGGAGCCAAGGAAATGGGCCAAAACTTTATTGAGTACGGTCGATCCTTTACTGTACTCTGACCTTTTCTCTGTTCCAGCATCCAATCCAGAATATCATATTGCATCTAGCTGTCATGTTTCCCTAGTCTCTTCTAATCTGTGTAGCTCATCTTTTATGATCTTGACAATAGTCATGTATTCTATAGAGTGTCCCTCACTTTGAGTTTGTCTGATGTTCTATTATGAACAGATTGAGGTTACGGATTTGGAGAATGAAAATGATAGAGGTCATATGCCCTTCTTATTGCATTATTTCAAATGATAGATGATATCAACATGATTTATTACTAGTGATGTTAACCTTTATCACTTTATGCTGGTGTTTCCCAAGTATCTCTGAACTGTTTTAGTCAGCTTTTCATTGCTGTGACCAAAATACCTGACAAGAACAACTTACAGGAGAAGTTTATTTGGGGCTCACAGTTTCAGAGGTCTCTGCTCATAGATGGCCAACTCCGTTGCTCTGGGCCCAAGGTGAGGCAGCATTATGGAAGAAGGGCCCTCATAGGAAAGGTTCTCAGTTCATGGTGTGGTGAGGAAGCAGAGGGTGGGACAGAGGGCCACAGGGAAGATGCACCCTTCTAGGGCACAGCCTCAGTGTCCCAACTTCTTCAGCCATGCCCTACTTACCTACAGTTACCACCTAGTTAGTCCATTCAAACTAGGATGGGCTGATTAGGTTCCAGCTCAAACAGTTGAATCAATTCACCTCCTAACAGTCTTGCATTAACAGAGGAGCTTTTGAGGGTCACCTCACCCAAACCATAGCAATTATTTTCTTCTTTCCATATATTTTTTGTGGTATTGGGGATCAAACCCAGGACTTGGCATGTGGTATGCAGGAACCCCCAACCCTTCTTTTCCATACTTTTTAATGGAAGCAAGTCAAAATCCTGCTCACACTAAAAGGGAATGAAATAAAATTCCATCTTCTGAATGGAGGGCCATCAAAGAGTTTGTAATTTTGTGTTAAAACTATCACAGGAGCTAAATGGCTAAGGAAAAATATTAAAGATCTTCCCAGCCATGCATCTGCCATGACCTTTGCACATCCTTGATGGAACATCTAAAGAATGCTGACTTCTCCGTGGGTTTGGCTCACTCATGAAAACTTAGAGTCATCCAATTATCTCAAGGCCATCACTCCCCTCCATTCCAGGATCTGGCCAGTCCTTGGGAGGATAAAGTATCCTTGAGGGATCACCAGGTCACACAGATTGTTAGGACAGAGATTTCTTTATTCTAACTTGAATTTAAGGAGCCCCACTGGGAGTACAATTTTGGAGTCTTTGGAGTATCCATAAGAATAGAGTCCTAATTAAGATATAAGATATATGCCATTCTTATATAAATATATCAAAATGGATTCTACTGTTACGTATAACTAAAAAGAACCAATAAAAAGAAACTGTCCTTCACCATAAATCTTCCCTTAACCCTAGGCAGAATTCCCGAGGAATTAGAAAAATACGGTTGCAAGGAGACCACCCTACTTTACTGCACCCCCACCACCTGCAACACACTCTGAGATACATAGGTATTTGGGAAGGAGGAGCTTGCTGTTGTTCCCATGTAATCTGCAATGTTAGACTCTTATTTCCTTCTCCACTAACAACTATCAGTGCCCCAGATCTCCTCCCTGTGAGAAATATCCAGATGAGTCGAGATAATTGATGGGCAGGGTGAAATAAATGGAGAAGGGGAGAAACAGGAGCCCCAGAAATCCAAATAGAATAGTCTGATAGATCCAACTGAGGAGACTAAAAACTAACATTTTGGGGGGTAGGGATGTAGCTCAGTGGTTGGGCACTTAGTATGTCTAAAGCCCTGGTGTTCATTCCCAGCACCAAAATCAATAAAAAACATAAGAACATGTTTTGATATCATTTCTAACGAGATCTGTTTCACTAACAGAGTGGTCTGGATATATTACTGGAATGGACCACTGTTGTGCCCCTGCTTTCCACCTGTGAGCCCTGAAATCTAGGCCCAATTTAGCTTCAAGAATGAACCTTTCAAAATCATGTCACTCCTCTGCTTACAAGGCTGCATGGTCCCATCTAATTTGGGACGTCAAGTCCTTATACAAAGACTTGGAGAAATCCTTAATCTACAAAACCCAGCCAAACTTCTTATGTCTCTGTTCTCATTTCCCAACCACTCTTCCCCTTGTTCACCTGCTCCTGCCCTACTGTCTTCCTTACTGATCCTTAGCCTGGGGACCTTTGTACCTTCTTCAAATAATTACTCAAATGCTACCTTCTCAATTATGTCTCTCCTGGCAAACTGCTTGAGATTGTAAACTAACACCAAAACCACTTATGCATTCTGTGCCTGGCTCTATTTTTTTCCCATAGCACCTATTACTTTTAATTGCAATACATTATGTAATTTACCTAGTCACAATGTTCAGTGCTTATTTTCTGTCTTACCCAAGTAGAATATAGAGTCCCCAACTTACAATGGTGTGAAAGTGAAAGACATTCATTTTGAATTTTGGAATTTTGACTTTTTCCTGGGCTAGCAATATTTGTTACGATAATTAATTATTTATTGTGGAACTGGGAGATGAACTGAGGTGTGATTTATGACTTAGTTACATGCCAAGTCCTTTTTATTTTTTTATTTTGAGACAGAGTCCCATTAATTTTCTCTGGCTGGCCTTGAACTTGCAATCCTCCTACCTCAGGCTCCTGAGTCACTGGGATTAAAAGCATGTGTCAGCATACCTGGCTTATATTTATATATAAGTTTAATACTACTTCCAGTTTACCTTTAAGGGTGATGTCAAAATTAATGATCATTAATTATAAGATAGCATTTATAATTAACTGTGCTTCTTAAATATAATTATTTTTAAATTTTGTTTTAGTTGTTGATGGATTTTTATTTTTTATTTATTTATATGTGGTGCTGAGAATCAATCCCAGTGCCTCACACATGCTAGACAAGTGCTCTACCACTGAGCCACAATCCCAGCCCCTTAAATATAATGATTTTAAGCCCCACCTTTCAGAACAGTGATCTGAGTTCTCTTTTGCCTGAAGAGTCAACTGCCCTAGGAATAGTCTGGATGCACCAACACTCAAATTACCAAGGAAGCATTGGAAGGATGATTAGCAAAACAATGAACCTAGTCTAATTTTGGTTTCATTTATAAAGTTGAGACTGTAATCCTGATTCACCCTATTTTTCCCCAAGGATGTGGTGACATTAAGATGACTTGGTAAAATTGACCAAAGTTTTGTAGAAGTATGTATCACAGGATACTAAATAACAATTGCAAAACACGGGTTAAATTTCTCTAATATGATAATTTGTCTATGAAAAAATGAGACATCCCTGTTCAGTGAGCAATCTGCAAACAATCATTGAACCAGAAGGGGTTCTGAAATAGCAACTACTCTCATGCTTCTGACCCTGCTGGCACAGAGATGGAAGGACAGAAGTCTTTGGCCCCAGAGTAAAAGAAAAGGAAAATAAATGGGTCTGAGCAGTCTTTCCAGATAGAGTCTGCTTCTGGTAGAAAAGGACAAAAAATCATTATAATTATGGAAAAGTGACCCTTAAATCCAAGTTCAAGGAACATGCCTTCATTCTCTTTTCCTCTTCTTCCCACCAATATTCAGATCAATTCCCCTTAGGACCTCATGGAGTCTTGGGCCTAATACCCACACACACTTCCTGTTATACAGACGTGCACACACAAAGGAGGCATCTAGGCAATCAGAGGTGCAATCAGAGTGTATTCAGAAACAGTCCCACATAGACACTCAGGAGACAATAGGGAACAGATTAAGTGGACAGAAAGACACACAGTCTGAGTAAAAATGGATTGAGCAGAGGTATGTGGGGGTAGTGATGAGTAATAATATCTCTCTCTTCCACTCTCAAATTCAGAACCAATTGATAGACACAAAAAGGAGAGAAATAGAGAAAAAAATATCAGTGAAGAGCTGGGATATAGGTAAGTGGTACAGCACTTGCCTGGCATGCATGGCCCTGGATTCAATCCCAATACACTTTCATTCATATATATATCAGAGTATTACTGTATTGGAAGATAGGAAATAAAAAGGTAGGCATAGCTAGGTGTGGTGGTGCATGTCTATAATCCCAGTGGCTCAGGAGGTTGAGGCAGGAGGATCACAAGTTCAAAGCCAGCCTCAGCAACTTAGTGAGGCCCTAAACAACTTAGCAAGGCCCTGTCTCTAAATAAAATTTTTAAAAGGAGGGGGTGGCTAGGGATGTAGCTCAGTGGTTAAGTGTTCCTGGGTTTAATCCCCAGTACCAACAACAACCATGAAAAAAAAAAGAAGAAAGAAAGATAGCCATAATATACTCCTAGTAGTCTTCCACTTAGCTACACCAATTTGCCAACTCATTTGCCACGTGAAGGGAGAGGATGGGAGAGAGACCAGGAGTTATTCTAGCAAAAGTCCTCAAAGATGGAAATGTGAGGCAGGCAAAGTGGAGGACCTCAGCTCCCTTCTTCCCCTGCAAAAGAGGAGAATATGACAGAGACATGAATAATCAAGTTACCACAGAATGTTACTTAGCCTCCCAGCTTTGTAACCCTGGTTCTACTGCTTCCTAGGTCCCTTCACTTGGAAACAAACTTAATAAAACTCACATTGCCAGTAATTTATGAAAAATGTCTTGCACTGAGCATAGCTCTAAGCAAGTGTTCTCAGAATCTAGGGCAATTTTTTTTTAGTGGTGGGGATTGACCCAGGGCCTTGTGTATGCTAGGCAAGTGCTATAGCACTGAGCTATAGACAAGTAGAGCAAATTGAACTCACTGATTAAATACTGTTATTCTTTTCTTTTCTCTCCATCCTTCCTTCCCTTCTTCTTTTCCTTCCTTCCTAGTTTTCTTTTCCCTCATTCTCTTCAAGACAGGGTCTTATGGTGGGTGCAGTGATGCATGCCTGTAATCTCAGCAGCTCAAAGGATGAGGCAGGAGAATTGTGAGTTCAAAGCCAGCCTCAGCAACTTAGTGACACTCTAAGCAACTCAGCAAGATCCTGTCTTTAACTATTAAAAAAAGCTAAGGATATGGCTCAGTGGTTCAGCATCCCTGGGTAAAAGACAGGGTCTTGGAAGCGACCCCGGTGTCGGGGTGCGGGCGAGGTGAGGCAGCTGCTGGGACATGGTGGGGATGGCGCTCAAAGGCTGATGGCCGAGTACAAGCAACTAACCCTGAATCTTCCAGAAGGAATTGTGACAGGCCCCATGAATGAAGAGAATTTTTTTGAATGGGAGGCGTTGATCATGGGCCACGAAGATACCTGTTTTGAGTTTGGTGTTTTTCCTGCCATCTTGAGTTTCCCACTTGACTACCCACTGAGTCATCCCAGGATGAGGTTCACCTGTGAGATGTTCCATCCCAACATTTACCCAGATGGCAGAGTCTGCATCTCCATCCTCCATGCGCCAGGCAATGACCCCATGGGCTATGAGAGCAGTGCTGAGAGGTGGAGCCCCGTGCAGAGTGTGGAGAAGATCCTGCTGTCGTGGTGAACATGCTGGCAGAGCCCAACGATGAAATTGGAGCTAATGTGGATGCTTCCAAGATGTGGCGGGACCACTGGGAGCAGTTTTACAGGATTGCCAGGCAGATCGTGCAGAAGTCTCTGGGGATCTGAGGCTGTGCATGTGTGAATGGCAGGACAGTATGGCGTAGTTCCAGTGCTGCCCTCAGGACACTCAGTGATGGTGCTGCCTGCCGCAGTCTGGCTGGGCACAAAATAACCAAGCCACCACACACCTTGTAGATTCAAACAGCAACTCTTTATTCCCGAAACTCTCACCGGCACTCTACATGCACGTTCTGGGAAAATCCACACCTCCACTCGGCTCTGCATCCCAAAATACTCTCTGAATCCCGCGAGAACTCAATGGGAACTCCAGGAGCCGGCGGGCGCCTGAGGCAGCAGGATACTCCCGATTCCCAGCAGGATACACCCTAAACCTGGACCCACCCTAATCCAGCAGGATCCTCCCTAAACCCGGATCCACCCTGGTCCTTGACCAGGGTCACCTTTCTCAAACATTCATGCAATGTCACTGCAAATGACCTGGGTCCAAGGCAAGCCCATTTCCACAATGGAGAGTCCTCCCTCTAAGCAACATTGGGTAGGCTGACAAAGAAATTGCCATGCGTCATTCCTACTTGGCAATGGCTCTCAGCAGCTGCCCATGCTGCCACCAAAACAGGCAAGCTTGCAGAACCACGGCACTTCTTGTTTCTTAACCTTTCCACCCCAAACAGGCTTCTCTTCTAGAGTCATGACCTGCATAGTGTAAGGACAGCTTTGCGGTTTCCAAGTGCTCCTCCCCATGGGGTGTTCAGAAAGGGCACCAGGCTGTCTTACCTCCCAGCCACCCTCAGTCCACATTCTCTCCCGCACCTGCCCCGGCACTGAGGGCCCGGGCAGACCAGCTGCCTCGTGCAAAGGCATGGGGCCTGTGGCAACTGTGGGGAAGGGGCTGGCATACTTTGTACTCCACCCCCAATTCCACATGACCTGTGAGGCGTCCATGACAACTCCTCTTGTGTTTTACAAGCAGAGGTTATTACAGCCTAGGTAGAGCCTCTTTGTAGGGCATGACTTGCTGCCTGCATCCCGGTCTTGGGGCCGCACAAGTAAATGAGATGGCACCAGGCAATCAGCCAGGAGGCGGTGCTGTGGGTGGTGACCAAAAAAAAAAAAAAAAAAAAAAAAAAAAAAAAAACAGACTACCTCCAGGATAGGTCCAGGACTCTTCTGCCCTTGTGGACAGCTCCTGCCTTCCCTTACAGACTATGGGATGGGTATACACGTGAATTCGCTCCACCCCTCTGACCTTTATCCTGATTGGCTCCAGTGCAGTATATAACCTGTGTGTACTTCCTCAATAAAGGAGATCCTGCTTTGACGGTTCTCCCTGGCAGGTCTGATTTTCCTTCCTGAGGGAGGGCTGGGTGCAGGCCGCCAGTTGACCTTTACCTTTCTTGGCTCGTCCTGGTCGGGGCCTGCTTTCCCCATCTCTCCCACAGATCAGGAGGAAATGGGGGGCTAAAAACCCCGACACCTCTTCATTTGTTGTGCATTACAATCACACTTAGAAATATTTCTGGGGATGCTTTGCAAACAGTCAATGAGAAATGGGGACCCAGAACAGAAAATTATTGCTGGCCATGAAGACCAGTGGCTTTCCTGTTTGCAGTTTTAGGAGACTAGCATTCTGTTGCCATTGCTTGTGCACTGCCAGAGCAGTCAAGGGGAGGTCTTTGAAGTTTTACTGACATTTTCTCCTGAGTCCTGCAGGAGTTTTTCTTTTCTAGACTAAAAGCTGGGTCACTCCAGGGCTCTGCACCGTATGGTGTGGTTCTGCCAGGACTATTCTTTGCCCTTGAGGTCAGATGGGACTCTACTATTAATTGGCACAGAGTGCAGAGGTGTGCCTTTCCCCCCAAAATGGACCTGGGCTGCAGGTCCAGCCCCAGATGGAGGGAGCAATCCTTGGCAGTCTGTGACCTTGATGCTGCTAGATGTCTCTGACAGCAGATAGCTGAGCAGCACAGTACCTGGAGGGGACACCACAAGCAATAACACACAGATCTGTTGTGTGGGGACCCCTGTGTCTGGCCTGTTCCATACAGTTTGCATTTCCCCAGGAGTCTGTTTTTTAAAGTAGGAGATGGCCAGTGTGATATGCAACAGATCTCCTTTCACACTAGCCTCTTCACTTCCCTTTGCGAGTGTGCCCGGTGGACATTCGTCTCTTAACCAAAACCTCACTTTTCATGGTGTTAACAATTCCTAGTGCAGGGCCTCCTTGTTGAGCTTCTGTGGAGGCCAGTTTTGTTCCTTCTCTGAAACGTTTAATGATTAATTAATGATTAAACATTAAATGTCTGAAATTCTGTAGGAGGACTTGAGTTGGAAGGGTGGGAGGGGGGTGCTGCATAGTGTTTGCAGGCATGAGCGAGATGCAGCCTCCTGGAGTAGGAAGCAGTGGCCTTGTGGAGGCTGCTGGCCTGCTTCAAGACCACGGGGACACAGTCACCCGTAGGTGTCCATTAGAGGTAGTGAGGAGTGGCAGTCTCTTTACAAAACATAGTATTTTTATTAATTTGTATGTATTGAATGAAAAAAATGAAAAATGAAAAACAAAATGGTGTCCCTTTTTGTGGTGGAATTGAACTACTATGTTAAAAAATAAAGTTCTATATTTCCCCTTAAAAAAATAAAGACAGGATCTTACCACGGAGCCTTAAAGTGTACAAACTATCAGTTACAAGATAAGTAAGTTCTGAAGATACAATGTACAGCATGGTGACAATGGTCAATAAGCCATATTATGTACTTGAAATTGGCTAAGAAAATAGATCTTATGTGTTCTCACCACACACACACACACACACACACACACACACATAACCATGTGAGGTGATGGATTTTAATTAGCTTGATTGCGGTAATCATTTCATGATGTGCACATATATGTATCATCATAATGTATATCGTAAATGTCTATTTTTTATTTGTTGATTACACACCAGTAAAGCTGGAAAACCCTAAGTGCCTATCATAAGACAATTAGATAAAGAAAAGGTCGCACATGCACAGAGCTTTAGAAAAGAAACTCTTGTCATCTGCAACAACATGGATGAACCTGGACAATGTTAAGTGAAATAAGCCAGGTGCAGAAAGAGCACATGATCTCACTTTCACAAGGTATCTAAAATAATTCAAATCACAGAAGCAGAATCTACAGTGCTGTTTCCAGTAGCTGAGGGAGGTGGACACAGAGAGGTGCTGTGCAATGAGTGGAGAGTTTCCATCAGGCAAGATGGAAAGTTCTAGAGCCCTGCTCTGCATGCCAATGTGCATATAGTTTATATTCCATATTGTATACTTAACAAGTGTATGAGGGTAGACATCATGCTGTTTTTCACCACACACACACACACACACACACACACACGAATATACCTTGCCTTTTACTAAACTCAAGATTTGCAGCTAGGTTCTCTAAGTCCCAGCCCAGAACTTTAGGTAGTGTTTTTGTTGGTGGTGTTTTTCTTTTGGTGGGGAGGGGCCCCTTTTTCTGGTGCCAGGGATGGAACCAGCACCTCATGCCTGCTGGGCAAGTGAATGTTCTGCCATTGAGCTCTGTAGCCCCAGGGCCTCTAAGTACTTAGCCATAGCCTTTGGGCAAGAGAGCTGGTAACTTTCTTTAGAATATCAAAACGGTCCTTGGGAGAGGTTGCAGTTGCGCAAGCGGGCGCTTGCTGGAAGTCAAGATGGCACATAAGTGGACTCCAGGCTGCAGCTGGCGCCTAAAGAGTATCTGAGCCAGGTGTTTCTGAAGGTGCTGTGGCAAACGCCCTGCCTTGCTGCCATGGCCCAGCATCAGAATGTCCGAGGCTACAACTACGATGAAAATTTTGAAGATGATGATTGCTATGGTTAGTCTGTAGAGAATGATTATTGTATTTCACCATCAACAGCTGCTCAATTTATTTACTCACGATGTGACAAGCCTTCAGTTGTTGAGTCTGTAGAAGAGGATGATTATGAAGACCTGAAAGATTCTTCCAGTTCTCTTTTGAACCGTCAGCTAAGTGAAATTATCAAGCTTGTCTTTATTCGTGCCTTGATCACATGAGAGAGGTACTTGGAGATGCTGTGCTGGATGAAGTACTGATTGAAGCAATTCTGAAGAACAAGTTTGATGTGCAGAACGCTTTGTCAATGGTTCTGGAACAAGATAACTTGCAGAATTTGAAGGGAAAGAGCGAGAGAGCAATATCTACAGGAAAGTAAGTAAAAGCCCAGAAGCAAAATATGGATCATATAATTCTTCGGTTGTACCAAGTCACTGTTTACTTCATAGGAAAAAGAAACTTGACAGACCTAAAAGTGAAAAGAAACTAGAATCGTGTAAGTTAACAAAAGAGGTTTCATTAGCTGACCTAATTCATGATATGCCAAGAGATTCTTACAAATGTCAGCCAAAAGGCAGATCATTATCCACAAATGATTTGAAAAGTCTGCTTTCAGAGAATCTAGATGCTGATTTGTTAAGAACTCATGCATCTGAATGTATTTACAAAGATGATTTTGCTTTCAAAGGAATACCAGATTTAAAGACCTTAATGATAGAGAGCACAACAGCTAATAATTCTTTATTTATTCAAAACAGTTCGCTATCTATCTGATTTCCAAAACATTCCAGTACAAAACATCTTGGGAAGTTTAAATAATCCTTTGCACTTAACCAGCTCATTGGAAAATATAACTGGTGATAATCTAAATCCTAGTAAAATGACTGAAATTGGAAATGTTTCTTTAGTTGAACAGAGTGCCAAGAATTGCATTTTAAAAAATGACAGTTTGCAGTTTTCCCAATGTAAAAGTCCGTCCCTAGCTGAACTGTTTCAGGAACACAAAGAAAACCATCCAAGCCGATGCTTTACTTTATCTGATCTTTGTAACCAGTCATCTGCCAGTTTACAAATCTAAGTTTGGGATTCTTTCCCCTGTCACAGCTAGCAAATCACTGTCAGTCTTCTCTGGAATATCAGAATTAACATAAGATGGATCTGGAATATCAGAATTAACATCAAATGGATCTCTGTCATCTTTGGCATTTCATAAAGCTTCTCCCACAAGAGACCTTGAGAATTTGTCACTTTCTGATTTGATTGTAGAAACAATTGATATAGACAACTCTCATATTAAGAAAAATTCTTTTGAATATGTTAGGGCTGAAACATGCTGAGTTCTACTGAATGGCATCATAGAGATCTTATCCCAGAAAGGAAAAAAAAAAAGTTTGGTTTCAAGCTAGGTCAGAGCAAATGCTGTGTCACAGGTGAGCATACAATTAGCCTACAATTAAGAATCAACAACCTGTTTAAATTCCCAGCACCAAAAGAATCAAAATTAAAATATAAAGCAGAAAGCCGGCTGTGGAAGGAAGGGGCCACTGTGTGTTTGCTGGCCACAAGGAAGAAGCTGCACAAGAACCCAGAAAGACACTAAACAAGCAGGAGAGTGACAATGTCCCATTGAGTCACAACTGACTTGTCAACACTTTTCCTGTTAGGGTGAGGTCCTTTAAAAACTCACGGCCCACACGTGGCCATAGAGAAAACACGGGAGATTGACCTTCCCAGGTCAAGGTTGAGAAATTAGCATCAGATTCAGTAAGAAATTCTCTTCTGGAGGGTTATTGTGGCTGTTTTGTTTGGTCTGATCTGAAGCCAGCTGAGACACAACAGGCTCTAGTACGAACAGATGATCAGATACATTTAGGACCCTATCTAAAGGCTGATTCTTCCCAAAGGCACAACATTATTAATTGGCCAGCCTATCAATGGATGCTCTTTCCTGTAGGTTTGTTTAGAAACAATGCTGCTAGTCATAAAGTTTGCCGATTCCTGGCTTGATCATTCAGTGGGGCGAGTGCAAAGCTGTGCCAGGACCTCCAGAGACTGGGACACACGCAAGCACGGTGACGCCAGCGCTGAGCCAGGGTGCGGCTGAGCCCGGGCAGGGGGCATCCTCAAAGTGCTCCTTTATTTAGACTATTGCTCCCGGGCAGTGTTTCCTAATGTCCCCACACACCTAGCGCGTACACACAGTGCAGCCTGCAAACACAGCCCCACTGTGTTCATGGCCTGCTTACTTTCCTTTCCACCGCTCTAGGCAAATTAGCAGCCTTGTTAACCCTCCCAGGACCCAGTTCTTGGGACCTTCAGAGAAAAAGGCAGGAACGCGCAGATCAGGAAACCCGAGTTCCAGCCATCCACACTAAGGACGTTCAGCCCCCCTGCCCCGGCGGGCTGGAGGGCGGGGAGCCGGCAGTGAAGAGGAGGACCGAAGAGGGGGCTGCTTGAATGAAACAATGTAACAATTGATGTGAGGCCTCGCCTCGCCCCCCCCTCCCCGGCGATCCTATAGGCGAGGTCCCAGTGACCGCCCCGCCCCATCGCCCCGTTTTCTGGTCCATTACGCGCTATCCCTCCGCCTCTCCTTCTTTCTTTTCTTTTCTTTCTTTTTTCCCCTTCTCCTTTTCCCCCCTCTCTCCCCCTTTCTCCAGCTCCGTGTCATTTCCTCCTTGCGCTCGGGCAGCAAGCGAGCGTCTCCAGCCGGGAGAGTAGGCGGAGCGGGGCGGTGCGGGGTGGCGCAGCGCTGGAGGGCGATGGTGGCGGAGCTGCTGGGGACGGAGACCAAGTAGCCCCCGCGGAAAAGGAGCCCGGCGGCGCCTGAGGCGAGCCGAGGATGGAGAACCGGCCTGGGTCCTTCCAGTACGTCCCTGTGCAGCTGCAAGGGGGCGCGCCCTGGGGCTTCACCCTTAAGGGGGGTCTGGAACACTGCGAGCCGCTCACGGTGTCTAAGGTAAGGTTGCGGCTCTGCCCGAGCGGCGCCCAACTTTGAATGGGCAAGTGGATGCGCAGCTGCCGCGGGATGGGCCCTCCGATCTGCTGTGAGACTTGGCCCCGATTCGGGGTGAAAGCCCATCCGAGGGGCGTGAGCAGCACGGAGGAGTCGTGCCAGCAGCCCAGGCGCAGACATCCCCTAAGGGTGGCCGGAGCAAGGGGGGAGAGCACTGCTGGCCCGGAGCTAGAGGCTTGCGCACAGACACACTCCAGGGGCGCTGGAGCAGCTTTTGCTCTCCCACGTTGGGGAGGCTGCTCCCCCGGTTTGGGCTGGAGGAAGTGGAGGCTGTTGGGGGTTTCTCCTTGGAGGCCCTTATGCCCCTGCGGGACAGCGAGGGGCTGCAGGCACAGGCAGTGCAGCTTGGCAGCTCTCTTGGCTCGCTCGCCGGCCGCCCCACCAGGGCAGGTTGCAGGGCCAGGCGTCCGTTGTGGCAACGGAGATGAGGCATGGGTGGCTTTCGTCAGCTTCACTTCCCACAGCCGGACGCGCAGATCCATTCAGCTCTTGGGGCGTTGCTGCCGCCGCTTGGGCTCGGCCTGTCCCTCACTCCAGAGTCCTGTCCCAGCGCCGGCGAGATTTCCTGCACGTTGAGAAGTGTGGAGGAAACTTTTGCGCCATGGAGCGCAGCTGTGCTGGAGCTGCTGCCGCCGCTGCCGCCAGGGTTTGTTTGTTTTAGGAGGCAGTGATCTGCTGGAAGCCAAGTTGCAGCGGAGGACAGGAGAGAGTAGCTCTCCTGAGTGCTTGAGGAACCCCAAAGCAAGCCGCCCCGAGTAGGAGTGAGGGTAGTGGGTGGGAGCAGCGGGGGCTGTTACTGGGAACAGTAACTTGTAGGACCACTCACCCTGAGGCACTAGATTGTCAAGTGAAGGAACCTCACAACTTGATCTGATTCTTGTTGTTTTGGTTTCTGTTAAATATTCAAATCTCTTAAATACTCAAATGGCTCTCTTCCTTCCAAACCACTCACATTACAATTGAGATTGTAGATGTGGGTTCAGGAGGGAGATAGGAAGATGTGGCTTCTCAGCGGGGATCAGTGTTGCTAAAGATTTTTTTGGGGGGAGGGCTTTTTCATGTTGCTGTCTCAGCAGGGGTTTAGTGAATAGGACTCCCCAACACACATGCACACCTATATACCATGTCCACTGTTGTAGCCTTCCATCAGAGTTGCTGGCTAACTTGTGGTGTGGGGGGTCCTTCAGGCCTGGGGGCAACCCTGGAGTTTGCTCTAGGTGGTACCAGTCAGCTTCAGTAGTCTGAGGTATGCTGAGACAACATTTTGGAGCATGGGTAAGGACCCCTGGGATCTTTAGCTTCCCCAAACTAGTCCAGATCTTCATCCCCATTCCTTCATAATTGTCATGTATTTCTAACCAGCCTGAAATGCCTTTGTCACCAACCATCATGCTCTTCCATTCTCCTTCCATCCTTCTTTGGAGTAATACAGTTAAAAAAAAATAACACACACATGTCTCAAACAACCCACTTAGGAGAGGGGAATCCTAGCCTTCAGGAATTTCTTCTAATCACTAGTCTCCCCTCTCTTTCTACCAAGGTCACAATGGGATATGCGGCCCTCTCTGGTCTGGCAGTTCCTCCCTTTCTTTTCCTCCTCCCTTTACCCACAGAATTTCCACAGACGACCTGTCTTGGAGAGGTCATTTTTCTGTTCTTCCCAGGGCTGACCCAAAGTGAGGGGCAGCCTACGTGTGTGATCTGGCTGGGGGATTATTTGAGGATAGATGAGGGTTTTCTTGGCAAGCTGTTGAGGAAGTGCTTCATATGTTGAGACGCAGGGTGTTTTTAATGATTGCTTTCTGCTGAATGTAGTGTTGACCCCTATTATGTGAAGACTCATTATTACATGGATTTGTAAATCCAGGAGGTAAAATCAGTTCTCCCATTCTTCCCAAATAACCTGACTTTTGTAAGTAAAAGCTTTTACTATAAGTAAGAGCTATCTGTAACTGGCCCTAGAATTATAGAAAAGGGTAAAGTATTTTTTCAGTGCAATGGTTGCCTGTAATTTTTTCTTGGCAAGACACTCTGTGGCATATTTCATGAATCCCATTTCCATTTTGCACCTTAGTTTTGTTCTCCTTTATGCTCCAGAACAATATAGCTTTCTCTCTGAAAATAGCCTTCTTAGTCTGCACATACTGGTGGGAATGGACTGGAAGGGAATAGAAATAGAAATGGATTGGCAGATTGAAAACTTGACTTCTAATCCTTGCTTTGTTGCTCTATAGTTCTGAAATCCTGGGCCTAAGCAGCCCCAGGTCTAAAGTGAAATTCAAATGGGTGGCCTTAAATGATACCCCCACAGTCTAATAGCCCAACTTTTATTATGCTAGCTCTGGTCCTCTTTTCCCCAGAAGCACTTCCCAGGAGTGAGGAAGATGACTTGTTTCATTTGCATCCAGTGTTACTATTTGCAATGTGATTCCAGGTCCTTGTTTCCTTGGTCTCTTAGAGCCACAGTGTAGGCAGTCAGGGATTGAGGCTGCCTAGATCTATGACTCAGTGAATCAATGGCAGGCTCCAAGTCCATTTGTTTTCTTCCCCTCAGAGAGTCTCTTGATTCTTCTGGTAGGACTGGAGTGTGTAAGGGAGCTTGGGGTAAAAACATTCAGGGATACATCCATCCCACCAGCCTCCCAGCCCAGTGATGCTTTCCATGACTTCCTAGGTGAGGACTGAGTTGTGGGTATACCCTGATGGAGTCTGGGCTCAGGGGAGAGGAGAGGACTATTTGGTGACTCCATATCACTTGGGTCACACAGAGACAGATGATGCAAGAACCATGGTAGAAAATGACAGCAAATCTACTTTGGTGTATAGGAAAAAAACAAAATGATTTGGGTCTGGCACAGCATGTCATCCTTGAGATAGAGACATCTGGGGAGTAGGGATTTGAGAAAAGGTGATTAGTTAGAGAAGGCATGGGGTGTGCGTACTCATATTTGTCATGGAAGAACCTTTGGACCAGGAAATGATCACGTTGGGGGAATCATCAGTTCCCACTAGCTCCTATGATTTTCCTAAATGTGGGGCATTCTGCTGCCTGATTTATGGAGAGTTGTATAGTCTCCTGAAAAATCAAGATACAAAGAAAGGAAATGTTAAAAGTATAATAGTGACTATCCTAAGTGTTAAGGGATGGTGTTATGAATTTTCTATATGTTGCATTTCTAGTGAGATCATGCTAATGAGTATGAGAAACATGACCCACAAAGGAATTGGGCCCATAACCTGGGCATTATTAATTCATTTGGTTCGTATTATATACTACCTCATTAGGGAGCCTGTCTGGATGAAATGGAGATTCTCTACTAATCATGTTTTTGTTACCCAGGGTTCCTCTTCTACAGGGTAGACAGTCATCCATGAAGTTGACTCCCTGCATTGGAATAAAGGTACTCCTTGGAGGATGGGTGAACTTTGCAAGGTTCTGAAACCAATGGTTCTGCATCATATAGGGCCTCTCTGAGGCCTCAGGTGGTATCCTCCGGTGGTGTGTGTATGTATGTGAATGTGAGTGAGAGACAGACAGACGGATGGACGGACGGATGGATGGACAGAGTAGCTGAATTGTAGTATGGGGTCCCAATATTCATTTCAAGTTCTTAGGAATGTGTCCTAAGGTTGACTGACGGTGGTGAAAAGAAAGTGTGGAAACCAGGGTGGTGATGCAGGGAAAAGACAAGGAGGAAAATTGGAGAGGACAGAAGAAGGGCCCACCCTCCACATTTGTCATTGTCCTGGCCCATTTTTGGTAGGTATCTCCACCTGGCACAGTGAAGCAAGTAGGAGCTAGGTACTGCCCTGGAACAAAATTGGGTGGGGTAGGGGAGTAGCCAGGAGGGGAAAAAAGCTTCACCTCCCTCCACCGAATATGCACTGATGTCCCTGAAGTTGCTGTATCATTTTACATACTCTACATCCAAGTCTCTGTTTGCAGAGTGATGGTGAGCATGTCTTTACCATCTTTATTATCAGAGATGATGTGAAAACAAATTAGGCAAACCCTAAAATATTTGGTGCCCTTAGCCCAGGACAATGGCAGGCCATGATCTTTAAGCTGTTTTTAAGCCCTGCTCCCTTCCCCACTTTGACCTTATTTCTAGAAGTTCCCAAAGAGGCTTCATAAGAGGACCTGAACTATCAGATTGAGATTGCCTCGTGGCTAGTAGTACATTTGGTGGCGATTTCACATTCTTGTTGGATGCAGAGATAATATTCTGTGAGCAGTGATAGTTCCTTTGAGACCTTCTTAGCTGTGTTAACAGACCAGGCACAGCCCCAGACCAGGGCCTGACACTCACAAAGGGAACTTCATGGGATGTACTTCTCAGAAGCTTAATCTAGCCTGGTAGATGAATCCCCTCATCATCTTTGCCTCTAGAATCAGAAAAGATGTCAACTGCTTCAGTTCCTCAACTGTTGCCTTCTCCTAGAAAGTAGAGAGCATCTGGGGGCATGGGATAGAAATCCATTCAGAGGCACAGAATGTCAGAACAGTGGGTGGTATGTTTGGCTAACCCTTAGGTACCTATCACTTTAGGCCCCATTGATCTGTTATGCATAATACACCTGGCACCCTGTTGAGATCCCCAATTTTCTCCCTGAAGTGAAAAAGGTCAAGCTTGGTTTTCCCTCTCCAAAACCTAGGACAAAGAAAATAATTCAACTCCAACTGGAAGACACTTGAGCATTGTCCCTTAAAATAATTAAAATGATTTCTCTTCTTCCTCTTTCCAACCCCCTCCCCAGGAATTTTTTTTTTTTAAGAGAAAGGAGACACTTGAACTTGAGATTGGTAGTTGTGGAGTGATTGAGTGGAGGGAACATCATGGTTTTTATAGTTTGGCTTCCTCAGAACCACAGGGGAAAAGATGCTGACCCATATCTGAAAAGTTAATAAAGAACCACAGAAATTTCATGAAAGGGCTCTTCTCAGTGCCTGCCCTTCACCCCCAAATGCCAAAGGACACACCTAACTCACACTAGTGCTATTCTTGGTGGAGAATCTCAGAGTGAGGAGAGCTTTTCCGGGGTTACCTAGTTAAAGACCGTTTCTGGAACCTGTGCTATAGTGTCCGAAGCCCGTTCTCCAGTGGTCATAGGGGAACTTGCTCCCTTCTAAGCATGTCCATTTCGTTGTTGGAAAGTCTTGGCTGTGGGTGACATCCCTAGGTTGAACTGAAGTCATTTGCTCTGTCTGTCTGTCATTCATGGGTCCAAGCTTTACCTTTTGGAACCACACAGAACAAAGACACTTTCTCTCTTTTAGGACAGTCCTTGGGAGAACTAAAAACAAGTGTGACCTTTCAAGTATGACCTTTTCAAAAGCATTGTTAAACTTGCAAGTGTGATTTCACAGCCAGAGGTGGTATCCTCAACACACTAAAATAGGGAGGAAATGGAGATTTACTTTATGAATTCATTTGCTGCAAATCTGGCTGGGAAATATTGCTTTAGAACTGAGGCTTCTACAAGTTTGGAATGATTATCTGACCAAAACACTAGCACTACTATCTTCTATACTTTCTCTCTCTCTCTCTCCCCCCCTCCCTCCCTCCCTCCCCTTCACTACCATGTATGTCTCCTTCCTCTCAGAGGAAGGTTTAAAGTAGAGATATCTTCAGATTTGAGAAACAACGCTGAGCTAAAGCCATATTTCAAAAAGAAAAGAGAATCCATCACCCAGTCACAACTTACCCCATTCTGCCAGTGTTGCAGTGAGCTTCTTTGCCACTATCACTAAAAGACCTGACAAGAACAATTTTAGAGGAGGAAAAGTTTATTTGGGGGCTCACGGTTTCAGAGGCCTTAGTCTATAGAGAGCCAGCTGTGTTCCGCAGAGCTCAAGGACAGCTGAATATCACCATGAAAGTGTGGCAGAAGGAAGTGGTTCAAAACATTACCTGAAAGCAGAAGAGAGTGAGCTTTGCTCATCAAGGACCAAATAGATATCCCAAAGGCATGCCCCAGGGACCCACCTCCTCTAGCACCGGCCTACCAGCCTATGGTTGTCATTCTGTTAAGGCTCTTTTAACCCAGTCATTTCTCCTCTAAACTCAAACATTTCTCTTCTAAATCTCATCTTACACATGAGATTTTTGAGGGACACCTTAACTAAACTAATGGCTAGTGATTTCCTTGGGGGTTTTGATGAGTCTGGACTTAATGGATAATAGGGCCAACCAATTAACTGAGTACTCCATAAACAGCTTGTTCCACAGGTATTCAGGACTCACAAGGCTGGGAGATCAGGACTTTCTGCAAATAGCAAAGAACCAAGAGACTGAACTCAGGATCTGGTCCTATAACCAAGGTTTGTCTTCAGGCCTGTTATGTATTTGTGCATAATCCAGGCAGACTGGGAAAATGACTGGACTGAAAGCCCATATCTCCTCTCAGTTCAAATTGAAGCACATAGGATTTCACAAACTGCCTTATTCAGTAACAAAACAGTCACATTCCATTGAAATTTGCAGCATGCTTTTGAAATGGGGCACAAATATTAATCATCTTAATTCATGTACAAAGCATATGCATAAATTACATTTATTGCAATGAAAAAATTAGTGAACTATGCAAATATTGAATTATTGTATCAGGAAGAACACATCCCCCACAAAAATGTCATTGTTGGGTGGGGTATAAAACTCAGGGGTAGGCCACTTGTCTAGCACGTATGAGGACCTGGGTTGGATTTCCCACTCTGTAAAAAGTATTGATAGTGTTCTGTGTTTGTGTTAATGACTTACTAGGTACTGGGGTCTGGCAATAGAGAACAGGGGTATGACACGGGTGAAACCCCTCAATCAGAAGGATGCTCATGGGAGCATACTTATAAGTCACACAGGAGGGCTGAGAGATATTCTTGTCCAGCAGCTCATTGATGAGGTTTTGAATGATGGCATGATTGGGGGAATTGAGACCATAGCGTAGCACCTGAGGACAGGATCCCTTACAGTAGTTTGGGGTATGGTGACGAGGAGCAATGATCCAATGGTCCCAGCCCCGCTGCTGGAAGCTGACTTTGAAAGGACAAAGGGAACACTGATTATTGGCAGACTGATTATTTGCAGACCCATAATGTTCCTGGGAAGAGTCAGAAACCCTCGACAGGATGCTGCCTGCCTGCCGGACCCTCCGCAAAAGAGAAGATTCCCTTGCCAAAAATTCCTCCAGTCCACTGGGAAGTTTAGCCTTCTGGCCACTTTTATGAGTGTCATTGAAATAGACTAGCACAAAGGCAGTGTCCAAAGGTGAAGTGCCATTCCATTGGCTCCCAGGAACCTCGCTACCTTTTTGCTGCTTACACATGAAGCGGAGTCTTAGGACCCGGTGACTCTTGTGATCCCAGAGTGTCTGTTGAATGTGTTGTGTGATGTCCATCTCTGTCCAGGCTTACACATCAGAGAAGGCTTTGAGGAATTTCCTCCTGAAGGAAAGTGGTTGGTTGGGGTTTGTGGGGCCCAGGACTCCACATGGCAGGACAAATGACAGTGAGCTAGGTGGAGTTGTTGATGATAAACCACAGTGGCTCTGACCAGTTGGTACACTTCCCGCTTTGGTCTGAGAGGAAAGTCTAGGGTTTGCCTATGGCAGGAACCTGCACACATAAGATAGAACAGGGTCAGGGGATTAGTGTCTTGCCTGAATACTGAGCCTGAAAATCCTTCACAAAACTGTTCAAGAGAAACAGCTATAATCAGCCCTGAAATTAACTCAAAGTAATAATATCTATCATTTGTTGAATAATATCTATCATTTGTGAGATGCTTTATATGTATAAACTCTTGAATCCTCAATAGTCTTATGAGATACTTATTATTCCCATTTTGCAGACAAGGAAATTGAGGCTCACAGAAGCTATGTCAAAGGACACACACCCAAGTTCTGGATATATCTCAGTGGTGAGAGCACTTTTGCCTAGCATATGTAAGGCCCTGGGTTCAATCCCAGCACCACAGAAACCAAACCATAAAGGACACATAGCCAGTATGTGGTAAAGTTAAAATTTGAACTCAAGCTGGTTTCTATTAAGAAAAGAAACTATACCAGTGGTGAAGAACTTGGTCAGGGGAGGGAGGAGATAAGGGAAAAGGAAGTACTGAGAATGAAATTGATCAAATTATGTTATGTCCATGTAAAATATGTCATGATGAATCTATGATGTACAATTATAATGCACCAATAAAAATTAGAAAGAAAACACTAAAGAAAGGAATTTTGTCTCACTTTTAGATCACTTTACAGTTGTAGACTCGGGAAAAACTCAAGCATTAAGAGTTTAGAAGATCAATTATATTATTGACTACTAAAGGTGACTAAAGACATGTTGAAACATACATGGATTAAGGGTCCTTATTTCAGAGAGAACATGTGGCCTTTGGTTTCTTGGGATTGGCTCTGATTTGTGGATGCTAAACCACAGGGAGGTTGGGAAGGGGACAATAGAAATCCATTGGATTAGACAAAGGGGGAGGAAATGAAGGAGAGGAATAGGAGAGACAGTAGAAAGTTGGTCATAACTGTCCTAGCCTTGTATTTGTACACAGGAAAACTCCACATCATGTGCAACCACAAGAGTGGGAACCCAAATAGAATAAGTTATACTTCATGTATGTATATTCTGCCGAAGCATAGTCTATTGTCATGTATAACTGTAAATAATAAAAATGTTTAAAATATTTTAAAAAGAGTCCTTATTTCATATCACTATACAGATGCAGGTTTGCGGCAACAATTGGATATTGGATACTATTCTGTCATTGTTTTAAATCCAGGACCAAGGTACCACAAAATAATTATATCACTAGTGGGGACACCTATTTTTTGCTATTTCTGTCTTCCAACAACTTAAAGAATTGCTTCTTGGCAATTAGCTTTAGCTCAGTGGCAGAGTATTTGCCTAGCATTTGTGAGGCACTGGGTTCAATCCTCAGCACCACATAAAAATAAATAAAATAAAGGCATTCTGTCCATCTGCAACTTCAAAAAGTATTTTTTTAATTGCTTCTTAAGTATCTTTTGGCCATTTCTCCTTTAATTCCCCATCTCTCCCTTTTCCATTCCTTTCTATAAATGGTTCTCCATTCGCCCCATTAATTTTATTTTATTTTTAAAGAGAGAGAGAGAGAGAGAGAGAGAGAGAGAGAGAATTTTTTTAATATTTATTTTTTAGTTTTCGGCGGACACAACATCTTTGTTTGTATGTGGTGCTGAGGATCGAACCTGGGCTGCACGCATGCCAGGCGAGCGCGCTACCGCTTGAGCCACATGCCCAGCCCTGCCCCATTCATTTTACCAACACTTCTCTAAATACCATCTCAACAAGGCCTTGATCACCAATATTTTGTTTGCTGGAAAGTCTATTAAAAACCACATGCCCCTTAGCAATTGAGAGATTTAATCCAAACTGTTGTGTTGACACCCAGTGGCCAAAGGGTAGGAAGGCTGGGCCTGCAGAGTTCCCAACTTGTGCTCCCCCTCCTGGTAAAGGTCAAGAGCAAAAACTACAAAACCAGACATCTCAGGAAAAGGTCTTCTCTCTCCTTTACAAATATCTGAGTAAGTATTTCCACGTTAATTTATATATTATTCACTAACCTTCCTCCTCCACTGAATCCACAAGCCTGGGATTGTAACAGTACTGGGGATTTAACATAACTATTTAATATTTTGATGATCCAGAATACTTTTTAAGTCTTTTAAAAAATTTTTAAAATTTTTTTAGTTGTAGATGGACAATGCCTTTATTTATCAAGCTGAGGCTTGAACCCAGTGCCTTACACATGCTAGGCAAGTGCTCTACCACTGATCCACAACCCCAGCCCACTGAACCACAACCCCAGCCCCAGAATACTTTTAAAAGTTTGGATTCTAACTCATGCTTAACACACCCTCAGGATTGGGGCACTCACTAGCCATCATTCACACAGGCCCAAGCCAGGCTGTATTTGCTTTCTTAAGTTATTCCACACTCCCATCTTACAATAATCTTTCCAGGAGGCCCACCCATACACCTGCTCCACCCTGCCTGAAAAGGGACCCAACCCAAACTCTAGCAGGCTGTCTAGTGAGGAACTGCCCTTTCCTTTCAGACCTTGACCTCACAAGTTTCCTGAAGCAGGGTGGGGTTGCTGAGGCTCAGAGCCAGGAAGGGTCTGCTCAGAACTTTTCAGGGAAAGGAATGACTCATACATCCTGTGTGACTGAACCTGTCATCTGCTTCTGGATCATTTCCAGAGTCCCTAAGATACCAGTATGCTTCCTAGTCGGCCCGGGATATGTGCCTAATTGTAGGCATCCTCCTTTCCAGCCTCATGTCATCAGTGCAAACTTGATTTGCTCTGCTTTGTGCTGCAGTTAGAAATGGAATCTGGGGCCCTCCTCAGGGCCTCTGACCCCACCTCTCACCAGCCTCATATCCTGCCATTCCCTGCAGAGCTCTCTAGACTCAGCCACAAATAGGTCATTCTTCCCTCTAGGCCTTTGCACACGTTGTTCCTTAAACCTACGTCAGGTGTCTCTCCACTCCTCTCATGTCTCCCTTCTTTTATTATTTAAGATTTAAAAAAAAAAATATTTTGTTTAGTTGAAAATGGACACAATACCTTTACTTCGTTTACTTATTTGTATATGGTGCTGAGGATCGAACCCTGTGCCTCACATGTGTGAGACAAGTGCTCTACTGCTGAGCCCCAGCCCATGTCTCCCTTCTTAATAAGCCTCAGCTCCAATGTTACCTCTTCAAAGGTACCTTCACATAACCCCATGGAAAGAGATGACTTCATTGCTATTCTCAGTCATAACCTATTTCATCATTTGACAGCATTTGCCACAATTTGCAACTTAACTGTTTGCATGTTTATCTCCCCACCAGAACACATGCTCCAAGCAAGTAGCTTTGCCTGTCTTAATCACATTTGCATGCTCAACCCTCAGTAGGTGTTGAATAAATATTTGTTGAATGGGGCTGGGGTTGTGGCTCAGTGGTAGAGCACTCACCTCGCAAGTGCGGGACCCTGGGTTCAATCCTCAGCACCACATAAAAATAATTAAGTGAAATAAAGTTATTGTGTCCGACTAAACTAAAAAAATAAATATTAAAAAAATTTGTTGAATGAATTTCCTCCCACACCAAGTTATTTTCTTTTTCCTAAATCAGGATGAACTTCTCTGTCAATGTAATCTTCTCCTTACTTCTCCTTTCCCAAGTTCCAGCTTAAATATTACCTTCTCAATGAGGCCTTCCAACATTCTCTCTGCTTCCCTTTCCCTGCTCCAAACAGTGAGCCATTTGTGTGTGTGTGTGTGTGTGTGTGTGTGTGTGTGTGTGTAGCTGGGGATTGAACCCAGGGTATTGTGCATGTAAGGCAAGTACTCTACCAACTGCACTATATCCCCAGCCCTGAGCCATTTTTTCTCTAGAGTCCTGGGATCTCAATTGCTTATCCTCTTCTAAGCACTTGTAACATTATGTGATTTTTTATCTATCCATTCTATTATACCAGAACTCCTAGAATCAGGGAAGTAGTTATTTGCCTGCATATACTCAATCCAGATATAATGCCTAGTGCTCAGTTAAAATCTGTTGGGAATTCAGCACAGCATGGTGATTAAAAGCACAGGCTCTGGGGCCTGAGAGCCTAGGTTTGACCCCTGACTCTAACAATTACTAGCTGTGTGACATTGGTGAACTTACTGAGCCTCAGTTTCTTCATCTACAAAATGTTTATGTTAATAAGTACCAACCTTATCTGGTAATGGCAAGGATTAAGGGCGATAGTTTTGTACAGCATCTTCTGCAATGCCTGACACACAAAAAGCCCATGGTAAGAGATAGCTAGGAGAGAATTGCTTGTTTTGCTTGGAAAGAGAGTGGGAATTCTGTCCGTTGTCACTGGAGACTAGTGAAAAACCCCAGATTAATCTCATCGGGTTCTCAAGAAAGAGTTCCTTGAAGTTGATGGCTGCCTACATTCCCTGGAGAACCCTGCACACCTGCTGCTGTCCTGGAAGAGTGTCTAATGCAGATGTTGAAAGCAGAATTGAGCATGATGGGAACAAAGAAAATCATAAAGCATATTTGGTGCCAAAATCTCAAAGTAGCACCATGGCCCAAATAGGAGAACTTCCTGGCAGGTTGGGATATTGCATTTAAAGATTTAAAAAGTTATAGACAGATTTTAGGATCAGACTTGAGCTCAAATTTTGTCTATGCCACTCACCGTGGGACATTTGCCAGTTGCTTTCTCTCTTCATGCCATAGTTCTCTTCTCTCTAAAATTGTCAATTGCCCCAGAACTACAAGTGGTACTGGCTGTCATTAATTAAATACTGTCACAGATGCTCTCATATCCTCAGGTGTTAGCTTTTCTCATCCTTTCTGAGGGCTTATAAGTCTCCCCAACACAGCATCCTGTACTATTTGCCTCTAAGAGCAAGCCACCACATAAACAGCCCTCCACAAAAATGCAGCTCAATTACAGTCGTCAGAGACAACAAGCAATAAGATTATTATGAAGGAAAGTGGCTAACACATTACTCAGTTGTGGGGAATGGAAAAGATTTTTCAGAAGGCCCCAAGCTAATCTGTTCTTAAGCTGGGGCCCTAAAGGAAAATAGGCTTGGAGCCAGCTTTCCTGAGCTTGCCGTCCTTTCAAAACCAGGGCAGGTGGTACATATCTGGAATCCCAGTGACTCAAGAGGCAGAGGCAGGAGGATCACAAGTTTGAGGCCCGCCCCAGCTACTCAGCAAGATCCTCAGCAAATTAGTGAATCCCTTTCTCAAAATGTTAAAAATCAGCCAGGTGTGGTAGTGCATGCCTGTCATTGCAGCAGCTCCAGAGCCTGGGGCTGGAGGACTGCAAGTTCAAAGCCAGTTCCAGCAACTTCAAGGCCCTAAGCAACTCAGTGAGACCCTGTCTCTAAATAAAGTATGAAAAAGGGCTGTGGTTAAACACCCCTAGGATCAATCTCCAGCACCAAAAAATTAATTAATTAATTTAAAAAATCAATAAAAAAGGGCTGGGGCTAGGCATGGTGGTACATGCCTGTAAACCCAGCAGTTAGGGAGGCTGAGGCAGGAGGATTGAAAGTTCAAAGCCAGCAATGGCAAGTTGCTAAGCAACTCATTGAGACCCTGTCTCTAAATAAAATACAAAATAGGGCTGGGGATGTGGCTCAGTGGTTGAGTGCCCCCAAGTTCAATTCCTGGTACACCCCATCCCCCCAAAAGTGCTGGAGACTGATTTGGTTGTAGAGCACCCTGGGGTTTAATGTCAAGCACAAAAAAAAAAGAAAGAAAGAAAGAAAGAAAAAGAAACGAAGCCATGCTATGTGCACCAGGCAATGAGGCCTGACAGTAAACCCACAGATTCCTTGTTCTCTACAGTCTTCTACCCTTCTCCCAACTCTAGGGTGGAATAGGGACATGAGGATTCACCTCTTCTAGGCCTCACCAGCCTCACCATGGTGGCTCCGATGGTGCGATCTTCCTAGGATGTCCATGGGGGTCAGCTGAACACTGGTCCAACTCCAGCATGTACTGTA
This sequence comes from Marmota flaviventris, assembly GCF_047511675.1. Taxonomy (NCBI): domain Eukaryota; kingdom Metazoa; phylum Chordata; class Mammalia; order Rodentia; family Sciuridae; genus Marmota; species Marmota flaviventris. The sequence goes on from NC_092518.1 coordinate 39,999,752, forward strand.
GCCGATGCCCTTGGAGCTGTGGCTCCCTCTGCTGCTTGCCTGCTGCTTCTTCTATCAGCTCCTGAAACATGGCAAGGTAGGGGTTTCCGTGGGCAGGGGGGTGAAAGAGGGATGGTCTCCCTTTTCCATGTGGACCCCATGCTCCATTGAAAGCACCAGTCCCCAAAGAATTATTCTAAGAGTGCAGGGGAGGGCCATCTTGAAAGGCTTGGTGTTCAGCCAAGAGTTCCAGACCAAGCCAAAAGGGTGTCACTCTGAACCCTTCGTTTCATGCAAGGAACCACAACCAGGCTCCAGGACCAAGGATGGGACAAGGAATGAAAGAAAGGCAGGCCCTATATTGCTTCCCAAGATGACCTCCTAGGCCAAACTTGACCTAACTTGACCTCTCTCCTAACTTGACCTCTCAGCATCAAAATGAGCAGAAAGAGGAGGTGGGGCAAGGAAGCAGGCCCGTCCCACTCTCTTTTTAAGAGACCAAAGTGAAGGAGCAGGACCACCTCCCTCACCCATCCAGAAGGAGGAAGAAAGGAGAAGGGACCTGCTCTGCCTCACAGCTGTCATAGAGGCCATCCCTCAATCAGACCTTAAAGGGCCAGAGTCCTCCTGCTTCCACCCCACTCCCATGCCTCTAAAGGCAGCATTTCCCAAATGTGCCCTCTGCTGACTCAAAGAGAAAATATCTGAGATGACTGTTAAGAATGCAGACTCCTGGGTCCAGACTCAAATGTGGACACTCTAGCGGGAGTAGGTTGAGTGAGTTTTTCTGAGGATTTTCTAGGGCTACTCTGATGTGGAAATCACTGTGAGTATGGCTGCTGGGGCTTAAAGAAGATGACTTCCCAGGGTTTTCAATCCTGACTGTAAACTGGAATCACCAGGGGAGCTTCAACTATTCTGGATGCTTGGTATCATCCCTGCCATCCTGACATAATGGGTCCAAGGTGTTACCGGTAATTTTGGATTGTTTTCCAAATTTGCAGGTGACTGGAGAACTCCAACTTCGAATTTTCTGGTTTACCATGAGAAGTGTTGAATGGGCTTCTTCATAGAAACCTGAGGGAGTGAAAGATGAATCTGTGGGAGTTCTTCTACTCTAACCACTTTAATAGGATCCTCCATGGCTGGGCCTGTGGTTAAGGCTGCCCCAGGCCAAGATTCTGCAGATAGATGGTAGGTGTAGACTTGACATTGCCCAAGTTTGTTGGTGCTTTGGAGAGAAGGTAGAATGGGAGATCAAGACTGAGTTTTAAGAGATGATGAGTCTGGCCTGATTTGTTGGAGGCCTTTACCTCCTAACAAGAATATCTATGGACAGGCAACATGATTATGGAACAGCATAGACTTTGGTTTAGAGATTTTTGTATTTTTTGTGATGGTGGAAGTCGGGTGGTCATTTGTTGTTGTTTTGGTACTGGGCATGAACCCGGGGCGCTTAACCACTGAGCCACATCCCCAGCCCTTTTTGATATTTTATTTTGAGACAGGGCCTCACTAAGTTACTGAGGCTGGATCTAAACTTAAGATCCTCCTACCTCAGCCTACTGAGCCACTGGGATTACAGGCATGTGCCACCAGGCATGGAGGTTTTGTTTTGTTTTTACAGACCAGAGGTCTTATTTTTTTACACCTATTATGCCATGCTTCATAGGGAATAGGTTCCAGAAGTTCAGTCTCTTTCCATTATTTCTCCCAAAGTGTGCTGCTGTGGGTGGAGCATGCTGGCATTTCAGTTAAACTCAGGTACTTTTTGTCTTCCTCGTTTTCCTCATCATTTTCCTTGATGCCTTTCAGGAAGGTATCTTGGCTTTTAGGTGTGCTCATTAATTAATTAATTAATTAATGTGTGCTCACACACATTAATTCTCTGGCAAAAATCTTGCCCTTGTTTGTTTGTAGCAATGTCAACAGCATTCTGGGTAACATTATAGTCCTCCAGTTCTGCCTTGGTAACATTTGTGGGGCATCCCTTTTTAAACAGCACCAATTCTATTGATGTTTTGTATCACCTTTATTTTAGAGTCACATGTTTGTGGCTAAATGAACAAGTCTGCATTGGTGTGGGGTTGGTACCAGGGATTGAACTCAGGGGCTCTGGACCACTGAGCCACATCCCCACCCTAGTTTGTATTTTATTTAGAGTCAGGGTCTCACTAAGTTCCTTAGCACCTCGCTGTTACTAAGGATGGCTTTGAACTTGTGATCATCCTGCTTCAGCCTCCTGAGCAGCTGGCATTAAGGCATGCACCACCACACCTGGCAATTCTGTATTTTCTAAAGGTCTAGAGAATACACATCCATTAGATGCCTCTCCTCTTTCCCTATGCATTTGTCATTTTGGTGTATTATTGCAAGATGGCAGTTCTGGCATCCCTGTCTTGTTCCAGTTTTTAGAGGGAATACTCTCAATTATTCTCCATTTAGAATGATGTTGGCCTGGGAATTAGCATAGATAGCTTTTACAATGTTGAGATATGTTCCTGTTATCCCTAGTTTTTCTAGTGTTCTGAACATGAAGGGGTGCTGTATTTTGTCGAAAGCTTTTTCTGCATCTATTGAGATGATCATATGGTTCTTATCTTTAAGCCCATTGATGTGATGAATTACATTTATTGATTTCTGTATGTTGAACCAACCTTGCATCCCTGGGATGAACCCCACTTAATTGTGGTGCATGATCATTTTGATACGTTTTTGTACTCAACTTGCCAGAATTTTATTGAGAATTTTTGCATCTATGTTCATTAGAGATATTGGTCTGAAGTTTTCTTTATTTGATGGTTTTGGAATCAGGGTGATATTGGCCTCATAGGATGAATTTAGAAGTGCTCCTTCTTTTTCTTTTTCCTGAAATAAATTTAAGAGTATTGGTATTAGTTATTCTTTAACAGTCTTGTAGAACTCATCCAGTCCTGGGCTTTTCTTGGTGGGATCTGATGGTATCTTCTATTTCTTTTCTTGAAATTGATCTGTTTAAATTATGTATATCATTGTGATTCAATTTGGGCAAATCATATGACTCTAGAAATTTGTCAATGCCTTTGATATTTTCTATTTTATCAGAGTACAAGTTTTCAAATTAATTGCTAATTATCTTCTGTAGTTTTGTAGTGTCCGTTGTGATATTTCCTTTTTCATGACATATGTTAGTAATTTGAGTTTTCTCTCTCCTTCTCTTCATTAGTGTGGCTAAAGGTTTGTCAATTTTATTTATTTTTTTCAAAGAACCAACTTTTTGTTTTGTCAATTTTAAAAAATTGTTTCTTTTGTTTCAGTTTCATTGATTTCAGCTCTGATTGTGATAATTTCCTGTCTTCTACTGGTTTTGTTTCTGATTTGTTCTTTTTTTTCCTAGGGCTTTGAGATGTAACATTAACTCATTTATTTGTTGACCTTTTCTTCTTTTAAGGAATAAACTCCATGCAATGAACTTTCCTCTTAGTACTGCTTTCATAGTGTCCCAGAGACTTTGATACATTGTATCTGTGTTCTCATTCACCTCTAAGAATTTTTTAATCACCTCCTTGATGTCTTTTGCAACCAATTGTTAATTCACTAGCGTATTATTTAGTCTCCAGGTGTTGGAAGAGCTTTTATTTTTTATTTTATCATTGATTTCTAATTTCATTCCATATCACCTGGTAGAATGCAGGGTAGTATCTCTACTTTTTATATTTGCTAAGAATTGCTTTGTGGCATAATATATGATGTATTTTAGAGAAGGATCCATGTGGTGCTGAGAAGAAAGTGTATTCATTCATTGAAGAATGAAATACTTTATATATGTCAATTAAGTCTAAGTTATTGATTTTACTATTGAGCTCTATAGTTTCTTTTTTTAGATTTTGTTTGGAAGATCTATCCAGTGGTGAAAGAGGTGTGTTAAAGTCACCCAGAATTATTGTGTTGTCGTCTATTTGACTCTTGAACTTGAGAAGAGTTTGTTTGATGAATGTAGACACTCCATTGTTTGGGGAATATAAATTTATTATTGTTATGTCTTGTTGATGAATGATTCCTGTAAGCAGTATGAAATATCCTTCTTTATCCCTTTTGATTAACTTTGGTTTGAAGTCAACTTTATTTGATATAAGGATGGAAACCCCTGTTTGCTTCCACAGTCCATGTGAGTGGTATGATTTTTCCCAACCTTTCACCTTCAGTGTGTGGATGTATTTCCCTATGAGAGGAGTCTCTTGGAGGCAGCATATTGTTGGGTCTTTTTTAAAAATCCAATCTGCCAGTCTATGTCTTTTGATTGGTGAGTTTAGGCCATTAACATTCAGGGTTATTATTGAGACATGATTTGTATTCCCAGCGATTTTTGGTGTTTAACTTGACTTGGTTTCTCCTTTGATTAGCTTTTCCTTTAGTGTAATACCTCCTTTTGCTGATTTTCATTATTGTTTTTCAATTCCTCTTCACGGGGTATTTTTGCCAAGGATGTTCTGTAGTGCAAGCTTTCAAGTTGTAAATCTTTTAACTTTTGTTTATCATGGAAGGTTTTTATTTCATCATTAAATCTAAAGCTTAATTTCTCTGGATATAAAATTCTTGGTTGGCATCCATTTTCTTTCAGAGCTTGATATATGTTGTTGCAGGATCTTCTAGATTTCAGGGTCTGGGTTGAAAAATCTGCACATAATCTAATTGGTTTCCCTCTATATGTAATCTGATTCCTTTCTCACGTGGCTTTTAATATTCTCTCCTTATTCTGTATATTAAGCATTTTCATTATAATGTGATGTGGTGTGGATCTGTTGTAATTTTGTACATTTGTTGTCCTGTAAGCCTCTTGAATTTGGTTTTCCAATTCATTCTTCATGTTTGGAAAATTTTCTAATATTATTTCATTGAATAGATTGCTCATTCCTTTGGTTTGGGACTCTATGCCTTCCTCTATCCCAATAACTCTTAAATTTGGTCTTTTTATGCTATCCCATATTTCTTGAAAGTTCTGCTCATGGTTTCTTACCATTTACACTGTGTGGTCTATGTTCTTTTCAAGATTAAAAATTTTGTCTTCATTGTCTGAGGTCTTATCTTCCAAGGGCTCTAATCTGTTGATGATGCTTTCAACTGAGCTTTTAATTTGGTTTATTGTTTCTTTCATTTCAAGGATTTCTTTTTTTTTTTAGAACCTCTATCTCCCTATTTTGCTTCCTGTATTTATTTATGTATCTCTTTGTCAAAATGATCCTTTGTCGCCTGTATTTGCTCTCTTATATCATCCTTTAATTCACAGAACATTTTATTATGTACATCCTTAACTCCTTCTCTGTCATTTCTTCTGCTGTGCTGGCCATGGACTCTAATAATGTGGTATTTTGATTTGTTTGGGCACTGTCTTCCTTTGTCTTTTCATATTGCTGTGTGTCTTCCCTTCTAGCACTGTGGATCTGAGGTGTTACCATTTTTACCCTATAGGCTTATAGTGCCCCTGAAGGGTTTCAATACCTCTCCTTTGAGGTGAAGGACAATGTTAACAGATTACAATATAAACAATATACCACCCCAAAACAAACGTTTGCTATTAAGACTTTTACAGTTTGGTCACAATGTACAGAAATGGTGAATTCAATTATTATCCATAATATACTCAGTAGGTTTGTAAAAGGGTTTACAATTTCTGATGGTGGACAAAGAACCAGGGGGTGTGGAGTAGGATGATATGTTGAGCAAATAGGAGGTGAAGATATAGAGTTATTATATGTTAGGAAGACTGAAAGAGAAATCTAAAGAGGAAGATTAGTAGCAGGAGAAGAGAGAGGAAGTAACTTTGGGTAGAGAAGTAAGTGGGAAGACAATAGAGTACTGAAAACAAACACACATATATATTAAGAAAAATAAAAAGGCTAAATTAGTAGAAATTGGTGGAAAAAAAGAGAGAAAAAAACAAACAAAAAAGAACATACAACACAACTGTAATATACTATTCCAATGTCCCAGTCCTTACAATCTTAATTCATGCAAAGTACTTGGTTTCAATATGTTGGGGAAGTGAGGTTGGGAGAATAGAGGGAGAAGAAAAAAAATCTCTTAGGGCAGAGACAGGGATTGATTTGGTTGAAGATCAGTAACTTTTCTGCTTCCCTTCTCATCCAATAGGTGGGGTCATCTGTTGTTAGCTGTATCTCCACCCTTAGGATGGTGAAGGTAACCAGGGTGTCACTGTGCTGGGCTAACCAGGGTGTTACTGTGCTGGGCTAGTGGCTGCTGGGGAGACGGGGGAGTTAGAAACTGGGTACCTGGCCAGCTGGAGTTTCAAACTTGGAGCTGCCCCCACTGAAGATGGTGATGAAGGTGGCCCAAGATGGAGGCTCCTGCTTTCAGAGGTGGGGTGTCAAGTTGGGTGGGGGAGCCCGGTGATGGTGTTGGAAAAGTTCAGAGAGGAGCTCTGTGGTGTGCAGTGTGTGGCTGCTGGCTGACTTCAGAGCCTGTGTGACATTCTCAGGTGCAGGCAGGTGACTGTGCATAAGGGGCCTATCTGCGCTGCTGTAGAGTACCAAGATGGCGGTGAACCAGGGAGCCCCACGTTGGTAGATAAGGGTCCACACGGGAGTGGCAGCTGGAGTTCCTGCATGTGAGAAGCTGCTGGGTGTCCTGTGTGGGAGCAGCATCCTAGATTTCTGCTCGGGTGGTGGCTGAAAGTTCTGCAGGGGGTGCTGCCACCAATGGTCCCGCTCGGGCACCAGGTAGTCCTGTGTGGGCGAGAGGTTGGGAGACCTACTCTGAGCTGAGGCCTGGGGCCCTGGACAGGCACGGTGACTGCAGGAGCAGGAATATCCCTTGCAGAGAAGCAGTATTCTCACTTCTTGAGTCCCAAGTCACAAAATGCTGCCCCCTCTGGCCCGCCATCTTGGATCCTGCAGCATAGTCTGTAATTTGATGGATCTGAGCTTGGCTGTGAGCCTGCCTCTAATTGGCAGAAATTTAACCTCTCCAAGGCAATTCTCTTGGCTTCTTTGGGGAGTGAGTCTCCTCACCTATAAAATGGAGAGAATGCATTTTACCTCACAGATGGTTGTGAGGACATAAGGAAATACTCTATGCTAATTGTATAAAGCCTAATTAGACACATGACTTATGGTTACATGTTTGAAACTATTTTTTCCTTTCTCTTTTTTCTAAATTGATCTTAGGCCCTGACATATACTGTAAAAGAATAGCAATGGGTTTAGGGTGCCTCTACTTCTGGACTCAAACACTAGCTCAACAAACCATTAGTGGGTGACTTTCAGCAAGGTTTCTCCCAGCCTTCTTCACCTATATAGCTGGCTTCTTCAGAGAATTGTTGTGAAGATTGTACTGTACACATTATTATTATATAAAATTATATATATATATATATATATATATATACACACACACACACACACATACACACAAGTAAGGAATAAGATCAGATGATTTACAGTGGGCAAACCCTGAATAGCAAAAATTGTATAAATATATAATAAAAATCAGAAAAAATGCAATTGAAAATCATACAATATGATTGCACATCTACTAGATTGGCAGTACAATAAAAGTCTGATTGTATTAAAGTGAGAAAGAACATATGTAATTATCTTGTACTGCTGGCAGGAATGTAATTTGGAACAATTGTGTTAAAGAACAATTTTTGCATTGTCTCTGGTAAGGTTGAAGGTGTTCAATTCAGTAAAGCTATTTGTAGAGTAACAGTTTTTAGATATTTTTGTCAGTGACTCACCAAAATGAATAAATTTTCCATTGCATCTCAGAACAAACAGAAGCACCTGCACACACATATATACCTAAAGTAAATGTTTCCTGAAAAAATACTGATAACATATTAGGAGAGAAAATATATCATGATGTGTGACAATATAGCTCTGGAGCTAAAATCCTAAGTTTAAATTCCAGCTCCACCATTTGTTAGCTTGACCTTGGACAATTCACTCACTTTTTTGTGCCCCAGTTTCTTCATCAGTAAAGTAGAAATCATAGCCTAACTCTGCTTCAATTTTCTAACAGGTAAAATGAGATTTTTGTGGGGATTAACTGAGTTAATTCATATAAAGCACTCAAAAGAGGACCTGGCATAACGTAGGTACTAGATGTAGGTTAGTTTTGATTACATTTGATCCAAGCTGCACACCCCACAAAGCTAAGTCTCAGCCTGATGCGACAGTTCCAGCCTTATGAGCTGTGGAGGGGCAGCCAAGAAGCTCTTCTGTCCTCTGTATCCACACCATTCCTCCTTTCTCTCTGAACCCCTTCTCTGACTTCTGACTGAAAAACCAGCCTCTATCTCAGAGCAAAGCCTGTCCAAGGAAGGGACATGACCTTAGTCCTTGGAAAGACCCACAGAGCACTCCTAAGCACATTCCCACCCTGCTGAGTTGTTTATCTACAAATAACAGGAGAGATCTGCTGTGCCAGGTGTCCCTGACTCAGTCAGGCTAGGTGGGGATCCATAGCAGCCCCCTAGCAGCCACCAATCAGCATGAGACAGGGAAATACCTGGGATGCCAGTGGTTTATGGTGGTTGATAACAAGTTGGGAAACCATGTAGTTCAGCACGTACACCCCTCTTGGCTCAAACCAATCAGTTCAAACGAATACCCCTTTTGTACTGACCAATCACCCCTACCCAACTTGTTCCCGCCAGTGAATGTGCTAATCATGTTTTAGAGTTGTTATTTGATTTTCCCGCGGTGTGTGATGATTTGCTAAGGGATGCTATGATGTATGTGAAGTCCCTGCCCTCTCCAAAGAATGTATAAAACTGCTGCAAACCCTGGGCTCGGGGCCTCTCAGCGTCACCAGTTGCTGTGTGTGCACGCGGAGGACTGAGCTAGCTCGCAATAAACACCTCTTTGCTGCTTACATCGATCTTGGGTCTCTGGTGGTCTTTGTGTTACCGCTGTTGACTGGTGACGAGTCCTTGCTTCCCCAGTGTTGAAGAATAACACCAAAGAAGCACACCGAGGCAAGGTCAGAGTAGAAATTAGAAGTTTATTAAAGGACAGCAGAAAAGACTTCCCCCGGAGGAAGAAGGGGACCCAAGAGGTGGAATCCCTGGAGGTGCGGTTGTCTCTCCATTTTATAGTTTCTTTCAGTGATGGAATGTAGGTGGGAAGGCCCGAGGGGTGGGACACAGGTGGGCCAAAGAAGTAGTCTGAGCAGGAAGGACTTCATTAACACTTCTTTGGGATGGACTTTGGCCTAGGGCCTTTTCAGGACTTCATTAACATTCCATGAGTTGTCCTGAGTTTCCTGGAATCATTCTCAGCATGGCCTCCATTTTAGATTTCACTCAGTATTAGACCCGATTTACCTAACTATACTGACTACCTAACTTTAAATCTGGCTTCATTTGGGGGTCCTGAATTCGAGCATAACATGACATTTCTTTGTCATTTGACCTCTGCCTTTTACACACTTAAGCATCCTATCTTCCTATTCAACATAAATGATAAAATAATAGGTTGTCAGAACAACTAATGAGGGGTCGGTCTGTAGGGTTTGGAGCATGGTTTTTGTCCATGTCAGTGGTTTTGAATTGGGGCTGCATCTGTCAGCAATATTTCCCTTTAAGTAGCCATGTCTTTTAAGTAGCAGGAATCTAATACAGGATCAAAGCAAGTACAAAGATAAAACATATTACACAGGAAAGAACAGGATTAGGTTTTTAATTCCTGGTTCTTTTTTTTTTTTAATATTTATTTATTTATTTTTTTAGTTTTCGGCGGACACAACATCTTTGTTTGTATGTGGTGCTGAGGGTCGAACCCGGGCCGCACGCATGCCAGGCGAGCGAGCTACCACTTGAGCCAAATCCCCAGCCCCAATTCCTGGTTCTAATGAGATCAGGGATGATACCGGTGTTGAAAATCACATCTGGATCCCATTTCCTGGTGTGGAAGATTGAACACCTGAGAAATGCTGAGCCAAGAGTAAAAAAGTTTTATTTAAAGGATAGAACATCCTCTGCAGAGGAGGAGGTCCAAGTTGGTGCCTAAGGGAATGGAGGTATCCTGGCTCTTTTATAGATTTTAGATTTCCTTTATTCTCATCCTCCTCTGCATCCTGCCATAGGACCTCAAAGGTGGAGTGATCCAAGGTTCAAAGGAAGCCACCAAGGGGTACAGGCAGGAAGGGACCACCCAGGGACTACTCATTAACAACCCCTTGCTGGGAGGAACAATTCCCTGGAGGCAGGTAACTTTGGCTACAGATTGGAGGAGGGGGAAGTGTTCTGGAAATATTAGCATTTTATTTCCTTTGAATCAGCCCCCATCTTCCTGACCCAATCATCTTCCTGACCCAATCTACACTGACTGTTCTTTGGCCCCAGCCTCATTACCATTTTGGGACTGTTGATTTGGGTTTTAATTCCTGGTTCTACCATTTTGAGACTGTTGCTTAAACTTTTTATATCTCCATTTTCTTAACTGTAAATTGGGTATATTCCTTACTTTCCAGGATTATGATGATATCCAAATGAAGTAATGTATATAATGTGTCTGCATCTAGATAATCTTCAATGAGTGGTGTTAGCTTTCATCACTGTAACCAAAACACCTGACAAAAACAACTTAAAGAAGAGATTTATTTTGACTCAGAGTTTCAGACATTTCAGCCAATTCCATTGCTGTGGGCCTAAGGTGAGATGGAACATCTAGGCAGGAGGGAATGGCAGAGGAAGGCTGTTCAGCTCCTGGCAGACAGGAAGGAAAGATAGAGGGAGGAAGGGGAAAGAGACAAGCTATACTTCCCAGGGGCATGTCCCCCGTGACCTCCTTTTCCAACTATGCCCACCTGCATGCAGATTCTACCCCCTCACAGTAGACCATTCAGCTATCAATAGATTAATCCACTGATAGGATCAGAGCTCTCATGATCCAAGCACTTCCAAGAGCTCCACCTCTGCACATTGCTGCACTGGTGACCAAGCCTTCAACACATGAGCTTTTAGAGGACATTTCAGGATTGAACCATAACAAAGGGAAAATTCTTGTCATTAATAACCTGCAATTCTAAATTTTATGTAAAATGTAACTGAAATAAATATCTGCTCAGCCCCCTTCTAAAGTTCACCAGAAACTTTATTCCATCTCTTTACACATCAAGCCTTCAGGAAACTCTCTTGGATAAATAGGTCCACTTTCTTATTTTCAGAAAAGACCCCCCAACCCAACCCCATTCTTATTACCAGAATTGATACGATTTGACATGATTATTTCCTGAAAATGGCTCCCTGGTCCTCCCAAAGTATGCTACTATGCCCACCCCCCAGAAGAGGGCACCAAGTGTCCTTATGACCTTGTTGTTGGGGTTGGGGGTGGAAGTGCAGGTGTGAGTTGTAGGTGGGTAGGATGGGATCCACTAAGGGGTATTTACCAGCCCTCCGTGGTTTAGAAAAAAAATAGCATGTGAGGAACCTAATGGTATAAATCACAATTTAGGAGGTGGTTATTGGAACAACAAAAGGGGTTCCTGGCACAACAAAATGGGTCAGTCACCACAAGATGCTCAGAGCAGCAAGAACCCGTAATGCACAGTGTGGGTTAATTTGTCCTTTCCCTTTTTCAAACCCAACATGTGGGACAAACTGGGATTATGTATTGAATTTACAAAAAATAGAATTGTATTTAATTTTTGAGACGGTGGCTATCATATTAAGTACACGTACATGATGGAATCCTTCTTTTACATGATTATAATTTATGTTTTCTTGCAACTGTATTCATTCAACAGGTGTTCAGGATGCAGGCCCTGATCCAGACAGCCGGGTTCAGATACTCACTTGACCATTTAACTAGCTTGGCGATTTTCTGTGCCTCAGCCTCTTCATCTAATATCAAGGATAATAATAGCACCAAGTAAGAGGGCTGTTGTGAGGATGAAATGAGTTCATGCATGTAATAAGAATGCTGAGTTCTAGGTACTCTGCCCAACCCTGGATGTATGGAATTTAATAAGACAATTCCTGTGTCTGCAGCGCTCCCAGGCATTATACTAGGAACTGGGGTTAGTTGGGGAACACCAAAATAAAATAGTTCCTATCTGAAGAAGATAGCAAACCTGAATAGGGATATAATATAAACATTTTCCATAACCATGACATTTCCTCTGATTACTATTCTCAGTTCTTGAAAAATGGGCCTATTTCTTAGTCATGTTTTATTTTTCTTTCTTTTTAAATGTTATTTTTAGTCATTGATAGACCTTTATTTTATTTATTTATATGTGGTGCTGAGAATCAAACCCAGTGCCTCACACATGCCAGGCAAGTGCACTACCTCTGAGCCTGAGCCCTAGCCCTCATGTTTGATTTTTCAAAATTCCTTTCCCATAAAACAAAAGAGTAGGTGTTACGGTTTAGATGTGAGATGTCCCCCAAAAGCTCATGTGTGAACCAGAGCAAGAAAGTTGAGAGGTGAAGTGATTGGGTTATGAGAGTCTTAACCTAATCAGTGCATCAGTCCTCTGATAGGTATGGTAACTGTAGGCAAATTGGGTGTGGCTGGAAGAGATGGGTCATTGGAGCATGGCTTTGTGGTTTATATTTTGTCCTTGGTGAGGGGGCTCTTTCCCTTTTCTTCCCCTCCCTCTCCCTTCTCCTGTAATGTCCCACTCTTCCACCATAATGCCCTGCCTCACCTTGGGTCCTCAAGATCAGAGTGAGAACTCTGAAACTGTGAGCCCACAAATAAACATTTCCTCCTAACATTGTTCTTGCCAGGTCTTTTGTTCATAGCAGCAAAAAAGGTGACTAAGATAGTAGGGTATATTTTAGGAAAATATTTATTGACTTGTCCCTGATTGGGCTATGTCATGTTATATGTTATATCTCAATCTTCATATCAAATCTGTAAGTGTTGTTATTTTTATTTACAGGTGAGAAAATTGAAAATCAGAAAAGGTAACTGGCCCAAGGTTACACAGCTCGTGAATGGTGGACTACACTGAAATTTGGACCCATGGAAAGATAACGTCAGAGTCCCTCTCCTTGGACAGTGGAGGTTGCTATAGAAGCTGACAATGAGAATTTAGTCCCTTAAAAAGTCACAGTTCCCCCCATAAGATGGTACCAGGAAGATTTCTAAATGTGGGGCTTAAGCATAGGCTTTATAGAATCCAATATCATTCCTATGTTATTTATTTTTTTAGGTGTTCAATAAATATCTGTGAAACAAGTGGTTGCAATAGGAACTTATCATTTTTTTTTTTTTTTGCAAAAATTCAGGCTGATGGGCTTTTCTGTTGTTGTTCTTTTTAGTTTTTCATGACAGTAGAGTGTGTGTGTGTGTGTATATATATATATATATATATATATATATATATATATATATATATATATATATATTCTATGTATGTATGAATATGAATGCATAGAATATATATCAGTATGCATTTATGCATATTAATACACATACAGAGAGTATAACTTCTTCTTTTAGTATAACTTATTCTCTTTAGGATCCCACTCTTTTGGTTGTGCATGATGTGGACTTACCCTGGCCATGTATAAAAATACAAAGTTAGGAAAGTTATGACTGATTAATTCTATAGTCTTTCCTATTCCCCTCCCCTCGTTTCCCTTTGTCTAAGCCAATGGATTTCTATTATTCCCCTTCGATGGGCTAACTCTTGTTGGAAATGTGATACGGCCTCAGAGAAAGCTCTCCTGGATGTTGAGGTAGAGGAAGATCTGAAATAATCACATTCCTCTCTGCTTTCAACTCTATTTTAGAACACTATCAATATTGCCTATATGAAAAAGTCCTGTGACCTTGTCAATCCCTATAGATTCTAGAAGCCCCAGAGAGAGAAAGTGTCCCCTCTCTGCCACTGCTCCCAGCACTTGAAAATGGACAATTTGCCAGCCTCCCTAGCTGAAGACTAGGGCAGGCCTAAGTCAATTGCCAAACCCAATTTGACTTAAAGGAAGTCAAATCAGCCTTACCTCATTGACTGGACACTACAGCACACTCCTCAAGCCTCAGTGGTATGCCAAACATTGTGTTGGGTTCATGATAGTGATCCCAATATAACAAGTAAAAATGGACAAAGGTCCTGAAGATGCAGAAGGCCTATATGGCTGGAGCATAAAGAAGAGAATGGGATGAGATTCCGGATGAGGACAAGTGGGAGCCGGAACACGCGTGGCCTTGTAAAGGATGCTGTTAGCCTTTGGTCTCTTTCTGAAAATTCAGGCAAGGTGGACAAATTAGAAAAAGTGCCACTTCTGGGTGGACACAGCTCCATGTGTATGTGGTTTAGCAGGCAGACGCAGGCTGGCCCCCTTCATGAGGATCTTTGTGTACTGTACCTACTGCATGACAGTATACCATTTGCTACTGCCCTATTTGTCAAGTTTTTGTTCTTCTCTGCCCTAATCACACTGGCCTTCTGGTTTTCCTAATAAACTACATTTCCTGTTTGCTTTTGGGGGGGGTTTGTTTGTTTGTTTTGGTTTTGGTTTTTGTACTAGGGGTTGAACCCATGGGTAATCTACCACTAAGCTATATCCTGAACCCTTTTTTTTTGAGACAGGGCCTAAGTTGCACAGGCTGGCCTTGAACTTGCAATTCTCCTGCCTCAGCCTTCCAAGTAGCCTGAATTACAAAACTACCTATTGCAAGGTAATGTAGATATCTCTGTATAATGTAATGTCATGAAATTTATAGTATACTGTCTCTTCTACCCCAAATACACTCTCCCCTCCTTTCCCACAGGCTTTTGTATCTCAACTCAAGCATCACTTCCTTCAGGAAGCCTTCCCTAAGTCCCCAGATTAGATCTAAAGAACATTTGTGGAAGATTTGCAATAAAGTTGCCACTTGAATTGGGTTCTCAATTATGAGTAGGCTTTTGATAGGTGGAGAAAAGATGATATGCTATTAATGGTTCTATTCAGAAAATTCAAAATATTGCCCTGAATTACTAATTTATTTTTTTTTTGGGGGGGTGGGGGTGAACCCAGGGCCTGGTACATGCTAGGCAAATGTTCTACCCCTGAGCTACACCCTCAGGTCCGTGTCCTAAAAATTTTAAATATGGATTGAAGAGACCCTGAAAGGTTCTCCAGGACTCTTTAAGAGTTGGGCAGCAGTTTTAAGGAGCACATTCAGATACAACAACTCATTCCTATCAGCTGCCGAATATTGGATCCTTTGCACATGTTACTTGATTAATTACAACTAGTACTTATTGGTATTGCTGTTTTGTAGAATGGGAACTGGAGTTAAAATTAGTTAATTGATTTAAACTGATGTGCACTCTGGTCTCCTAACTACACATCCAGGGCTTTTCTCACACCTTGGGGGAGTCTTTCTTTGTCTTTCACAAAATGCTCTAGCCTTGGCTTTCCATCCCGGGTCTCTAGGATTTAGTTTTCCATGTAAGAATAGAGAAATTTTAATCCAAACCATCCCTACAAAAGTTTCCAATAGCATTCCTGGGATTCTTGGGCTGGAGGATCTCTCAAAACTGTGATCTGGAAATAGAACCTTGAAAAGTTTAGCATGAGAGTGTGAAATTTTAATTCTCATCATTGCTTAGAAACCATAGTCACTCCCAGGGCAACCAAAAGAGCTTGCCTACATTTAGCCAAGTAAGCAAACAAGAGCTAAGCATGATATCTCTGAAGAGCCTTTTGACCTTCTCATGGACAGCATTAGTTTGTGTAGCCATTGGAGTTTTGGGTCATCTCTGGATAATCAAATCATTAGTAAACAATTAACCATATTTCTGACTCTCACTTTCTGGTCCTAGTAGTCATTTATGTCATTTTCAACTTTTATACTAAAGGAAATGACTGGATAACTGACTTCCTGCCTTAGATATAGGGAAGCTAGACTTTCCCCCAAAGTCCTAGAGTTTGGATGCATCATTTCTACTCCATATTCTAGTATATGTCATCTTCCCAGGCAATGGGCATAGCTGAATATTAATAGAACCTGGACCAGAAAACTCAACTCAATACAGGGAAGATATTCTGGATACTTGGGTCAGAGGAGAAAGAGGTTGAGAATGACAAAAAACTATTAGTTGAGAGGGCTGGGGGTTGTGGCTCAGTGGTACAGTGCTTGCCTAGCATGTGTGAGGCACTGGGTTTGATTCTCAGCACCACATATAAATAAACAAAACAAAAAAAGTCTATTGACAACAAAAACCAAAGAACTAGAAGACAGGAGCTCAAAGCTTCCCAACACAAAGACATGATTAATGTTTAAGGAGATAGAAATGCTAATTGCCCTGATTTGATCTTTACACATGTATCTAATTATCACCCTGCAACCCATACATATGTACAATTATCATGTGTCAATGAAAACTAGAAACAAATAAGTCTTTTTAAAAATGTAAAAATAATTTAAAATTAACAAATACTTTTAAACATAAAGATAATTTAAAAATTAAGAAGTAAAAGAAGGTCCGGGGGATATAGGTCAGTAGTAGAGCACTTGTTTAGTATGTGGAAGGCCCTAGGTCCCATTCCCAGCACTGCATACCACACACAAAAAGGCTTCTTCAAGGACTCAGCAGCTGTTTTGCTCTGTAGGTCTGTAGGCCCTGTGTTCTTCTCAAAGCCAGTGTCCACTTTGATGTTAAAAAGGAAAATACCTAGAACTTGGACCTAAGCCAAACACTTGAGACCAATAGTAGGTGGTATATGGAACTTTGGAAAAAAAAAAAAAGAATACTTACTTTCTCTCTCTAAACAAATCCTTGACAATATCCTACTGAGTCAGATAAGACTAGGAATGCCTCTTTCTCACTTTTGATTTCTGAGGCCTGGAATAAGTGGGCAGATTGTTATTTCTTTTTACTGTCCATAAGAAATGTTCCAGGGATGTAGATCAGTGACAGAGCACTTTCCTAGTATGCACAAAGCATGGGTTTAATCTCCAGTAACACACACATGCTAAGAGCCAAGTATATGATGCATGGCATTTTTGGTCGAAAGGTGACACCAGCTAGCCATTGAGATGATATGATTATGTTAAGATTTGCATTCATATGGATATTGGACTCCTGCTGTTCACCTAGGCCAGCTATGGGACTCCTGGAGAGTTCCCATTGGTTGGGGAAGTACAGTAGGAGGGAGTTCCGGGGGAGGAGCTCTCTCTGGAGGTCCGAGAGGAGGCCGCATGGGTGGAAAAAAATCTGCCCGGGCGGTACCGGACATTGGCGGCAGTTTCAAAAAATAAACTTTGTTCCTGCTTGAGTGGCTCGTGATTTTGTGCCCAGCCAGACTGCGGCAACTGGCGGCCCGCACGGGGAACGCCTGAAGCTTGGAGGTGAGTAAAATTGCTCGCCCCTGAGGGAAGGCAACAAAATGGGTGACCATTTCAAAAAACAATGTGTTCTCGTTTTGATTTATCTTGTTTTTGTTTCAAGCTGCCTATCCCTAGAATTTTCTCAGGCAAACTGGGAAAAATGGTTGGCTCAAGGTTTGAAGTTGTTCGGCCCTGAGAAAGAGAAAATTGATACAACTATTCTTTGTTCGGTTTTTGTTTCAGTTTTGTTTTATGCTATCTTATTGGGTTGCGTTACCTTTATAGTAGATTAGAAACTAGTAAAAAACAAACCGAAAGACTGTTAAGTAAATTGTTAGAGGTCCAGACTATGGTAGAAAACATGTTAGGTCAAGCGAAAGAGAAGGTCTCTCAAGCTAGTCAGACAGAGGAAGATTTGAAGAAAGAAAGCTTAGAGGAAAAACAACCATCAGGCGGGGAATTACAACAGGAGGCTGCTACTAACCCCGTTCTATCACCAGAGGGCGTAATTCAACCAACAGCTCCATCTACAGCTGAGCGGCCCTCAACTCCCATAGTTGATGGACGGAATCCTGAGGCAGGACCCCAAAGATTAGCATGCCCTGTACTTGAGCAGGCAGGAGGGCAATGAATTCACTGTGCTTTAGATTTCAAAACAGTGAAGCAATTAAAGGAGGCTGTAACAACCTACGGGCCACAAGCACCCTTCACTGTGAGCATGGTCGAATCCATTACCAACTTAGACATGACGCCAGCAGATTGGGCTAACATGTGTCAATCTGTGCTAAATGGAGGACAATATTTGTTATGGAAGGTTGCCAATGAGGAATTTTGCATGGAAACAGCTAGGCGAAATGCAGCAGCCAGTTACCCTCAAAGAAATCTAGATATGTTATTAGGAAAAGGACCTTATGAGGGTCAATGGCAACAAATTGAATATGATCCTGGCGTATACGCACAACTTGCTGTAGATGCAATTAAGGCATGGAAAACTTTACAGGGGCATGGAGATTTACAAGGACAATTATCTAAGGTAATACAAGGAGCTAATGAACCTTATGCTGAATTTGTAGATAGGCTTATTCAGACAGCATCTAGAGTATTTGGAGATACAGAACAGGCAATGCCATTTATAAAACAACTGGCTTATGACCAAGCAAATCGTTGCTGCAGAGAGGTCATCAGACCATGGAAACATGAAGATTTAAACATATATTAAATTATGTAGAGACATTAATGAACAAGGGCAAGTCTTAGCAGCAGTACAACAGGCTTTAGATGCCAGGCCAAAAACATGCTATAATTGTGATCAAACAGGACATTTTAAAAGGAGTTGCCCCATAGGAGGAGGGTTTAACAAGGCTAGGTATCAAAGGAATAGAATACCGGGTATTTGCCCACGATGCCGTAGAGGGAAACATTGGGCTAATGAATGCCATTCTCAAACCACCATAGAAGGTATTCCGTTATCAAAAAACAGACAAGGACCAAGTGTTTACCCACGATATCGTGGAGAAAGACATCAGGCTCCATTGCCAAAAAACGGACTGGAGGGCCCAATGCTCCGGGGCCCAAAACCACAAATATACGGGGCAGTGGAGGAACCCAGCAACACCATCAAGGTAGTGCCCAGGACGCATTATCCATTAAATCCCTCATCAGACAAACTAGAGGGAGCACAGGGTTGGACATCTGCGCCTCTGCCAGAGCAGTACTAACTCCAGAGATGGGAGTTCAAATCATTCCCACAGGAGTAAAAGGACCTCTTCCCCAAGGAACAGTAGGCTTATTATTAGGACACAGTTCTTCAACACTAAAAGGACTTATGATAAGTCCTGGGGTAATTGATCCCGATTATGAAGGTGAAATAAAAAATATAGCTAGTTCTCCAAGAGGTATATCAGTAATTTCACCAGGAGATAGAATAGCACAGTTATTAATAATACCCAGCCTACATGATAAATTTTCCAGTCGTACTGTAGAAAGAGGTTCCAGGGGATTAGGCTCCACAGGTGTAGATTGGGCTATGCTGTCTTTAAATCTAGATTCTCGCCCAATGCTAAAACTCAATATTCAAGGACATGACTTTAATGGGATACTTGATACAGGTGCAGACCTTAGCATCATATCTCATCAAGAATGGCCGAAACATTGGCCATTACAACAAGCCACTCAAACGCTTCGAGGCCTAGGAGTGGCAACTAATCCCCATAGAAGTGCAATGGTATTAGATTGGAAGGATCCTGAAGGATGTGAAGGAACTATACAGCCCTATGTATTGGATCATCTTCCTATAAATTTATGGGGACGAGATGTCCTAGATCAATTAGGTTTGACATTAACAAATAACATCAATCCTAATGCACCCACTACTAGGGCTAGACAAGGCTTTAGGAAAGAAGAAAGATTAAGAGAACAAGAACAAGCTATGACAGCACCAATTCAAATAGATCAAAAAACAAATAGACATGGATTGGGTTTTCAGAAAGGGCCACTGAGACAATCAAAATTACTTGGAAATCAGAAAGACCAGTGTGGGTTCCTCAGTGGCCCCTGACTAAAGAAAAGATACAAATAGCCCATGACCTGGTCAAACAACAATTAGCGGAGGGACATATACAACCTTCCGTATCTCCCCATAATACTCCCATTTTTGTCATTAAAAAGAAATCTGGTAAATGGAGATTATTACAATATTTAAGAGCCATTAATAATGAGATGGTTATTATGGGACCTGCTCAATCAGGGATTCCCCAATTGTCTGCTTTACCAAAAACCTGGTATGTTTTAGCTATAGATATTAAAGATTGGTTTTTTTTTTTCAATTCCAATTCATCCCGAGGATAGTCCACATTTTGCATTTACTATCCCTGCACTAAATCATGAAGGTCCTGATCAGAGATATGAATGGAAAGTACTCCCTCAAGGGATGGCTAATAGTCCAACTATGTGTCAAATTTATGTTAACAAAGCAATCCAGCCACTTAGAAATCAAAATCCTGAACTACAAATATTTCACTATATGGATGATGTGTTATTGGCACATAAAGATAAAAACATATTGCTAGAATGTTATGCCACACTTACAAATTTATTAAAAAATTATAATCTAGAGATAGCAATAGATAAAGTACAATTAAATCTTCCAATTAATTATTTAGGGGTTTTATTATCCTCAACCATGGTCCGTCCACCCAAAATTCAAATACGAGTAGATCAACTCAAATCACTTAACGACTTTCAAAAGTTATTAGGAGACATAAATTGGATAAGGCCTTATCTAGGCATACCAACAGGAGAGTTGGGACCTTTATTTGATATTCTAAAAGGTCCATCAGATCCAAATTCACCCCACATGTTGACGCCTGAAGCAAGAAAGGCATTAAAAATCATTGAAACATATATGGAAAATATGCATTTGGATAGAATTGATATAAGTTTGCCTTTATTATTTATTGTACT
Organism: Marmota flaviventris; assembly: GCF_047511675.1. Classification (NCBI taxonomy): domain Eukaryota; kingdom Metazoa; phylum Chordata; class Mammalia; order Rodentia; family Sciuridae; genus Marmota; species Marmota flaviventris. The sequence goes on from NC_092518.1 coordinate 40,020,472, forward strand.
GCCAACAAAAAATATTCCTACAGGAGTATTCTGGCAAGAAGGTCCATTATTGTGGATACATTTATCTTATTCTCCTAACACCATTCTTACTAGGTATCCTGAGGCTGTAGGACAATTAATACTCAAAGGAATAAAAGCAGCAAAGGGAGTGTTTGGAATTTCTCCCAATAAAATTATTACTCCATATACTATGAATCAAATTGATGAGTTAGCTAATGAGTTAAATACTTGGGCAATAATCATGTGCAAATCTAATGTTTCATTTGATAATCACTTACCGTCTAATCCTTTGTTGTCTTTTTGGTCTAAACATCCTGTAGTTTTTCCGAAGATGACAAAAAAAAACCCTATCATAAATGCTCCAAATATATTCACTGATGGGTCAAATAATGGTACAGCAGCAGTAGTTAGCCCTGATCAAACTTTTACATTTTTAGTACCCAAACAATCAGCTCAAAAGGTAGAGCTTAATGCAGTATTATAAGCTTTTATGATGTTTAAAGATTCTGTATTTAATTTATTTTCTGATAGTCAGTATGTAGTTAATGCTATAGTATCCCTTGAAGATGCTGGTAGGATTTCCCCTTCTTCTACTGTTTTCTCTTTGTTTTCTAGTATACAAAGTCTAATCTGGGACAGAAAAGATCCATTCTTTATAGGACATATCAGGGCACATACAGGATTGCCTGGAGCCCTTAGTTTGGGCAATGAGTTAGCAGATAAATCTACACATGACATAAATATTTTCTCCACAATAGAAGAGGCTATAAATTTTCATAAAAGGTTCCATGTCAATTCTAATACTTTACAAAAGCATTTTAAAATAACTAAAGAACAAGCCCGACATATAATAAAACAATGTCAAAATTGTGTGACATTTTTACCACAAGTTAATCTTGGAGTCAATCCTAGAGGACTGATACCTAACCATATTTGGCAGATGGACGTCACACACTTGCCAGAATTTGGAAAATTAAAATATTTACATGTTACAGTTGATACTTCTTCCAGATTTCTGATGGGCTCCCTTCATGCCGGAGAAAAAACTAAAGATGTTATAGCTCATTGCTTACAAAATTTTGCCTGTGGGCGTTCCAAAACAGTTAAAAACCGATAATGGTCCTGGTTATACGTCCACCTCTTTTAAACAATTTTGCTCATCATTTGGCATTACTCACATAACAGGAATTCCATACAATCCACAAGGACAAGGCATAGTTGAAAGAGCTCATCAAACTATTAAAATGTACTTATTAAAACAAAAGGAGGGAATTGGAAAGGGGTATATATCCCCCAAAGATAAACTTAAAATAACCCTTTTTACTCTAAACTTTTAAAATTTGGATTCATCAGGGCTTAGTGCTGCGGAAAGACATTTGTATCCAAAAAATGTACATAAGCCTAAGGTACTTTGGAAAGATATTCTAACAGGACAATGGAAAGGTCCTGACCCAGTGATAGTATGGAGTCGGGGCTCTGTTTGTGTTTTTCCACAGGAAGAACAGCAGCCGATTTGGATTCCAGAGAGACTAACTAAAACAATTTCTACAGACCAAAAGGAAGATGATTCGACTCAAATCCATAACAGCTGATATCCAGATCTCCAGCTTGGCTATTCTTACATCTGCGACAGTTATTAACCAGGATGTTTTTTTCAATATCTATTTTATTATTGCTTTTTCCCACATCATAAAGTTCTATTTTATTTTTGAGCTCATACAGACCTAGGTTAATGTTTTTTCTGATCAGTTTTATTTTTTGACTGTGGAGTTTTTGAACATTGCAATGGAGATTTCACCTAGGTAAAGCTACAAGGCCTTTACTATTGTCTTATGTGTTATATGTTACGTGTGCACACTTCTGTTTTGTGTTGTATGTCTGTATGTGCGTATGTCCATATATCACATATGAGGAGCGCTCATGCACATGGATCCAAAAAAAAATTTTTTATTATTCATGTGATTTTAATAGTTTAATTTAATTTGGGTAAACAGCTGTTGAGGATTGTTTTAATATATGAACAAATAGAAGGTTAACAGATCTGTTTGTTTACTTTCACTTTTCCTTTTCATTATGTTTAATAATTCTGTTCAGGATAATGTAAATTGTTCTAAATATTGTTTTCTTAGTACCTGTTGAAATGTTACATATTTTTTTTTAGCATCATTGTCAAAATTCCTATTTTCATCCCAGTGCCGGTGAAGACAAAGATAAAACCAAACTACAACTTCTTCGAGAGTTATCACAACAAACCGTGTAAACTGATATATCAATGATTTATAACTCAACAAGTAATGCTCAATCAATGAGTCGATTTATTTTGGAAGGATATGGACATATTGATAGATTCCTCTGCTTTGAACTGCTTACAAAACTTGCCTGGACTATGTATCACTTGTATGCTTTATTTTGGGAGGATATGGACATATTGATAGATTCCTCTGCTTTGAACTGCTTACAGAACTTGCCTGGACTATGTATCACTTGTATGCTTTGTGATCTATTTGTTGATGCAGCGAATTATGGTAGTGCTAGCGTATCTTTGCTGATGTGTCACCAGTGATGCAATTTTTCCTAGGAGCCGTTAATTGACTTGGTGTCATGACATTTCTGTATCCTCCTCCCTTCTACTAGTGATGGTCTAATTTTGGGGGCCAACAGAGTTGAGGTAAAGAACCTCACCCCCCCACTGGTACATAGGCCTATCCACAAGTATGGCTATATGCTGGACCGGTAGTCAGTGACGGGTATGATCCAATTGCAGTGGTATCAACCTAAGACAGGAGGCTGACGCCTAAAAGTCAGTTTTCTGATGACGGGTAAGAACCATATGTTGAATTGGACAAACCTAACAGGCACGGTCCCTAGCCAAATTGCTTGTTACTTAAACAGAAGGGGGGAGATGCTAAGAGCCAAGTATATGATGCATGGCATTTTTGGTCGAAAGGTGATGCCAGCTAGCCATTGAGATGATATGATTATGTTAAGATTTGCATTCATATGGATATTGGACTCCTGCTGTTCACCTAGGCCGGCTACGGGACTCCTGGAGAGTTCCCATTGGTTGGGGAAGTACAGTAGGAGGGAGTTCCGGGGAAGGAGCTCTCTCTGCCGTCTGAGAGGAGGCCGCGTGGGTGGAAAAAAATCTTCCCAGGCGGTACCAGACATTGGCGGCAGTTTCAAAAAATAAACTTTGTTCCTGCTTGAGTGGCTCGTGATTTTGTGCCCAGCCAGACTGCGGCACACACACACACACACACACACACACACACACACACACACACACATAAAACAGGTTGGATGCTACGGGGCCAGCTTGTGATCCCTAGCAGGTTGGGAGGTTGAGGGAGGAGGATGGCAAATTCAAAACTAGCTTCATCAACTTACTGAGGCCCTGTCTCAGAATAAAAACTAAAAATGCCTAGGGATGTTACTCAGAGTTTAAGCACCCTTGGGTTCAATCCTGGTAAAAAATAAGTAAATAAGTAAATAAATAAATAAACAAAATAAAAAATAAAGAGAGAAGATTAAGAGAGAGAGAGAGAGAGAGATTGATTTCCTTTCACTACTATTATGTCAAGACATCTGGAAAGAGCAGTGTTTACTGGAAGTCAGAATCTGGGACATATCCACTGGGTCATGAGGTTTGGGAGCACAGATTCCTTATTAGCGCTTTTCTGTCTTGAACCTTGAGGTTTAGTGCTGATTTTGAGCCATAATGAAAGTCCAACTCCCCCCTGTCATATTGAAACTTAAATTTGAAGAACAGGAACTTGGGAATGGCTAAATTGATCCCATATAAACCAACCCTTTGCCTGACTTGTAGACAATCTGAAACTTCAGATGAATCTTGAAGTAGACCTCAAATCCTTTTCATTCTCAGAAGATGAAATTTTATTGTGTATGGTTTTGTTTGTTTGTTTGTTTCTTCATTCTCAGGTTAAAGAAAAGCTAGACCTTAGTGAGAGGTCTGGAGGCCAAAAGAGAACCAGGAAATCAGCCAGGTACAGTAGAACATACCTGGAATCCCAGCAGCCTGAGTGAGAGGCTGAATCAGGAGGATCATTGTTAGGTGCAGGGCCGGCTGAACTAAGTTGTCTGCAGGGTGGGCTGAATGAAAGTTAGCTGAAGGATAACCCAGGTAATTACCCTCCTCTGTCTGGTCCTTTATCACCTGTTTGCATCAAGTCTGAACACTCAACCCCACTCAAGGCTGAAACCCCACCCATCTGGTGCATCAGAAAACCCACATCTGTCCCTTGCCCCATCTGCCTAAAGGCAGAAGATGACACCCTTAGCAACTACTGTATGATCCAATCATTGTATGTCAGCAAGGCAGCTTGCAGACTCAGAGACCCCATTAGATTTTGGCTATAAGAACTCTCTCCTGCCAGGCCCCCCCTCTCTTTCTCTCTCTCGCTTTCACTCTCTCTCCCTTTACCCTCTGGTTCTTGCTCTCTCTTTCTTCTTTCTCTCTCTCTAACTCTCCTCCTCTTTCTCACTGCTGCAATAAAAATCTCTTGGTTGCTCGAGTGTAGTGGTCACATTGCTTTCACTTGTAAGTTCAAAGCCAGCCTCAGTAACTTAGAGAGGGAGGCTCTCAGCAACTCAGCAAGACCCTGTCTCTAAATAAAATATAAAAAAGGGCAGGGATGTGGTTTACTGGTGAAGAGCCTCTGGGTTCAATCCCTAGTAACCGCCCCCCCCAAAAAAAAAAAAAAAAAAGAACCAGGAACTCTACTAACTCAGCTATAACCTGGAGGATGAAAATGGTTAGGGATGCTGTTGAGAACCCCACCGAGTTCTCAAAGGGAATTTTCAGTCTTTCAGATTAGATCCTGCAGAAGGCTCCCAGATGCAAAATGCCCTTTCTCTTTAATAGAGGACTATATGCCTTTTGAGAAAAGCGTGTACTCATTCATCCCTACATATATTCACTGAATGAATATTTATTAACTGTCTGCTCTGTGTCAATTCTGTATGTTGAGGACACAGACAAGTACAGAACAAATAGTGTGCTTATCCTTGTGGAAATAAGGGTCAAGGGAAGACAGAAATTATATAAACAATCTGTAAAATTATTTGTTATGTTTCAGCTAAGCTATAAATGAATAAATTAATATTTTTAAAAAATTATAAGAAGGTCTGGGCATTTGGCTCTGTGGTGAAGCTTAGTATGTGCAAGGGCCTGCTTCCATTCCCAGCAACACACACCAGTTATGAGTGTAGTGAAAGAAAATTACAGGCCACCATGGGAACATAGTCTGACAGGGGAGAAGGTGATATGGAAGACCCAATTTACTGAGATGAGTCCAGAAAGGTTGGCCCAACAAAGTGATATTTAAGTTGAGACATAAAGGCTAAGTAGGAGTTCACCAGGTAAAGATTTGGGGAAATAAAACTCCCACAGGATGATAAACAGTATACAACTCTAGGGGGGGATAAAAAGACCTGAGTATCCTAAAGAAATCGAAAGAAGGCAAGTTTGGCATGAGTGCAGAACTTATGATTGTTTTATTTTATTCAAATCTTATCTTAATGATGTCCTTAGTTTTGCTCAACATGGTTCACATTGTGACTACTCCAGTAGACTTGCTAAAACATATCTGATCATGTCACTGTCCTGCTTAATGTATTTCTTTTTTTTTTTTTTTAGAGACAGAGAGAGAATTTTAATATTTATTTTTTTAGTTTTTGGCGGACACAACATCTTTGTTTGTATGTGGTGCTCAGGATCGAACCCGGGCCGCACGCATGCCAGGCGAGCGCGCTACCACTTGAGCCACATCCCCAGCCCCCTGCTTAATGTATTTCAATTGTTCTCCACCACTTTAAAGATAAAGTCCCAACAGCCCCAAAATGACAAACAAAGCCCTTCCTGATGTGACCCATAAGTATCTCACAGGTCTCATCCATGTTCACACCCACATTTGCATCCTATGCTCCATTGGAGCAAAAGTACCAACTTTTCTTTGTTCCAGCCAAGTTCTCCTTTAATTCCCCCTGCTGTTTCTAGGCTGTTTGTCTTGCCTGTATACCTTCAGCTAAGGTGCTCAACAAAAATTTGTCAATGAAAGAATGAGTTTGCCTGTTTCATTGGCACTTTGGTAATATGCATAGTAGTGAATGAGACATTTATCTGGGGAAGCTGGGAAACATTTAAGTGGTGAGGTTTAAGGGAATCTCTGAGTTCCTTCCTTCATTGAATGATCATGCCTGTTAGCCTGTCTCTGCACCTTATCCCATGAGAGGTTTCACTTTCTGAGCAAAGGATTGGTGTTACTGTAAGTCCCTGAGAGAGGGATGAGGACTACAAAGGAAAGAGAGGGTCCGGGCAGAGAAACTAGAAGTGGAGGTAGTTGATGGGAAAGAGCTAACAGTGCCAGTTTGCTCAAAACTCATCTTGTGATCAAACAAGTGCAAAATTAAGACAATCTAGCATGTAACCAAGTAGAGGTTTTCCCTGCACTTGGTGATTTAGAACCTAAAACGTGCTTTAGGAAATTTTAACCACCCTATTTTTGAGCTAAAATTCAATTAAAATCACTTGTACTCCCCGTCCCACATGCCCAAGTTAGAGAATTAATTAGAATGGAGGAGGAAGAGTCAGGCCATTTCCAGAAATAGGTTACTTCCAGAACAGCCCTTTCAGTTTAACATGAACATAGGTAGGTGGATTAAAAAAAGCCAAGTTCAGAAAATCCCAGGATTTTCAGTTTCTATGGAGGGGGAGGGAGAGGTCTGCCTCACAGATTTCACAAACCTGGTAAACAAGCAAAGAATCTTCCATCTCTGGCCATGTTCAGTCCTACCAAGAAAGATGTCTAACTCACTCAATCATCTCGCTTTTCTGAGATGGCTAGGATTGGTGTTTCCAGAATTCTAGTACCCAGGTCAAGACTCTCATTCTCTTACAAGAGCCTGTGTTACAACAGGAGATATGGTTTTTCTTGCTTGTTTTGTGTGGTAGTGGGGATTGAACTCAGGGCACTTTACCACTGGGTTACATCTCCAGCCCCTTTTTTTGACAGAGAGTCACACTAAGTTGCTGAGGCTGGCCTTGAACTTGTGATCCTCCTACCTCATCCTCCTGAGTCACTGGGATTGCAGGTGTGCACCACTGTGCCAAGCACAACAGGAGACAGGGAGTACAAAAGTAAAATTCCATTACACTTTCCCTCTGATACACTGCTCCCTGTCACCCAGTAAGCATCCCTAACTTTCACTGGCCAATTTGATCAATTCTTCATGAAAATGGGAAATTGGAGAACTGGATATGAGACACATCTCTAAATCATAGAATATAAATAGCATTATGGGCTTGTTTGAATGATCAGATCCCATCAAAGTTGTTGAAGGGTAGTGGAAGGAATATGGACCTTGAACTCATTTCATTCAGATTCCACATTTTCTGGCTTATCAGCTACATTACCTTGGAAATGACCCTTGCTGAACGTTAATTCCCCTGACTGTAAAATGAAGTTAAAAGTGCCAACTTCACCCATATTAGGATTAAATGCCTGACACTGAAGATATAATCAATCAATGCTAATTAATTTCCCCAAGTTGTAAGAAATGATGGGGTGCTGCCAGGTGAATCCTGTCTGGAAGGACAAGGATTTTGAAATTCTGAGGTTTGAGGTAAGCAGAAAGAGTCTGGGTAAGTACTCAGATCTTATACATGGGATGCATATCAAGAATGATGAGAAACAACGGAACTATTTTCTGCATACCTTCTCTATGGATAAGCTGAGTTTAGAGGGTGACATAGAATCAGGAGTGTTAGCTTTTTGTCACTGTGACCGTAAAACGTGATAAGAACCACTTAGAGGAGGAAAATTTTAATTTGGATCATGGTTTCATAAATTCAGTCCATAGCCAATTTGAGTTACTCCCTTGCTCTGGGCCCAAGGTGAGGTAGAACTTCTTCTTTTTTTTTTTTAATGGCTAATACCATAATTTTATTTTTTAATGGCAATCTTCAAACTTTAATATACATACAAATCACCTGGGGAGAGGTAGAACTTCTTGGAAGGAGGGCGGTGGGAAGGCCAACTACTCACTCAGTGCAGAGAGAAGGGGAATTTCCCCAATCTAACCACTTTCCTTACCTTCCTCTTCCTACTTCCACTATCCAATGAAAGTGTTGTATAGACGACTATTTATGAACTATGGAGCTCTGGGTGCTCTCTGGAGAAAGGGACAGGAAGGTTAAGGTTGAGAGAGTGATAGATAGGGTGTCATTGGCTGAAAAAGGAACCCTGGAAAGGTGCGTTTCATAAAAAGGGGTGAGGTTCACCATGTATCTTGTGGGATTTGAAACTAGAACTTATAACCTTTGCTTTGTGGGGGTTGGAATTTTTGTTGACTGACCAGTTGCCTTAGGCACCTAAGGTAGATATTAAGAACATGCGTTTATATTGAATGGCATGGATTGTTTATAGGATTGGTAAGGATTTTATGGTATGAGTAGAGCTGGGAGGACAGGAAAATAATACTTACCATGGGTGATATTTAAATTGCTCAACTTGGTAAGTTGTAAGGAACTCTGTAAGTAGCCATCCTAACATGCTTTCTCTCAATATTCCCAGTCTTTGAGATATATTTCTCTTTTGTTTCCTTTCAGCATCAAATGTCTGGCTTCATAATGACTTGTTCACTAACTCCTGCTCCTTCCAGTCAACCTAGACTATTATTTCACAGGTCTCAATGGCATACAAGTGGTTGAAATCTCTGTCTGCCTCCTAGGTTCTATAATGTTGCTGATTTCTTCCCCATTTCAACTCTTACCCCTCCATGGGCTTCTATGAGCCAGCACATGTCAGGCTCTCTTTGTTTGGTGCTGACAGCTGCTTTTTCACCTGTCAAGACTCCATTTCCTCTCTGGCCCACTCAGTGCAGGTTTTCCTTATGATTCTTTCTCCAATAATTGTCTCTCTGCAGACTTTCTTTCCATTCTCATCCTCCCAACAGTAACCATCTTCTCTAATTTTGGTCTCCTTAGCTCAGACTCAAGCTCTGGTTAGTGTTCCCAAATGCAAGCTGGACATTCCTACCTCGACTTACTAGTGTCTCTTCTACTTCTGTACTAAGCACACATGTCTATCTCCCCAAGTAAGTTCCCTACCCTGCACTCCCTTACTCCCTTACATTATTGCCCTGCCCATGTTCTCAGTCAAGAACCCAGTCACCCTTGACTCCTCTCTCTCCTTACTCTTCTGTTGATTCTACCTCTCCAACTGCCATCACTTTAAGTGTGGTTCTCATTTCTTTTCCCCAAAATAATGACAATACCTTCTTTTTTGGGGGGGTAGGGGTACCAAGGATTGAACTCAGGGGCACTGGACCACTGAGCCACATTTCCAGCCCTATTTTGTATTTTATTTAGAGACAAGGTCTCACTGAGTTGCTTAGTGTCTGACTTTTGCTGAGGCTGACTTTGAACTTGTGATCCTCCTCCCTCAGCCTCCTGAGATGCTGGGATTATATGTGTGTGCCACCATGCCCAATAATAACTTCTTTATATGATTTATTATTGCAAAAATCAACTCATTTCTTCAACAACCATATATTGAGTCAATATATAGGGTGTTTTCCCTGGGTTTATATGAATCTTGTCTCAAGAAACATTCAGTCTGAAAGGGAAGGTTGATGACTAAAAAGAAAATAATAAAAAAATATGGAGAAATGTGTGATGATATATACAAATTCAACAAACTGGTCACACAGACTGACAGCCCCTCAACCCAGAGTGAAAGATGGAGAATTTCACAGAGACGATGATTCCAATAAATGCAGTAGATCATCTGGTACAGAAGGATCAAGAGGATATTCCAAGCAGAGAGATAAACATGAGAAAAATCATAAGAGACAGAGATGGCATGCACCCCATTTGGAGAAATGCAAGTTTTAGAGATGACTAAAGTATAGCAGAAGTGGGTCAGGGATAGCTAAAGAGGTTGACAGGGATATGGTCATAAAAGGTCTAGTATCCCTGCTGAGAAGTTTCCAAGAATGTAGGAAAACATCAAAATATTTTAATCATGAAAGCACAGATTTTATTTTTTTGTTAGAACAACTCAGCAAAATAAAATTCCAGTTTATTGTTGGACAACATTGTTTCATACATACATCAAACAGGCCAAAAAAAAAAAAATAAAATAAAATAAACAGCAACTTCATAGACAAAAAAAGGTAAAAAAAAAAAAAAAAAGAAACCTTTTTATCTTTGGCCTTTTTAACCATCTCATACAAACCAACTATTTATAGTACAGCTAAAGTACATACACAAAAAAAGTTATTGGAATGCTCAGTAACTTTTTTTGTGTATGCTTTTTTTTACAAGGTTTTTTTTTTCTCCTTTGTGATTTTAATGAACATGGTCACAGCACAAGTAAAGTCAGAAGTAGGACTAAGAACGCTCCAAAGGCTGGTTTGGTCAACCGAGATCATTAAAAAAGGCTGACCCCTAACAATATATGCAAAAATATAAAATGTAAATAAAAAATACAAATTTTCCTTTTTTAAAGTACTTTTAAGAAAAAAAGCAGGGCCTTGGAAGTTTTGGTTCTTTTTTCCTCCCCTATTGCAAATTCACTTTGTGGTTTTGGTTGGGTGGTGAAGATCGCGTGTGTCATCTGCAGGTGGCACTGCCCGCAGTGGGCAGGCGGGCGGGCCTCTCTACTCCAAGGTGACCACGTTTAGATTCTGGGACGGGAAGTGGAGGGTGAATAGGTCACGGCGGCCTTTTATTTTTAGTTTAACTTTTCCTTTTTTGCTGTCTAGTCATCCTCATCGGTCTTCTGCTTTTTGGTATCAACATCATCATCCTCGTCATCTTCAGCTGCCCGTTTGCCCGTAGCTGCCTCAGCTTCCTCATCTTCATCTCCATCCTCTTCCTCGCCATCACCTTCCTCCTCCTCCTCCTCTTCCTCACCACCCTCTTTCTCTTCCTCATCTACCTCATTGTCAGCCTCCTGCTCCCCATTTTCCTCATTAGCATTCCCATTATCAGGGGCCTTTCTTCCACTCTCTGCCTCCTCCACAACTTCCTTCTTCTCCTTTAAGTCCTTGGTGGGGATTTCAGAGCTACTGTCCACCGCCGCGTCTGACATGGTGGGCATGCTGGTGATCTGATGCAATGGGTTAAAAAGGAGACTAGAGTTCAGGGACTCTGGCGATAAAGCTGCCCGAGTCCGCAGCAGTGGAGGAGGCCCACGGTGGAGGTGGTTGCGGCGAGTGGGGAGCTGGACCCAGGAACAATGCAAAGATGGCTTTTCAGAGCAGCCAGTCCATAGATTTTATTTGTACTTGAAAAAGTCTCCGGTGGCAGTGGTGTGGACATTGAATTGAAGGAAGGCATTTCCCAATGGAAATTCAAAAATTATTTTTAGAAGCCTGAGAAAATAAAAGTAAACAGCTAAAACCATTAACAAACTCGTACAAAAGGTCATTTAATCAAGGTCAAGGAGGGCAGGCATGAGAAAATACCCCATGGTTAAACCCATCCTGATGTTAATTTGTGTCCACCTGACTGGGCCACAGAGTGCTCATACATTTGCTCAAACATACTGGGTATGTCTGTGAGGGAATTTGTGGTGAGATTAACATTTGAATAAATAGACTTAGGAAAGCATATTTCCCTCACTAATGTTGGTGGGCCTCATCCAATCGTTTGAAGACCTTGAATAGAACCAAAAGGCTGACCTTCTGTGAGCTACAGGGCACTCCTCCTGCCTGCCTTCCTGAGCTGGGACATCTGTCCTTCCTGCCTTTTGATTCAACCTAAAACATCTGCTCTTCATGGATCTCAAGTCTGCCATTTCTTGGACTGGAACTTACACCATTGACTCTCCTGGTTCTCTGGTCTTTGGATTCAGATCAAATAATCAGAACTACACTGATTCTCTGGGTCTCCAGTTTACAGATGTCAGAGCATGAGACTTCTTAGCCTCTATAATCGCATAAACCAAACTGATGATAGAGATACAGGTATAGATATAGCCATAGATACAGATACAGATATATCTCCTAGTGGTTCTATATTTCTAGAGAATCCTAAAGATTTTCATACCAAGAACTAGGGTGCTATTATTACTAATACCTAAAAATGGGGGAGCAGCTTTGGAACTGGGTAGTAGAAGTGCATCCTAGTAAACTGGACATTATAGGTGATTCTGGTGACGTCCCAGATGGAAATAAGCTATTGGAAAGTGGAAGAAAATTAATCCCTATAAAGTGGCAAAGAACTAGGCTTAGTTGTTTTTGTATGTTTATTCTGTGATGGTGGAAGGTTGTTTGGTTATTTTTGAAGCACTGGGGATTGAACCCAGAACCCAGATGCATTCTATCACTGAGATACATCCCAGTCTATTTTTTTTATTTGAGACAGGGTCTGAATAAGTTGCTGACACTGGCCTCACATTGGCGATTCTCCTGCCTCAGCCTCTAGAGTAGCTAGGATTACAGGTGTGCACCACTGCAGTAGAATTGTGTTCTAATGTTTGGTGTAAGGTACAACTTGTGAATGATGAAATTGGATAATTAGAAGAGAAGGTTTCTAAGCAAGGTATTGAAGGTATACCTCGGGTCCTCTTTATTCTTTACTGTAAAATGTGAGAGGACAGAGATGAATTGAAGAAGACATTGTTAGGTGAAAGTTACCATAACTTGGAGATTTGGAAAATTCTCTACCTATCCATATTGCAAGAAATGAGAAAGCTTGTTCTGAAGAAAAACATTAAGTGTATGCCTGAATGACCATTTGATATAGAGATCATGAGTGCAATTCATGGGTTTAATCAATGACTTTAGCAGACATCAGGATCAGAGATGGTATTAGACCAGCAGAAACACTGTCAGTTGAGACTGAAGAGAACAGAACCTGTTCCTGAAGGTCAGCCCTTTTACATACCACAGAAACAGACCATAGAGCTATTTGGCTATCAATGTGCACTGTTCTTCAAGAATAGGGAAGAATGACCCCAAAGGCAATACAGAAATCATAGGTATGCCTCCTTGGTTTCAAAGGGTGGGGTCATCGCCTCAGTTTTAACAGTTCAGACAGCCTCTGACCAGAACCAAGGGGGTAGAAGCACCCACCACCTCAGTGGTATCAATCCAACGAGGAGGATTTTCTTTTTCTCTCTCTTCCTCCCTTTCTTCCTTACCTCTTCCCTCAGCCCTCTTTCTTTCTAACCAAGGGCTTCATGTTTGCTAAGGAAGTGCTTTACTACTGAGCTATACCTCCAAACCCAGAGGATTATTCTTGAGCTTTAAGAAATAATGAAATTTACCTTGCTAGGTTTAAGATTTATCTGGGACCCTTTATCCCCTTCCTTCTCTACTATTACTTACCTTTGAAATGCTAATATCTCTCATAATGCTGTCCTGCCATTATATTTTGGAAGTACAGATCTTGTCTGCCTTGACAGGTTTCCAATAGGAGGGAATTTTTCCTCAGGATCAATCATATCACAAGTCTAACCCATCTCTGACTTAAGTGATATTTAGATGAGACTTTGGACCTTAGAATTTAGAGTGGATACTTGAATAAGTTAAGAGTTTTCCTGTGGCTGATATGGAATGAATACATTGTTCATGCTATAAAGACATGAATCTTAGGGGCAAAACAATGAATTGTGCCCCGCCCCCATTAAATCCCTAAACCCCATGTTCTGTATTGATGCCTTTAAGGAGATGATCAGGGTTAAATGAGATGATCAGGGTGGAGCCCTAATCTGATAACTTGTGTCATTTTAAGAGAATGAGACACCAGATCTCTTACTTACCCCACTATGTGAGGACACAGCAAGAAGGCAGCCATCTGCAATCCAATAAGAAAGAGCCTTCCTGAGGGCTGGGGTTGTGGCTCAGTGGCAGAGCGCTCACCTCGCATGTGCGAGACCCTGGATTTGATCTTCAGCACCACATAAATATAAATAAGTGAAATAAAGGTATTGTGTCCAACTACAACTAAAAAATAAATATATATTAAAAAGAGTCTTCCTGAGGGGAAGGGGATCAGAAGATGGGGGAGAGGAGGGTAAGGGGATGTTGTGGAGAACAAAATTGACCAAATTATGTAATGTGCATGTATGAATATGTCCCAATGAATTCTACTCTTATGTATAGTTATAATGCACCAATGAAAACATTTTTGAAAAGAGTCTCACCAGAAACTGAACCCTGCCCAAACCCTCATCTTGAACTTTTGAGCCTCCAGAACTATGAGAAAATAAATTTCTGCTATTTAAGCATGCTCTCCCTAATCTATGGTATTTTATAATGACAGCCCCAGCAGACTAGAGCAGCTGCAAATCCTGATGCTGCATTGCTTGAACTTGAACTTCAGCTTTACTACTTATGGATCAAGTGAACTCAGATTACTGATTTGACTTTCCAGCACATCTGTGTTCTCACCTCTAATATATAATTCCATATTTTCTGTATAGTTTTCCTAATACTTTAAATTTACAGAATCTTCACCATGTTGTTGACTTTAGGTATCTCTGTGAATTATCATAATATCTATATCTATATCTATATCTATATCTATCTATCTATCTATCTATCTATATATATATATATCTTCTTTTTTCCATTGATCATTTTTTCCTTAGGATCGACTTTCAGGCCAATGCTTGCATGTCAACTTCTGGAGGGGTTAATGGATTGAAACTATCAGCCCTAGGATCAGCAGCCTTTACTGCCAGAGGCAGAATGCAGAGTTGCTATCTGGGAGGAGCAGGGTTGGGTTCCTCTAATTGAGTCATTGAGCCTAGATAGAAAAAAATTGGAACTCACAACTAGTTTGATCAGAGTGGCTGATTGTCAGCTGAGAAACCACCTTCAGTTGTCAGGGTTGGTTCCCTCCTTCTCTATAAAAGGGAAGTCTCCACACAAGAATGCTATGCAAACAAGTAAATATCTGCCTATGATGTAACAAAATACAAGTTTCTAGAAATATCCTTTTTGTATAGGGATATTCCATAGAATGTAGCTCAGTATATTCCATGGAATGTATTGGCAAGTAATACATTGCATGGGCACATAGACTCAGAATGTATAAAGCACTTCCACTTCTGATATTGTATTGATCCTCACAACAATTCCATGAGATAGAGAGCATTAGCTTCTGTACTGCTCAGACTATAATAGCAACCTCAGAATTTCAATGACTTCAACTAATGAAAATATGTGTGTGTGAGTGGATGTGTGTGTGTGTGTGTGTGTGTGTGTGTAGAAAGAGGGAGATAGACAATGGATATATATATATATATATATCTCGTATAATATATATGTATTTTATTTATTTAGTTTTGGGACCAGGGATTGAACTCAGGGGCATTTAAACACTGAGTCACATCCCCAGCCCTTTTTTGTATTTTATTTATGGATAAGGTCTCACTGAGTTGTTTAGGGCCTTGCTAAGTTGCTGAGGCTGACTTTGAACTTTCCATCCTCGTGCCTCAGCCACCTAAGCCATTGGGATTACAGGTGTGCACCACAGTGCCCAGCATTTCTATGTATTTTAATTCTACATGCTCATTGCTAGCCAGTAGATGACTCTGGTACATATCATCTTCACTCAGAAACCCAGACCAGTGGTGGTACTACCATTTGGAATGTTGTCCAATAATATGGAAAAGAAAAGAGAGAATAGCATTATCTTTTCAATGCTTCCATCCTAAAGTGATA
Organism: Marmota flaviventris; assembly: GCF_047511675.1. Lineage (NCBI taxonomy): Eukaryota > Metazoa > Chordata > Mammalia > Rodentia > Sciuridae > Marmota > Marmota flaviventris. The sequence goes on from NC_092518.1 coordinate 40,036,171, forward strand.
CACCTCATTATCACTCATATTTCATTCGAGATGGCAGCAAGACCTAAGGCCACATCTAACTCCAAGGGAGCACAGAAGTACAAGACCCCTGTATTACTTACAGTAGAAAGGAAGTGGATCTTGGTGAACAATAGTCATTTCCACCACTGCCTTGCTGTGTAGCTGAGGAACCCAAGGGTCAGAAGAGTGACATGTTGAGGGAAGCAGTTTAGAATTATTGATCAAGATTGGAATAAATGATTTTTAGCTATCATTATGAAGAGTTAGTAAACCCTCAGTTCAAAGAAGTTTCTTGGAGGCTTAGAACCAAAGAACACAAGTTTGGACCAGATAGTCCTAGGTTTAAATGCCACAACATGCCACCTACTAACTGTATTTCAAGTGTATAATATTGCTTCTGTGAACCTCCATTTCCTCATCTATAAAATAGGGTAAAGGAATTGGAAAGAAAAGTTGGCAATGTTGAAGTGATAATTGGAGTTAAATGAAGTTAACATTGATAAAGTGCCTGAGCCTAAACTCAGTTATTCTAACCCCCAATTTTATCTCCCTGCCCCTTGCCTCTGTGAGGTTTACAAAAAGTAGAAATCCTGTGCAGCAACTCTTGTCAGATTCTTCTCTGGCATTTTTCAATGTCTCACTGTGATACATTGAATAGGTGAGAGGATAAAGGGAGGGTGAAGCCAGGGAAGAGAGCAGGATCGCATGCACCTGCAGTCCAGCTACCAGGGGGGCTGAGGCAGAAGGAAATTTTTTTCTTTTGATTTTTTTTATTCCAGTTTCAGTGACCGTAATCTGGGTAATGTCAGATATTAGCTTGAGAAGGTTCTTCTTTATTTCTTATAACTAATTCTTTTTTTTTTAGATAGAGAGAATTTTTTAATATTTATTTATTTATAATAAAAGGAAATTAAATTAAAATCATCAGCAGCTGGCTGATGATTGGCTCACAGCGGCCCCAGCAACATCTAGCTGATTGGCTCCTCAGCCCCAGCAACATCTAGCTGATTGGCTCCTCTGCGGTGATGCTCATTGGACTGTTTCCCTGCCCTTTCAGACCATGGAGCTGCTCATTGGGGGACTTTTTTACCACAAGTTAATCTTGGAGTCAATCCTAGAGGATTGATACCTAACCATATTTGGCAGATGGACGTCACACACTTGCCAGAATTTGAAAAATTAAAATATTTGCATGTTACAGTTGATACTTCTTCTGGATTTTTGATGAGCTCCCTTCATGCCGGAGAAAAAACTAAAGATGTTATAGCTCATTGCTTACAAAATTTTGCCACTGTGGGTGTTCCAAAACAGTTAAAAACAGATAATGCCCCTGGTTATACTTCTACCTCTTTTAAACAATTTTGCTCAACATTTGGCATTACTCATATAACAGGAATCCCATACAATCCACAGGGACAAGGCATAGTTGAAAGAGCTCATCAAACTATTAAAATGTACTTATTAAAGCAAAAAGAAGGAATTGGGAAGGGGTATATATTCCCCAAAGATAAACTTAAAATAACCCTTTTTACTCTAAACTTTTTAAATTTGGATTCATCAGGACTTAGTGCTGCGGAAAGGCATATGTGTCCAAAAAATGTGCATAAGCCCAAGGTACTTTGGAAGGATATTCTAACAGGACAATGGAAAGGTCCTGACCCAGTAATTGTCTGGAGTCGGGGGTCTGTTTGTGTGTTTCCACAGGGAGAACAGCAGCCGATTTGGATTCCAGAGAGATTAACCAAGGTCCTGACCCAGTGATTGTCTGGAGTCGGGGGTCTGTTTATGTGTTTCCACAGGGAGAACAGCAGCCGATTTGGATTCCAGAAAGATTAACTAAAGCGATTTCTACAGACCAAAAAGAACATGATTTGGCTCAAATCCATAACAACTGATATCCAAAACTCCGGTTTGGCTATTCTTACATCTGCAACAGAACCAGGATGCTTTTTTCAATATCTATTTTATTATTGCCTTTTGCCATATCATGAAGTTCTATTTTGTTTTTTGAGCTCATACAGACCTAGGTTAATGTTTTGCTGATCAGTTCTATTTTTTGACTATAGAGTTTTTAAACATTGCAATGGATATTTCACCTGTAAAAAGTTATAAGGCCTTTACTATAATGTTATGTGTTGTATGTATTATATTATGTGTGCACACTTGTGTTTTGTGTTATATGTTTGAATGTACGTATGTCCATATATCATATATGATGAGCGCTCATGATAAAATGGATCCAAATATTTTTTTTCACGTGATTTATATGGTTTAATTTAAATTGGGTAAACAACTGTTGAGGATTGTTTTAATATGTAAACAAAAAAGAAGGTTAACAGATCTGTTTGTTTACTTTCACCTTTCCTTTTCATTATATTTAATAATTCTCTTAAAGATAATGTAAATTGTTAAGAAGATTGTTTTCTTTTAGTGCCTTCTGTAATGTTACATAATTTTTTCTTTAGCCATTATTGCCAGAATTCCTATCTTCATCCCAGTGCCGGTGAAGACAATGTAAATTGTTAAGAAAATTGTTTTCTTTTAGTGCCTTCTGTAATGTTACATAATTTTTTCTTTAGCCATTATTGCCAGAATTCCTATCTTCATCCCAGTGCTGGTGAAGTCAAAGATAAAACCAATCTACAGCTTCTACAATAGCCATCACTGAACTGCTTGCAGAACTTGCCTGGACACATTGTGAGCTCACCTGTATGCATTGTGAACTATCTGTTGGTGCAGCGACTTGTGGTAGTGTTGGGGTATTTTTGCTGATGATGTCACCGGTGGTACAATTTTTCAAAGGAGCCCTCAATTGGCTTAATGTCATGGCATTTTGCATCCTCCTCTACTAGTGATGGTCTAAAATTTGGGGGCCAACAGAGGTGAGGCAAAGAACCTCACCCCCCCACTGGTGCAAAGGCCTATCTACAAGTATAGCTGTATGCTGGACCGGTAGTCAGTGACGGGTATGATCCAATTGCAGTGGTACCAACCTAAGACAGGAGGCTGACGCCTAGAGGTCAGTTCATCCGATGACGGGTAAGGACCATATGTTGAATTGGACTGCCTAACAGACACGGTCCCTAAGCCACATGCTTGTTGTTTAAACAGAGAGGGGGAGATGTTGAGAGCCACAGCCGAAGGGGCCCCAGCAAACTTCCAGCTGCCAGCACCAGCTGCTGGCTGATGATTGGCTCACAGCGGCCCCAGCAACATCTAGCTGATTGGCTCCTCTGCGGTGATGCTCATTGGACTGTTTCCCTGCCCTTTCAGACCACGGAGCTGCTCATTGGGGGACTTTTTTGGCTCCGCCCACGTGACCCAGCCAATCGGCCTCAAGAGCAGGAGGATTGTGGGAGGTAAAGAAGCTTGTGGGGGGAGAGACAGGCTTGTGGAAAGCCGGTGGTGGCAGTTGAGGCTCTGAGGGTTTTTCCTGAGAGGCTGTTTTGTTTGGCGTGTTTGGTTCTAAAAATAAAGTTAGTTTCTTTTGACAAGTGGCTCCTGATTGTGCCCAGCCAGACTGCGGCATATTTATTTTTTAGTTTTCGGCGGACACAACATCTTTGTTTTTTTTTTTGTATGTGGTGCTGAGGATCGAACCCGGGCCGCACGCATGCCAGGCAAGCGTGCTACCACTTGAGCCACATCCCCAGCCCTCTCATAACTAATTCTTATTGATTTATTTTCTTTTAACATTTTTAAATTTATTTTAATTAGGTATACATGACAGCAAAATGCATTTTGATTCATTGTACACAACTGCAGCACAACTTTTCATTTCTCTAGTTTTACACAGTGTAGCATCACTCCCTAGTGCAGTCCTGCATGTACCTATCTTTTGAGCCTAAGCGTTCAGAACCACTGTGACACTGAGCAACATAGGAAGACCCCATCTCAAAAAGAGAGAAGGAGGGAGCAGAGGAGACAGAGAGAGAGATAGAGAGAGAGAAAGGAATAGAAAAACTTGAGACCAGGAGGAAGGCCATTTTTATCAGGAGTTGAGAAATGCCTTTGCATGCCCTGATGCCTCTTTTTTGTAATGGTCTCTCTCCTTTGCACAGCCAACTTCCGCTCATCATTTAACCCTTAGGTCAATCCTATCACTTTGTGGGAAGCGTTCTGTTCCCAGACTCCCTCATGCTGAGGAGTTTGATGCCTTTTCTCTGAACCCTCAAACACTCTGTGCCTAGGTCTTTTTTTTTTTTTTTTTTAAATTTTTGCATTGATGAGTATGGAACCCACGGTCTTGAGCATGCTAGGTAAGTGCTCTACAACCAAGTTACACCCCTAGCCCTTGCACCCAGGTCTATCTCTGTCCTTAATACAATACATGACTGGCATATACTAAGTGCTTCAAAATGTCTCTTCTATGAACATATTCTTTGCGTGGCATGTGAGTGTATTGTTTGTCTTTATTTCTGGAGTAATTTCTCTCCTTTCGTCTCCTTATCTTTCTCCACCCATACCCCCAATCATTACCTCAAAACATGTACTTGCACTTTCAGAAATACTGTACTGTTTACAGACTCTGGAATCCCTCAGACTTTTCAGGCCTCCATCTTTGCACATGCTGTCACCTCTGCATGACATACTTTCCCACTATCTGACCACCTTTCAAATAGTCATGTTTTAGCAGATGCTGAGAACAACATGGTAGTTTGGATCATGGTCTCTGAACCCAGGCTGCCTAAATTTAAATTCTAGTTGTGGTTATTAGTTGTGTGACCACAGGCAAATTATCTAACTTCTCTGGGCCTCTGTTAATTAATTTATAAAATAGTGCTAATAAATGTGCCTACCTAATAGGCTTGTTATGGAAATTAAATGAGTTAATACATTTAAATTGTTTACAAGAGTACCTGGTACACAGTAATCTCTATACAAGCATTTGCTATTATTATTTCCATCTTAGAATAAACACTACCTCCTTTGTCTAAGCTGGGGTCACAGATTTGCAGTTTGCGGGCCATGTTTATTAGGACCACATGGTGTTTTATTTTTCTTTATTACAATGCCCCATATGGCATAAATTCTGCTGTTCCTTGCATCTACCTGTATGATTCACTTGCCTGGTCCTAGAAGCTTTGGATTTGCAATACTGAGCAAGCACATCTCTTTCCATCAGACAGTCTTCCAGGCTCAGAGTATACCTCGATTAAAACAATTCTACATTAACCAACCTCTCCCCATTCCTCTGGCTCCAAAACTTCCCTGTCTCTGCTGGTCACAATTCTACTCCCAACTTCCACTGTGTGCCAATCACAAATTTATTTTGTGACAACAACAACAACAACAAAACTACAAATAACAAGAAAACATGTTTTTGCAGCCTGTGATTGTTTTCTTGTGTGAGTCTTCACTGTGAGCCTCTTGCTATGGGGAGGTTGATCTCAGTGTGGCTAATAGCTAGGATGGTCCCTTACACAAAGAAGTGCTCAATAAATACTTGTTATCTGACCAACTGACTAAATGAATGAGTGAATGAAATGAATAGTGAGGTCGCCCCCATTGTCAGTGCAGAATGGGCCTCTGCAAAGAGCTACAGGGCTTCTGGGCAGGCAAGCCTAAGCTGAAGAAGCTGTCTTAGAGTGCTTTCTGGCCCTGGCTGGGAAATGTAAAGAGCTCTCTTTAACCCATTTCCTCTAAGGCCACATCTTCCCCAATAGTCAATAGGTGTCAGGAAAAGAGCTGAACTCTTCTAAACTGGAAAGACTTGCATTCTTTTCTTTTACATTTTTTTGAGATAACAAGCTGGGGGGTGGGTGGGGGCGGTTGGAGGAAACTGTCTGAAAACAACATTCCATCTTAAGAAGTGGTGAATATTGATTAAATAAAATCCTGTTTGTCAAAGCAAAAAAAAAAAAAAAAAAAAGAAGAAGTGAATTTTTTTTAAATATTCATTTTTTAGGTGTAGATGGACACAACACAATACCTTATTTTTATGTGGTGCTGAGGCTCAAACCCCGCTCCCACCTACTGCTGAGCCCCGTGAATTGTTTTCTGTCAGTTAAGAGAGTGGGGGTGTGTCCATAAGTTAGTTGGTTAGGAACCAAGGCTGTGTGACCCAGGACCTAGTTTCGAATCAGAGCAGTCTCCTTACATTTACTGCACTCTCTGCTCTACAAATGCACCTTTGAATGGTGTGCTTACATTTGAGAGTAGCAGGAATGGATGCCACACCTCCCTAGGGGCTAACACGGTGATCCAGGAGAAAGATCACTGCATTTGGAATCAGACAGTGCTGGATTGGGATCTAGGGCAAACCCACTTTAAATGGCAACCATAATCTCCACCTTTTGGTGTTCATGCCCCTGTGTACACGTCCCTTCTCCTTGAATGTGGGTGGGGCCCGTGACTTACTTCTAACCAATAGAATATTACAAAGGAGACAAGAGGTCACTTTTGTGATTTCCTGATAGCATAAAAAACACCATTTTGCTAGCAAACTCTCTCTCCCCTTGCTGACTCTGAAGAAGCAAACTGCCATGGATCCCACAACTGTGAGGAACTGAGCTCTGCCGACAGCCATGGGAACCAGGAAGCACGTTGTCCCTTAGTCTAGCCTCCAGATGAGATCCCGTCTTGGCTAACATCTTGATTTTGACTTTGGAAGACCCTATGCAGAGGACTCAGCTAAGCCAGGCCTGGATTTCTGGTCAAAGAAACTATGAGATAATAAGTAAGTGCTGTTTTAAATGAGTCATGTTGTGGTGATTTGTTATCCAGCATAAAAACTAATACAGAGTCCTAGTTTCACCAGTTCCCAGCTGTGTGACTCTGGGCACGTGCCTTCCCAGGTCTTTGCCTTGACCTGCTCATCTGTAAAATCAGAAATGATGACCCTACACTTGCTTGCCCTGCCCACCTTCCAAGAATTCTTCAGAATCCAGTGAATGTGAGGGTTCTTTTAAAATCAGATTGTTATAACAATGTGAGGAATGATTGTTAGTTTTCTTCCTGGAGTCCCCAGGTCCTGTGACTAAAGCAGGTGACCTTGGAAAAAAGAAGATAGAGAACAACCAACCAAAACCTTCAGAGGTTATAAAACTGACACTGGCTTGTCTGGCCCAAGCTGGAAAACACAATTTTATAAAAACAATCCCTGGAGGCAGACTGAAACATCTCAAGCTGTTTGAAAGACACTGTCATCAGATCCCTGGGTCTGACTCCTTTGGTCTCAGACTACCCAGCAGTCTGGTGCCATGCCTCCCTCACCCCCTCTCTCCCCACCCACCTCTTCTCCAAACTACAGAAGTCAGCTCCAAAAGTCTAATACCCTCATTCCTCCTGGGCCACTGCCTGAGGCCACGGGGTTATCTGGGGACATGAAGACCTGCAGATGTTGCCAGGTGGAGCCAAAGGCTCCTGACAACTGAGGGAGGGTTGAGTTTATTTCAAAACAGACCAGGAGTTCAGATGGCCACCCGTGGCTACTCAGTTTTGTAAACCCGAGCTAGAGAGAAAACATTTGCTGCAAGCTGGGGGCACTAGACTGTATACAGGTTGATCATCCAGCTTGGTCTTCCTTAAAAGTGGCAGAAATGTAGGTGCTGATCAACTATCTCTTCAGAGCCCCTGGTGCAAGCCCATTCTGCTATATATCTTGGCCTAATGCATGGAATTCAAGGCCCTGCCTGCTCTGGACCCTGCCTATCTCTTCCTCCATCCAGGTGTCCTCTGGCTGTTCCTCAAACACTACTTTGGGGGCCTTCCCTTGGCCATTGGCACTCTGTCATAGAATAGAGAAACCTGTCGTAACTGCATCTAATACTTCTGACATCACTGGACACCACTCTAGGTTCATAGCACCCATAAATCCATTCAGTCCTCCTTACAACAGTCTCATCAAGAATGAACTGAGGGCTGGGGCTGAAGCTCAGTGGCAGAGCACTTGCTAGCATGTGTGAGGCCCTGGGTTGATCCTCACCACCACATAAAAATAAACAAATAAAATAAAGGCATCCTTTCCATTTACAGCTACAAAAAATATTTAAAAAGAATGAACTTGTATCACCATGGCCATTCTATGGATGTTGATTTCAACATAGGTATCCTGAGAATGAAAGCCATGCTAAAGATTGATTTTTTTTCTTTGACCTATTTCCTCTCTGCTGCAGTCTGGCTGGGCACAAATCACTGAGCCGCCACAAAGCACTTGTATGTTCAAACAGGAAACTTTATTGCCTGAACTCCAACAGCACTCCATGCACACTCCCCGGGAACTCTCCTGAACGCCACCCACGCGGCTCCTCTCCAGCACACCACCCAGAACTCCCTCCACCGGAACTTCCCCAACCAAAGCGAACTCCCCAGGAAATCCCCGCGAGAACTCCAAAATAGTGGGCACGGAGCTGACAGCAGATTCAATTGTATATTGATTCAATATACAATTGAATCAATCCAGCATCATCTTAATGGCTCGCCTCTCAACCATTACTTCTGGCAAAATGCCAGGGGCCATTCCGACTCTCAACACCTCTCTAGAGTTCAAGTTGTTTTAGAGCAGCAATTTTATGCCCAATGCATACATAGTGTAGTGCTTGGCACACAGTAGTGTTTAACAAATGTTTATTGCTTGTGAATAAATGAACACATAAAGAGCACAGAATTCAGAGTCAGAAATACTAAAAATTATGTTATTTGCAGAAGGATGGATGGAACTTGAGAGCCTTGTGTTAAGCAAAGTAAATCAAACTCAGAATTTCAAGGGTCCTATGTTTTCTGCCATGTGGAAATTATAGAGAAAAAAGAAAAAGGGATCTCATAAAATTTGTAAGGAGACCAGGAGGGCAGAAGAAGGGGACCAGAGGGAAGGAGAAAAGAAAGGAAAGGGGGACTACTGAGGAATGAAATTGACCAAGGTATGTTGTGCACATGAATTAATATGTAACAATTAATTCCACTAATATGTATAAGTATAATGTACCAACTAAACTTCATTAAAAGAAGGAAAGCGAGAAAGAAATCCTAGTGTCCAGCCTAGTATCTGCCATCTAATGATTTTTGTGGCTTTGCGTGAATTAACATTTCAACATTTTATATCCAAATATTATAATATTTGCAAATACTGGGGCTTGGGCTGCCTCTTTTCAAAATAAAGCACTACCTGATTAATAAGTCACTTAATGACTGGGTGACCTTGGGCCATCTCTTATCTTTTCTGGGCCTCAGTTTAGTACCCTTTAAAATTAGGATAATTTCCAGGCATAGTGGTGCATGCTTGTAATACCAGCAAATCAGGAGGCTGAGGCAAGAGGATCGCAAGTGTGAGACCAGCCTCAGTAAAATCATCGAGGCCCTTAGCAACTTGGTGAGACTCTGTCTCAAAATAAAAAAAAAAATAAGTAAATTAATTAAAAGGACCAGGCATACATCTCTGTGGTAAAGCACCCCGGGTAAATCCACAATAAAGTCTATTAAAATAATATAAAATTAGAATAATTGTAATAACTAGGTCATGGGTTGTTACAAGGAAACATGAGTTAATACATAGTTCTTAGGACACTGGTACATTGTGAGTGTTTTAATGAATGTTAGTCAATAATGTTATTATTGTACTTTAACATTTTCACATATACCAATAGGGCTAAGAATATCATCTCCCCAGGCTGTCACGGATATCCAACAAGACAACAAGTGTGGAAATGCCCTGTTACCTGACCAGCACAGAGTAGATGCTAAAACTAAACTTAGCAAATACCCAAATCATTGTTCAGGCCCTGAAGTTTAAGTTCAGTGTAGCTCAGCTTCAAAAATCATAATGAGCAGAACCGCACCCCTCCCCTGCCCCCAAAGTCTGGAAAAAGCCACTGGGTTGGCTCTTGCATGTCTAAGGGGCCTACAACTCCTGAATATGTGTGAGCACTGTGTTCTGTAAATAGATGCCTTCCTTCCTGTTGTCTGTGGGCCCCCAAACCTGCTGGTCGTCTGGCACTTACCCTATAAGAGTCCAGGGGGTGGTCAGGACATGGCTCGAAGAGTCCCTGGGCGTAAAAAGAGCAGATTACATCAAGGAACATGACGAGGATATAGAACCTGTGAAGCCTTGGGAAAAGGTTCTGTGCAGGGCACCTGAGGTCTCCACTAAGTGCCCAAGGAATGGAACAAATGAGGACCTGGCACTCTATGGGGGAGGGGTGTTGAGAGGCAAAGAGAGACAGAGACAAGGAGTCAAAGAGAAGCCCAGCAACTCTGGCTCCCTGAAGAAGGGGAGGGAAATAACCACACAGAGCTCAAAACATCCTGCGTTACCACGATAGAAAGTGCCTGAGAGATTACAGTTTATACAAACTCGGCTTTCCAGAGGTAAGAGTGGCTAAATTGTGCCCAGGAGGTGGACCCCCTTTGACTTCTTAGGAAAAGTGCCTCTTGCACCCAGCCTCACTGAGGGCAGAGGACTCCAATGAGTTCAGGTGTGCAAAACGAATTATTTTAACAGTAAGGAAAGTATGAATTATCTGGAAAATTCCCACTTGGGTTGTCAGAGCCCCTTACTGCTGAAACTGCTGAAGAAGGTTTGAGAGGGAGGCTATGAAGGAGGCAGGGAACTTCGGGAGACAGTGACACACCCACCAGACTGAGGGACTGATCTAACGAAGGCTGTGTGGAGTATTAAATCGTGCACCACCTGGGCTGGCAGAAGACAAAATGCCTGCAGGCTGCAAAGCTAGAGCAGAACTTCTAGTATTATTTTCTTGTTTTGTCTATGCCCACAGCGACTAGAAGAGGGACATTTAGGGCCTCACAGATGATCCAGTGTGTTGCTGGGAGAGGCCTTGGTGCAGTCTGGAAAACCTAGGAGACCACAGACTGGATGTAAGAAAGGCGCTATATGTCACACGTGATGTTGATGTGATTATAGCAAAGCTGTCCTGCTAGAGCCACGTGGCTAGCTGCTTGACTGGCCTGTACTGCAGTCACTGCTCATCATCTGGATTTCATTCTGGATTTCCTAAGCCCCTAATCAGGGCCTAGCCTTTGGAGAAGGCAATTATGGTAGCTACCAAGAGGCTGAGAGCCCTAGTCATTTCTAATTAGGAAAGATAAAACAAACCCTTGGGTTCCAACACAAAATATGCTGAAGAACCAGATGAGTGGGCTCAGGGACTCCAGGAAGGCAGAGAGGACTGGGTTGCTGAACCTTGAAGTAGAGTTAGATGTGAGAAGATAGAAAAGGGGAAAGTCAGAGAAGGAGGAGAGTCAAGGAAGAGAACAGTGCAATCAAGAGAACAACTTGAGCAAAAGCTCGGAGGCTAGAATAAGCACAGTCTGTTCCAGATCCATAATTCTCATGCAGTGCAACACCTGACCCCTATTCAAGATACTTTTGCTCTTTGATCAAACAAAGGTTTTGCTAAATGGACAGATACTCTATTCATAAGAGAGTAGATGTGAGCCAGAAAACAACCAACATTAATTCTCTGGATTATATGACCTTGGACATGTGACCTTGGATAATTCACTTATTTTCTCTGGGTTCTGTTTTCCTATCAGCAACAATGGGAGACAGGGAATAGAAGTAAGAAAGTCCTTAAAGTTCATTTCAGCTTTAGTTACCTACAGAAGTGTTTCCCATGCTTTGGCATTCTTTCAGAATACCTAGAGAACCTGTTAAGCATGCTCATTCCCAGAGATTTGGGTTTATTCAATTTATGATGGGGCCTGGACAAGTGTATTTCTCACAAGGAACATAAGTGATTTTGCCACACGTGACTCACAGACCAGATTAAGAGGCAAAGTGTCCTGTGGGTTTGCATACAAACAGGTGTTGGAGTCTGTTTCCAGGGTTCTGAATGGCTATAACAGGAACCTCATACCTTCCCTTCCCCACCCTCAATGCCAGTTCTGAATCAGCTGCCACTCCCAATCTAGGGGCATCAACAAGGACCACTCAGCTATAGTGTGTCACGGCACAGTGGTGCCTATCTTCTACATATATGGGGACATGATGCTGACTGGTCATACCCCAGGCAGGGAGGGACTAGGAATGTCCAGGTGGGATGGCCTGAGATGTCACTGAATAGGATCAGGCACCCAGACTCTTGAAGGACATTCACCCTCTTGCTCACCTCTCCCACATCCACCCTTTCCCAACACCACTGCACACTCCAGAAGAACCCAGAGAAGAGCCCCATGAAGTGAACAGGATTTCCCAGATTTAATCAGAGGCAATAACACCAAGAGCCAAAGTCCTCGCCTTACTGAGCCCATTCTGCTCTCAGGATTCGACCTCAGAATTATGACAGTGTGCAGGGGAAGGGGCCACCATGGGAACTGGGACTCTAACTGCTGCTGAAGAAACACCCCCATGTCTTAGGGAGACAGGTTCCAATCTCCCATCTTCAGCCCCACAGGCTCCTCCTGGCCACCTGGATAATAGGGAGGACTGCAACCTGGCAGACAGGGCCCACTCAGAGCACGAGTGTCAGATGCAAAGGGCTGGAGAGGCCACCTCTCCCACTTTGCAGTCCTTCTCCCTCCTGGCCCTCAGCAGACACAGGTAGAAGATCCCTCTGATCACTCCTTCCTCCCTTCTCCACTTGCCTTGGAACTCCCCTCCCCAGCCTTCCAGCCAAGCACTCCCCACCCAGCTCCCAAGTGAACTGGGCTGCACCTGCAGGCTCCCTGCCTCTGCAGGCACAGAAACCCACTTGCTGGAATGTTCTTCATGCTGGTGAGCCAGGCCTGCCCTTATGATTTCCTCCTTGTTGGGAGTCTCCCTGAGAACTCCCTGGGCCTTTCAAACATGGCGGTGGGCAAATTGCCAGTGGGCGGCTAGAACTCCCTGGGCCTTTCAGATAAGGAGCCCCTAATGCAACATGGTGGCAGGCAAGTTGCCAGTGGGCGGATAACAAGTTGTTTTGAAAATTTTCTAATTGGTCCTCCCGTCTTCCGTGATCGTGGACAGCTCATGTCCCCCATGAATCTTATGCAGGGTGGACGTGCATGCACCGTAGGTGATGATCTGACCTTTACTATGATTGGCCCCGGGAGCTTCCTGGTTTAAGATAACTGACTCTCACTTTCTATATAAGCTAAAACCAGCTTGCAGTAAAGTGCTTCATCTTTGTCACTGCTCTCTGTGTGTGTGATTTTTAATCTCCGACGACGAACCTGGGCCTTTCACTCCTACTCACCCAAGTTTTGCCCTCAGGACCCCTACCCAGATAGGATGGTTGATTCTTCCTGGCAGCGTCCTCCACTTAGATGAACACAGCCCACTCTGCCATTCCTACTCCCCAGCCAGACCCCCACTAAATCATTTCATTGATACATTATCCACATACCATCCACTTCATTCATTCAAAGGCTACAATCCAATGCTTTTAGTCCATTCACAGAGTTGGGCAACACTTACTACAGTCAATTTTAGAAAACTGCCCTCACTCCAACTCCAAAAGAAATCCTATACCTCTTTATAAGCCATTGCTCCCTAGCACCCAGATCCTGGGTAGCCATATATCTATTTCATGTCTCTATTGATTTTTTTTATGCTGGAATATTGGGTAGCATGGGTCTGAATCCCACTCTGTGAAACTTTGAGCAAGTCACTTCACTTCAATTTGATTCAATTTCTTCAGCATAAAAAGAAGCAATATTGTTTTCTATCTCATAGAGTCATAATGAGGCTTAAATAATATAATGCATATAAATCACTTAGTACAGGGTTTACTTTTATTGCTGCTTTTTGTAAAGTGATTTTCCTGATTATTTCTTTCAGCTTCCACTGGTGTGTTCTGTCTCATCAGGATGGAATAGAGGGGTGACGATGCAAATATTTAGCATATCAGCATACTTAATAACCTATTAAAGCATGGACATTACCCATCAGTATGGGCTGAATACTGAAGTAGAAGCTATACATTTTCTATCAGGGCTGACACTGACCCTCTTATTTATGAATGTTGGAGAGACCCAGGGTCCAGGGAGTCATTGGGATACCAAAGGAGGCCCTTGGAGGATACTGGGATGAGGATACTACATGTCAATCAGTATGAAATAATTTCAATAATTAAAAAAAAATTTTAATATTTATTTTTTTAGTTTTTGGCGGACACAATATCTTTGTTTGTATGTGGTGCTGAGGATTGAATCTGGGCTGCACGCATGCCAGGTAAGCGCGCTACTGCTTGAGCCACATCCCCAGCCCAATTTCAATAATTTTTGCCAGAGATTCAAAACAGGGGTACTCTATGACTGAGCTTCATCAGCAGCCATTTTTTTAAATCAACAGCCATTTTTAAAAATATTTATTTTTTAGTTGTAAGCACACACAATATCTTTATTTTAATGTGGTGCTGAGAATCGAACCCAATGCCCCAAGCGTGCTAGGCAAGCACTCTACTACTGAGCCACAACAACCCCAGCCCCTCACTAGCCATGTTTTATTTTGAAACAGAGTCTCAAAGTTGTCCAGGCTGGCCTTGAATTTGTAATCCTCCTGCCTCAGCCTCCTGAGTAGCTGGAATTTCAGGCAGGCATCACCATGCCCAGCTGATTTCAGTATCCAGTGTGGTCATAACGTCATGTACTGTCATGTCTGAGCAATCCACCATATTACCTGCTATGCGTAACAAACTTCTGGTCACACAGTTATGTTCTCACTGCTTTTGGATATCCACATCACACTGCATAGGCTTCTGTGATTAAAACCCTTAAGTCAGGGTTAAGGCTCACCTGTAATCCCAGCAGCTCGGGAGGCTAAGGCAGGAGGATTGCAAGTTCAAAGCCAGCCTCAGCAATTTAGTGAGGCCGTGTCTCTAAATAAAATACAAAAAGGGCTGGAGATGTGGATCAATGGTTAAGCCACCATGGGTTCAAGCCCTAGAACAAAAACAAACAAACAAACAAAACTAAAAAAAACCCCTCAAACTTTTTTTTTTTTAATTCAGGCTGCTGCTAAGATTTACCATCCCTTACAAACCTCTATTAGGTTGTGTTTTGGACCCACATTCAGAATCTTAAATTACACATGTGATTCATGTTGAATTAGAACCTTCTAAAGAAGCTTCAATACAGCTAGGCAGGCAGGCAAGGCTGGTGATGACAGCAGTGACACTTGGCCCCTATATATGTTCCTTGTTTCCTCTGGAGCAGAAAGAACTCTGTTTAGTCTTGCCCTTGACCATGGCCAATGTGTAGAAGAGGAGATGGCCTGGGGGAGGAGAAGGAGATGGCAAGACTATTGAAAGGATTACACCTCCTACCTAAACAGAGATGTGACAAAGCCAGACCAAATTCCATGCACTTCGTCTGGTGGAAGTTGTTCTGGGATCAATTGCCAAGACGGAGGCTTTAGAAATGCAGGCAGAATGAGCCTCAGGTGAAGCAGACATTCCAGGTAATCTAACAAAAAGAAGAAAGTAACTGGGAAATTGACCTGAAAGAAGACAGCTAATGGCTTCCAAGAGGTGTGTGTGGTGGGGTGGGGTGGCAGGATGTGTATGACAAGGACTAGTAAATGTGATGGAGGGGAATGGAGGTGGACGTTTTCACTGGGACCCAGACTAGCAAGGTATTTCAAACCTTGTTTGGAAGGTTGGGTTTTTTCGACATTGGTCTGAATGGTCTCTCAATGGTGCTGCAAGTGGAGAGGAAGAGGACAGCTGGTGGCAGCAGGGGGCATGGCTCAGTCCATCTGGGTTGAGTGCAGATAATGTGAGGAGCCATTTTGGCAATGTGGGCAGCCTGTCTAGTGAGGAAGACGGGGGCTTTTCTGAGCTAAGCAGCTGGTATGCTCAGGATGACTGTTGGCATCTGGGGATCCTAATGAAAAAAAGTATTAGTTGGATATGGTGGTGCACACCTGTTATCCCAGCTACTCAGGAGGCTGAGGGAGGATGGTAAGTTTGAGGCCAGTTTAGGTGAATTATAGAGACCCTGTTTCAAAATAAAATAAAAAGGGGTGTGAGTGTAGATCAGTGGTAGAGCACTTGCCTAGCATGCACAAGACCTTGGGTTTAATCCTCAGTACCAAAAAAATTGAGTATCTCCTCAGGAAGTTAGTGGAGCAGCTCAGAGAAGGAAAAGATAGAAATGCATTTCAGTATTGTAAGGTGGGGAGCAGGTATTCAAAAGACCCCAAGATGGGCTGAGAGTGTAGCTCAGCAGGGTAGCACTCGCCTCACCAGGCCCTGGGGTCAACTCCCAGAACTGCAGAGAGGGAGGGAGATGGATGGATGGATAGATGGATAGATAGGTGGATAGATACATAGATAGATGAATAGATAGAGATGAGAGAGAGGGAGGGAGATGTGAGATCTGAGGAGAGCTGATGTTTACTGACGCTGGTTCTGATCCAGATCTCTCTTAAACATTATGCTTTCAACACTTGTTATTAAAACACTGCTTCAGAGGGCAGGGGTGTGTTTCCTAGGTGAACCCCCCAGTATAGTTTGGATGTTTTTCTCCAGAATGCATTCATGTCCCCCAGGCTACGTCTCTTTTTTACTTCGTCTGAGTTCATACTATATATTTTTTTAGTTTTATTGTTATTACACATATAGAGTACAATTTTTATTACACATATAGAGTACAATTTTCATATCTTTGTATATTAGTACAATTCTTATTACACATATAGAGTACAATTTTTCATATCGTTATATATAGAGTATGTTCACACCAGTTTATGCCTATATATATGTACTTTTTTGCATTACAATTCTTATTACACATATATACCACATTTTTTCATATCTCTTTTTGTATATAAACTATGTTGACACCCAATTCGAGTCTTCATACATGTACTTTGTATAATGATGTCCATCACATTTCACAGTTTTTTGCTAATCCCCTGCCCCCTCCCTTTCCCTCCCACCTCTCTTCCCTATCTAGAATTCATCTAATCCTCCTATGCTCCCTGTCCCTACCCCACTATGAGTCACCCTCCTTATATCAGAGCAAACATTGGGCATTTGTTTTTTTGGGATTGGCTAACTTCACTTAGCAACAGATCCACACCATGCATTTTATCAGATCATAATGGAATCAAATTGGAAGCCAACCACAAAATAAAAAATAAAAATTTCTCCATCACCTGGAGACTAAACAATATGCTACTGAATGAACAATGGGTTGTATTTGCTAAGAGCTGCTTTATGACATAGTATATGGTCTATTTTAGAGAAGGATCCATGTGCTGCTGAGAAAAAAAAGTGTATCATTGTATTTTCATTGTTATTTTTCATTTCATCTTCATGAAATATTTTGCCAAGAATGTTTTGTAGTGTCGGTTTTCTAGCTATAAATTCTTTTAACTTTTACTTATTGTGGAAGGTTTTATTTCATTTCCAAATCTAAAGCTTTATTTTGCTGGATACAAGATTCTTGGTTGGCACCCATTATCTTTCAGAGCTTGATATATGTTGTTCCAGGATCTTCTAGCTTTCAGGGTCTCTGTTGAAAAATCTGCCATTATCCTAATTGGTTTTCCCCTATATGTAATCTGATTCCTTACTCTTGTGGCTTTTAAATTTCTCTCTTTATTCTGTATGTTGGGCATTTTCTTTATAATGTGCCTTGGTGTGGATCTGTTGTGATTTTGTACATTTGGCATCCTGTGGGCTTCTTGAATTTGGATTTCCAATTCATTCTTCATGTTTGGAAAGTTTTCTGACATTATTTCATTGAATAGATTGTTCATTATTTGGTTTGGACTTCTACACATTCCTCTATCCCAATAACTCTTTTTTTTTTAAATTTTTTATTGTTGGCTGTTCAAAACATTACATAGTTCTTGATATATCATATTTCACACTTTGATTCAAGTGGGTTATGGCTCCCATTTTTACCCCATATACAGATTGCAGAATCACATCAGTTACACATCCATTGATATACATATTGCCATACTAGTGTCTGTTGTGTTCTGCTGCCTTTACTATCCTCTACTATCCCCCCTCCCCTCCCCTCCCCTCCCCTCCCCTCTTCTCTCTCTGCCCCCTCTACTGACATTCATTTGTCCCCCTTGTATTATTTTTCCCTTTCCCCTCATTTCCTCTTGTATGTACTTTTGTATAACTCTGAGGGTCTCCTTCCATTTCCATGCAATTTCCCTTCTCTCTCCCTTTCCCTCCCACCTCTCATCCCTGTTTAATGTTAATCTTCTTCTCATGCTCTTCGACCCTATTCTGTTCTTAGTTACTCTCCTTATATCAAAGAAGACATTTGGCATTTGTTTTTTAGGGATAGGCTAGCTTCACTTAGCATAATCTGCTCTAATGCCATCCATTTCCCTGCAAATTCTATAATTTTGTCATTTTTTAATGCAGAGTAATACTCCATTGTGTATAAATGCCACATTTTTTTTATCCATTCATCTATTGAAGGGCATCTAGGTTGGTTCCACAGTCTTGCTATTGTGAATTGTGCTGCTATGAACATCGATGTAGCAGTGTCCCTGTAGCATGCTCTCTTTAGGTCTTTAGGGAATAGACCAAGAAGGGGAATAGCTGGGTCAAATGGTGGCTCCATTCCCAGCTTTCCAAGAAATCTCCATACTGCTTTCCAAATTGGCTGCACCAATTTGCAGTCCCACCAGCAATGTACAAGTGTACCCTTTTCCCCACATCCTCGCCAGCACTTGTTGTTGTTTGACTTCATAATGGCTGCCAATCTAACTGGAGTGAGATGGAATCTTAGGGTGGTTTTGATTTGCATTTCTCTGACTGCTAGAGATGGTGAGCATTTTTTCATGTACTTGTTGATTGATTGTATGTCCTCCTCTGAGAAGTGTCTGTTCAGGTCCTTGGCCCATTTGTTGATTGGGTTGTTTGTTCTCTTATTGTCTAATTTTTTGAGTTCTTTGTATACTCTGGATATTAGGGCTCTATCTGAAGTGTGAGGAGTAAAGATTTGTTCCCAGGATGTAGGCTCTCTATTTACCTCTCTTATTGTTTCTTTTGCTGAGAAAAAACTTTTTAGTTTGAGTAAGTCCCATTTGTTGATTCTAGTTATTAACTTTTGTGCTATGGGTGTCCTATTGAGGAATTTGGAGCCCGACCCCACAGTATGTAGATCGTAGCCAACTTTTTCTTCTATCAGACGGCGTGTCTCTGATTTGATATCAAGCTCCTTGATCCATTTTGAATTCACTTTTGTGCATGGCGAGAGAAAGGGATTCAGTTTCATTTTGTTGCATATGGATTTCCAGCACCATTTGTTGAAGATGCTATCTTTCCTCCATTGCATGCTTTTAGCCCCTTTATCAAATATAAGGTAGTTGTAGTTTTGTGGATTGGTTTCTGTGTCCTCTATTCTGTACCATTGGTCCACCCGCCTGTTTTGGTACCAGTACCATGCTGTTTTTGCTACTATTGCTCTGTAGTATAGTTTGAAGTCTGGTATCGCTATACCGCCTGATTCACACTTCCTGCTTAGAGTTGTTTTTGCTATTCTGGGTCTTTTATTTTTCCATATGAATTTCATGATTGCTTTCTCTATTTCTACAAGAAATGCCGTTGGGATTTTGATTGGCATTGCATTAAACCTATAGAGAACTTTTGGTAATATCGCCATTTTGATGATGTTAGTTCTGCCTATCCATGAACAGGGTATATTTTTCCATCTTCTAAGATCTTCTTCTATTTCTCTCTTTAGGGTTCTGTAGTTTTCATTGTATAAGTCTTTCACCTCTTTTGTTAGGTTGATTCCCAAGTATTTTAATTTTTTTGAAGATATTGTGAATGGAGTGGTTGTCCTCATTTCCATTTCAGAGGATTTGTCGCTGATATACAGGAATGCCTTTGATTTATGCGTGTTGATTTTATATCCTGCCACTTTGCTGAACTCATTTATTAGCTCTAATAGTTTCTTTGTAGACCCTTTTGGGTCTGCTAGGTATAGAATCATGTCATCTGCAAATAGTGATAATTTAAGTTCTTCTTTTCCTATTTTTATGCCTTTAATTTATTTTGTCTGTCTAATTGCTCTGGCCAGTGTTTCGAGAACTATGTTGAACAGAAGTGGTGAGAGAGGGCATCCCTGTCTTGTTCCAGATTTTAGAGGGAATGCCTTCAATTTTTCTCCATTCATAATGATGCTAGCCTGAGGCTTAGCATAGATTGCTTTTACAATATTGAGGTATGTTCCTGTTATTCCTAGTTTTTCTAGAGTTTTGAACATAAAGGGATGCTGTACTTTGTCGAATGCTTTTTCCGCATCTATCGAGATGATCATATGGTTCTTATTTTTAAGTCTATTGATGTGGTGAATAACATTTATTGATTTCCGTATATTGAACCAGCCTTGCATCCCAGGGATGAATCCTACTTGATCATGGTGCACAATTTTTTTGATATGTTTTTGTATCCGATTCGCCAGAATTTTATTGAGGATTTTTGCATCTAGGTTCATTAGAGATATTGGTCTGTAGTTTTCTTTCTTTGAAGTGTCTTTGTCTGGTTTAGGTATCAGGGTGATGTTGGCCTCGTAGAATGAATTTGGAAGTTCTCCCTCTTTTTCTATTTCCTGAAGTAGCTTGAAAAGTATTGGTATTAGTTCCTCTTTAAAGGTTTTGTAAAACTCTGCTGTATACCCATCTGGTCCTGGGCTTTTCTTAGTTGGTAGTCTTTTGATGGCTTCTTCTATTTCCTCAATTGATATTGGTCTGTTTAGGTTGTCTATATCCTCCTGACTCAATCTGGGCAGATCATATGACTTAAGAAATTTATCGATGCCTTCACTATCTTCTAATTTATTGGAGTATAAGGATTCAAAATAATTTTTGATTATCTTCTGTATATCTGAAGTGTCTGTTGTGATATTGCCTTTTTCATCCCGTATGCTAGTAATTTGAGTTCTCTCTCTTCTTCTCTTCGCTAGCATCGCTAAGGGTCTGTCGATTTTGTTTATTTTTTCAAAGAACCAACTTTTAGTTTTGTCAATTTTTTCAATTGTTTCTTTTGTTTCGATTTCATTAATTTCAGCTCTGATTTTAATTACTTCTTGACTTCTACTTCTTTTGCTGTTGTTTTGCTCTTCTTTTTCTAGGATTTTGAGATGAAGTATGAGATCATTTATTTGTTGGTTTTTTCTTTTTTTAAGGAATGAACTCCACGCAATGAATTTTCCTCTTAGAACTCCTTTCAATGTGTCCCATAGATTCCGATATGTTGTGTCAGTGTTTTCATTAATCTCTAAGAATTTTTTAATTTCCTCCTTGATGTCTTCTATAACCCATTGATCATTCAGTAACCTATTGTTCATTCTCCAAGTGATGTATTCTTTTTCCTTCCTTCTTTGATCGTTGATTTTCAGTTCCATTCCATTATGATCAGATAGGATGCATGGTATTATCTCTACTCCTTTGTATTGTCTAAGAGTTGCCCTGTGACATAAAATATGATCTATTTTTGAGAAGGATCCATGTGCTGCTGAGAAAAAAGTGTAACTGCTTGATGTTGGGTGGTATATTCTATATATGTCAATTAAGTCTAGGTTATTAATTGTGTTATTGAGTTCTATAGTTTCCTTATTCAACTTTTGTTTGGAAGATCTGTCCAGTGGCGAGAGAGGTGTGTTGAAGTCTCCCATGATTATTGTATGGTGGTCTATTAGACTCTTGTACTTGAGAAGAGTTTGTTTGATGAACATAGCTGCACCATTGTTTGGGGCATATATATTTATGATTGTTATGTCTTGTTGGTGTATGGTTCCCTTAAGCAGTATGTAGTGTCCCTCTTTATCCCTTTTGATTAACTTTGGCTTAAAATCTATTTTATTTGATATGAGTATGGACACTCCTGCTTGTTTCCAAAGTCCATATGAGTGATATGATTTTTCCCAACCTTTCACCTTCAGCCTATGTATGTCTTTTCCTATCAAATGCGTCTCCTGTAGGCAGCATATTGTTGGGTCTTGTTTTGTGATCCATTCTACTAGCCTGTGTCTCTTGATTGGTGAGTTTAAGCCATTAACATTTAGGGTTATTATTGAGATATGGGTTGTTCTTCCAGCCATATTTGTTTATTTATGTTACTAAACATGGTTTGTTTTCCTCTTTGATTATTTTTCCCCACTTTACTGTCCTACCTCCCACTGTTGGTTTTCATTGTTATTTTCCATTTCCTCCTCCTGTAATGTTTTGCCGAGGATGTTTTGAAGAGATGGTTTTCTAGCTGCAAATTCTTTTAACTTTTGTTTATCGTGGAAGGTTTTAATTTCATCTTCCATCCTGAAGCTTAATTTCGCTGGATACACAATTCTTGGTTGGAACCCATTTTCTTTCAGTGTTTGAAATATGTTATTCCAGGATCTTCTAGCTTTCAGAGTCTGTGTTGAAAGATCAGCTGTTATCCTGATTGGCTTACCCCTAAATGTAATCTGCTTCCTTTCTCTTGTAGCTTTTAAAATTCTCTCCTTATTCTGTATGTTGGGCATCTTCATTATAATGTGTCTAGGTGTGGATCTCTTATGATTTTGCACATTTGGCGTCCTGTAGGCTTCTAGGATTTGGGATTCTGTCTCATTCTTCAAGTCTGGGAAGTTTTCTCGTATTATTTCATTGAATAGATTGCTCATTCCTTTGGTTTGAAACTCTGTCCCTTCCTGTATCCCAATGACTCTTAAATTTGGTCTCTTGATGTTATCCCATATTTCTTGGATGTTCTGCTCATGGTTTCTTAACAGTCTTGCTGAGCTGTCTATGTTCTTTTCCAGTTGAAATTCTTTATCTTCATTGTCTGATGTTCTATCTTCTAAGTGTTCTACTCTGCTGGTAGTATTCTCAATTGAGTTTTTAAGTTGGTTTATTGCTTCCTGCATTTCTAGGATTTCTGTTTGTTTGTTTTTTATAACCTCTATCTCCCTGTATAGTTGATCTTTTGCTTCTTGGATTTGTTTATGTAATTCATTGTTGAAGTGATCTTTCATTGTCTGATTTTGCTGTCTGATGTCTTCCTTGAGACTCCAGATCATCTGAAGCATGTATATCCTGAATTCTTTATCTGACATTCCATCTGCTGCAGATATTACCTCTTCTAACGTTGAGTTGACCTGCATTGCTTGTGGTCCTTTCTTTCCTTGTCTCTTCATACTGTTCGCGTTTCTTTCTGCTTGGTGAAACTTTGTGCTATTGAATTTTCCCCCTATATATTTATATTGCTCTTGTATAGTTGCAAAGTCTCCCTCGCAAGCGCGGCAGCGGCTCTGCCCCTCCTCCAATTGGGGCAATGTGCCTACCACGCTGGCAGGCCACTGGGCCTGCTGTGCCGGTCGGTAGCAGGTCCGCCTACCTTGCAGGCACGGGCGGCGGCTCTCTCCCTCTGCGGGCCGCTAGGCTTGTTCTGTCGGTGGTCGCAGTTCTGCCTACTTTGCAGGCACAGGCAGCGGCACTGCCCCTCTGCAGGCCTCTGGGGCTGTTCTGCCAGTGGGTCGCAGGTCCGCCTACCTTGCAGGCGCGGGGGGCGGGGCGGCTCTACCCTTCCTCAGGCCACTGGGCCTGTTCTGTCTGTCGGTTGCAGGTCTGGCCTGTTCTGATGGTGGTCACAATTCCGTCTACCTTGCAGGCGCGGGGGGAGGGGGCGGCTCTGCCTCTCAGCAGGCCGCTGCTCCTCTTCTGCCGGTGGGTCGCAGGCCCGCCTACCTTGCAGGAGTGATTGGAAGCTCTGTCCCGCCGCGGGCCACTGGGCCTTTTCTGTCGGTGGTCACAGTTCCGCCTACCTGGCAGGCGCAGGGGGTGGGGGGCGGCTCTGCCTCTCCGCAGGCCGGTGCTCCTCCCCAATAACTCTTAAATTTGGTGTTTTTATGCTATCCCATATTTCTTAAATATTCTGCTCATGGCTTCTTATCATTTTTGCTGTGTGGTCTATTTTCTTTCAAGATGATATATTTTATCTTCATTGTCTGATATCCTATCCTCTAAGTGGTCTACTCTGTGGGTGATGCTTTCATTTGAGTTTTTAATTTGGTTTATTATTTCTTTCATTTCAAGGATTTCTGTTTTTTTTTTTTTTTTTTAAGAACCTCTGTCTTCCTGTTGAGGTGATCTTTTACTTCTTGGATTTGTTTATATAGTTCATTGTCAAAGTGATATTTCACTGCCTGTATTTGTTCTCTTATGTTTTCTTTGAGATCCCAGAACATTTTATCCATGCACATCCTGAAATCTTTCTCTGTCATTTTTCTGCTGTAGCTGCCAATGCTTCTAATGATGTGTTGTCTTGATTTGTTTGTGGTACTTTCTTCCCTTGTCTTTTCATGTTGCTCATGTGTCTTCCTTTCTAGCTCTGTGGATCTGGTGTGTTACTGTTTTTTTCCCTATAGATTTGTAGTGTTCTTGTAGGGTTCCAAGATCTCTCCTTTGTAGGGAAGGACAATATTAACAGATCCCTATGTCAACAATACATCACCTATGAACAAATTGTTGTTCTTAAGACATTTACAGTTTAGTCTCAATGTCCAGAAATGTTGGATTCAATTATTATTTAAAATATAATCAGTAGTTTCATAAAAAGGTTTACAGTTTCTGGTGGTGGACAATGAACTGGAGGTCAGGCATAGGATGATATGCTGAGGGGGAAAGATGTAAGGGTATAGAGTTAATATATCTTACGAAATGTGAAGGAGAAATCTAATGAAGAGGGTTAGCAGCAGGGGAATAGACAGGAAGTAATCTAGGGTAGAAAAGTTTGTGGGAAGACAGTAGAGCACATAAAACAAACACACATATGTATTTAGAAAAATACAGGATGTAAAAACAGTAAAATTTGGAGGGTGAAAGAAGGAGAAAAAGAAAAAATGGAGGGAAAGAAAGAAAGAAAGAAAAAGAAGAAAAAAAAGGCTTATGCAACTCCTCTCTATTTTATTATTCAGGTGACTGAGTCCTCAAAGTCCTATTTCATGCAAAGTTCTTGGTTTCACCTATGTTGGGGATGTGAGGGCCAGAGGATAGAAGTGTAGAAGAGGAAGAAGAAGAGGAAAAAAATACTCTTAGAGACCCATTTCCTTCCTGCTTCACTTCTCATCCAGTAGGTGGGGTTTTCTGTTTTAAGCTGGCATCTCTGCCCTCAGGATGGTGTAGGTAACCAGGGTGAGAAGACTGGACCTGATGTGGAGAGTCTGGAAGCGGGGAGTGCCACCCACCAGTCCCAGCAGGGAAATTGCACCTCACCGGTCTTTTTTTGTGACCACTCATCTGACTTTAGCCCCCGGTATCATCTCCCTCTCTTGACTGGAGATTTCCCAGATTCTGGTCTCTCTGTTATGCTCCAGATTTTAGTCCCTTTCTCTCTCTTACTTATCAGGTCCCAACTGTGGGACCTCTCACCCCCAGGCTCACTCCAGGTGGGTGGTGCTCTGTTCGCACTGTACTACTATCCAACTGAGAGCTGTTTTTGTGTTGGGTGGTCACTGTGCCAAGTTATTGTCGCTGGATGGGGGTGGTGGAAACCAGGTACCTGCTCAAATGGCGATCTGATCTGATAGCCACGCCCACTAAAAATGGAGAGAAAGGTTTTCCAAGATGGAGTTGGCCTGCTTCTGGTGCCAGGGTGTCATGAGGTTGGCCTTGTGCTGTGGATAGGTAGCAGTCGAGTGACCTGCGTGGGAGTGGAGTGCAGTCTGGAGTTCTGCAGAGATGCTGATAGGTGATTCTGCTAAGCCACTTGTGAGCTGTGTGTGAACTAGAACTCCGGAGTCTGGAGACTTACTCAGACGCAGAGGCTCTGATTTCTGTGTGGGTAGTCACAGTGCTGGTGATTTCTGTGAAACTCCACTGTATAGGGGTCTTCTCACACTCTCTGAGATGTTGTAGTCTCTCTAGGTGAGATCTTGTGGAGAAGATCTTGGTCTGCTTTCTTGGTTTCATGCCATGGAGCAGCCAGAAACTGGACCTCCTCTATTCCGCCATCCTGGATCCATTTTCTGGCTTTTGGTATGTTTAGTGATCTCCATATGGACTTTTTTTTTTTAACTCTTGTGTACTGCAGAAACCTGGGGCTCCTGATCTAGGACTGGGAGTGTAGAAACGGCTCATATTGTAATTAAGAGCAGAGGGTTCTACCTGGGTTCAAATTCTACTCCTGTTACTTATTAGCTATGTCAGTATCACAAGTTGCTTCATCTGCCTGTGACTCAGTTTCCTCAGCTGTGGAAGGATTATAAGGAGCGCAACTGCCTATTAGGATTGTTGTGAGGAATCACAGCCGAGTAGGGAGGGCTGCTGGCCTGCAGTTGTTGGGTGTTGGGAGGCCAGGTGGTTAGTGGTCAGAGGGCATGAGCGAGGGGGCGAAGAAGGGAAGCGGCCGCACTTGGCCTTTCAGTGGAGACTCCGCTCTGGACTGTCCAGGTGTGCTTGTACCAGTGCCTTGGCTCACCATGAATGTATTGCCTCGAAAACTTGAGGATTTTTTTTTTTTTTTTTTGCCCGTGAACAACTTTGCGGTTTTTATGTGCCTTTTCTACTTTTACCCTCTTCCTTATTGTCAACTTTGTTTGCACACACTATTAACTCAACAAATATTGATAGCTGCGCACTATCATTTGTCAGTGGTAGCAGGCCTTGGTAAAAGTAGATTTCGCCTCGAAGTTGAGACATATTGGCTGTGCGACTCTGGTCTAAATTACTTAATTTTGCAGAGGTTTGGTTTGTCTTTGTTTTGGTGATTTTTTCTTGTTTCTCCATTTGAAAGTTAGCTTGTGGCTCAGTGGAAGGGCGCTTGCCTAGCATGCATGGAGCACTGGGTTTAATCCTCAGCACCACATAAACAAATAAAGATATTATGTCCACCCAAAAACTAAAAAATAAATATTAAAAAAAGAAAGTTAGCTTTTTATTTTGATTGGGAGGTTATGATGGACACAAAATAGAATGGACTAAGTCAACTGAAATTGTATCTAAGGATACTGCTTGCTTTGGAGTTAATCCTGTCTTGTCCATCATTCACTAGATGTATAGCCTGGATCAAATGACTTAACATCTGTCTTGACTTCCCTGCTTTTAAAACCGATATAATAATATTAATCATCATCATCATCATCATCATCTTAATAAGAAGAGGTAGACATTCAGTAGGCACGAGACAGTAAAAACTGAAAGGCCAAGGTTCATTGTCAGAGATTAAAATGCACACACACAGACAGCAGTGACAAAGATGAAGCACTTTATTGCAAACTGCTGCTAGCTTATATAGAAAGTGAGAGTCAGTTATCTTAGACCAGGAAGCTCCCGGGGCCAATCATGGTAAAGGTCAGGTCATCACCTAGGTGCACACATGTCCGCCCTGCATAAGATTCATGGGGATCACGAACTGTTCACGAGTGCAGAAGACGGGAGGGCCACTTAGAGAATTGTCAAAACAACTTGTTATCCGCCCACTGGCAACTTGCCCACCGCCATGTTGCATTAGGGGCTCCTTATCTGAAAGGCCCAGGGAGTTCTAGCCGCCCACTGGCAATTTGACTGCCACCATGTCTGAAAGGCCTGGGGAGCTCTCAGGGAGACTCCCAACAAAAACAGTATTTTATTGAACCTGATTTTAAGAAACTTCCTTATTTCGAAGATACTATAAACCTCATCTTAAAGTCAAGGAAATAGGCATTAGGTTACTTCTATCTACTCAGGGAACTGTATTTGATAGTAACTAGTGATAAACAAACTAGGATTTAAATAAGGACTTTACCACCAGAAGTGTTTCTACTGCATGTATGGAGCTTTTGCTCAAATTCATTGTGGCACAGCTGTTGGAGAAAGTGATCCAACTTGGCCATAAATGGTGTTCGGTGGGGTAGAAAGAGCAAGGCTTTATTTAAAGAAGCCTAGCTAACATTTACTGAATGCTTAACCTGTGCTAGTACCTTTTTAAGCATTTTTACAGTATTTGCATATGTGATCCTGGGTATCTTTCTCTTAGGAGCCTCATCAATGTCTTGGGCTGTTAAAGTGAGGATAGCTGTCTTGATGAATGAATATGTCTTTACATAAATTACGTAAAGGTTTAGCCATTATCAGTTTTCCAGATACAATGCTATCACAGGTAGGAAAGCCTACAAAAAACTGAACTTAAGAAAAGAATAAAAGTAAGTATAGAACCAGGTGTGGTGGTGCACACCTGAGATCCCAGTGAGGCTGAGACAGGAGGTTGACAAGTTTGAGACCAACCTAGGCAATTTAGCAAAACCCTGTCTCAAAAAATAAATAAATAAATAAAAATAAAAAGGGCGGGACACAGTGTCACAGGCCTGTAATCCCAGGGGCTTGGGAGGCTGAGGCGGGAGGATCATGAGTTCAAAGCCAGCCTCAGCAAAAGCTAGGCCCTAAGCATTTCAGTGAGACCCTGTCTCAACATAAAATACAAAATAGGGTTGGAGGTGTGGCTCAGAGATCTAGTGCCCCTGAGTTCAATCCCCGGGACCAAAATAAAAAGGGCAGGGGCTGGGAATGTAGCTTAGTGATAGAGTATCCCTGAGTTCAGTCCCCAGTACCACAAAATAAATAAGTATAGAGGTTTACTTTGGCTATGTTGAAGGTTTAGCTAATCCTGTTTAGAGGAGCAAACAGATACAACTTTGTCTAAACTACCAGGGAATATCACATCTTTGACAGTTATTTCATTGTTTTTTTATTTATTTACAAATATTTGGCACCAAATGACAGTTTCCAAAAATCAAATCTAACTTTGAGGTAATGCAGAACTATATGATTTTACATTGTTTTTTTTAAAAAACTATTTCATTGTTTTCATTCAGGCAAAAGTAAGAAAATGAAGAAAGTGACCCAACAGTCTTTATTTTTCCTGTTTGAATGAAAGCAAAAAAAAAAAAATATATGATTATGTGGAGTTCCATGCCCTTCATTAATTTAAAGGTCAGGTTCTTCAATTTAAAGCAATCTTCTACTTGCTGTGCTGCCATATGGAAATTTTTGTTTCCAAAAAAATTTTTAATTAACGATAATGGAATGTGATGATCATTACTATCCAAAGTACATGTATGAAGGCCAGAATTGGTTGAATATACTGTGTATACAACCAGAGATATGAAAAATTATGCTCTATTTCTGTAATAAGAATTGTAATGCATTCTGCTGTCATATATAACTATAAAATTTTTTGAAGAATTAATTTAAAAAAAACATTGGTGTACAAGTATCTGTTTGAAATGTTCTTTCTTTTGGATGTGTATTAGGAAGAGAATTACTGGGTCATATGGTAATCCTACTTTAAATTTTTGAGGAATTACCAAACTGCTTTTCACAATAATTGAACCATTTTACATTCTCACCAGCAATGTATGAGGGTTCTATACAGTTTCTATACATCCTTTCCAACACTTACAATTTTTCATTTTCTAAATTTATAGGCATCCTAGTAGGTATAAAAAGGTATATCATTGTGGTTTTCATTTGCATTTCCCTAATGACTAATGATGAACATTTTTTTTTTTTTGGCCGTTGGAATTGAACCCAGGACCTAATATTCTAGGCAAGCACTCTACCACTGAGCTACACCCCAGCCCTGAACACCTTTTAATATGCTTATTACCATTTGCATATCTTCTTTGAGGAAATGTCTATAAAATCCCTTCCCATGTGTTCAAATTGGGTTGTTTATGTTGTTGAGTTGTAGGCGTTCTTTACATATTCTTGATATTAAGTCAGGGGCACTCAACCCTCATCAGATATATGGTTTTCAAATATTGTTTCTCATTCTTTAGGTTGTCTGTCACTTTGACAAATTCTGATTTAGCTATTTTTCATTTTGTTGCTTATGGTTTTGGTGTTGTAGCTAAGAATGCATTACCAAATGCAAGGTCATGGAGATGTATCCCTCTGTGCTTTGTCTTGGCTATGTCTGTGGCTTTCTAATATGCACGATGTATTTAAAATGCCTTAATTTCCCCAAGAAACTTTCCCCAGCTTTGGTTCCCCAATTCCCTTGGAATTGATCTCAGGGGCACAAAACCACTGAGCCACATCCCCAGCCCTGTTTTGTGTTTTATTTAGAGACAGGGTCTCACTGAGTTGCTTAGCACCTCTCTTTTGCTGAAGCTGGCTTGGAACTTGCGATCCTCTGCTCTCAGCCTCCCGAGCTGCTGGGATTGCAGGCATGTGCCACTACATCCAGCGTGATTTTCAGAATTAT
This sequence comes from Marmota flaviventris, assembly GCF_047511675.1. Classification (NCBI taxonomy): domain Eukaryota; kingdom Metazoa; phylum Chordata; class Mammalia; order Rodentia; family Sciuridae; genus Marmota; species Marmota flaviventris. Next base: position 40,066,254 of record NC_092518.1, read on the forward strand.
GATAAAATTGGTTCTGTTATTTTTTCTTTCTTTTCAGTGTTTCTGTGGAAGGGCAGAGCACCCACAAGCCCTATACATGATTCTGATTTAAGCTCTAGTTGAGAATATGTGGTCTAAAATACCATGTGGTCCTCAAACATGGCTCATCTTCCTGGGGATGCAGCAGGAGCCTTTTTGTGGCACTCTGGCATCTCTATGTCTGGATTCATTGAGAAATACACAACAGGCATCTAGAGTGAACTGACTTCCACTTATAGCTCCCTGTCTTCTTCTCCCCGACAATGGACACTCATGGTCACTCACAATTGCTCTACAGCCCTTACACCAGTGACCTAAGTGAATCACAGTCTAAGTGAAACCAAACAGCTATGGCTGGACACAGATCTTGGCTTAATCCTCTTCTTCAGAGGTAGGGTTACTGGTCTTATTAGCCACGTAAAAGTCCATAGACCCCTAATTCAAAGACTGAAGGAAATTCAAGGGAATCCCAAAGAAATGATTCTCTGGCATAGTAGAAAGAAGTTTCTACTAGTAGAAGTTCAGATAATTGTTCAGCTTGTAAATTACCAGGGTGAGGGCAAACGGGGGGATCTGGTGGGACACTCCACTTGCATGGCAATCATACTCTTTTGAATCAGGTCATATGCTTTCATGGGGACTTTGGCAGTGACTAGTAGAGATTATGAGGAGTTTAAAGCCCCAGCTCTCCCCTACTGTGAACCCAGGTTTCTCACCTCTGGCTGGCCCTTAGTTCTCTTGGCCAATAAGGACTAATTGTCTGCATAAATGGGCTTGAGGGGGTCAAGGAAAGGATAAGCTCTATGAGTCAGCAAAACTCTCTAGCCTCGCTGTCCAGGGACAGGGGTCTCCTTTAGAAGTGTTAGAGATGAAAAGTTTAAACTGCAGTCACCAGACCTATAGGCACGCACCCCCAGCCCCCTGCACTCACGTGATCCCTGAGAGCCCACGTACCACACTCCCCCCACACACATGCTGTGGGCCAAAATGTAGCATGGTTCTACTCTAAAACAACAGCAGCAAAGCATTTATTTCCCAAAAAGGGACAAGGTCACAAGAAAAGGCCTATTAAATAATTAACTAAGTCCATGGAAAAGTCATTTAAAAATACCCCCCATGGAGTTTTAGGACAAATCAACAACTTGGTGAATGTTTGGTTACAGTTTATAGCTCCTTCTGTTGCCCTTGATACACTACTGTGGGTTTTCAGCCTCCTTTGCCAATCTTGCTCAGCACTAGAGGTACAAAGATTAAAGTCCAGATATGTGAGTGGATTGGGCCTATTTGCAGCTTGATATGTGGGCTCTTATGAGCCCAGTGAACCCCTGTGCTGATTTTTGTCAGCAGTTACCCTGGCAAAGAGAGAAGGAACTATGCCAGTCAAGAAAACACAGTCTTTGTCAAGTGTCCATAGATGAAACTTTATTATGTGTGATACTGGGGATTGAACCCAGGGGCGCTTTATCACTGGGCTACTTTCAGTGGCTTTTTTATGTTTTATTTTGGTACTGAGGATCAAACCCAGGGGTGCTCTAATCATGAGATATATCCCAGCTCTTCTTATTTTTGAGACAGGTTGTTGCTAAGTTGCTGAGATTAGTCTTGAACTTGAAATCCTCCTGCCTTCCAAGTCACTGGGATTATAGACCTCTGGCACCATACCTGGCCAGAGCTGAAATTTCATAGGGGGAACAAGTTGGGAGAGTCAAAACATCAAACAGGAAATAGTGAAGGCACCCAGAGGTCAGCAATAGTAGAAACCTGCCTACTACCCCTAAGGGCTGTGAGAAGACACGGAGGAAGTAATGTTATTTTAGTTCAGGTGCCAATTTCGTCATAGAGGCTGCCAGGTAGAGGGCATACATTGGAGGGAGGGCTTGTTAGCAGAAACTAGATCTCAGGAGGGTGTCCAATTAGAGATGCCACTTGAATTAAAGGACACTGCTAGATATCTTTTGTAGTTGTTCAGCCAGCATCCATTCCTACTTCTTTTTATTCCTACACCATGATTTTCCTTTCTAGGGCTTTGCCACTTTTACATTTGGTACAATTTTGGTGGTACTGCCAATTAAGATGCTTTAGCCAATCCTAACCAGGTCATGGGTGGGCGGGTAATACTAAATATGCCAACCACATCCTCTCAGGATTTCAATCTGGAGCACCAAGACAGAAAATAGTCGAACAGTTTCAGCCATATTGTGGTACCTTGAAAAGACCATGCACTCCAATCCTATATACCTAGACTCTCAGAAATACTCCAGTTCATATTTAATTCTTCCCAAGGCCTCTTTAATACTTCCATTAAATTCCTTCATTCATCCAAGTTTACTTAAGTCTGACAATTTTTAACGACAATGCCTACCATCCCCCCATATACCAAGTCTTTGTTTCCAATCCTCAGAACATCCACCTTCCATGCCTTCTTGGTGTTAAGAATGTGTACTCATCCTTCAATACCAAATCCAAGTGTTAAGTCTTCTGTGAAAGTGTTTCCAATCCCCTTCTTCGCCAAGAAAATTCAGTTGCTTATCTCCTCTGGCTTCCCATAATACTACATAATATCTCTCTTTCAGCACTTATCATAATATCTGATTATCCATTACTTGTCAAGTAATGGATAATCAGATATTATGATAAGTGAGGTCCCAGATATTATGATAAGTGAGGTCCTTGATTAAAAGAGCATTTATATGAGCCAGGTGCAGTGTTGCACCCCTGTAATCCCAGCAGCTTGGTAGGGTGAGACAGGAGGACTGCAAGTTCAAAGCCAGCCTCAGCAAAAGTGAGGTACTAAGCAATTCAGTGCTGAGAGCCATAGCCAAGTAGGAATGACGCATGGCATTTTTGGTTGAAAGGTTACACCAGCAAGCCATTGAGATGATAATGATTATGTTAAGATGTGCATTCAATTGGAGATTAGACCCCTGCTGTCCACCTAGGCCTGCTACTTTGGAGCTCTCTTGGGACTCCTGGAGAGTTCCCATTGGTTGGGGAAGTGTGGTAGGAGGGAATTCCAGAGGAGGGATTTCCTGTTGGTGTAGTGTGTGGCATTCGCGGGAATTTTGGAAATAAAGTTTGTTCCTGCTGGAGTGGCTCTTGATTTTGTGCCCAGCCAGACTGCAGCAATTCAGTGAGACCCTATCTCTAAATAAAATACAAATGGGGCTGGGAATGAGACTCAGTGGTTGAATTCCCTGAGCTCCATCCCCAGTACCAAAAAAACAAAACAAAACAAAACAAAAAAACCTTTACATGAATGTATGAATTGATAACCCTGACAGTATATTTTCACTCAATTATAGTGAAAACCAAAGTTCTTTCCTTCCTTGCATTTAAAAGTGTTCGAAGCTCATTGTTATACAAGCTTAAAGGGTAGAAATAAATCCAACATAAGCCCTCAATAAGAAGGACTACAAAGAGATGCTTTTATAAAGACAAAATAGAAACTAGAAGAAAGTATGGAAGGGAGGAGACAGAATGTAAAGAGGTCAGGAGGAGTAACAGCCAATTACAGAGCTGTACAAGGAAATACCATTTGGGGTGCAGAGATATGGAGAGAGTTCTTAGTGTTCCCCTTGAGATAGATTCCTTAGAGATGTAAGGAAGCTGAGTCCAGAGGTACATTGGTAAATATTTGACAATCAGCTCTTTGGGGCAGGTTGTTCCCCTCTAAGGGGAAGGCCTTAATCTGTAACATTTCCCCCTTTACTTTTTGTAAATAATCCCACCATGGCCAATTTCAAGCTACCAATTAGTATCACTGAATGCAGAGTTAAGAAGAGACACTCTGTACTATTCTATTATCTAGGATTTCCACCATGCAGATAAAACAGAGATAATTTTAAAATGATAGATAATAGTGTAGTAAACCAAAATGATAAGTAATTATTACCTTAATTTAATCATAAGTTTATATATGTTCATTTTGAATGATGGTTATGTTCAACACCTTCCTTGCAAACTTCCTAAAATTTTAATTATCAGCTCTTGAGAGTGGGTGAGAGCCAGTAGTATATCACTGTAGGGAGCCCTATCCCTGGGCTGCCTGTCAAGTCAGGAGCTGCCCACAGAGGCAGAGGTATACCAAGGTGAGATAAGGATTACTGGCCAATTTTAGTGTAATATAATGCACAGAGTCTCCAGGTCTGCTAGGTGACATGGTTCCCAGGAGAGAAACTATACTTGGTAGGTTTAAATACTAGATAGTTCTAACGTAGAACACTTCAGGTTTATCATTCCCATTGCTGGAAATTGTCTTTGAAATTAAGATTGATCGTTAGAAAAATAACTTCTGTTAAAAGCATCCATTGACTATCCCTAGACTTCCATGTATTTATATAGCTATGTTGAGAGCTCTGTTCTCTGAAGTTTGTTCAATGAACAGCTTGGCTTTTGGTCCTGAACATCCGTTCTTAAATTCTCCTCTTTTACTCACATAAAGAAAATTGACTCTGGTTTAGATTTTATGCATGCAAAAAAGGAGGTACCCATTATAGTTTGCCAGGAAAGCCTCACCTTTGCAAACTGAATTCATCTTTGCAGTGAATTGAATATGGTGGTGGTTTCCTAATTCAGCATATGTTTGGTCTAACTTAATTTTGGGTTGTACCTTCACAGGACCTTTTCAGTGCTGCAAAGAACAAAGAGGAAATACAGCTGAATACCTGGTATTATATTCCTAGTACATGCTTAGCACACTACATACATCATCTTAGTTCTTATTTTATTTGTTTTTTAGTGATAGACAATAATATATTGACATATTTGTACAATCATGAAGTGTGTCTTATTCTAATTAGGATCCCAGGCTTGTGGAGATTCACTGTGCTGCATTCATATATGTCCATAGGAGACTATCATGCTAAGTGAAATAAGTCACTCCCAAAAAGCCAAAGGTTGAATCTTCTCTATGATATGCAGATACTAACATATAACAGGGGAGAGGGAAGAATAAGAAGTTAGTTGTTTTAGACAAAGGGGAATGAAGGGAAGGGGTGAGGGACAGGAATAGGAAAGACAGTAGAATGAATCTCACTTTCCAATGTACCTGTGTGGATACATCATTGCCGCAGTCTGGCTGGGCACAATCAGGAGCCACTTGTCAAAAGAAACTAACTTTATTTTTAGAACCACACACGCCAAACAAAACAGCCTCTCAGGAAAAACCCTCAGAGCCTCAACTGCCACCACCGGCTTTCCACAAGCCTCTCTCTCCCACACAAGCTTCTCTCCACCTCCCCCAATCCTCCTGCTCTTGAGGCCAATTGGCTGGGTCACGTGGGCGGAGCCAAAAAAGTCCCCCAATGAGCAGCTCCGTGGTCTGAAAGGGCAGGGAAACAGCCCAATGAGCATCACCGCAGAGGAGCCAATCAGCTAGATGTTGCTGGGGCCACTGTGAGCCAATCATCAGCCGGCAGCTGGAAGTTTGCTGGGGCCCCTTCGGCTGTGGCCCCTTCCGCTGTGGTTCTCAACATCTCCCCCTCTCTGTTTAAACAAAAAGCATGTGGCTTAGGGACCGTGCCTGCCTTAGGTTGTCCAATAGTACATATGGTCCTTACCCGTTAGGTTGGTACCATTGCAATTGGATCTTACCCGTCACTTTCTACCGGTCCAGTACAGCCACACCTGTGGAGAGGTCTTTGTACCAGTGGGGGGGTAAGGTTCTTAGCCTCACCTCTGTTGGACCCCAAATTTTAGCTGGACGATCATGACAAGCAGAAGGGAGGAAGATACACCAAGCCAATTGACGGCTCCTTTTGGAAAAATTGTACCACCGATGACATCATCAGCAAAAATACCCCAACACTACCACAAGTCGCTGCACCAACAGATAGTTCACAATGCATATAGGTGAGTTCACAATGTGTCCAGGCAAGTTCTGCAAGCAGTTCAGTGATGGCTATTGAAGAAGCTGTAGATTGGTTTTATCTTTGACTTCACCAGCACTGGGATGAAGATAGGAATTCTAACATTACAGAAGGCACTAAAAGAAAACGATTTTCTTAACAATTTACATTGTCTTCACCGGCACTGGGATGAAGATAGGAATTCTGGCAATAATGGCTAAAGAAAAAATTATGTAACATTACAAAAGGCACTAAAAGAAAACAATTTTCTTAACAATTTACATTATCTTTAAGAGAATTATTAAATATAATGAAAAGGAAAGGTAAAAGTAAACAAACAGATCTGTTAACCTCCTTTTTTGTTTACATATTAAAACAATCCTCAACAGTTGTTTACCCAATTTAAATTAAACCATATAAATCACGTGATAAAAAAATATTTGGATCCATTTTATCATGAACGCTCATCATATACGATATATGGACATACGTACATTCAAACATATAACACAAAACACAAGTGTGCACACTAATACATAGAACACATAACATTATAGTAAAGGCCTTATAACATTTTACAGGTGAAATCTCCATTGCAATGTTTAAAAACTCTATAGTCAAAAAATAGAACTGATCAGCAAAACATTAACCTAGGTCTGTATGAGCTCAAAAAACAAAATAGAACTTCATGATATGGCAAAAGGCAATAATAAAATAGATATTGAAAAAAGCATCCTGGTTCTGTTGCAGATGTAAGAATAGCCAAACTGGAGTTTTGGATATCAGTTGTTATGGATTTGAGCCAAATCATCTTTTTTTTGGTCTGTAGAAATCGCTTTAGTTAATCTTTCTGGAATCCAAATCGGCTGCTGTTCTCCCTGTGGACAGACCCCCGACTCCAGACAATCACTGGGTCAGGACCTTGGTTAATCTCTCTGGAATCCAAATCGGCTGCTGTTCTCCCTGTGGAAACACACAAACAGACCCCCGACTCCAGACAATTACTGGGTCAGGACCTTTCCATTGTCCTGTTAGAATATCCTTCCAAAGTACCTTGGGCTTATGCACATTTTTTGGACACATATGCCTTTCCGCAGCACTAAGTCCTGATGAATCCAAATTTAAAAAGTTTAGAGTAAAAAGGGTTATTTTAAGTTTATCTTTGGGGAATATATACCCCTTCCCAATTCCTTCTTTTTGCTTTAATAAGTACATTTTAATAGTTTGATGAGCTCTTTCAACTATGCCTTGTCCCTGTGGATTGTATGGGATTCCTGTTATATGAGTAATGCCAAATGTTGAGCAAAATTGTTTAAAAGAGGTAGAAGTATAACCAGGGGCATTATCTGTTTTTAACTGTTTTGGAACACCCACAGTGGCAAAATTTTGTAAGCAATGAGCTATAACATCTTTAGTTTTTTCTCCGGCATGAAGGGAGCCCATCAAAAATCCAGAAGAAGTATCAACTGTAACATGCAAATATTTTAATTTTCCAAATTCTGGCAAGTGTGTGACGTCCATCTGCCAAATATGGTTAGGTATCAATCCTCTAGGATTGACTCCAAGATTAACTTGTGGTAAAAAGGTCACACAATTTTGACATTGTTTTATTATTTGTCTAGCTTGTTCCTTAGTTATTTTAAAACGCTTTTGTAAAGTATTAGCATTGACATGGAACTTTTTATGAAAATTTATAGCTTCTTCTAGTGTAGAGAAAATATGTATGTCATGTGTAGTTTTATCTGCTAAATCATTGCCCAAACTAAGGGCTCCAGGCAATCCTGTATGTGCCCTGATATGTCCTATAAAGAATGGATCTTTTCTGTCCCAGATTAGACTTTGTATAGTGGAAAGCAAAGAGAAAACAGTAGAAGAAGGGGAAATCCTACCAGCATCTTCAAGAGATACTATAGCATTAACTACATACTGACTATCAGAAAATAAATTAAATACAGAATCTTTAAACATCACAAAAGCTTGTAAAACTGCATTAAGCTCTACCTTTTGAGCTGATTGTTTGGGTACTAAAAATGTAAAAGTTTGATCAGGGGTAACTACTGCTGCTGTACCATTATTTGACCCATCAGTGAATATATTTGGGGCATTCATGATAGGTGTTTTTCTTGTCATTTTTGGAAAAATTACAGGATGCAATGACCAAAAAGACAATAAAGTATTAGATGGTAAGTGGTTATCAAATGAAACATTAGATTTGCACATGATTATTGCCCAAGTATTTAACTCATTAGCTAACTCATCAATTTGATTCATAGTATATGGAGTAATAATTTTATTGGGAGAAATTCCAAACACTCCCTTTGCTGCTTTTATTCCTTTGAGTATTAATTGTCCTACAGCCTCAGGATACCTAGTAAGAATAGTGTTAGGAGAATAAGATAAATGTATCAATAATAATGGACCTTCTTGCCAAAATACTCCTGTAGGAATATTTTTTGTTGGTAGTACAATAAATAATAAGGGCAAACTTATATCAATTATATCCAAATGCATATTTTCCATATATGTTTCAATGATTTTTAATGCCTTTCTTGCTTCAGGCGTCAACATGCGGGGTGAATTTGGATCTGATGGACCTTTTAGGATATCAAATAAAGGTCCCAACTCTCCTGTTGGTATACCTAAATAAGGCCTTATCCAATTTATGTCTCCTAATAACTTTTGAAAGTCATTAAGTGATTTGAGTTGATCTACTCGTATTTGAATTTTTGGTGGACGGACCATGGTTGAAGATAATAGAACTCCTAAAGAATTAATTGGAAAATTTAATTGTACTTTATCTATTGCTATCTCTAGATTATAATTTTTTAATAAGTTTGTAAGTGTGGCATAACATTCTAGCAATGTGTTTTTATCTTTGTGTGCTAATAATACATCATCCATATAGTGAAATATTTGTAGTTCAGGATTTTGATTTCTAAGTGGCTGGATTACTTTGTTAACATAAATTTGACACATAGTTGGGCTGTTAGCCATCCCTTGAGGGAGTACTTTCCATTCATATCTCTGATCAGGACCTTCATGATTCAGTGCAGGGATAGTAAATGCAAAACGTGGACTATCCTCAGGATGAATTGGAATTGAAAAAAAAACAATCTTTAATATCTACAACTAAAACATACCAGGTTTTTGGCAATGCAGACAACTGAGGAATCCCTGATTGATCAGGTCCCATAATAACCATCTCATTATTAATGGCTCTTAAATCTTGCAATAATCTCCATTTACCAGATTTCTTTTTGATGATAAAAATGGGAGTATTATGGGGAGATACAGAAGGTTGTATATGTCCTTCTGCTAATTGTTGTTTGACCAGGTCATGGGCTGCTTGTATCTTTTCTTTAGTCAGGGGCCACTGAGGAACCCATACTGGTCTTTCTGATTTCCAAGTAATTTTTATTGTCTCAGTGGCCCTTTCTGAAAATCCAACCCATGTCTTTCTGTTCCTTGATCTATTTGTATTGGTGCTGCTATACCTTGTTCTTGTTTTTCTAATCTTTTTCCTTTCCTAAAACCTTGTCTAGTCATAATAGTGGGTGCATTTTGGTTGATGTTATTTGTTAATGTCAAACCTAATTGATCTAGGACATCTCGTCCCCATAAATTTACGGGAAGATGATCCAATACATATGGCTGTATAGTTCCTTCACATCCTTCAGGATCCTTCCAATCTAATACCATTGCACTTCTATGGGGATTAGTCGCCACTCCTAGGCCTTGAAGCGTTTGAGTGGCTTGTTGTAATGGCCAATGTTTTGGCCATTCTTGACGAGAGATGATGCTAAGGTCTGCACCTGTATCCAGTAGCCCATTAAATTCATGTCCTTAAATATTTAGTTTTAGCATGGGGCGAGAATCTAAATTTAAAGAAAGCATAGCCCAATCTACACCTGTGGAGCCTAATCCCTTGGAACCTCTTTCTACAGTACGACTGGAAAATTTATCATGTAGGCTGGGTATTATTAGTAACTGTGCTATTCTATCTCCTGGTGAAATTACTGATATACCCTTTGGAGAACTGGCTATAATTTTTATTTCACCTTCATAATCGGGATCAATTACCCCAGGACTTATCATAAGTCCTTTTAGAGTAGAAGAGCTGCGTCCCAATAATAAGCCTACTGTTCCTTTGGGAAGAGGTCCTTTCACCCCTGTGGGAATGATTTGAACTCCCATCTCTGGAGTTAGTACTGATCTGGCGGAGGCGCAGATGTCCAACCCTGTGCTCCCTCTGGTTTGTCTGATGAGGGATCTGATCGACAATGTGTCCTGGGCACTACCCTGATGGGGTTGCTGGGTTCCTCCAGTGCTCCGTATATTTGTGGTTTTGGGCCCCGGAGCATTGGGCCCCTCTGTCCATTTTTTGGCAATGGAGCCCGATGCCTTTCTCCACGATATCGTGGATAAACACCTGGTCCTTGTTCGTTTTTTGATAATGGAGTACCCTCTATGGTGGTTTGAGAACGGCATTCATTAGCCCAGTGTCTCCCTCTACGGCATCGTGGGCAAATACCTGGTATTCTACTCCTTTGATACCTAGTTTTGTTAAACCCTCCTCCAATGGGGCAATTCCTTTTAAAATGTCCTGTTTGTTCACAATTGTAGCATGTTCTTGGCCTGGCATCTAAAGCCTGTTTTACTGCAGCTGCCACAATTTGCCCTTGTTCATTAATGTCTTTGGCATCTAAAGCCTGTTTTACTGCAGCTGCCACAACTTGCTCTTGTTCATTAATGTCTCTACATAATTTAATATATGTGTTTAAATCTTCATGTTTCCATGGTCTAATGATATCTCTGCACCAACGATTCGCTTGCTCATAAGCCAGGTGTTTTAGTAATGGCATTGCTTGTTCTGTATTCCCAAAAACTCTGGTAGCTGTTTGAATAAGCCTATCTACAAATTCAGCATAAGGTTCATTAGCTCCTTGTATTACCTTAGATAATTGACCTTGTAAACCTCCATGTCCTTGTAAAGTCTTCCATGCCTTAATTGCATCTACAGCAATTTGTGCATATACACCAGGATCATATGCAATTTGTTGCTGCTGATCCTCATAAGGTCCCTTTCCTAACAACATATCTAGATTTCTCTGAGGATAACCAGCTGCTGCATTTCGCCTAGCCGTCTCCTTGCAAAATTCCTCATTGGCAACCTTCCATAACAGGTATTGTCCTCCATTTAGCACAGCTTTACACATATTAGCCCAATCTGCTGGCGTCATGTTCAAGTTGTTAATGGATTCGACCATGCTTACAGTGAATGGTGCTTGAGGACCATAGGTTGTTACAGCCTCTTTTAGCTGCTTCACTGTTTTGAAATTTAAAACATGGTAAAATCGCTGCCCTCCTGCCTCAAATACAGGGCATGTTAATATTTGAGATCTTGTCTCAGGATCCCAACTATCAACTGCGGGGGTTGGGGACCTCCCAGCATATGGAGGTGGCCTTGTTAGTTGGACACTTACGTCCTCTGGTGATAGAAAGGTGTTAGTAGCAGTCTCCTGTAGAGGTGGTGCTGTTGGTTGGACACTTACACCCTCTGGTGATAGAAAGGTGTTAGTAGCAGTCTCCTGTTGTAACTTTCCCCCTGATGATTTTTTCTGTTTTACACTTTCTTTCTCTGTCTGACTAGCTTGAGAGGCCTTCTCTTTTAGTTGAATCTTTTCCTCTGTCTGACTAACTTGAGAGACTTTCTCTTTTACTTGAATCATTTCCTCTGTCTGACTAACTTGAGAGACCTTCTCTTTTACTTGAATCAATATGTCTTCTCCTTCCTCTACCATTGTCTGAACTGAAGGCTTTGGACTAAGCAAACAAGATACGAACGTCCACAGTGGCAATGTGCCAACTGGCAGAGTCCCTGGGCTTTTCTTTTCTATTCTTTTTAAATCTTCACCATGATGGTTCCATTGTGATATATTTAACAACTCCTCCTTAAAAAGCCATGGGCTACATTTTTGTATTGTATCAACGTATGCCCTGACTGTTCTTGATTTTACTGAGATGCCTCCTTCCTCTAACAATTTACTTAACACTCTTTCAGTTTGTTTTTTACTAATTTCTGATCCCGTATTTCTACTATAATACAACCCAACAAGATGACGCCAAACAAAACCGAGACAGAATGAAATAAAAAGGGAACAACAAAACGTCATTATAGCCTTTCTATCCTCCTGACATGTGCATCCGTCCTTTCTCCTTATCTGTTCCTCAGACGTAAATAATTTTTCCTCAGATGTGAGCGGTTTTTCTTCCGTCTCACTCATCTCCAGGGACAGGCAACTTAAAACAAAAGTGAAGCAAAATAAAAGAGGAATCTTAAAATGGCTACCCATCCTCTCGCCCTGCCCTCAGGGGCGAGCAGTTTCACTTACCCTCAGTCGCTCCCCGTGCGAGCCACCAAATGCCGCAGTCTGGCTGGGCACAATCAGGAGCCACTTGTCAAAAGAAACTAACTTTATTTTTAGAACCACACACGCCTAACAAAACAGCCTCTCAGGAAAAACCCTCAGAGCCTCAACTGTAACCACCGGCTTTCCACAAGCCTCTCTCTCCCACACAAGCTTCTCTCCACCTCCCCCAATCCTCCTGCTCTTGAGGCCAATTGGCTGGGTCACGTGGGCAGTCCCCCAATGAGCAGCTCCGTGGTCTGAAAGGGCAGGGAAACAGCCCAATGAGCATCACCGCAGAGGAGCCAATCAGCTAGATGTTGCTGGGGCCGCTGTAAGCCAATCATCAGCCGGCAGCTGGAAGTTTGCTGGCAGCTGGAAGTTTGCTGGGGCCCCTTCGGCTGTGGCCCCTTCCACTGTGGTTCTCAACACATCATATTATTTAATCCTCAAAAACATTGGGCACAGTTATTTTTCCATTTTAAAATTGAAAAAATCTCAAATGAAGAAGGCAAAGTGAACACCTAGCACCAGACCCCACAGGTTAAGAGAGCAGAGCTGGTATTTGAAGCTGGGTGTTTCCCTGGGAAGGCTGGGCTGAGAGAGAGGGTGGTCTGCCTACAGTGTTAATGGTGAGGGCATGTGCAATTTTGGAGAGTCACTTGGAAATTCTGAACTCAATAAGATTTAAAAGCACAATCCATGGCCTCACCTCCTTATCAAACATATGGCTTATCTTAAGAGAACTTAGAATAAATATTTCTTCTTTAAAGCTGATACTTTAGGGAAACATTTTTTCTTTTCTTCGAGTTGGGGTTTTGCTCTGTTTGCCCAGGCTGTCCTCAAACTCCTGGGCTCAAATGATCCTTCTGCCTTAGCTCCTGAGGACCCAGGGACACAGGCACATACCACTACACATGGCCAAGTCCAATTTTAAAGCAAATCATCGGATACAATTAGACCTCTTTGTTCCCTTTCTCCTATCCTCTTTCCTTTTCCTTGCCGTACTTTGAGAAGGAAACCCTTTCCTGGAAAGTTAGCCCACACTTCTCATCCAGCATCAAAACCCTTTCAGCCTTCATCCCAGGCATCAGCTACAACTCACCTTCCTGTTTCCTATCCCTCTCTTACCAGAATGAACACCTTAAGTGAAGGCACGGGAGTAGGGAGAGAAAGACTGTGTGATCTCTCTAACGTTTCTTTCTTCTTTCCATGAGTGAAAGACAAAATGCCCCACTTACTAGGTTTATGCTAATCATACAAAATTTTATAACCCTTTGTCTGCATAGTTTTGTTTTTGTTTTATTTTTGGTACCAGGGATGGAACCCAGGGGTACTTAACCACTGAGCCCCATCCCCATCCCTTTTAATTAATTTATTTATTTTATTTTGAGACAGGGTCTTGCTAAGTTGCTGAGGCTGGCCTCAAACTTGTGACCCTCCTGCCTCAGTCTCCCGAGTTGTTGGGGTTACAGGCATGCACCACTACACCCTGCTTGGATGGTTTTTCTTGTGTGTGTGTTTCCCCACCTTTACCTATTGGAGTTCACTCTGCATTCCATCCATCCACAAGAGTGCCTCAAGCAGGGACTTGCTTACATACATTTCTGAGGTTACAGCTCAATTTCTTAGCTACTTCCCCCTAGAAAGCCCTGAAGAACTGACATATTTACAAACTGCTCCAGAACATTGAAAGAAGCCATATGTATTCCATTTGAACTAAATAATTTGAATAAAATTTGAACTGAATATTTGACTAGTTTTATTACAGGGCCCCTCTACCTTCCCTTTTATTAGTGTTTCTTCTCTTCCCAGAATCTCCCCCTTTCTGCCGCCCAGAGTCTTTCCCTTCTGCAGCCCTACTGGGTGCCCAGGTCCTCCCTCCTCCCACCCTGACATGAAACAAAACTGGCTGGAGGCATGTAGACCAGTGGCCACTAGTGCTAAACCCTGGCTCCATGACGGAATCCCCCAGGGACTTTGAAAAATCAATTGTCTAGGAAGGGGCTTGGGCATCAATATTGCTTCATAGCTTCCTAGATGGTGACTCCAGTCCTATTCTCTGGGCCTATCTTCCCCGACTGCACCCATTCCCCTATCAAAATGTATACTTACCTATCAATTACTTGGGGAAAGATATAATAAATTCACCTGCAGTAAGGCATTCATAACTGATAGAAGTTGAACATGTTAACTGTGGATGGGATTTTCATTTTGATTGCAGGTTTTTTATTAGTGCATTATAGTCCTACATAATGGTAGAGTTCACTTTTATATATTCATAAATGCACTTAACATAATTTGGTATGTGCTTGTATGAGTATATCACAATGAATTCTATTTTTATGTCTAACTCTAATGCACCAATTTCAACAACAATAAATAAATAGAAGGAAGATCAATAGAATAGATGAGAGTATGGGGAGAGGGAGCAGGGAAGGAAAGGGGAAGTACTGGGGACTGATTTATTATGATTTGAAAAATTAAAGGAAATTCTTTTTAAAAACAAATTTGACTTAAGGCTCTCAATTGGTTTTGCTTTTTTTTGAAATATTTATATTTTAGTTGTAGTTAGACACAATACCTTTATTTAACTTATTTATTATTTTGTGGTGCTGAAAATCGAACCCAGGGCCCTGCACGTGCTAGGCGAGCACTTTGCCGCTGAGCCACAACCCCAGCCCCCCCCACCCCCCGCCCCGAAAGGAAATTCTTAAGGCAGAAATTCAGGCATGGGAGGATATAGTTGGATTGAAAGTTTCCCAGACCCCAATTCAATCAATGTCAATCATCATTTTGTAGTGCTAATAATAATAATTTATTTGTAATATATCACACATTTGTAAAACATCAGCCTCCTTTTTTTGTTTTAGCTTTTAATGGATGTGTGTGTGCATATACCTATAATTCCAGCCATGATTCTGTAGACTCTCTATTACTTCCACCAAAAGAGAAAGTCCCAATTCACAAATTTAAGTTGTTGGGAATGGCAGAAAGGTTTTGTTGCCTTTGGCAGATAGTCTTGGATATTTATATTCAAATAGAACATTAACTAGAAAATGTAGAACAATTTCCACCAAAGACTACTTTTGACACTTTGTCAGATATGAAGATGATAAACATTTCACACTTACAAGCTGAAAGGTTGAAATGTTTCAATTTGGAAGATACTAGCAAATGGATCTAATCTTTTATTTGGTTGTATTCAGCTCTGAAAGGCATTTTTCCCCATTTCATTTCAGCAAATGGATGTGGTTTTAAAATATGCCATTTTTTTCTCTGATAAGGGAAAAAAATCACTAAGTCAAACTCTTGGTGATTAAACCATTTGTACCACATTTAAGTTACTCAAGTAAATCCTCATATCATTTAATATTTAAGCCCTGAAGTGATAGGCTCAGGCTGTTTAAATGTAGAATATATTGCCAAAATATCTCTTGAGCATTTCAATTGAATTCATACAGATGATTTTTTTATGGTGTTATCACTGTTATGAAGAAATACTTTATGTTCCACTGTCAAAAAACTTGGGGGAATATCTTTTCCTTGCTAGTCCTCATAAATCAGTGTAGAAAGATAGACTTATTTGTTGAAACACATGACTAAACTAGTCAGGGTTTAGTCATTCCAGGTGAATTGGGCTGGCATGAAATAATCACAAAGAGACAGAGAAAAACCTTTTTTTGGGGTTCTATGACAGCTCCTCTGACCCAGCTCCCACAAAGGAGGCAAGGCAGGCAAGAAAGAGACAGAGCATGCCTCGAACCTGGGTTTTATTGAGGGAGGCTGTTCCATGGAATATTCTATTTCCAAAAGGGCAAAGGAGTAGGATTACAAAGAAATAGGTGAGTGTAACTCAACCCCAACAGGTGATGTCTACTCCTGGAGCCATGCCTTGTTATCCGAGCTGGGGTAATGCCCAAGTTACTGCAAAGTGCCAGACCTAAGGCAATAATTGTTCAGAACCCTGGTGCATCAGGACTTAAAGGCGTATGCATCCAGGGCAGCTCCCAACATATTCCCCCTTTCTTAATGTAAAAAAAGGTAACTGGGGAATTATGTCTTCCAGTCACTGGATTTTTGGTGTGAGGTCATCATAACCTACTATTGAGACACAAAAGGAATTAGTAGAAAACATATTAAGAACATACCATATAGAATGTTTCAACATATTTAGGATTAGAGTCATTTAATTAACTTTGGAAGATTCAGGTTATTGTTGTTACTCTGCCAAAGACTCATCAGAAGATTCTTAATCTTTTCCCAGTTTTATTGGGAAGCATTGTGTAACACAGACATTTTTATTTGGCATGGCATTCAAGCCTTTCCACAAACCATAGAGCAGAGGGCTCATTTGTGTCAGTCATTACAGTGGCTTCTAGAGCATTTTAACTTAGTTTTAATCCTTCCATAAGCACTTAACTGACTATGAAGAATTTTGGAAGTAATATGAAAATCCATATGTTGTAAGTTTTAAAACATAGCCATAAAGGCTGTAATTGTAGAAACAATGAGTAATATTTTGAATAGTCCCTTCAAGGATCATGAGATCAAGAACTTGCCTAGGTCTGATTAATTGGCATGCACCTGTTTCAAGCCTTGAACATTAACTTCAGCATGCTAGCATAGGACAAAGGAACATTGATGGAGGATCAATGTCCTTTTCCTCTACTATAACTAGTGATAAAATTAGGCAAGTTGTACCTTTTATAGTTTATAGGATATTTAACCATCCTTTCTCTCAATTCTCACATTTAAGGAGTCTTTTAGGTCTGTCAGTAATGTAAATATTCTGAAGGCAGAAGTGAAACATCAAAACATCCTTTTGGGTGCCATCTCGCTGAGGGTTAAGGTTTTTAGGAATTATGGCATCCTCATGTAATTCTTGGAGACCAGCCTAAAACATATCCAACATTTCTAGACACTTTATGTTACACTGACAAGACGTTTGACAATTCCTCCACTTAGGTAAGATGCCAATTTCTATTGTAGAATGATTAGGGCAATAATACATTGGTGGATATTTTATGCAAATAACTGGCCTGTATAGGAAAGTTCTATTTCAACAATCTTTCTATCTTGACAATTGTCCATATATATAGTCTTAATTTCTAAGGACCAGCATGATTGGCTGGTTTAGGTTTCTCATATGTTGTTCTTTTCTCAAAAGATACTCCCAGACATCCTGCTTACCATAGGATCAACATATAGATATAACTGGCCATTATAGTCAGTGCAATTAATCTAGTTACATGGGTGGACTTTCCAGTCCACACTGCAATGCACATTAATGGTGGACTTAAGAGACGGGTCCACAGAATTCTCTTCGTAATTTTTACTCATGTGACAAGCTCGTGCAGCTGCATGGTTGTAAACTCTGCAGCTGGGAGATTACCTTGCCTATGTCACGGTTTTCAACCTTTTCATGATGACTGGTTTAAACTATGTCTTTTGAAATTTGATTTAACTTACTAAATCATGTTCACCAGCAGTAAGACTCTCAGTATCACAATTAAGAAAAAAAATTTAAAAATATTTTGTAAGATCTCTTATGTATGTGTCTGTGGAGTCCTGTTTCCTCCCATTTTAAATATATTAACATTGAATGAAATGCTATCATAAGTCATAATATCATTAGTTTAATTATACACAATAATACAAGCATTTAAATAATAAGAAAAGATTTATTATCTCTAGCTAGCCATGAGACTTGACAAAAGTTACTTAAAGGGACTAAGGCAAATAGAAACTTAGTCTTTATTAATTATATGACTTGATTTTGACTTTTATAGGATTATCAAAAATGGAAAATATAATAAGTTGTATATAAAAATTTTGTATTGAAATTTAGCTTTAGATTAACTTAAATAATTATCTTAATTTGGGATGAGGCTAGTGACAGAGTTTTTATTGTAGAAGCTGTGGCCTTTACTAGGGCCTTTAGTAGAAGCTGTGGCCTTTACTAGATGTAATTATATATACATCTAGCCAAAGTAGGGAGTACATACGCTAAATAAGCTTAGAGAAGATTTTTTTAACATTAACAAAGAATGAAATAGAGAAATGAATAGTGTTTTATCTATGAATCCATGAAAAACTGTCATTATTGTTATCAAACTTAGTGTTGACCTAAGTAGGGGGAGTGAATATCTCAAATATTAATGGATAAAGATAAGTTAACAGTTTTGTTTAAGACAGTGATCTAACTTAAAATTTTATAGGATATTAGGCTAGCAATGAAATTTTGAGGGGTTTATGTCAAAATAATCTTTGTGTATAAGAATCAAAGTATGAGCATCCTTAATAACTTTATTTAATGTAGTGAAATTAGCTCAAATAATTATGTATAATTTATGGTTCTTTAAGTTTCAAAAATATCAATGTATGGAGGGCATTCTCATATTATTAAAGTTGAAAAAAGGTCTATCATGTTAAATTTCTTCTTGAAATTAGCTATCGGCTGTTGAGCTGATTTATTTAGGGCTGTCTGTCTAATATTTTAGGGGTAACTATTTTTAGGGTTATTTTCCTCAGTAACAAATTGTTGACAGGAGCTTGAAGTAAGGCCTTGTTTCAATGTTTAGAGACTTCCAAAATCTGTTTTTAACTTAGAAGAGGAGTAAAATTTTTAGCTAGGAAGCTTATTTTTCTTGGGGGAAGATTAGCATTTTAATCTTTCTGTCTATATGTTTTTCTTTCTTTTTCTTCATTTGGGCTCCATTTAACTATGCTATAACATCACAACTTGGCTAGGACTATGTTAACCTTTGCAAATGCCTTGGAATGTCTAGGGTTAACTAGATGATAAACTCATCTTTTGAAAATGGGTGGCCCCCTATAAGTTTAGGTGCTGTATGTACTGTCTCTTTAAGTCCCTCCATGAAAATAGTAGGATTTTTTCTAAAGGCTTACTAAAAAAAATTTTTTTTTAGGCATTTTGTTTAGCTGTTGGATATCTGTTTTGGGGAGTTGTCTGTGCTCCATACAGATTATTAGTTTTTTTCCTATTCTGTTTTATTGGGACATGGTTAAGATAAATCTCTTTTAAAACTGTTTTTTAAGATGGCTCTCTATTTTAAAGTTTAGCTAAGTATCTCTCTAGATAAGGTTAGACATCTGGCATAAATTTTGAAATATTACAATACATGAATTTGAGTCTCGGAAAACTCCCTGAATTTGTTTTAGTTTGAGAGGTTCCCTTTGATCTTTCTTTCTAGTAGGTAATTTTTAAGGCCTTCTTTGATGATAGTAGTTGTGGCTAGATATGAAAATGAGATATCTTTCATTGATCATTGTAATTTCCCAGCATATAGACTAGCTGATCCCTCCTAACAATTTAAAAAGAACCCTTAATCTCTTTTTGAGTGAAGGTCTCAAAATATCTCTATATCTCAGAATATCATCTCTTAATTGTCTTTAAAAATATGATTAAGGTTACTTCCCAGTGTAGGTAGTAGTATGTAAGTCTTACCATATTTTTTATGGATAATAGATCCAGTGAGAGAACTTATACAATATCAATGAATTTCCAACAAATTTTGCAACTTTTATTGTTCAAAACTAATGTACCACTTTAATTTGGAGAACACCAGTCCTAATAAAATGTTATCCTAAATCCCATAAACATCCAACAAATAGAAGTAATATGCAAGAATCAGCAGTGTCTTTGAATCAATCAAATTTAGTCTCCAAGGAGAAGTGTCAAAATGGAGTTTAAGTCAGCATTTTAAAATATTTATTGTTTAATAAAGGTTGTGAGTTTATTCACTAAAATTAACCCTTGTCTTAAACATTAAGAATCAGTAGACAAATAAAGACCTTACTTAATGGAAATAAACTTAAAATTTTAATAGGTCTTTTTTTTTAAAGAAAGAGAATTTTTTAATATTTATTTTTTAGTTTTTGGTGGACACAACATCTTTATTTTTATGTGGTGCTGAGGATCGAACCCAGTGCCCTGCGCATGCCAGGCGAGCACACTACCACTTGAGCCACATCCCCAGCCCTTTAATAGGTCTTTATCATGTCAAAATATGGACAAAATCTTGGTTCATATTAGTATAATAAAATCAGCTGGAAAAGTCTGAAATATCCTAGAATTAATCAGTTGAAATTATTATAGTCAGTTAAGTTATAAATAAATTTGTTTCTCAATTATGTTAACTTTCTATATCATCTGTCTAGATAACAATATAAGGATTGCCTTACTTAGGAAAATTCTTTTATCATTAAAGTCTAGAATATAAAGATCTTGTTTTATTGAAAGGTGATTTCTTTCTTCTTCTTAGCACTTCCAATGTGTGCTTCCTCTCTGTGGAAGTATCTTCTTTTCCTTTTCTAGAATTTTTTTCTTTTAGTTATACTTTGGAACAATTTCTGTAAATCTTAGAATCTAAACAAATTATTGTACCTTCATAAGAAGAAGTATCTCAATGAAAATGTAGTTAAAGCCCTTAGACATTTTTGTTGACAGAATCATATCTGGTTTATCATCTTATAAAAGTTTGTACAATAATTTGAGAATTAGAGATTACTTGATGGTTGTATTATCTCTTGAAAGAAAATTTTGTATAATAAAATACATTTATCTCAAATATCTGTAACTATAAAAGGCAGAGCATCAGATAAATGCACATATAAGAAATATAAGTTATGTGTTTTCTGTTGAAGGAAAATGATTAGAAAGCAAGTAGATATATATTAAATAAACAATTAGGCATATATGTTAAATTTTCTATGAATTAAGGACTATAGATTACCCAATAACTGGAAAAACATGCTTTAAGAATAAAGGGACAACATACTATTATACAACCATGGAATTTTAAAATAAGCCCCATCAAGCCATGTGGCTCTTAAAAGTATTTGGATCCATTTATTTTACCTTGGATTAGTAATGCACTTTTTATATTTGTGATGTCATGCAATGTGGTTAAAATAAATGTGGTTAAAATAAAATCCGTGTGTATACATTTATTTATTTATTTTTGTAATTATATAGTAAGGAATGAGAAGAATAAGGATTTCTCAGTCATCACAGGAACATTGTGAGAAAATTGTCTTAGGTTGGCGGCTTTTGTTCCTGTAATGAGCAAAATCCATCCTCATAATCTCCAAAATTAAAAAGGAAAATACAAAGAAGCATATGATACCTCTCATCAATGAGACATTATTTAGTAACACAACCATAGAGAAGAAAAGGAAGGATTTTAAAGGTAGCTGTTGAGGGATAAAAAATCACGTTATTTAGGTTTGAGAACAAGTCAGGCTTAGGGCTGCAAGGTAGAAGCCTGTGGAATTAGATTTTGCCTGAAAAAGATATCTTTTGTTAGTATTTACAGGCAGGCGTTGTTAAAAATGCAGGCTCTGTGTAGCTTTGGTAGTAGAACTGTGTGAAACAGGAAGTATAGGTTAGTGGCAGGGAGGCGGGACTAGAAGCCCTGTCTGAGTGACAGTGGTAAGACCAATGGAAAGTCTGCAAAAAAGCAGGAGGATGGATCAGGAAGCCAGCTCGGCCAGGCTGCTCAGTTACCATGGTGATAGAACAGCTTGGATCTGGTGGGCGTGGCCACTGTGACAAGCTGCCTGGTTCCATTGTCTGGGACAAAGGCCCAGAGCTTCCCTAGTGGGTTGCACTCTTTTGATTTGTCTGCATTCCTTCCCGGGGAAGGATCCTATGGGTGGGCAGTGGCTTGCCTTGTCTCTGTGACGTGACCTGTGCTGGTATTAGCACTCTCATAGTTAATGGACTGTTTCCCTGTATCTTCCCCTTGCAGTGTGTCTTCTCCCATCTTTTGTATTTTCCCTTCGCAGTGTGTGGGCGCTTTATATATATATATATATTTTTTTAGATTTTTTTTTAAATTTCTATATAACAGTGGAATGCATTACAATTCTTATTACATATATAGAGCACATTTTTCATATCTCTGATTGTATACATAGTATATTCACACCAATTCATGGCTTCATACATGTACTTTGGATAATAATGATCATCACATTCAACCATCATTAATTATCCCATGCCCCCTCCCTTCCCCTCCCACCTTTTTGCCCTATCTAGAGTTCATCTCT
Organism: Marmota flaviventris; assembly: GCF_047511675.1. Lineage (NCBI taxonomy): Eukaryota > Metazoa > Chordata > Mammalia > Rodentia > Sciuridae > Marmota > Marmota flaviventris. Next base: position 40,088,602 of record NC_092518.1, read on the forward strand.
TCCTCTCATGCTCTCTCTCCCTATCCCACTATGAATCAGCCTCCTTATATCAAAGAAAACATTCGGCAATTGGTGTTTTGGGATTGGCTAACTTCACTTAGCATTATCTTCTCTAACTCCATCTATTTACCTGCAAATACCATGATTTTATTCTCTCTTAGTGCTGAGTAATATTCCATTGTGTATAAATGCCACATTTTTTTTTATCCATTTATCTATTGAAGGGCATCTAGGTTGGTTCCACAATTTACATATTGTGAATTGTGCTGCTATAAACATTGATGTGGCTGTGTCCCTGTAGTATGCTGTTTTTAAGTCCTTTGGGTATAGATCGAGGAGAGGGATAACTGGGTCAAATGGTCGTTCCATTCCCAGGTTTCCAAGAAATCTCTATACTGCTTTCCATATTGGCTGCACCAATTTGCAGTCCCACCAGCAGTGTATGAGTGTACCTTTTCCCCCACATCCTTGCCAACACTTATTGTTGTTTGTATGCATAATAGCTGCCATTCTGACTGGAGTGAGATGAAATCTTAGAGTGGTTTTGATTTACATTTCTTTAATTGCTAGTGGTGATGAACATTTTTTCATGTGTTTATTGATTGTACATCATCTTCTGAGAAGTGTCTGTTCAGGTCCTTGGCCAATTTATTGATTGGGTTACTTGGGTTTTGGTGTCTTTGAGTTCTTCATATACTGTAGTGATTAGTGCTCGCTTTAAAAGTGAGTTTTAATTGCAGATGCCGGCGTTACTATCAGATCTTAAGGCAGTCTGCAATTGGCATCCAGGTCAGGGTGTTTAAGGGTTAAAAGTACTGCTGGAGGGGTGGGGGGTGGAGGTGGAGGTCTAGTTATGGACCCCATAGCGAACAGAGGCTAGTCTTGTAGGACAATAATGTAGTGAAGAGGCTCAATATAAATTGTTTGACCACCTTTAAAAAACATCAGAAAAAAATCTGCCTCTCTAGAAGTAGAAAATCCCTCATATTAAATCTCACCATGAAAAATTTTTCCTTTTTCCTCTCACTCTCCAAACATTGATTTCTAGCATATGAATTCCCTCCTGCCAAAATCTTTACCTAATATTTTGAAATATAAAAAATTCACAAAACAATCAAAAAATCCACAAAAGTGCTTTTCCCATGGGAGAGGACTGAACTTAGCAATGTATTCCATTAATCACCTCAATAATTGTTTACATTTATTTATGATCTCTAGAATTGCAAAAATAAAATTTTTATCTTTCTAAAGATGAAAAATTCCCAGATATTATGAGTTTAATGTTACAAACTTTTCTTCTAATTCACTTATTTTCTACAATTCAACCCACAATACTCTGAAATCCTAAGTGCACTTAACTTCTGGAGAGAAATTCTAAACCCACTAAATTTCTAAAATTCACACTGAACTGCCTGTTCAGGTGCCATTTGTCACAACACATGACTAAACCAGTCAGGGTCACTCAGGGTGAAATGGGCTGGCATGAAATAATCACACAGAGACAGAGAAATACCTTTTTCTTTGGGTTCTGTGACGGCTCCTCTGACCCAGCTCCCACAGAGGAGGCAAGGCAGGCAAGAAAGAGACAGAGCATGCCTCGAACCCTGGTTTTATTGAGGGATGCTGTTCCATGGAATATTCTATTTCCAACAGGGCAAAGGGGTAGGATTACAAAGAAATAGGTGAGTATAACTCAACCCTAGCAGGTGACACTTACTCCTGGAGCCACACCTTGTTATCTTACTGGGATAATGCCCCAGTTACTGTGACCTGGCACTACCCTGCTAGATTGAAGGCAATAATTGTTCGGAACTTTGTTGCATCAGGACTTAAAGGGATCTTAATCCAGGGAAGCTCCTGACACTGTTCTTCATTGCCCATTTCTTCATTTGACATCATGAAAAGATGAACACTCAAATAGAGGTTGTATTATCATACTCCCAATCTTGCCTCTTCTTCAACAGCGAATCAAAGTAATGAGGGCTCTTATGGACCACCCATGTTTCTTTGAAGGTAACTAAGTATAAACTGACATTCAGCACAACATCTTTTACTCATGGGGCTTTAGCATCCTTCCTTGTTACATGCATAGCTGTTGCTTTGTCACGCTGATTTCACCTTGATGTTTTTTTTTCTGATCTTTATCAAACATCACAAAATTATCTTTAAATAGGTAGATGTTATATTCTTTTGTAGGCTGGTTTTTCCATAACAATGGAATAAAAGTTCAGTAGTGATTCTCTTGCATATGTGTATCAAATATTTCAACTGAAAATATGACATAGCATGTTCAAGTTTATAAATTGTTCTTGCACTGTGTCATCCAATGGTATTATACAATATGACAGTAATAAAGAAATTGTGCCCAAACTGCATGCTGAACTTTTACTTAATGTAATATTTACCACAACTTCATAGTTAGTTATAGATTCATAGAAATAGTGTTAGAAACTTGTGGTGGTGCACACCTGTAATTCCAGGGGCTAGAGAGGCTGAGGCAGGATGATCACAAGTTCAAAGCCAGCCTTAGAAGTTTAGTGAGACAGTATCTTAAAATTTAAAAAAAAATTAAAAACCATCTAGGCATATAGTTCAGTGGCAATGCACCCCTGGGTTCCATCTCCAGTACTGCAAAAAAGAAAAAGAAAAATAGTTTTGTTTAATGTCATTGTAGTTTAAGCCTGTTATCTCCCTGTAATAATGATGTTCATCAATTTAGTATGGGAAAGCATATGTTCTTTTTTCTATAGACATTGGGCTGAATAACAGAGATATCATTATTATTTTAAACACATGTACATTACAGAAAAATGGAAAACACAGGTACAGAGAAGAAAGTAAAAAAATCATAGATTATGGATAATTCTTATTTAATTTTTATACATTTTGTATTTTGCAATTGTATATAAAATTTGTAGTCGTAGAAACATTAAACATGCTAAGAGGCTGTTTTTGTATTGGTTTTCATTGAGTAACACTATGTCTTTGACTTTCTAGTCTTATAAAATCAAGATTTCCAATTGCCGAAATAAAAGGGCCCATTGCTCCTGGTATTAATATGTTAATATGATTTGTAATTCTCTAGAGTTGTTCCAGTCTGTGACATGTGGGACTTGAGAAGTTAAAGTGCCAGGGAACAAGAATAGCTTATTTGATGGAAGACCAGTATTTCTTTCCAAATAGCTGATATTAGATAGAATCACCTTTGTTTAACATGTAGGTGTAAGACGAGCCCACTGCTAAAAACACAGAACCTGTCCTAGTATTGGAGGCATCAATTTCTATGACACACAGACAGATTGGACAGAATAAGATGAAGCCATAGGCAAGTGTTTCTATGGGACTCTAAAAACTGCCTGATGAACCCATTTGATAACCTCTCCTCTTTCTTCATAAGGTTGGTCACCAAGGTGTTGAGGGAGTAGAAATGTCATAATCTGATCCCTGAACCCCCTATATATCTGTCATTTACTGTCTGGGCTTTGCCTGTGAGGATTATAATGACCTTGCCTGGTATCTTCTCCACCTATAAGAAAATGAGGAGGGCCAGAGTCTTGGGATTGGGTAAGGGGCAGGAATCAAATGTGTAAGGGGGACAAGAATATACTGAATAAGGCAACTGTCAGAAAATATGCTGTAGTATTTTGAATCTGGACTGTCCCCCCAAATGTGTTAAAGGCTTGGTCACCAGCCTGTGGTGCTATCAGGAAGTGGTGGAACCATAAGGAGGCAGGGCTAAAAAGAAGATAGATCACCAGGGTGTGCCCTTGAAGGGCATTGTGGTGCATCAGTCTCTTCCGCCCTCCCCTCCCCTTCCATCCTGCAATGAGGTGAACAGCTTTGGTGCAGCAATGTTTTGCCTCACCACAGATCCAAAGAGACAGGACCAAGTTCCCATGGACTAAAACCTCTGAAACCATAAGCCAAAATGAATATTTCCTCCTTTAAGTTGATTAGCACAGGTATTTTGTCACAGTATGGAAAACTGACTAATGCGTAAGTCTTCCCTCAAACACCTGTCTGAAAAGTCACATGGCTTAAGGCTGTGAGAACATGCTTTCTTTCCTTTTTACTGGTGATCCAGAATTTTAAAATGGGAATCATTGTCACTAGAAAATATTGTTTGCCTTTTTCTCCCCATGAATTACCCCAAAGTAAAATCAAACTTAAACAAAACACCTCCCACTATTGCCAATAGCAATCTCTCAAACAGGGTCCTCCCAGCCTAAACTGGATTCTGGAACTTTACTTGGAGTAATGTCTGGTTTGTTTGTTTGTTTATTGTTATTTTTGTCTTGGGTACTGGGGATTGAACCCATGGACACTCTACCAGTGAATTACATCCCCAGCTTTTAAAAATTTTTATTTATTTTGAGACAGGGTCTTGCTGAGTTGCCTAGCCAGGGCTAGGACTTGGGATCTTCCTGCTGCAGCCTCCCGAGTAGCTGGAATTACAGATGTGCTCCACCATGCCTGCCTCATGTCTATATTCTTGAACATTATATAAATAACACCTATTCCTTTAGTTATGCATCCATTCAACACATACTTATTTATCTCCCAATATGTACCAAGAAGTATTCTAAGCACATGTAATTGTGCTAAAAAAAGTTTACTTAGAAAGGATTCTTGCCTTGAGAGGGAAGTGAACCAAGACCCTTCAACTCTAATATTTTAGGATTCTATTTAAGGTAATCACACGTTGATTTGTTTTATAAACTACAGCCCCTTGCACTTTATTTATTTATTTATTTGGAAAAAATTCATATTTTGTGTTATTTTGCTTAATCATGAGTTTTCTACTTTACATTCCTTTAGTAAAATTGAAAATGTGTGTGTTTATGTGCAGTTAGAAAAAACATCTTTTAAAATTTTTAATCAATGTGTCATAATTACACATATTTATGTGGTACAAAGTAATAATTTGACACATGTGTACAATATATAATGATCAAACCAGAGTAAATAGCATATCGATCTCATTAAATATTTAAAATTTTAAGAGGCCTCCATGTAATCCCACCCTGTGAATGATTCCCTCCCACAAACTTCCCTGCAAATAAGCATTACAGTGAAATTACCAGTGAGCTGTCAGTCATCCAGGTTTGGAATCTGGATAAGGAGGAGCAAAGTGGTAGCACATGTGGCCTGGCGATGAGCAGAGGGCAGGCGACTTGAGGAAAGGAAAAGGGCGAGGCAGACATTGGTGGTTACAGAAATAGCTGAGTCCTTGGTGAGGCTGCTAGAGATTGAGGAGGTTCCCTGGATCTCAGGAAGTTGCTTCATGTACAGGGATGCCTGTGCGGCAGGAGCAGAAGGAGAAGGGGGCAGGTAGGAGATGAGGTCAGAGAGGGAGGCAGGGGCGGGATCACCCAGGGCCTTGTAAGCCTTGGTAAGGAATTTGCATTTTATTCTAAATTTGGTGAGAAAGGAGTTGATGATTTGTATTCATTCACAACTCTATCAGGACAGTTCTCTAGGCATTCTCCCTGCCTTATCCCTTTATACCTCATTCCAGGAAAAGTAAACTACTCCTCTTCCCATGAAAACACCGGGTAGAAGAAGCATGTCATGTCTTCTTACACCTCTGTGCAGATCTAGTTCCCTATTCCTACAATTCCTTCCTCCTTGTCTTCATCCACCTGGTAAAATGCCCTTTTGGGTGTCACACTGGATTCACCCATCACCTCCTCTGGAAGTTTTCCTTTATTTCTCTGATCAATCTGGGTGTTTTGTAAGTATCTCCTTTATCTTGGGAAGTTAAAATTGGCAATTTATGTGAAGTTCTTGAAGGCCAGGGCAGTATCTGCTTCACATCTGGATCCTCAGCATCTAGCATTCGATCTGGATAAATTAATCCATTTAAATGTTGATGAACATTTCTAAAACAAAAACTAATATTTTGAGAGCACATGTTTTATAAAATATAGCTACTTTATCTCTGATGATACCATAAGCCACATTTTTTTCATTTTTCTGCATGTTTTGCAACTGTTTTATCCTGGTAGAATCATATGGAAATAACATAACCCAAATTAATTATTCCCTGAAAGCACTATGGAGTCTTTTCTAGAGTTGTCAAAGATGACTGCTAATATCTACTTTTAAAAAGTTACAGGTCAATGGGGCTGGAATTGTGGCTCAGTTGTAGAGTGCTTTCCTAGCACAGCAAGGCCCTGGTTTCAATCCTCAGCACCACATAAAAATAAATAAATGAAATAAAGGTATTGTGTCCAACTACAACTAAATTTTTTTTTTTTAAGTTACAGGTCAAATCATCTGTGCCATAATGAACAAAAATTTGGGACCTTAGCCCAGCAGGGTGGCACATGCCTGTAATCCCAGTGACTCGGGAGGCTGAGGCAGAAGGATTACAATTTCAAACCAGCCTCAGCAACTTTGCAAAGCCCTAAGCAACTTAGCAAGACCATGTTTCTAAAGTATAAAAGAGGGCTGGGGATGTGACTCAGTGGTCAAATGCTCCTGGGTTCAATCCCTGATACAAAAAGAAAATTCAGGGCCTTGACTAAGTAGACACATAGCTATAAAATGTAGAACTTATAAGAGAAACTGAAGAAAGTTAGTGAGCAGGGAGCTAGAGGCCAATAGCAATGGCCACGGTGAGTCTTTGGTAGGAATGTCTAGTGAGTAGGAGCAGAATCTGTGGAGCCCTACTACCTGTGTTCGAGTCCTGCCCCTTTACTTACAAGCACTCACTCAACCATTGTGGAGTTTTTTGAGGAAACCCTCAGTTTCCCTGACTGTAAAATAGTAATGATAATATAGTGTCTAGCTTGCAGGACTTTTATTAGGCCTCAATTACCAAATCATGCAAAAGCACTTGATGCCTAACCATACTCAATAAATATAAGCTGTGATGGTGAGGACAAAATGATTATGGTATGTCTGACTACTAATCAATAAAAAGTGGAGCTAATAGGTATGCAGGTAAACAACTGAAGCCAAAAGGCCAGGGCGATCTCTGAGCATCACAGGTATTGACCCTCAAGTTCCCCACTCAACAGACTCATTTATTTATTTGACATATATTGAGCACCTGAAAAGGATCAGGTTCAGCACTAATGATCAATAAGAAAAAAAAAGAGAGTGGAAGGTAATAATGTGTCAAAGGAAAGAGCCAGATGATAGGTCACACTCTGATGTCCTTCCCCAGAGTTCAGGATGTACTGAGGAGCCTCTTTGACGGTCCATAGTTTCTCCAAGTACTAAAGACCTGCTGGAGTGGCAGTGGTGCCAGGTGATAAGAGGTAAGAGTAAGATCAGAAGTCTTAATTGCAAGAAAAGAGGGAGTTCTGAGTGGAGCAGAGTTATGAGTGAATGAGTGAGTTTCCTGGGTCACGCTAGGTTGACCAGATACCATATTCTTTGTGCACGTTGCTTAATGCACTTAAGAGACCAGGATGATCCCAAGTGGTAAGTTGTTGGGTATAAGAATGGAAAGGGTTGTTTTCTTAGGCTCCCCACAAAATAAGGTTTTGATATTCCTAAATAATGATTGCATATAAAGTAAGAAGAAGGGAGTCTGGAAGCAAGCCCAGGTTATTATTCAAACTAGCAGGGACAATGAAGGCATAGGAGGGATGTCTAAATTGGATCATGAATCATGGGGCCCCGTGGATAGTGAGAGCCTGCCTTTGACAGGTAGAGGCACTGTGAAAACGAGGGTGAGACGGAAGTGAGAAAGAAAGGACAGGAAGACGATGGTCCAAATGCCAACTGTGCTGACAGCTTTATCCTCACTCCCAACATGCCTTTGGGTAAGACTGAAACCCTGAAGGGCAGGGAGCAGAGTGACGTGAATGGGCAGAGATGACCCACAATCCTCTGGGAAAACACTACATATGAAGCAAGAAAAACGAGCATAAACACAAAAATAAGTATCACAGGAGCTCAGCCTCACCAGATGTCCCACAAAGCAGGTCACCCTAGTGCAACCAGGCCATGCTGTTTCAAGGCAGCCCAGGGGAAGGAAGGTCTGACTGCTGGGTTGGTGGAAAAGCTTCTTTGAAGCTATCTGAGTTGGGGCTTGAAAGATTGGTGGACTTTCCAGGGAAGGAATAACTCATGGAGACAGGTTTTGAGATAACTTAAATCCAAACTTTGAAGTGTTTTATTCATTGCCAGGTGTAAGGGAGGAGCCCATGTAGAAGATACCTTTTCCTGAGTATTAATCAAATCCCAGGGTTCTAGTTTGCAAGTCTGACATATGACCACCAGGTGGCAGGACCAACTTAGAAATTGCTTATCTCAGCTGCGGCATTCCTTTGCCTACAGCTCCCTCACAAACCAGGAACCTCTTGATTAATATGCAAGGACCAGGTTCAGCTCTCAAGAATGTTTGCAAAATCCTGATCTCCAAGATTGTGCAGGATTTAGTTGCATCCATATTATTTGTGGAGAAGACTGAAGACTGTGATGGTACTCGAAGCACCAACATAGACTCTGAAGTTCCCTAGGCGGGGAGAGCCCACAGAGCCCATGGGATGCAGGTGGAAGCTTCAGGAGAGTAGTAGAGCCTTTCAGTCAAAGTCTTTTGCGTGTTTGGAGCATTGTTTAATCACCTAGAAAGCAGTCTCCTAGGGTACCATTATCACTGGGCATTCACCATACGTATGGTGTCTGGTTAGCAGAGCAGGCAGCAGTGCCATTACCAGCCCCCTATATCCATGGATCATAGAATGTGAGATCTGGACAAGATCTCGTGGATTGGAGTCCTGTCTTTCTGTAGTGGATGCTGTCATGCCTGGTCCAAATCTCCTTTGAGGACTAAAGTACATGTTCTCCTAGCTGCTGGAGGTGCTGCTTAAAGACAGCTCTTTGGGAATTTCCATTCATCTAAGAAGCTGCATTGCCCAAGTCTGCATCCTCAGGTGTGTGTTAGTCAGCTTCATCACTGTGACCAAAATAGCCAACAAGAACAACTTAGAGGAGGAAAAGTTAATTTTGCCTCATGGTTTCAGAGGTCTGAGTCCATGGGTGACTGAGTCCGTTGTTCTGTGTTTGACGTGAGGCAGAATATCATGGTGGAAGGGCCTGGTGGAAGAAAGCTGCTCAAGACAGCCAAGAAGGGGAGCCCAGGAGGGGAGAAAGGGCCAGGACATATATAGTCCAAAGCCACACCCCCAGGGACCTACTTCCTCCAGCCACACTCCACCTTCCTATAGTCACCACCCTTTGTCCATTCAGCAAGTGGATTAATCCACTGGTGAAGTCAAAGCTCTAATCACTGCCCCAAACCTCTACCTGTGAGCCTTGTTGCATTGAGGCAATTTGCTTTCAAAATATGAGTTTTCAGAGGACATTCCAAATCTAAACCATAACACTGAGGATTATGTATCCAATGACCACTTTATAGAGGATTATACAAACCTGCCCTTCTGCCTTCAATATAGAAAGGGCATCCTAATTCCAGAGTTCCCACTGGAACTGTGGAAGTCACCTGAAGCCTTTGTTGAGGCTTGTCACAGTTCCACTTCTCATTCACCCTGTCTACTCTTCTTTCCTTTCCTCAAAAGTGCTCCAGGGAGCATCCCCAAATAATCTTTCTCCATATTAAGCTCTGGCTCTGAGTCAGCTTCCCTGGGGAAACTAATACACTTTGTGTTACTTATGGGGAAATGGATGCAATTTTGAAGGTCATATTTAAAAGGATATTATAATTCTAAGGAGAATAGAATTCAAAAACATGCTGAACATTAAGCGAGCAAGTCCCGAGAGCAGAGATTTGTCTGTCTTCTCTGTGACTATATCCCTATGGCCACCATGTAGTAGGCACTTAATAGATATGTTAAATGGTCAAATAAATGAACATCAACCCTTAGATTGCAGATATAAATAGATTCTTCCTCTGATATCTCCAATAGGAAGTCACTGAGACGAGGCTATATTTCTTGATGTCTGTGGCTAGGGATTTGCTTTTAGAAATACCATAGCTGTCCTCAGGGGAAACATTTCCATCAGTCACCATTAGGAATGGCAGGAAGCTTTGGGATGGCTTGACCAGTGCTCTGCTTGCCTTTGGGTACCTAGATTATATTGACTTCATAAAATTGTCCAATGAGAATAGACACCCAAATCATCTTCATGAACCCTGGCTGGAAGGATACAAATATCAGACCCTATCTGCATTGCTGAGGGCCCTAACAACAGCCAAGAGAAATTAGTTCTGGTTGAATCCTAGTCAGTGCAGAAAGCATTCCTCTGACTCTTAACAGATATTGACCTTGCTGACCCACTCAGCACCGCCGATTTTTTAAAATCCTGGTACCGCTAGAAAAAAGAATGACCTAGGAAAAACAACGACTGAATTAGAGCATATTTGCTGCAATCAGAGATGCTTTTGTTCAATTTTAGTACTGTGATTTTATTAGCAGCATGATCCTGAGCAAGTTACTTAATTTGTCTGCCTCAGTTTCCTCATCTACAAAACAGGTATGAAAATAACAGTATCTCCTGAAAGTTGTGCTGTGAGGATTAAATGAGTAAATGAATGTACTGTGTATAGAATAGTGCCCAGCATGCAGTGCTTTGTAAGACTTCAATTCTACATTTACATGGGGAATTTCATTTTGTCACGTACCAAAGAGAATCTAGGTACTGGATTATGTATCCAAGGAATCTGCAGAGTCCTGGATGCCCTTTGCTTTAGGATTATCTGGTTCTGTGGCTAATATTTGTATAACTGCCTAGTATATGACAAGCTGAAGTTTACAGTTGAAAAAGGAAGCAGATGCCCTATCTTTTTGCCACAATGAGGTCACTGGTACACTGTGTTTGATTACAGATCTGAAAGGTAGAGGGTATTTCTACTTATAGACAGTTTCTTCAATTCTATAAGCACCATTGGAGAAAATTCCACAGCTAAGTCCTTCCTAGCTCTTATTGCAAGAGAAAAGTGTGGAAATTCCACACAATTTGAATATCCCTTGAGCACTTTTTAGACGTAAGGAGATATAAGCAACCAACTCGGGGTTGGTGGTGTAGCTCAGTGGTGAAGCACTTGCCTCACATGTGCAAGGCCCTGCATTTGGTCCCCAGCACTGCAAACAAACGAAACACCCAATAACATAACCAGAAGTCCTCTGCAAGATGTACTTCCACGGGATCTTACTGAAATAGTTCCAAGCCAATTGCCTACTAGTTAAGATGAAATCTGGCTTTTTGTATTTCTTAAGTTTTCTACAATGATAATCTGATTGCTTAGAAAAATAGGATGTTCCATTGAGAGTCTATCCTTGGATAGAAATATCCATCCTACTTGTTCTTCTGCTTTCTTGGGATAGAAATTCTAGTTTATGGAGTAATGGGATTGTTCTAGTTAAACATTTCAGGGTCAGGAATTTTAATGCTTAAGTTCCTGAGGGAGCTACATTTAATATTAGGATTTCAGTGGACAATGTGTATACAGGACCTGAAATCTCTACCTCAAATACGATGTCCAAAAAGGTGATACCTCTTTTCTCAAAAGGGGAAGGTGAACAATGTCAAGCATAACAAATACACTGGGGCGCTAGACAACCTCCCCATTTCTAAGCAGACTCCTATTCCACATGTCACAGGAGGAGAAAAGAAATGAGAAACAGTAACTACTTACCACCTATGGCTTCTACTATTTGCCATAAAATGTGCTAGACTATGTGAATTATCCCCAGGACAGGGGGATATCATTGTCATTTCAATTGCACAGGTGAGGAATCGGAGCTCCAAAGAAAGTTATTTGCCCCAGGTCACGCAGCTGGCTAGACATAGCCAGAATTTGAAACAAGGTTTGGTGTCAATATCTACGTATTTTCCATTACATCAAAGCAATCCCATTGTCTTTATCACTTGAAGAGTAAAAAGGGCTGCCATCAAAAAGAACGCATGAGAAATGAAAAGGCGAGGTGTCTTTTGGTCCTATATTAGATGCTCAGAAGAGCCTCCGTTTTCACAGCTGTGAAATGAGGTATCTGGAATAGTCCCTTTTGGCTTCGACACTCTTTGCCCATTTCCCCCAATCCCTCTACTTGCCAAACCCAGAGAGAAGTGATCAGTACACAAGAACACCAGCTGGAGTAGCATGGTGAAGCGGTTATGTGTATAAGTTCAAGTGCCAGACCATCTGGTACTAACTAGCTGTAGGCCGTAGGGAAAGTGACTTCATCTCTCTGTGCCTCAGTTTCCTCATCTGCAAAGTGAGCATAACAGCACTTCTCTCATAGGACCATAAGGAACAAATGAGAATGTACAGAATATGCTCTGGAATGGCTTGACTTTTAAGACTCAGAAAATGTCAGCTATATTACAAGACCTTGCAGGAGCTCCAGCATTGAGTCTAGCATTATAAATAACTTCCAAGTCCTACCTTTAGAAACTTCTTTCTTTCAGAGATAGCAGTGGTTCTTAAAGTGTTGTTCTTAAAACTCTTACATCAGAATCTTTATTGAAAATTACTGAAAAATTCATATTTCTTGGCCCCCACCTCCAGACCTATCTAATTAGAACCTCTGACATTTGGCCAAATAATCTGCAAATCTGCATTTTCTTTCTTTTTTTATTAATGGTACTGGACATTGAACCCAGGAGGCCTTAACCACTGAGTTACATCCCAAGCCCTTTTTTATATTTTATGTAGAAACAGAGTCTCACTGTATTGCTTAAAGACTTGCTAAATTGCTGAGGCTAGCTTTGAACTCTAGATCCTCCTGCCTCAGCCACCTGAGCCTCTGGGATTATAGGCATGTGCTACCATGCCCAATATGCATAATCTGCATTTTCAACATAACCACTGAAATTTGAGAACCACTTCTTTGTCATTTTCGTAGCCTAATATAGGGCCCTTCTAATAAAACTGGTGTTGAAGCCTTTCTTGCTAAGATTTAACTTCAGGAAATCTACCTAAGCCCTTCCCAATTAAGAAATCAGTTCTTTAATAATCAGTGTGTATAAGAATACTTGACAGACCCACCTTAAATTGGCTGGCTCTGATAGAGTTGTTAGAATGGGCATATTACCAAGAGCTGATAGTTGGTAGCACTGGAGGTCCAGCAGTGTCCTTTACAATAATCAACAGGTCATAGAGATGACCACGACATTTGCACCTTTCTGTGCAAAAGTTTCCAACAGTTGCTTAGAACTCTCCCTTAGAGGAAGCCATCTGTGATTTCAGTGGGGATCATGACTTTCCAACATTTGCTTCTGAATATCCCCTACCGAACTGGATTCAAATCAGACATTGGGATCTTGTTGGGAGAAAAATCACTGAAAATTTTCTCTTTGTATTTTAATAAGAAACAGAGTTTGATATATTTAGTTTAAACAAAAAAGACTCCAATTCTAGTGCTCTTCTCAGTATTTCTATGGTCCTTAGGGAAAAGCTGGTGGTTCTGTGATTCTCTAGTGAGGTCTCAAGCCCTGAAGTTGTTTCAAGCATGCTACCATCTCTGGGGTCTTTAGAGCAGGCTTAACTTCTCCAGGCCTAGTTGTCAGCTGTCCAAACCCCAGGGAATCTCAGAAGTAAACAATTTTCTCACTGAATCAAAGGGACCTGCATTATTCAATTGATGGGCTTCCCACATATCTAGGTTCTTGGAGACTTACATAATTTATTTTTCCTGGAGGTTTTTATTTATTTTTGGACACTATAAAAACTAACATTTATTTTTTTTGACATTTCTTTATTTTGAGTATACTCTACTACCTGGTTAAAAATCAATGAATGGGTCTGCATCATTTTTACTATGGTTACTTTTAACATTGGCCACATAGGGAACTTTAATAAGCACATGCACTGCCAAAGCATAAAGGACACAATCTTGGTTTCTAAAATTTAGAGTACAACAAATTACATTTACCTGCTTAACTTTCCACCTCTCCAGGTGAGCTGTGCTGCAGGAGACTTTGTGTTTCACTCTTCATAATTTTTTATTAGAACTTGGCCTTTGAGATATGATTCATATACCATTACAATTCCCCTACAGTTCAATGTTTTTTTTAACATCCACAGAGTTTTACAAACATTAGAATAATCCATTTTAGAACATTTTCAACAATCCATAAAGAAATCCCACCTGCATTTAGCAGTCATTATTCACTCTCCTTGCCCACTGGCCATTAGCAGTGATTACTAATCTGTTTTCTGTCTCTGTAGATTGGCTTATTCTGGGCATTTCATATGAATGGGATCATATATGTGATCATTTGTGATCAGTTTCATTCATGTTGCATAATGTTTTCAAGGTTCATTCATGTTGCATAATATGTCAGTATGTCATTTCTTCTATGGCTGAATAATACTTGATTGTATGCTTATACCATGCTTTATTCACTCACCAGTTGATGAATGGGTTGTTTCTACCTTTCAATATTATGAATAATGTTGCTGTAAACATCTCAGTATAAGTTTTTTGCAGACATAAGCTTTCATTGTCCTTGGATATACACCCAGCACTAGAATTGCTGTTGGACTGTATGATCATTTTAAGTATAACATTTTTTTCATATTTGTAATTTTTTGTAGTTGAGATAGATGGACAGCATGCCTTTATTTTATTTGTTTCATTTTATGTGGTGCTGAGGATCGAACCCAGTGCCTCACACCTGCTAGGCAAGTGCTCTGCCACTGAGCTACAGCCCCAGCCACTAGGTATAACTTTTTGAGGAACTGCCAGACTGTCTAATGTGGCTGAATGATTTTATATTCTTACCAGAAATATACTAGGCTTCAAATTTCTTCATATCCTCACTGATGCTTGTTTTGATCCATCTATTTTAATTATAGCCATTCTAGTGGGTGTAAAGTTGTATGTTATTGTGGTTTGATTTGTATTTCCCTAATGCTAATGACACTGGGTATCTTTTCTTGTGCCTATTGGCCATTTTTGTCCTGCTTTGTTGGAAAGTTGTTGATTCAGATCCTTTGTCCATTTCTGTCTTTTTATTATTGACTTGTGAGTATTTATATGTTCTGGATGTTACATCATTGCCAGATATTAATTTGTAAACCTCTCTCATTGTGTGGGTTGTATTTTCACTTTCGTCAGTAGTGTACTTTAGAAAACAAGAATTCACAAACTTGCAAACAGATAATTTATGTATTTTTTCACAAACAGATAATTTATGTATTTTTTCCTTTGTTGCCAGTTCTTTCTTTAGATGTCACATCTAAGAAACTATTGCCAAATCTAAGGCCACAAAAGATTCATCCCTGTTTTATTCTAAGAGTTTTAGCTCTTACATGAAGGTCTTTGATCCATTTTGTACTAATTATTATATATGATGCGAGGTAGAGTCTGCCTTCTTTATTTTGTATGTAGTTACCCAGTTGTTTCTGTACCATTTGTTGAAAACTCTATTATTTCCCCCATTTAATTATTTGGGACTCCTATGAAAAATCAGTTGATTGTAAATATGAGAGTTTATTTTTGGACACTCAATTTACTTCTATTTATATTCATGACTATTTTTATGATTATTCTTGCTTTATAGTAACTCAAAATCAGGAAGTATGAGCCCTCCAGATTTGTTCATCCTTATTGAGCTTATTTTGGCTATTATGAGTCCCTTCAGTCTCCCTATGAATTTTAGCATCATCTTGGCAATTTCTACGAAGAAACAAGTTGTACTCTGATGAGGACTGCATTGAATCTGAAGATCACTCTGGAGAGCACTGCCATCTTAATCATATTAAATCATCATTTCCACAAACATAGGATGTTTTCCCATTTACAACATATAGATCTTTAAATTTTTTCAATATTTGTAAAACTGAAGTGATATATGCAGTATGAGAGAAACTGCATGTGTATGTATTGTGTCCTCAGAAAAGTTAGAATAGAAATAAAAGTTGTTTCTTAAAATCTTGAACTTTCCAGAATATTCATCAAAACAACAACTTCTGGGGGTAACGAATAGGAATGGAAATCAATATTTTTATTGTTTTAGCATGAGCCAGAACTCCACTAGATGTTTTGGATGCATTTTCATATCAAAATTTCTCAACAACCCTATGAGGCAATAAAATATTCTTTTTGAAAATGAGGAGACTAGGGCTCAAATGGAATAAGTAACTTTCCAAGGTCACACAGCCACAATGTAGCAAAAACGATTGTGTTTTACCTTATAATAACACTTAGGTCTTCACAGAATAATCAACTTGTCATCTCAACATGCATTATGTTGATCTGATAAGGTGCTATATTGTCCCCATTACTATATTCTGAAACTTCAGAAGTCCAATTAAAATTTTAGGGTTTAGCCAGGCATGGTGGCACATGCCTATAATCCAAGAAGCTTCAGAGGCTGAGGCAGGAGGATTGCAAGGTCAAAGCCAGCCTCAGCAACAGCGAGGCGCTAAGCAACTAAGTGAGAGCCTGTCTCAAAATAAAATACAAAATAGGTCTGGGGATGTGGCTCAGTGGTTGAGTACCCCTGAGTTCAATCCCCAGTACCCCTCCAAAAAAGTTTAAGGCTTATACATTGAAAACTACAAAACATTGTTGAAAGAAATTAAAGAACACCTGAATTAATGGGAAGTCATTCTATGCTCATGGGTGAGAAAACTTACTAATGTTTATATGGTAATACCCTCCAAAGTAACCTACAGATTCTATAGAAATCCTACCAAAATTCCAGCTTTGTTTATTTGCAGAAATTGACAAGGGAATTCTTAAATTCATATGGAAACTCAAGGGATCTAGAATAACCCAAATAGTCTGATTAAGAAGAACAAAATTGAAGAGCTTGTTCTTTCTGATTTCAAAGTTACAAATAATCAGGACACTGTGGTAGTGGTATACTGATAGATATGTAAATTGATGGAATAAAATTGAATGTAAAGAAATGAACTCTCATATTTATAGTTCAGTGATTTTTGACAAGGGTGCTGAAACAATTCAATTGGGAAAGAATAGTGTTTTCAACAAAAAGTGCAGGAACAGCCTGGAGCAGTGGCCCATGCCTATAATCTCAGTGGCTCAGGAGGCTGAGGCAGAAGGATCACAAGTTCAAAGCCAGCCTCAGCAACAGCAAGGTGCAAGCAACTCGGTAAGACCCTATCTGTAAATAAAATACAAAATAGGGCTGGGGATGTGACTCAGTGGTCAAGTGCCCCGAATTTAATCCCTAGTACCCACCCCCGCAAAAAAGTGCAGGAACAGCTGTATATCTACATGCAAATAAATTAAATTGGATACCTGTCTCATACTGTATACAACTATTAACTCAAAATGCAAAAAGACCTAAATGTAAGCACTAACTTTGTAAAATATTAGAAGAAAACATAGTTTCTTAGACATGAAGCCGAAAGCACACAGATCAAAAGAAAAAAATGGATATATTGGACTTCATCAAAATGAAGATGGTTTTATGCTTCACAGGAAGCTATTAAGAAAGTGAAAATAAGATCCAAGGAGTGAGGGAAGCAATATACAAACCATATATCTGATGAGAGACTTGTATATAAAATATATAGAGGACACTTACAACTTAATGATAAAAAGACAAGTAACCCAACTGAAAAGGGAACAAAATATTTGCATAGATATTTCTCTAAAGAAGATTTATAGATGGTCTGGGTACTTGAAAAGATGTTTAATATTAGTCACTGGGAAATACAAATGCAAATCACAATGTGTTTTTACAAGTGTTGTTAAGGATGTGGAGAAATCAAACCCTCATACATTTCTGGTGGAAAGATAAACTAGTACAGCCACTTTGCAAAACAGTCTGGTAGTCCTTCAAGAATTGAAACCTAAGGGCTGGGGTTATGGCTCAGTGGTAGAGCACTCACCTAGCACATGCAATGAGCTGGATGCAATCCTCAGGGGCACATAAAAATAAATAAATAAAATAAAGGTATTGTGTCCAAGTACACCTAATTTTTTTTACATTGAAACCTAAAACTACTATTCAACTCAACAATTACACGCCTATGTATACACCCAAGAGAAATGAAAGCTCAAAAACTTGCATTATGTTTTCAAGGTCCCACCCATGTTGTAGAATATATCAGTACATGATGACAAGTGAAAGAAGCCAGTAACAAAGAACAGCTTTTGCTCTGGTTCCATTTACATGAAATGTTCACTAAAGGCAAATCTATAGAGGCAGAAATTATAATGGTAATGGCCTAGGATTGGAGGGGGTGGGACTTGGGGTGATAGTTAAAGGAATCAAGATTTCTTTATGGGATTATAACATGGCCTAAAATTAATTATCCTGACGGTTGTCCATTCTGTACATGTAGTAAAATCATTGAATTGTACACTTTAAGTGGGTGGTTTTTATAGTACTTGAATTATATCTCAATATAGCTTTTATCATCAGGGATATGCTAGATGAACAGGGCAGGCCCCAAACCAGTCATGGCTAGTAATACTAGCTCTTGGCAGGGCTGCAATGTATTATATTTTTAAATTGTGCACTCTGCAACCTCAGGAAACACCATTATATGGGCCACAATGTGAAAGGCATCCTCTTAAAGTTGTACAGCATACAATATACATGGCCTTAAGCTTCAGTTGGTTCTTATAAAAAATTCTAAGGTTAGCCAGCTGTGGTGGCACACGCCTGTAATCCCAGCGGCTCGGGAGGCAGAGACAGGAGGATCGCGAGTTCAAAGCCAGCCTCAGCAACAGCTAAATAACTTGGTGAGACCTTGTCTCTAATAAAATACAAAATTGTTCTGGGGATGTGGCTCAGTGGTTGAGTGCCCCTGAGTTCAATCCCTGGTACTGCCTCCCCAAATTCTAAGATGTATCATTATAGGTTTCCAATATCTATTCCCCCAAACATAAAAGGAAGCTAATTTTCAAATAAATGGCATAGAGAATCATTTTCCCTACACAGCTCTTTAATTCAGCATTAAGGCAACTATTGTGCTCCTCATCTTTTATTCCTGTTACCCTAGTTGGGAATATTTTTGACCTTCAATTTAAATAATGTCAAATTAACATAGGATTAAAGAATATTTTATGAGGAATTAGATCTACCCATAATCTCCCATCCTGATTTTATTTCTCTATACCCTCTTTCAATCTTTATTCATATGTACAGATACTTTTTAAATAACTGTAATGTAGTATATACACAGCTTGATGCCACTTTTTTCTTTAATATTATTTCATAAACACTGATCTTTGTTGTTCCATAGTCTTTTCATTTATTGTTTTAATGGATGTATAAATTCCTCCCAGTTAATATACTTGATACCTGAATGTAAGATAATTCATATAATTATGCAAAAGCTACAATTTGGAAATGCCACCATGTAAAGAATATGCTTTATTTTATTTTTTCTCCAAAGTTCTTATCATCATCTATGCCTCCAAATTCCCAATAAATATTTTCAAATAAATAAATTTTAGTGCTGGGGATATAGCTCAGTTGGTAGAGTGCTTGTCTCACATGCACAAGGCCCTGGGTTCAATACTCAGCACCACAATTAATTAATTATTTAATTTAAAAATTCTCTGTTAGAGTTCATTCCTAGCAGTGAGTTAAAGGGCATAAAAATTGTTTTCTGAGCAAGTTATTACAGCAGGATTTTTTTTCACATCTATACTGGCCAAATAGACCTTCAACTAGAATCATCATCATGTGATTCTGGAGGTAGTACTTGGGTCTTTCACCTCTGTGACCCACATTCAGCACTCTATTTCCTATGTAATGCCCAAGCTAAAATTAGCTAGTTAGAGGAAGGAAGAATTGTTTCCTCATTTAACATGAAAGTTTGAACCAAGGCCAGGCTGAGAACAGATGTATTACATGTTCTTTGGAAAACAGATCTTCTTTTTCGCGGGAGTGGGCCCAGAATGAGTCACATGCATCCCAAGTATCACTAACCCAATTATTGGGGGGACTGACATCTCATTTGGACTCAGTAGATTTTCTTGGAGCAGTGGACCTTAGCACCTACTTGGAAACGTGAGCATAGATCTATTCTTTGGAGGAAAACCGTGATCTATCTGCAGAAGGACACAGCCTTCTCCCTCACAATGCAATCCCTCTCTAACACTTGCCATGTTGTCAAGAGAATGCAGGGACTCTGTGAGATCTGGAGATAGCCTTGTGGTGACAGTAGGATTAGAGAAGAAAAGCAAAGCACGGCCATGACTGAGCCATTCCTGTGTGCCATGCCACTCACCACTCAGCACAACCCGGTGGCATGTCTACTATTCTCATACCACTTTGAAAAAAAGAAACTGAGGGACAGAGAGATAAAGTTACTTGTTTAAGATCACAGAGTAAGTACAAGAACAGGAATTGAAACCCAGGTTTGACTGACTTCAAAGTTGTCCTTATTCTATGTAGTAATCATTGAGAGACATTAGTATAGTAATTGTAGTTTGGAGAACATGAGCATTTTCTTTTTTCTCTTGGGGCCTTAGTCTCCCCATCTATACAGTGAGAGAGTTGGACTAGTGGTCTCTTAGTGTCCTTTCTGGCATCTCATTACATTTGATTAACAAAACATACAGTGTGAGAAATTGAGCAAATATTATTATCTCTCTTATACATAAACAAATGGGAGTTTAGAGAGGTTGATGTTTTATGCATAGTTGCATAACTACTTTCTGAGAAAGTCAGATTGAACCCAGGTTTCTGAACTAGAATGGAACTTCAGAGGCCACCTGGTCAATATAATATCACTCTATTTATTCTCTTCATTATGGGAAAAATCCCCCAGCCCCATCAACTGCAGTTCACATTAATAAAATGTTTACCCAATATAGTGTGACTAGAAACCTTGGCATATTTTCTCTGAATCTGAGTATCCCATCAGTTGTTTGTTCTTGTTCCAGGGTTGGCATGACTCATTAACTAACACCTTTTCTGAGGGATCCTGATGGGAAGAAGTGATGGCTAAAGTACAGTAAGAACCCACCATGCCTATTAGATCCTGGGCCTGATTTGTGCCTTTCCCAATTTTCTTTGATAATCAGAATCTCTGGAGAACTTGTTAAAAACACATATTCCTACAATTTATTGAGAAGCACAACTTTGGAATAAGAATATGAAACAAGTGCTCACACACAAGGGAGCCTCACAATGAGCTAGGGCTGATTCTTCAACGGTGGGGCTGATCAGTTGATTTTTGACCAGCATGCATTCTGATTGATTGGACCTGTGCCATTCCAGTTGGAAGCTATTCTGAATACCAGCAAGTAAGGTAGGGACCAAATATATCCATTTGACATAAGAGGAACTAAGGTCCAGAGAGGCTCAAGAGCCTGCCCCATGATGCACAGATATGAAACAGGTGGCAGGGAAAGGGTTGTGCTCATTTTCCTATAACACAATAAGTGGTCACTGCCAAAGGGAACAGGCCATGGGACATATATCTGTCAGAGTTCTTCACAGAAACAGAACCAATAGAAAATATATAAATTAAGATATTAAACTCAATCAATAAATGGGCAAAACACTGAAGAGGCACCTCACAGAAGAAGAAATTCAAATGGCCAAAAAGTATATGAAAAAATGTCAATATCTCTAGCAATTAGAGAAATACAAATTAAAACTACACTGAGATTTCATCTCACTCTAGTCAGAATGGTAATTATCAAGAATAAAAGTAACAATAAATGTTGGCAAGGATGTGGAGGAAAAAGTTTCACTCATACATTGCTGGTGGACTGCAAATTGGTGCAAGCACTCTGGAAAACACTATGGATATTCTTGAGTAAACTTGGAATGGAACCACCATTTGACTTAGTTATCCCACTCCTTAGTATATACCCAATGCATATAAAACCAGAATACTATAGTGACACAGCCACATCAATATTTATAGCAGCTCAATCACAATAGATAAGCTATGGAACCATCCTAAGTGTCCTTTAACAGATAAACAGATAAAGAAAATGTAGTATGTATACACAATGGAATATTACTCAGCCAGAAGAAAAATGAAATTATGGCATTTGCTGGTAAATGGATGGAACTGGAGACTATCCTGCTAAGTGAAATAAGCTAATCACCCTTGGAAAAAGGCTGAATATTCTCTCTGATATGCAATGCTAACACACAATAAGAGGTGGGGAGAGAAGAATAGAAGTTCACTGGATTAAATGAAGGGGGATAAAGGAAAGGGAGGGGCAATGGGAAGAGGAAAGACAGTAGAATAAATCAGAAACCTTCCTATGTTCACATATGAATACATGACCCGTGAAACTCCACATCATGTATAATTATAAGAATGGGATTCTAATTAGAATACATTATACTCCATGTTTGTATAATATGTCAAAATACACTCTACCATCATGTATATCTTTTTATTTATTTATTTTTTATTTGTTTTAATTAGTTACACATGTCAGTACAGTGATCTTGACATATCATCCATCATGTATATCTAAAAAGAACAAATAAAAATTAAGAGAAGGACTGGACTGTATGTAGCTCAGTGGTAGAGCACTTGCCAAGCATGTGTGAGGCACTGGATTTGATCTTCAGCATCATGTTAAAAAAATAAAGGTATTGTGTCCATCTACAACTAAGAATATTTTTTAAAAATAAGAGAAACTAGAAAAAAGAGAGATCTAGGAATTGACTCAAGTGACTGTGGAAGCTGGCAAATCCAACATCCAGAGGGTGGACTAGAAACTCAGGTAGAATTTCAATGCTAGAGTCTTGGGCATATTTCTGTCTTTCTAAGAAACTTCAATTTTTGTTCTTAAGGTCTTAAAATGAATGGATCAGACCCATGTACATTACTGAGGGTAATTTCCTTTACTTAAAGACAACTGATTTTAAATATTAATCACATCTACAGAAAACCTTCATAGCAATATCTAGACTAGTCACTAACAAACAGCTGGGCACCATAGCAGAGCCAAGCTGATTCATGAAACTAACAACACTGGGTATCTGGGGAGTGGACTCTTATGGGGCAGCATGTGTTTGAGCCTCAGAGTCAAAGTGTTTTATCCCACTACCACCACAATTGAACTGCTGGCTCTGTTCCTATTTATCTAGACTTTTCTCTCTTTCTCTGCTTCCCATGACTGTAGTTGCCAGACCCAGTGACTTGGCCAGCTATTCAACATACTTTCCTATGTACTTTGTATGTACATATATGAATATGCCACAGTTAATCTCACCATCATGTATATCCAGAAATTAATTTTCAAACATAATTATGGGTAAATGGCAGAAAGATCAATAGAGGGATGAGAGCAGGGGTACAGACATTGGGAGGCCAGCTTTAGAGACTCCAGACTTTATAAGACGCTGGTAATGTGGTAGAAGGAGCACAAGGAGATGGGAAGAAGCTAGGGAAAATTCTTGTGCCCAAAATAAACTTTCCCTCCTCCAAGTGTGTGTGTATTTTTTTTTTTCAGATATTTGGTCACAGCAATGCAAAAGCTGACTAAAGCAGTTTCATTATGTGCAAATTACTGTTCTAAGCACTTTACATATATTAATTTGATTTCATTAGACTATTAGGTGACAGATATGATGAAGGTAATAAATCTCATATTTGCCGCAGTCATTTAGAAAGAGGATTCTAATATCTCTTTGCCTTAACCTCAGCAGTTACCCTTCTAGTAACAGTATGCAATTCAGTTAATAGCCATGTATTTTCCTTTTTTCTTGGTCCTTTTTAGTTACACGTGGCAGTAGATTCTATTTTGATATAATTATATAAGCTTGGGATATCTCTTGTACTAATTCAGACCCCAGGACCTCTCCTTCCCCTTCCCTCATAAACAAGATCTCTTCTCATGAAAGCCCTGTGATTAACACTATCTCCAGAAAATGGAGGCCCAGAGAGTTAGAGATTTGCCCAAAGGCACATAGCTAATAAAGAAAAACAGGGACTTGAAGCCAGACATACAGGATTCTGAGCTCATATTCCATCCAGTATGCCACGTGAACTCATCCTAAGATGCTCATAGTTTCGAATGTTTTAACTTGTCTTTTGTAAAGAATTTGCATTTCAAAAGGGGTATTATGTGGATGCAAACAGCATGACTCTAAAGAGAGGGATTCCTTTTCCTTAAATGGTGACTTGAAGAGGATATGGAAAAAAGCATGACGAAGATAGATTTAAGAAACTGAAAAAAAAAGGATGCCTTGAAGAATT
This sequence comes from Marmota flaviventris, assembly GCF_047511675.1. Taxonomy (NCBI): domain Eukaryota; kingdom Metazoa; phylum Chordata; class Mammalia; order Rodentia; family Sciuridae; genus Marmota; species Marmota flaviventris. The sequence continues at coordinate 40,112,693 of NC_092518.1, forward strand.
TGACATTTGTCCTTATCTTCATCATAAACAATTTTAGCATATGTTCTTGGGTAACATCATACAGAAACTGATTCAGAAAGGTGGAATGTTTAGGCCATGTGGCAAGACATGGAGAAGAGCTTTGGAAGCCGGAGGTCTTTCAGGACGCCCTAGGAGGATACCATTGTATAAAGTCCAGGCCTTCGGTTTAAGGTGGTCATCTTAATGACAAGCCACTCGGATGGAAGCAGCACATGAGGGAAGTAGTGGCAGAGACTGCCGGAAAGCCTAGTGTCAAGTTTGGTCCTGTTGCTGTTCTCTTATTTCCAGGCGTGCCCTCTGCCAGCTGCAAAGAACTTGAAAGCACTTGGATTACTTTGGGGCTTGTCATATCTCAGCTGAGCTGTCAATGTGGGAAAATCACAAAGTGATCACAAGCGCTTTCACTGTCCTTCTAAATTAGGCAATAAATAGGATGAGTCACTGAATGAGGCATCAGTCCTTTCCAAGCTGTGCAGCATGCTGGAAAAGGAAATTATTGAGTGAAAATCAAGAGCCACCAAGCAGAGGTAGCCTCAAGGAATGTGTCCAAAAAGGAGGGGTTTGAGGACACATACTACTTTCAATTTGTGGACATTTTACAGACCAAGAAATGTAGCAAAAAATTCTAATTTAATGACTGCAAATACAGCTATTAAAAAGTGTCTCAAAACTGCCCTTCATTGCCTTCCTCAAACACAGCTTCTTGGGGAGCCTTTGAAGATATTGCGGGTTCCACAAAGAACCTACTTACTTGTCTTGCCACCTCTGACTGCCATAAAAAAATAACATAGACTGGGGGCTAAAACAACAGACGTCCATTTTCTCACAGTGGTGGAAGCTGGAGATCTGAGATCAGAATGTCTAGATGGTTGAATTCCTTGTGAGGACTCTCTGGCTTGCAGGTGGCCTGTCTTCTGGGTTTTCTCTGTCTGTCTGTCTTTTTCTGTCTCCCTGTCCCCTCTTCTCATAAAACCACTAATCCCACCATGACTTCTCTACCCCCATGACCTACTCTAATTTCTCAAAGGCCCCGTCTCCAAAAAACATCACATTGGAGTTTAGAGCTTCAACATGTGAATTTGGGAACAACAAAATATTCACTTCTTAACATTATTCTTCCCACTTATCAGAACAAAAGCACCACCCAAAATGACAGCATTGAATAGTTGGGTGTCTCTCTTTGCAGGGAAAAATATATGCGTGTGCAAACACCATTTTTTAATACTCTCTTTCTGCTCATAAACTTAAAATTGCTCCCTTTGCCAGCTAACTCAAGTCTAAGTTCTACAATTCCTCAACTTTGGTAATGAGATGTTTCATGATCTTTTCTAGTCCTGTTTCCTATCTGAAAAAAATCTCTTTAGGGGATTCATTATCTTCCTATGGAGTTGAAACTTAACACTTTTGGATTCAACATTTGCAATTTTAACTGTATAAGTACAATGCCAATGTTCTACTTCAGGTAATATTTTGCAATTTTGCTGCACACAGATTTGAATTAGCATCACTGTGGAAGCTGGTGTGCTGTCCCCAGATTCATAACTAGTCAGGTATCTCATTTGCCCTCTAGCTCCACACCATGATATAGCTCTACTGCTCTCTCCCCCAAATGACATAAATATTGCCATCCCTGTGTTACTAATGAGGCAATTGAAGAAATTAAATATGATGCATTCATTTAACAAACATTTACAGAGTGCCTGTCCTGGAAACTGAGGATGTAGCCAGGAATAAAACAGCAATTCTGGAGTTTGCATTCTTTAGGGGAAAGGATGACAATAATCAAGTAATCTAATAAACAAGATGTTTGCAGTGAAGAAGAGCCTTATGAAGATAATATATAAAAACCTTAAAAGAAACAAAAGAATGAGAAAATGGCAAGGCAAATCAAGACAAAACTATAATTTCAGCACAAAGCAAATCAGACACCAGAGGAACTGGTGAATGCAAATTGTTCTACTTCACACAAAAGCACCGAGTGCAACCAAGAGCCTCTTGAGGTAATGTTATTGAAGTACATTTAATAAAACAGAATATAAAGCCCTATTAAACATGAATTTCGTAAAACATGAATTTCATAAAACATTCTATCTTTGTAAAACATGCACATAGAAATAAGATTGGAAACATTTGTTTACTGAACAAATGTTTTTAGCATCTGCTGCATATAAAATGCTATTCTAATCACACTGAGAATACAGTGGTGAACAGAAAGACAAGGCCCCGGCTCTCTGAGAACTGCAATTTTTGTGATTAAAGGAAAATAAACAAATGAACAAATACATGGATTAGATGATTTTAGGAAGCCATAAGTGCTCTGAAGGTAATAGAATGAAGTAATGCAAAGGGTTTGGCTACTTTGAGAGGTCAGGAAAGGACTATCTGAGAGGATGACTTTGGGCTTGAGACCTAAGTAAATGAACGTGGTCATCCAGGCACAGACATTGGAGAAGAGCATCCCAGCATGACAGCACACCCAGTGCAAATCTTGAAGGGAGAATTGAGTTTGCAAGACACCGGATAATATGAGTGCTCAGTGCGTGATAGTAGTTTGGAGAGACTGGATCACTTCATGTAGGGTGTTCTACACCATCATAAGGAGTGTTTTTTTCTTCTTTTAAAAGTAAAATGGAAAGCTTGGGGGTTTTATTATTAATATGTTTTATTCTAATTTATTATGTATGACAACTGAATGCATTACAATTCATATTACACTTATAGAGCACAATTTTTCATGTCTCTGGTTGTATACAAAGTAGAGTCACACCATTCCTGTCTTCATACATGTACTTACAGTAATGATGTCCATCTCATTCCACCGTCTTTTCTACCCCATGCCCCCTCCCATCCCCTCCCTCCCCTTTGCTCTATCTAGTGTTTGTCTATTCCTCCCATGTTCCCCCACAATCCCCATTATGAATCAGCCTCCTTATATCAGAGAAAACATCCAGCATTTGGTTTTCAAGGATTGGGTAACTTCACTTAGCATTATATTCTCCAACTCCATTCATTTACCTGCATATGCCATGATTTTATTCTCTTTTAATGCTGAGTACTATTCCATTGTGTATATATGCCCCAGTTTCTTTATCCATTCATCTACTGAAGGGCATCTAAGTTGGTTCCACAGTTTAGCTATTGTGAATTGTGCTGCTATAAACATTGATGTGGCTGCATCACTGTAGTATGTTGTTTTTAAGTCCTTTGGATATAAACTGAGGAGTGGGATAGCTGGGTCAAATGGTGGTTCCATTCCCAGTTTTCCAAGGAATCTTCATACTGCTTTCCATATTGGCTGCAACAATTTGCAGTCCCACCAGCAATGTATGAGTGTGCCCTTTTCCCAATATCCTAGCCCACACATATTGTTGTTTTTATTCTTAATAGCTGCCATTTTGACTAGAGTGAGTTGAAATCTTAGAGTAGTTTTGATTTACATTTCTTGAATTGCTAGAGATGATGAACACTTTTTCATATACTTGTTGATACTTCTTCTGAGAAGTATCTGTTCAGTTCCTTGGCCCATTTATTAATTGGGTTATTTGTTATCCTAGAGATTTGCTAGTTCTTGAAACACTGGCCAGAGCAATTAGACCGATGAAAGAAATTAAAGGGATACAGTTTGGAAAAAAAGAACTCAAATTAGCACTATTTGCCAGTGATATGATTCTATACCTGAAATTCCACCAGATCACTTCAGATTTTTTAAGCAAGGGAATGATATCATCTTTCAATGACTGCTCCAGCTGCTATGTAGAGAATGGTTTGTAAAAAGGGATGGAGGAGAATCAAGGAAAGTAGTACAGAATGTATTGTAGGAACCAGGTGCAGTGGCACACACCTGTTATTCCAGTGGCTTGGAGGCTGAGGCAGAAGGAGTGTGAGTTCAAAGCCAGACTCAGTGATTTAGCAAGGCCCTATTTCCAAATAAAAATAAATAAATAAAAATAAAAAGGCTGGGAATGTGGCTCACTGGTTAAGTGTCCCCAGTTTAACCCCTGGTTAAAAATAAATAATTAAATAAAAATTAAAAAATGTATTGCAGGAATTCTGGTTCTGGTTAAGCTAGAGTGAACAAGATTCACCCTATCTGCCCCACTCAATATAACTGTAAAACCAAGACAGACTACATGAGGTCTCTGAGAGGTAAACAGCTGCAAAACAGAAGGAAAGGACAAAAGAAGAAGAATTAGCATTGTATCATCAGTAAATATACTTTTATTTTTTGTATTGAATTCTATTGCTTTATTTTACCATTTTCCCCCTTTAGCATTCTGCAGTCTGAGCTCAACATACCCCAAACACAGACTAGGCGCTATAGTTAAGAGAGCACAGAAGAAGTCATCTGGTACTAACTTGAGGAAGGACAACTCTTAATGCTCAGAGAGAGTGTAAAACACTCCTTTTTTTCTCCTTTCCCTTTCTCATTTTTGCATGCCCCAGACCTAAAGAAATTCTATGGGAAAAATGGAGAAATCTCAATAACCAAAATTCAGAGGAAAAGAATCCATCCTGTCCACTTGATGGAGCTGCAGTTTCAAGAGGGTAGAGTAAGACTTTGTTAACTTGTTCTTTCTGCCCTTCTCTCCTGGGTCAGGGGATGGGCCCAAGCACAATAGTGAATGACAGAGAATGACAGATCAAAGTAATTAGAATACTGAGTATCTGGAAGGAGGGAAAGAAAACAACCAACACCCAGGGGAGGAGAAGCACCCAGAAAGGCTGCAAAGAGGAATTCTGGGAACACCACTCTTAATGGGTTTTTTTAATGCTGTTGTTTGTTTTTAATGAACTCAAGGACACTCAAGCTATACATGAATGGCTCTGATCCTCAACATGCCAAATATTTTGAGAATGAAAGCAACTGATAGACCACTTCCTAGGTCCCAGACTAGTCACTGAGTGGGACATTTAGAGGACAGATTTGAGTAGCACTACAAAGTTTTGTGGAAATTTCATTGACATTGGATCCATAAGGCACAGAAAGTGAGTTGGAACATGGGGCCAGATTTAATCAGGCTGATTGCCTACTATAACAAAACATCAATATTCTCCAAAGAGTTTCAAAGAGACCCAGTGTTTCATAACATAATTTTCAAAATGATAATAAAAATTTAAAAATTACTGGGCACATTAGAAACCATGGAAATTCCAAGTACCAAAGGAAATAGACATGAAAACAAGGATCACACAGATGTTTGAATTATCTGGCAAATACTGCTAATATAAAAAATGCTCCAATAAGCAATATTGAGCATTCTTGCAACAAATGTTAAAAAAAAGTTTTCAGTGTTTAGGGTGGACTTTCAGGTGGCCTTAATGATCTCCACCTCATCTTATTCATGCTTTTTTAAAAGTGTCTCAATTTTTGGTTAATCTTCCTTATTATGATTTTTTTAGTTGTAGATGGACATAATACCTTTATTTTATTTATTTATATTTATGTGGTGCTGAGGATTGAGCTCAGTGCCTGACACATGCTAGGCAAGTGCTCTGCCACTGAGCTACAACCATAGCCCCTTATTCAAGCTTTTTGTATAATATCCTTCCCTTAAATGTGGGAAAAGCTCATGACTTTCTTCTAATTAGTAGAATATGGTGAAAGATAATGGAATGTCACTCCCACGATTATGCTATACAGAAAAGGTGATAGGATATACTTCCAAGATGATACTACCTTATGCAAGTCCTATGTTGCTAGAAGACTTGCTTTCTTGCTTGCTGGCTTTGAAGAAGCAACTTTACACCTTGTTAGAGAGCCTATGGAGAAGGTGGTGTGGTAAGGAACTTCAGGCATCCTCTAGGAGCTGAGCACATCCTCTAACTGACAACCAGTTAGAATCTGGGTCGTCAGACTAACAGACACAAGGAGTGAAGTCTAACAACCCAAGAGAATGCAGAAGTACATTTATCACCAGTTAGGCCTCCAAAGGAAACAGAGCCCTGGCTTAAGACTTGAAGCCAAGTCATGGATCCAACTGTTGCATCAGATCTCTGACTGATGAGCTATGTGAGATAGTAAATGTGTGCTGCTATATCTTGGATCTGTAATGTCCCTCAAAGGCCCATGTGTTAAAGATTTGTTCCCCAAAAGGGCACTCCTGAAAAGTGGTGGAAATTTCAAGAAGTAGGGTTTATTGGGAGGTCCTCCAGTCACTGGGGTATGCCCTCGAAGGGAATAATGGGGCCCCAGCACCTTCCTCTTCCTTTCTTTTGCTCTTGGCCATGAAGTGAACACTTTTGCTACATCACATGCTCTTACCATGATATGCTTCCTTACCCAGGCCCAGAGCAACAGGGCCAATTGATAATGAACTGACATCCCTGAAACCCTGAGCCAAAATCAGCCTTATCTCTTATCTCAGGTACTTGTCACTATAAAAGAAAGCTCTCTAACACATGTGTTAAGTCATCAATGCATTAGTAATTAATTATATGAGTAATTTGTTATATGACAATAAATGATAAACTTGGCAAAGATATGGAAGTTGTAAGTATTAAAACTGAAATTTATGAAGTTTACAAAAGCTGAAATTTCAGGAAACTTTACTTGTGCTAGTCAGCTTTTCATCACTGTGACCAAAATACCTGACAAAAACAATATAGAGGAGGAGAAATTAATTTGGGGCTGTTTCAGAGGTCTCAGCCCATGGTCCTCCCACTCTATTGCTTTAGGCCTGAGTGTGGCCAAACTTAATGTTGGAAGAAGGTGGCAGCAGAAAGCTGCTTAGCTCTTGGCAATGGGGAAGGAGAGAGAGAGAGAGAGAGAGAGAGAGAGAGAGAGAGAGAGAGAGAGAGAGAGATGAGATGGAGGGGAGAAGGAGAGGAAGAGGGAGAGGGAGAGAGAGACAGAGACAGAAAGAGGGAGAGGAAGAGGAAGACAGAGAGACAGAGACAGAAAGAGGGAGAGGAAGAGGAAGACAGAGAGACAGAGAGAAGGAGGAGGAGAATGAGGAGGAGGAGGAGGAGGGAGGAAAGTCAGGGGCAAGATATAGACCCCCCCATGTCATGCACCCAGGGAACTATTCCCTCTAGCTATGCCCAACCTGCCTACAGTTAGCACCTCATAGTTCATTCAAATTTTTAATATGTCAAAAGGATTAATCCACTGATGAGGTTACAGGTCTCATAATGTAATAATTTTACTTCTGAATAGTTAATATCACATATGGATGCAATAGAAGAATGAATATGACTGAGGAGAGGGCCAGAGAACTTTAAGGTAAATAAGGAAAGGGGAGGCACTGGGGAAGGGAGTTGATCAAATTGTATTATGTGCATGTGTGAATATGTCAGGATGAATCTCACTACTATGTATCATTATAACACACTGATAAAAACATAAGAAGATACATTAGTAGACCTTATAATTACAGCAAAGAGAAATCTTGAAATACAACATGGTTTTAGGAATCTATGCGTCAATAAAAATGGTCAAACATTGGCCTTATTTAAGTCTTAGAAAGGCAGGAGAGTGTGCCTCTGGAAAGAATATTTAAACAAAGAAGACATTTCTGAAGTTTGACAAACAGAAAATGTAACCATACAAAAAGCTGAGCAAACCCCCAGTAATAGAACTCAAAAGAAATTCATGTCAAGGAGCATTGTAATCAAATTCTAAAAAACTAAGGTTAAAAAATATCTTGAAAATATCTACAGAAAAAATAGACCATTACATTTATGGAGAAAATGATTCAAATGATATTGGATTTCTCATCAGAAACATGGGGGTCAGAAAGAAGGGGTACAATATTTTTCAAATGAAAAAAGAAAAAAATCTATCAATTCCAAATTTATTTCTAGTGAAAATGATATTCATGAAAAAACAGGTGAAATAAAGACATTCCCAGATAAAGTAAATATAAGGGCATTTATAGCCAGCATATAATACTTTAAAAGAAGTTCAAGGGTTTGCCTTTTCAGACAGGAAGCTAATGGTCCCTGAACAAAATGTGGAACTTTGGGGATGATGGAAGAGAGAGGAAATAGTAAATACCTAGGTAAACATGATAGACCACTTCACTCCTTTTGAATTTTAAAGAAGTATTATCTGATAGCAAAAAATATAAAATGTCTGATGAGATTTCAATGTAGATATAATCTATGACAACTATAGCATTAAAAGGGCAGGTAAGTGTAGTAATAATAGTTTTCACATTCCACACACAGTGGCAAAATACTGCTTCTGGCCAGACTGTGAACTTTTTAACTCCTAGGGCAAGGTTATTCAGTTGGGGCCTGAAGGCCAAAACAACCCACTGGTATTTTTCTTATTGCAATAAACTGCACACAACAGAAATTTGCCATTTTAACCATTTTAAAGTGTACGATACACTGATATTTAGTATAGCCCTGACATCGTACAACCATCCCCACTAATTGATTGAAGGGCATTTCATCACCCCGAAAGGTGGCTCCATAACAAGGCATTCACCATTCTGCTTCTTCCCCAGTCCAGTTCCTGGCAATCGATAATCTGCATTCTCTCTGAAGTTATTGTGCTATTGCGATTCGTAATAGGAAATATATATTTAGTCTTCATCCCCATTTCCAGGCACACTGCCCCTAAATCTATGGAATCTCCAAAGTGACCTCCAGAGAGGGAGAGAGGATCTGAAGGTTGAGCTGATCATCAATGTCTAATGATTGAATCAACCATGCTTACACAATGAAGCTTCTGTAAAGGCCCAAAAGGATGGTGCTCAGGAGTTTCCAGGTTGCTAAACTCATACACGTGCCAAGAGGATAATATGAGTGGACAGAAGCTCTTGTGCTCCAGATCCTTCTAGACCTTGTCCTATGTGTCTCTTCATAGTGCTCATTTGTATTCTTTGAAATATCCTTTGTGGAGTTAAAATCTGCAGACTATAGTGACGTAGCCACCTCAATGTTTATAGCTGCCCAATTCACAATAACTAAGTTATGGAAACAACCCTAGGTGCCCTTCAACAGATGAATGGACAAAGAAACTGTGGTATATATACACAATGGAGTATTACTCAGCATAAAGAATAATGGCTTTATGACATTTGCCAGCAAATGGATGGCTATGGAGACCATCATGCTAAGTGAAATAAGCCAGTCCAAAAAAAAAAGAAAAATTGAATGTTTTCTCTGGTAGGTGGAAGCTGAGCCACAATAAGCAGTGGGGGTGAGGGGAAGAATAGAAGTGCAGTAGATTAGACAATGGGGAATGGAGGGAAGGAGGAGGATAAGCAAAGACAGTGGAATGAATCTCACATACTTTCCCCAGGTACATTTATGAAAACAACACAGTGAATCCCCCCACCATGCATATCCATAAGAATGGGACTCTAACTAGAATAAGATATAGTCCATGCTGTATAATTATAGGAAAATGGATTCTGCTGTCATACATAACTAAAAAGTACCAATAAAAAAGAAAAAATAATAAAATAAGATACTAAGTAAAGTATTTCTCTGATTTCTGTGAGCCATTCCAGCAAATAATAGAACTCCCAATTTTAATAGCTATTTGGTCAGAAGTTCCAGATCCCACACACAATATTGGCAACTGGAAGTTTTGTTGGACTGAGCTTTTAATATATGGGATCTCACTCTTGACGCCAAATAGTATCAGAATTTAATTGAATTACAGGACAACCAGTTGGTGTTCACTGGAGAATTGCTTGGCATGGGAAAAAAAAAACAAAAAAACACACATCTGGTGTCGAAGAGAAGTACTGAGAGTGTTGTATGTATAATAAGAGAACACTGTCAGTCTTTTACTTACTATATACACTCATTTGAGACATTTTATACAAATGGAATCATGTGTGGCCTTTTGTGTCTGGATTTTTTTTCAGTAAGGTTGATGTTTTCAAGATTTATCCATGCTGCAAAGATACCCATATTGAATTATATCACATTTATGGTTATATCATATTTTGTTTACTTATCAGTTGATGGATATTTGGGTTATTTTCACCTTTTGCCTATTATGCTTAGTGTGATTGTGGATTTATGTGTGCAGGTCTGTCCTTTGAACACTTATTTTCAATGGTTTTAGGTCTAACACCATGAGTGAAATCCTTCAGTTATATAATGATTCTATGTTGAATACACCGAAAAAACCAAACTGTTTACCATACCAATGTAAGTATTTTATATTCCTATCAGCAATGTACAAATGTTCTGAATTCCCTACATCCCTTCCAAATTCCAATTTTTCTCTCTTTTTTTTTTAAATACAGTTATCCTACGTGGTATGAAGTAATATCTCATTGTGGATTTGATTCGCATTTTCCTGATGCAGATGTTGTTGAGTATCTTTTCATGAGCTTGTTGACCATTTGTATATCTATGCCTAGAATTCTCCAGAGATACAGATCGGGAAATACATATAAATACAAAGGTATATAGATATAAAATAAGACATTGACTCACATGATTAAGGAGGCTGATAAATTGTACAATCTTTCTTCTGAAAGCTGGAGACCCAGGAAGGGTGATGTAGTTTGAAGGCCTCAGACTCAGAGGGCTGATGATGTGATTAAAGTTCAAGTCTAAAGGCATGAGAGCCAGGAGTGCCAAAGGCAGGAAATGATTGACATCCTAGCTCAAGTTGTCATGCAAAGGAAAGACAAATTCAAATTTCTTCCTCTTCTGAGGCACACAAGAGATTATGTGATGACACACACACTGGGGAGGGTCATCTGCTTTTCTCAGTCCACTAATTCAAAAACTAATCTCTGTTATGGTTTAGGTAAGAGGTGTTCTCTTAAAGCTCATTTGTGAGACAAAGGAGGTTCACAGGAGAAATGATGAGATTATAAGAGCTTTAACTGGATCAGTGGATTAATCCAGTGATATGGATTAGCTGGGTGGTAACTGTAGGCAATCAGGGTGTGGCTGGTGGAGGCAGGTCACTGGGGCCCTGTCTTTGTGGTTTATATTTTGTTCCTGGTGAACAGATCCCTCTCTCTGCTTCCTGATGGCCATGTCTTGAGTGGCTTTCTTCCATTCCAAACTTTCCCCATGGTGTTCTTCCTTACTCAGGCCCAAAGCTATGGAATTAGCCAGCTGTGGACTGAGACCTCTGAAACTGTGAGCAACAAATTAACTTTTCATCCTCTATGTTGTTCTTATCAGGGCTTTTGGTCACAGTGATGAAAAAGCTGACTAAGACGTCTGTGAGGATGACCTTAGGCCTGAGCCTAAGCAACTCCATTTTAAAAACTCCAGTTTGAAACCTGCAGTCTCACCAGGAACACCCACAGGCCTTCCACTGTGGCTTCAGACAAGTTACTTCCCCTCATCCTGATAAACAGAGTGAAGCCCTTGGCAGGCTGTCCTCGCCTGATAAGAGGGAAAGGTGAGAAGATCAGGGTACAGACCACCAGACCAGGTGTTTCTTACCCCAGGGCAAATGATATCATGGAGAAATCCAGTGGTAGCTTATAAGGATTGAAAGGGGGGTCAAAAGCCCCCAAATGTAGTATAAATAATAGAGCCAATGAACAGGGATTTGGCCAGCCGAAACAAGGATGCACTCGAGCTGGAGAGCCTGATGAGGACCTAACATCCCATCACTTGTCATCATTTCCTGAGCCTCTTTGTGATCCTCATGGCTCTCAAATCCTCTGTGTGATCCTCACCACTCTCAAACTGTACCACCTCACCTGGACCTTGGTGAGAGCTGCAACTTCTCCCTACAACCCTCTGCTCAACCAGTCATCCATTCCACACCAGGAAAAGCCTGTCTTGGCTCTGGACCTGATCACCATGGTCTAAGTGAGTGTGCATCCGCTGGACATAAAGCCTAAGGCTTAAGACTTTTGAACTTAGCACACAGAGGGAATGTCTGTCACTAGCCTGTCATGATTAAGTGTGTTTTGCAGTGTTTAGAATTAATCTAGAATTGTTTGCTGTGAATTAATTAATCTAGAATGCTTTGCTGTGCATTGATTATGTCTACTGCAGTGCCTAGCATTAAGGATTGTCATTTTCTTGATTAAGAACCTTTAGAGTGAAATTGTATTGAGTAATTTGAGTGAATAAAGCATTGAAAGGGGCAGAAGCGTGTGGACATTCTTTATTTCTCCCCTCGACTGCACGCGTCACAATTTTGCCCCTCGCAACAACATCGTCTCTTGCCTCACCATCACAGACACATCCAAAAATAATGTTTAATCAAATATGCAGGCATTTCATGATCCAGTGAAGTTGACACATAAAGTTAACTATCACAGGCTACTTTGTAGAAATGTCTATTCAGCTCTTTTACCCCATTTAATTGGATTATCTTTTTGTCATTTAGTTGTGAGAGTTATTTATTTATTCTGGATAGTTGAACCTTAACACACACAAGATTTACAAGTATTTCCCATTCTGAGAATTGTCTTTTAACTCAATAGTATCCTTCAATGAACAAAAGTTTTTAATTTTGATGAAGTTCAACATATCTATTATTTTGTTTCTTGTACTTTTACAGAAATATCTAAGAAATCATTGCAAAATATAAAGTCATGAAGTTTTAATGCTATGTATTCTTCTAAGAGTTTTATAGTTTGGGTTTTTTATAGCAATTAAGTTCATTATCAGTTAATATTTGTATATGGAATGAGGAAGGGTTTAGCATTATTATTGCATATGGATAGCCAGATTGCCAATTGTCTCAGCACTATTTGTTAAAAATATGATTGTTCTTTCCCAATTGAACAATCTTAGCACATTTTTTTAAAAAAAATTTATTGTTGGTTATTCAAAACATTACATAGTTCGTGATATATCATATTTCACCCTTTGATTCAAGTGGGTTATGAGCTCCCATTTTTACCCCATATACAGATTGCAGAATCACATCAGTTACACATTCATTGATTTACATATTGCCATACTAGTGTCTGTTGTGTTCTGCTGCCTTTCCTATCCTCTACTATCCCCCCTCCCCTCCCCTCCCCTCCCCTCTTCTCTCTCTGCCCCCTCTACTGTCATTCATTTGTCCCCCTTGTATTATTTTTCCCTTTCCCCTCACTTCCTCTTGTATGTACTTTTGTATAACCATGAGGGTCTCCTTCCATTTCCATGCAATTTCCCTTCTCTCTCCCTTTCCCTCCCACCTCTCATCCCTGTTTAATGTTAATCTTCTTCTCATGCTCTTCAACCCTACTCTGTTCTTAGTTACTCTCCTTATATCAAAGAAGACATTTGGCATTTGTTTTTTAGGGATTGGCTAGCTTCACTTAGCATAATCTGCTCTAGTGCCATCCATTTCCCTGCAAATTCTATGATTTTGTCATTTTTTAATGCAGAGTAATACTCCATTGTGTATAAATGCCACACTTTTTTAATCCATTCCTCTATTGAAGGGCATCTGGGTTGGTTCCACAGTCTTGTTATTGTGAATTGTGCTGCTATGAACATCGATGTAGCAGTGTCCCTGTAGCATGCTCTCTTTAGGTCTTTAGGGAATAGACCAAGAAGGGGAATAGCTGGGTCAAATGGTGGCTCCATTCCCAGCTTTCCAAGAAATCTCCATACTGCTTTCCAAATTGGCTGCACCAATTTGCAGTCCCACCAGCAATGGACAAGTGTACCCTTTTCCCCACATCCTCGCCAGCACTTGTTGTTGTTTGACTTCATAATGGCTGCCAATCTTACTGGAGTGAGATGGTATCTTAGGGTGGTTTTGATTTGCATTTCTCTGACTGCTAGAGATGGTGAGCATTTTTTCATGTACTTGTTGATTGATTGTATGTCCTCCTCTGAGAAGTGTCTGTTCAGGTCCTTGGCCCATTTGTTGATTGGGTTATTTGTTATCTTACTGTCTAATTTTTGGAGTTCTTTGTATACTCTGGATATTAGGGCTCTATCTGAAGTGTGAGGAGTAAAGATTTGTTCCCAGGATGTAGGCTCTCTATTTACCTCTCTTATTGTTTCTTTAGCTGAGAAAAAACTTTTAGTTTGAGTAAGTCCCATTTGTTGATTCTAGTTATTAACTTTTGTGCTATGGGTGTTCTATTGAGGAATTTGGAGCCCGACCCCACAGTATGTAGATCATAGCCAACTTTTTCTTCTATCAGACGGCGTGTCTCTGATTTGATATCAAGCTCCTTGATCCATTTTGAATTAACTTTTGTGCATGGCGAGAGAAAGGGATTCAGTTTCATTTTGTTGCATATGGATTTCCAGTTTTCCCAGCACCATTTGTTGAAGATGCTATCCTTCCTCCATTGCATGCTTTTAGCCCCTTTATCAAATATAAGGTAGTTGTAGTTTTGTGGATTGGTTTCTGTGTCCTCTATTCTGTACCATTGGTCCACCCGCCTGTTTTGGTACCAGTACCATGCTGTTTTTGTTACTATTGCTCTGTAGTATAGTTTGAAGTCTGGTATCGCTATACTGCCTGATTCACACTTCCTGCTTAGCATTGTTTTTGCTATTCTGGGTCTTTTATTTTTCCATATGAATTTCATGATTGCTTTCTCTATTTCTACAAGAAATGCCGTTGGGATTTTGATTGGCATTGCATTAAACCTATAGAGAACTTTTGGTAATATCACCATTTTGATGATGTTAGTTCTGCCTATCCATGAACAGGGTATATTTTTCCATCTTCTAAGATCTTCTTCTATTTCTCTCTTTAGGGTTCTGTAGTTTTCATTGTATAAGTCTTTCACCTCTTGTTAGGTTGATTCCCAAGTATTTTATTTTTTTTGAAGATATTGTGAATGGAGTAGTTGTCCTCATTTCCATTTCAGAGGATTTGTCGCTGATATACAGGAATGCCTTTGATTTATGCGTGTTGATTTTATATCCTGCCACTTTGCTGAATTCATTTATTAGCTCTAATAGTTTCTTTGTAGACCCTTTTGGGTCTGCTAGGTATAGAATCATGTCATCAGCAAATAGTGATAATTTAAGTTCTTCTTTTCCTATTTTTATGCCTTTAATTTCTTTCGTCTGTCTAATTGCTCTGGCCAGTGTTTCAAGAACTATGTTGTACAGAAGTGGTGAGAGAGGGCATTCCTGTCTTGTTCCAGATTTTAGAGGGAATGCCTTCAATTTTTCTCCATTCAGAATGATGCTAGCCTGAGGCTTAGCATAGATTGCTTTTACAATATTGAGGTATGTTCCTGTTATCCCTAGTTTTTCTAGAGTTTTGAACATAAAGGGATGCTGTACTTTGTCGAATGCTTTTTCCGCATCTATCGAGATGATCATATGGTTCTTATTTTTAAGTCTATTGATGTGGTGAATAACATTTATTGATTTCCATATATTGAACCAGCCTTGCATCCCAGGGATGAATCCTACTTGATCATGGTGCACAATTTTTTTGATAAGTTTTTGTATCCGATTCGCCAGAATTTTATTGAGGATTTTTGCATCTAGGTTCATTAGAGATATTGGTCTGTAGTTTTCTTTCTTTGAAGTGTCTTTGTCTGGTTTAGGTATCAGGGTGATGTTGGCCTCGTAGAATGAATTTGGAAGTTCTCCCTCTTTTTCTATTTCCTGAAGTAGCTTGAAAAGTATTGGTATTAGTTCCTGTTTAAAGGTTTTGTAAAACTCTGCTGTATACCCATCCGGTCCTGGGCTTTTCTTAGTTGGTAGTCTTTTGATGGTTTCTTCTATTTCCTCAATTGATATTGGTCTGTTTAGGTTGTCTATATCTTCCTGACTCAATCTGGGCAGATCATATGACTTAAGAAATTTATCTATGCCTTCACTATCTTCTGATTTATTGGAGTATAAGGATTCAAAATAATTTTTGATTATCTTCTGTATTTCTGAAGTGTCTGTTGTGATATTGCCTTTTTCATCCCGTATGCTAGTAATTTGAGTTCTCTCTCTTCTTCTCTTTGCTAGCATGGCTAAGGGTCTGTCGATTATGTTTATTTTTTCAAAGAACCAACTTTTAGTTTTGTCATTTTTTTCAATTGTTTCTTTTGTTTCGATTTCATTAATTTCAGCTCTGATTTTCATTATTTCTTGCCTTCTACTTCTTTTGCTGTTGTTTTGCTCTTCTTTTTCTAGGATTTTGAGATGAAGTATGAGATCATTTATTTGTTGGTTTTTTCTTTTTCTAAGGAATGAACTCCACGCAATGAATTTTCCTCTTAGAACTGCTTTCAATGTGTCCCATAGATTCTGATATGTTGTGTCTGTGTTTTCATTTATCTCTAAGAATTTTTTAATTTCCTCCTTGATGTCTTCTATAACCCATTGATCATTCAGTAACCTATTGTTCATTCTCCAAGTGATGTATGCTTTTTCCTTCCTTCTTTTATCATTGATTTTCAGTTTCATTCCATTATGATCAGATAAGATGCATGGTATTATCTCTACTCCTTTATATTGTCTAAGAGTTGCCCTGTGACATAATATGTGATCTATTTTTGAGAAGGATCCATGTGCTGCTGAGAAAAAAGTGTAATTGCTTGATGTTGGGTAGTATATTCTATATATGTCAATTAAGTCTAGGTTATTAATTGTGTTATTGAGTTCTATAGTTTCCTTATTCAACTTTTGTTTGGAAGATCTGTCCATTGGTGAGAGAGGTGTGTTGAAGTCTCCCATGATTATTGTATGGTGGTCTATTAGACTCTTGAACTTGAGAAGAGTTTTTTTGATGAACATAGCTGCACCATTGTTAGGGGCATATATATTTATGATTGTTATGTCTTGTTGGTGTATGGTTCCCTTGAGCAGTATGTAGTGTCCCTCTTTATCCCTTTTGATTAACTTGGGCTTGAAATCTATTTTATTTGATATGAGTATGGACACACCTGCTTGTTTCCGAAGTCCATATGAGTGATATGATTTTTCCCAACCTTTCACCTTCAGCCTATGTATGTCTTTTCCTATCAAATGTGTCTCCTGTAGGCAGCATATTGTTGGGTCTTGTTTTGTGATCCATTCTACTAGCCTGTGTCTCTTAATTGGTGAGTTTAAGCCATTAACATTTAGGGTTATTATTGAGATATGGGTTGTTCTTCCAGCCATATTTGTTTATTTATGTTACTAAACATTGTTTGTTTTCCTCTTTGATTATTTTCCCCCCTTTACTGTCCTACCTCCCACTGTTGGTTTTCATTGTTATTTTCCATTTCCTCCTCCTGTAATGTTTTGCCGAGGATGTTTTGAAGAGATGGTTTTCTAGCTGCAAATTCTTTTAACTTTTGTTTATCGTGGAAGGTTTTAATTTCATCTTCCATCCTGAAGCTTAATTTCGCTGGATACACAATTCTTGGTTGGAACCCATTTTCTTTCAGTGTTTGAAATATGTTATTCCAGGATCTTCTAGCTTTCAGAGTCTGTGTTGAAAGATCAGCTGTTATCCTGATTGGCTTACCCCTAAATGTAATCTGCTTCCTTTCTCTTGTAGCTTTTAAAATTCTCTCCTTATTCTGTATGTTGGGCATCTTCATTATAATGTGTCTAGGTGTGGATCTCTTATGATTTTGCACATTTGGCGTCCTGTAGGCTTCTAGGATTTGGGATTCTGTCTCATTCTTCAAGTCTGGGAAGTTTTCTCGTATTATTTCATTGAATAGATTGCTCATTCCTTTGGTTTGAAACTCTGTCCCTTCCTGTATCCCAATGACTCTTAAATTTGGTCTCTTGATGTTATCCCATATTTCTTGGATGTTCTGCTCATGGTTTCTTAACAGTCTTGCTGAGCTGTCTATGTTCTTTTCCAGTTGAAATTCTTTATCTTCATTGTCTGATGTTCTATCTTCTAAGTGTTCTACTCTGCTGGTAGTATTCTCAATTGAGTTTTTAAGTTGGTTTATTGCTTCCTGCATTTCTAGGATTTCTGTTTGTTTGTTTTTTATAACCTCTATCTCCCTGTATAGTTGATCTTTTGCTTCTTGGATTTGTTTATGTAATTCATTGTTGAAGTGATCTTTCATTGTCTGATTTTGCTGTCTGATGTCTTCCTTGAGACTCCAGATCATCTGAAGCATGTATATCCTGAATTCTTTATCTGACATTCCATCTGCTGCAGCTATTACCTCTTCTAACGTTGAGTTGACCTGCATTGCTTGTGGTCCTTTCTTTCCTTGTCTCTTCATACTGTTCGCGTTTCTTTCTGCTTGGTGAAACTTTGTGCTATTGAATTTTCCCCCTATATATTTATATTGGTCTTGTATAGTTGCAAAGTCTCCCTCGCAAGCGCGGGCAGCGGCTCTGCCCCTCCTCCAATTGGGGCAATGTGCCTACCACGCCGGCAGGCCGCTGGGCCTGTTCTGCCGGTCGGTAGCAGGTCCGCCTACCTTGCAGGCACGGGCGGCGGCTCTCTCCCTCTGCGGGCCGCTAGGCTTGTTCTGTCGGTGGTTGCAGTTCTGCCTACTTTGCAGGCGCAGGCTGCGGCACTGCCCCTCTGCAGGCCTCTGGGGCTGTTCTGCCGGTGGGTCGCAGGTCTGCCTACCTTGCAGGCGCGGGGGGGCGGGGCGGCTCTACCCTTATGCAGGCCACTGGGCCTGTTCTGTTTGTCGGTTGCAGGTCTGGCCTGTTCCGTTGGTGGTCACAGTTCTGCCTACCTGGCAGGCGCGGGGGTGGGGTTGGGTAGGGGGCAGCTCTGCCCCTCAGCAGGCCGCTGGGCCTGTTCTGTGGGTGGTCACAGTTCCGTCTACCTTGCCGGCACGGGGGGAGGGGGCGGCTCTGCTTCTCAGCAGGCCGCTGCTCCTGTTCTGCCGGTGGGTCGCAGGCCCGCCTACCTTGCAGGAGTGATTGGCAGCTCTGCCCCTCCGCGGGCCACTGGGCCTTCTCTGTGGGTGGTCACAGTTCCGTCTACCTTGCCGGCGCGGGGGGAGGGGGCGGCTCTGCCTCTCAGCAGGCTGCTGCTCCTGTTCTGCCGGTGGGTCGCAGGCCCGCCTACCTTGCAGGAGTGATTGGCAGCTCTGCCCCTCCACGGGCCACTGGGCCTTTTCTGACGGTGGTCTCAGTTCCGCCTACCTGGCAGGCGCGGGGGTTGGGTGGGGTAGGGGGCGGCTCTGCCCCTCAGCAGGCCGCTGGGCCTCTTAGCACCCTTTTCAAGAGTCAATTAATCATGGCTGTATGGGTTTAATTTTATTTATTTATTTATTTTTGCATTACAATTCTTAATACACCATTATACCATAATTTATCATATCTCTGATTATATATAAGGTATGTTGAAGCCAAATTCACATCTTCATACATATATCCTTTCACCTTCCATGCTATTCCCTTCTCCCTCCCTTTCCCTCCCACCCCTATTCCCTATCTAGGGTAATCTTTCTCCATTGCTATTGGGTTTAATTTTTGAACTCATTAATATTCTATTAAGCTATATATCTATCCTTATGCCAGTATCATGCTGTTTTGATTATTCTACATTTGGGTAAACTTTAAAATTGGGAATTGTGAGTCTTCTTATTTTGTTCTTCCTTTTCAAGATTGTTTTCACTATTTGGAGTCCTTTACAATTACATCCGTATTTGAAGATACGATTTTCTATTTCCGCAAAAGAGGACATGGGATTTTGATAAGATTGTCTTGTATCTATAGATCACTTTGGGGAGTACTGCCATCTTAACAATGGTAAGTCTTCCAATCCATTAATATTTGATTGTGTTCCATTTTTATGTATAATATTTATCAATATCTACCATTTTCAGTGTATAAGTCTTTCATTAAATTTATACCTATTTTATTCTTTACAATGTCACTGAAAATTGAATTTTTTCCTTACTTTCCTATTTGAATTTTTCAATTTTAGACTATAGAAATACTATAGCATTCTACGAATGCATTTTTTTGAGGATTCATAAAGATTTTTTACATATAAGATCATGTCAGTCTGGGGTTGGCTCAGTGGTAGAGCACTTGCCTAGCATGTGTGACGCACTGGGTTTGATTCTCAGCATCACACATAAATAAGTACAATAAAGATCCATTGACAACTGAAAAAATTATTTTAAAAAAGATCATGTCATTTGTGAATAGAGATAGTTTAGTTTTTTCTTCTGAATTTTGATGCCCTTTATTTCTTTGTCTTGCCTAAATTTCCAGACTACAATGGCTGGTATAACGTACTTTCATATTTCACCATTGAATTTGATGTTGGTTGTGGGCTTTTACTAAATGTCTTATGTTATATTGAGTATTTCCCCTTCTATTACTCTGTTTTTGAGTGTTTTTTTTTGTGTTTTATCATGAAAGGTTCTAGATTTTGTAAAATACATTTTCTGCATCAACTGTAATAATTGTATTTTTCTCTTATTAATGTGGTTACATTGAATTTTATATATTGAACTACCATTGAATTATTGGGATATATCCCACTTAGCTATAATCCTTTAAATGTGGTGTTGGATTTGGTTTGCCAGCATTTTGGAGGAGTTTTGTGTCATATTCATTTGGAATGTCATTGGACAGTTTTGTTTTTTTTTCTTATAGAATCTTGCCTGGTTTTGGTTTCAGCTTACTGCTGACCTCAGGAATGAGTTAGAAATTGTTTTGTTCTATTTTAAGAAAAGTTGGAGAATTATTTTTTTCTTAAATGTGTTCTACTTGGTTATAAAAGTTTGGGAATTATTGACATTAATTTTTCTTTAAATGTTTGGTAGAAGTCACCAGTGAAACCATATAATCCTGGCCTTTTCCCTGTAGGGAAACTTTTGACAAGTGATTTAATAATGTTACTTGTGATAGGTCTGTTCAGGTTTTGTCTCTGTCCCTCTCCCTTCCCTTCCCCTCCCCCTCCCCTCCTCTTCTTTTCTCTTCTCTTCTCCTCTTCTCTCTCTCTCTCTCTCTCTCTCTGTAGCAGGGATTGAACTCAGGAGTGCTTTACCACTGAGCCATATCTGTGGTGAGCCGTTCCTATAGACCGTGGCCGCCATTAGAAGATGGCGCCGGCTTCCACTGTGGCCTGTGATAAACAACTCCTTTTTTGGAGAGTTGGCACGTAATCCCTTATCACCCTATGAGAAAGCTCCACGTGGCAGCTTTGCATTGGGGCTTGAGATGCTTTATTAAGGCTGGGAGGGGCATCCAAGAGGGAGAAGAAGAAATATCAAGGGCCTGAATAAACTGCTGAAAGAAGATTCCTGAGTTGCGTCTTCCTTGCGGGCAAGGGGTCGCGACAAGTGGTGCCGAAACCCGGGAACCAGAACTTTCAGCAGTCAGGGGTGGTGCACCGGTTAGTCCCAGGTAAGTGGGATCCGCGACCAAAGCGGGGTTAGTCCCTAGTAAGTGGGATCCGCGACCAAAGCAGGGCAGCTCCTCTGTAAACACAGAGAGAGCCTTACATTTTATTGCAGCTGCACTGTGTACTTTCGCTTTTGTTTTTTGTGCTTCTTTTGTTGTTGTGTCATGGGTGCCGCATCTTCAAGTCCGCTTCTCCTGGCCCTAGATGGCCTGTTGCGTTCCAAGGGCCTGGAAGTGAAACATAGTACTTTACAGAGATTTTTACAGAAGATAGATATCGCTGCACCGTGGTTTGCATTTTCGGGCAGCCTTACTGTACCTAGTTGGGATAAATTAGGCAAAGATCTTGACTTTGCTTCTGAGCAGGGCATATTAGAGGGTGGGGTGATACCCCTTTGGAAAATGGTCCGTAGTTGCCTTACAGATGGTAAATGCCAAGAAGCTGTGAGTGAGGGTCAGGCCGTTCTTGAACAACTACATGAGGAAAAATCTGAAGGATCACATAGTGAAGTGGCAGAGAGTATCAAAAGTAACAGTAGTGAGAAGGCAAAAGAGCCTGAAGATAAAAATAGGAGAAGGCTCTATCCAGACTTGACCGAATTCAAAACATCTGAGGACACAAGCGGCTCAGAGTGTTCTGAGGACCTTGATATATTGTTGCAACAACTACATAAGATAAAAATGAAAAAGAAGAAAAAGGAGACACAAGGCGCGCATGCCTACTGTAAGAAGGGGGAGGGATCTAATATTGGTCAACAGAATTCTGAGGAGGAGGAGGTTGAAAATTTAGAAGAAGATATGATGCCTGTTGCCCCACCCCCGTATGTGGGGGGGAGCCAAGGTTCCGGGAGATCTTTTCATGCACAAGTTTGGAGGACAGTTAATACAGATATGGGACTTGCATACCCTGTATTTCAGGACAATAACAGGGGAAGATATCATGAGCCTTTAGACTTTAAGATAGTTAAAACCTTGGCAGAATCCATCCGCACTTATGGCATAGATGCCGCTTTCACTCTTACTCAGGTGGAGGGACTTACTAGATTTTGTATGACTCCCTCAGATTGGGCCTAGTCTAGTCCGCACTTGTGTTTCCCCAGGGAAATATTAGGAGTCCAAAGTTGGCTGTTTAATGTTTCTGGCACTACCCAAGACTCGGAGCGAGGTAGGAGGCTTAAAATTTTTGCAAATAATTCACAATTATCTAATGCTACGTTGCCCTCCGCAGCAGTCTGTCTCCAATCTCCGTTCCTGTTTCTTTTGGCTAATGTTACATTACAGGGGATGCTTAATTGTTCTAATGTTACTTGCTACTTGTCTGAGTGTTGGAATGGCTCCTGGACTATGGCAGTGATTATGAAAATTCCAACCTTTGTCCCGATCCCGGTTACTGCAGATCCAGAATCCTTTCCTATTGTTGAATTGATTAGAACCCGTAGAGATTTTGGAATTACGGCAGCTATAGTGACAGCTGTGGCGGTATCTGCTGCTGCAGCAGCTACAGCTGGAGTAGCCATGGCCAGCCAAGTACAAACTGCTGCCACTATTAATCAGGTTATTCAACAAACATCCACCGTACTTGAATCCCAAAGTAAAATTAATCAACACATTTTATCTGGGATTTTGGCTGCTAATCAAAGGATAGATCTGCTTCAAGCTCAAGTTGAGGAACTGTCTGACCTAGTACATTTGGGTTGTATTGATCAACGTGCACATTTATGTATAACCTCTGTCAGATTTAATGATTCCAGGAATGCCTCCCGCATCATTGGCGAATATTTGGCCGGAAATTGGTACATGGCAGTGGAAGACTTGATCCAGTCTCAACTAACTCAGATTGCTGTTTTGAATAATACCCGTGTCGAACCAGTGACTTTGGGTCGATTCACCGATTGGATATCTTCTGCCTTTTCCTTCTTCAAAGAGTGGGTGGGGGTAGACATTTTTGGGGCAATGTGTTGCTTTGGTGTTGTACTTTGTTTGTGGCTTCTCTGTCGCCTTAAAGCTCGCCATGCGCAAGAGAAAGCTATGATCATACAAGCTCTTGCAGCTTTAGAAAATGGCATTTCTCCACAAATCTGGCTTGCGCATCTTAAACAGTGATTTCTGGGCATGGCCATTGCACCCCAAGTTATTTTCACATTGCACTGGGATTGGCATGCCCTCTTCTTTATGCTCTCCCAGTGCTGGATAGCCTTTGCACTCTGCAGGTCTTGTTACCATTGCACGCAGATGGGTTTCAGGACTGGTCTTTCTTCTCGGCTGCAGACTTTTTACCTTCCTCTGGGGCTTAGGGATTGTGTTGCCAACTTAAATTTTGTCATCATTACCAGGCTACCTGTATTACCCTACTTCTCATCGTCGTCACGATGCAGGATGCGAGGCAAGGCACTGCACTTGAGTGATCCCTCAACGGACCTCAAGGAAAGCATGTCCTATTGCATGCGGGTTTGACGTCCACGCCCCACCCTACGAAAAAAGGCGTTGGCTGATATGGGATCAGGTCTGGGGAAGGCGCCTCCTTAGGACTGAACCATACATTACAGCCACTTCTGCACAGTGGGATAGGACCTCTACTTTCACCTGCATTGTTTTATAAAACAGAAGGGGGAACTGTGGTGAGCCGTTCCTATAGACCGTGGCCGCCATTAGAAGATGGCGCCGGCTTCCACTGTGGCCTGTGATAAACAACTCCTTTTTTGGAGAGTTGGCACGTAATCCCTTATCACCCTATGAGAAAGCTCCACGTGGCAGCTTTGCATTGGGGCTTGAGATGCTTTATTAAGGCTGGGAGGGGCATCCAAGAGGGAGAAGAAGAAATATCAAGGGCCTGAATAAACTGCTGAAAGAAGATTCCTGAGTTGCGTCTTCCTTGCGGGCAAGGGGTCGCGACACATATCACCAGCCATTTTATTTTCAGACAGGTTATCACAGAGTTGCTTTGGGCTTCACTGAATTGCTGAGGCTAGATTTGAACTTGCTGCCTCAATCTCCCGAGCTGCTGGCATTACAGGTGGGTGCCACTGCACCTGGCTGTGTTCGTATAATTTTATGTTGCCTGGGTATCTATGTTAAATACATTTTCCTTATAACAGAAGCAGGGTTCAGCAACACTTGACACAATTTCCAATTCTACATCCCTCATCTATGTGGTCAATCAAAATATTTCTTGTACAACTGCCTACTAATGACCATTTCCGTATGGAACAGCTATATACAATCTACTTGACTCACCTTATGATGCCCATAACCTTCATGGACTGTGCAGATATGCAACAATGATCACCCCAGGTAATACTGTGACCTCCTGGAAATCAAACTATTTGCTTTAAACTCACTATTAAAAGTCCATGAAAGAAACCTGTTTGAATAGTGCCCAAGACCCCTATTAAGGCATTGGCCCATGGATTTCTCTCTCCCTTTCCTCATTCCATGGCCTCTGAGTGTTTGGCCACTTGGCATGCTGTGTATTTACCCAGGAACTTAAATACTACAGTCTTTATTTCTACTTGTTCTTGCCTAATTATTGAAGGGGTGCTCTTCATCTTAAAGATCCTAAATTAAAAATGCTTTTGTAGCATCCCATAAGTTTTGGTGTTGTCATTTCACTTTCATTTATCAATATTATCCAGTTCTTCTTGGTATGTCTTTGACCCATTAGTTTAGATGTATGTTAACTTCAGCTGAGTACAGTGTCACACACCTGTAATCTCAGTCACTCAGGAGGCTGAGGCAGGAGGACTGCAAGTCTGACGCCAGCCTCAGCAACTTGCATGGCCCTCAGCAACTTACTGAGATTCTGACTCAAAATTAAAAAAAAAATAAAAAAAGAACAGGGAATAGAGCTCACTGGTAGAACATCCCTGGGTTCAATTTCCAATACCATCACCACCAAAAAACAAACAAATCTGTTAATCTCAATATATTTGGGAGTTTCCCCCTTTCTTTCTGTTGGCGAATTTTATGTTTATTCCTTGTGGTTGGAAAAGATATTATGTATGATTTTAATCATTTAAAATTTACTCACACTAATTTTGTGGCCTGAAATATGGTCTATTCTGGACAATGTTCTATGTGTGCTTGAGAAGAATAAGTATTTAGCTGTTGTTGGGTGAAATTTTCTGTATATGTTTGTTAGTCTTGCTGGGTTATAGTGTTGAAATGCTCTATTTTCTTATTCACTTTCTTTATGGTTGTTCTTTGCTTACTAAAAAGCATAGCATCAAAGTCTCCATTTTGCAGAACTGTCTGTTCTTAAGTGAGTATGTAATTATTATATCTCCTTTTATCAATAATCTCCTTGTCTTTTAGCATTTTTTGACTCAAAGCCTGTTTTATCTGATATTATTTTAGCTATACTAGTTATATTTTGATTACTATCTGTGAAACATTTCAATCCTTTTACTCCAACCTATATTTAGCTTTATATTTAAAGTTATACTCAATTTATGTATGATATGTCAAAATACATTCTACTGTCATGTATAACTAAAAAGAATACATGAAAATTAAAAAAGAAAAAATCTGCTAAAAATAAAAATATATTTCCAGCCATATTTATCACTGGCCAGAGCAATTATACAGATTAAAGAAATTAAAGGGATATATATATATATATATATATATATATATATATATATATATATGAAAAGAAGAACTTAAATTAGCACTATTTGTTGAGGTTATGATTCTATACCTAGAAGACCCAAAAAGCTCCACCAGAAAACTTCTAGAGCTAGTAAATAAATTCAGCAAAGTAGCAGGATATAAAATAAACATCCATAAATCAAGGGCTTTCTGTATATCAGTGACAAATCCTCTGAAAGAGAAATTAGAAAAACCACCCCATTCACAATAACCTCAAAAAAATAAGATACTTGTGAATCAACTTAACAAAAGAGGTGAAGGATTTATACAATGAAAACTATAGAACCCTAAAGAAAGAACTCAATGATGACCTTAGAAGATGGAAAGATCTACCTTGCTCATGAATACGCAGAATTAATGTTATCAAAATGACCATACTACCAAAAGCTCTATACAGATTTAATGCAATTCCAATCAAAATCTCAATGGCATTCCTCATAGAAATAGAAAAAGTAATCATGAAATTCATCTGGAAAAATAAAAGACCCAGAATAGCTAAAGCAATCCTTAGCAGGAAGACTGAAGCAAGTGGCATCACTATACCAGACCTTAAACTACACTACAGAGCAATAGTAACAAAAAGAACATGGTATTGGCACCAACAGATTGGTAGACCAATGGTACAGAATAGAGGACACAGAGACTAACCCACAAAATTACAATTATATCTTATATTAGACAAAGGCACCAAAAACATGCATTGGAGAAAAGATAGCCTCTTCAACAAATGGTGCTGGGAAAACTAGAAACCCATATGCAACAAAATGAAATTAAACCCATCTCTCTCACCATGCACAAAACTCAACTCAAAGTGGATCAAGGGCCTAGGAATTAAACCAGTGACTCTGCATCTAATAGAAGAAAAAGTAGGCCCTAATCTTCATCATGTGGGATTAGGCCCCAACTTCCTTAATAAGACTTCCTGTAGCGCAAGAATTAAGACCAAGAATCAATAAGTGGGGTGGAATCAAACCAAAAAAAGTTTCTTTTCAGCAAAATAAACAATCTGTGAGGTGAACAGAGAGTCTACATCCTGTGAGCAAATTTTTACTGCTCAGACATCAGATAAAGCACTAATCTCTAGGGTATATACAGAACTCAAAAAGCTAAGCACCCCCCCCCAAAACAAACAAACAAATAACCCAATCAACAAATGGGCCAAGGACCTGAACAGACACTTCTCGGAAGAGGATATGCAATCAATCAACAAATATATGAAAAAAAAATGCTCAACATCTCTAGCAATTAGAGAAATGCAAATCAAAGCTACTCAAAGATATCATCTCACTTTAGTCAGAATGGCAGCTATTATAAAGACAAACAACAATAAGTGTTGGCGAGAATGTGGGGAAGAAGGTACACTCATACATTGCTGGTGGGACTGCAAATTGGTACAGCCAATATGGAAAGCAGTATGGAGATTCCTTGGAAATCTGGGAATGGAACCCCCATTTGACCCAGCTATCCCTCTCCTCAGTCTATACCCAAAGGACTTAAAAACAGCATACCATAGGGACACAGCCACATTAATGTTTATAGCAGCACAATTCACAATAGCTAAATTGTGGAGCCAACCTAGATGTCCTTCATTAGATGAATGGATAAAAAATATGGCATATATACACAATGAAATATTACTCAGTAATTAAAGAGAATAAAATCATGGCATTTGCAGGTAAATGAATGGCATTGGAGAACATAATGCTAAGTGAAGTTAGCCAATCCCCAAAAACAAATGCCCAATGTTTTCTCTGATATAAGGGGGCTGACTCATAGTAGGGAGGGAGGGGGAGCATGGGAGGAATAGATGAATTCTAGATAGGGAAGAGGGGAGGGAGGGAAATGGAGGAAGCAGGGGATTAGCAAGGATGGTGGAATGTGATGGACATCATCATCCAAAGTACATGTATGAAGACATGAATTGGGTGTAAACATAATTTATGTACAACCAGAGATATGAAAAATTGTGCTGTGTAAATATAATAAGAATTGTAATACATTCCACTGTCATTTATTTCTTTAAAAGTCAATCAATAAAAATAAAAATATAATGTCACTAAAAGTAAAGTGCATCTCTTGTACACAATATAAAATTGAATATTTTATTTTTCCAATCTGCTAATCTTTGTCTTTGAGAATGCAATGAATTTACATTTAAAGTAATTATTTATAAGGAGATATTTACTTCTATCATTTGCAATTTGTGTTCTGTATTTTTATACTATTTTTAAAATTTTCTCCATTATTGTATTTTGTCTCTAGTTTATTTTTATATAGTACCAGTTTTATTGTCTTTGCATTTTCTTTTCTGTACTTTTTTTAAAAAAATTTTAAGCTACCCTGGGGGTTGCAATTATTATCTTAAATTTTTAGTAATCTAGTTTGAATTAATACAATTTACTTTCACTACTACATAAGCTCTCTGCTCCTATAAAATTCTATCCCTATTCCTTTATTTTGTTACTGTCACAAATTATATCTTTAAAAAAAATTCTTTTGTAGTTATAGATGGACAGGTGACTTTATTTTATTGTTTATTTATATGTGGTGCTGAGGATCAAACTCAGTGCCTCATGCATGCTAGGTAAGGGCTCTGCCACTGAGCCATAACCCCAGCCCACAAATTGCATCTTTTAATACATAGGTTCCTATCAAATAGATTTATATTTAGTTTTATACATTTGCTTTCAAAATAATATATAAAAAGGAGTTACATACCAACAATGTAATAAGACTGAGTTTTATATTTACCCATTAAATATAGCCTACTGTAACAAATTACCAGAAACTGAGTGGCCATAACAAATTAACAGAGACTGGTGGCTTAAAACAAGACACATGTATTCTCTAGTAGTTCTGGAGGCTGGAAGTCTGAAATCTAGGTGTCAACTATGTTGATTTCTTCTGCAGGTTCTGAAGGGGAAACTGATGCCTCTCTTCTAGCTTTTAGTGATAGCCTTCAATCTTTAGCATAGCTTGGTTTGCACACAAATTACTCTATTTTATGCCTTCATTATAACATATCACTCTCCCCGTGTGTTTTCATATCATCTTCCTATAACATTAGTCATTTTATTAAAGGCCAACCAGTACCAGTATGATCTTGTCTCAATTACTTCTGAAATTACACTTTCTAAATTAGGTCATATTTTTATATACCAGTGAGGCTGTGGGGGATGGGGGGTGCAAAAAGATAGTGTAGGTAATGAATAATCTGGATCAGGAAGATGGGGGCTGGATTGAAAGGCAAGGAAATAAAATGCTAATACCTTCAGAATACTTCCCCTGCTCCTCACCTGTTGCCAAGGTTACCTGCCTCCAGGGAATTGTTCTTCCCAACAAGGAGATGTTAATTAATATCCCCAGCACCACTCCCTTCCTGCCTGTACCCCTGGGTGGCTTCTTTCTCACCCTTGGATCACTCTTAACTTTTGGTCACTGGTCACATGGGCAAGACAAGAGGCGAAGGGGGCATGAGAACAAAGGAAACCTAAAAATCTATGAAAGGGGCAAGACATCCCAACTTCCTCATACACCCAGCTCTGGGGGCCTTACTCTTTGGAGAAATCTATCTCTATTCTATCCTTTAAATAAAACTTTCTTTCTATACTTGCCTCTGTGTTTCTTGGGTATTCAATCTTTGGCACCAGGCAATGGGACTTGGCCTTGACTTTCAACATCAGTATCACTGGGAATTAAGACTGCAAAAATAACCTTTGGGTGGACACAATTCAACCTATTGTAGTGGCACCCCCTCCTACACAGAAAATCTTAATTAAGCTTCTCAAGAAATCTTCACCATAATTTATCTTAGGACTATCAGCAAAAGAATTTCTACATTTAAAAAAAAATTTCTTATTTATTCTAATTAGGTATATATGACAGCAGAATGCATTATGATTTATTGTATACAATTGCAGCAATATTTTCATTTCTCTGGTTGTTCATGATGTAGCATTGAAACATATGTGCAGTCATACATGTACCTAGGGTAATGATGTCCATCTCATTCCACCATCTTTACTGCCCCCATCCCCAATCAATAGATGATTGGATAAAGAAACTGTGGTATATACACATATTGGAATATTACTCCCTCCCCTTTGCCCAATCAAAGTTCCTCCATTTTTCCCATGCCTCCCCCCATTATGGATCAGCATCTACTTATCAGAGAGAACATTTGGCCTTTGTTTTTTGGGGATTGGCTTACTTTGCTTAGCATAATATTCCCCAACTCCATCCATTTACCTGCAAATGCCATGATTTTATTCTCTTTTATTGCTGAGTAATATTCCAATATGTGTATATACCACAGTTTCTTTATTCAATCATCTATTGAGGGGCATCTAGGTTGGAGCCACAGTTTAGCTATTGTGAATTGAGCTGCTTTAAACATTGATGTGGCTGCATTACTATAGTACGCTGATTTTAAGTCTGTTGGATATAGACTGAGGAGTGAGATAGCTGGGTCAAATGGTGGTTCCATTCCAAGTTTTCCAGGGAATCTCCATACTGCTTTCCAGGTTGGTTGCACCAATTTGCCATCCCACCAGCAATGTATGAGTGTGCCTCTTCCCCAACATCCTCACAATTAAAAAAAAAAAAAGAGGTTTTACTTTACAGATGGCAGGACTTTTTTCCACTTTGGTAATTAATTTTTAATGCTATTGTGTTAGATTCTGAGAGAATGCTGTCAATGACTTTGAAAGTGTTTGGAATCTTTCTTTTTTTAAATGCATGAATATATAAATGTATCAATCAGTACACATTCAAAAACAAAACAAAACCAAAAAAAAAAATAACAGAATAGTCAATGAGAGTATATGCATGCTGTCTGTGCCAAACTGTCTTTTTTTAAAAATTGATTTTATTTTTTTAAATACATGACAGTGGAATGTGATATAAGGAGGCTGATTCATAGTGGGATAGGGAGGGAGGCATGGGGGAATAGACAGACTCTAGATAGGGAAGAGGGGTGGAAGGGAAAGGGAGGGGGCAGGGGATTAGCAAGGATGGTGGAATGTGATGGACATCATTATCCAAAGTACATGTATAAAGACACGAATTGGCTGTCAATATACTTTATATACAAATAGAGATGAAAAATTGTGGTATATATGTGTAATAAGAATTGAAATGCAAAAAAGTACATGTATAAAGGCATGAATTGGTGTGAACATATTTTATATACAAAGATATGAAAAAATTGTGCTCTATATGTGAAATAAGAATTATAATGGAATCTTTCTTTAGACCTAATTCTGGTATTATAAATGTTCCATTTTTTAAGATGTTTTGTCTGGTAGGTATCATCTTGGGATTTGGTGCAACATAGACTGATGTAACTATGTAAGTTAGAACTACCTTGTTAATTGTGTTTTCTATATCTTTACTTACTAGTTTGTCGACAGACAGGAAAAAGTTGCTATAGTCTACTTGTAAAAGAAAACTCTACAAAAGAGTTCAATGTAGTTAAGCTTCTATTTCCTGTTGCTCTATCTTACTTGGCCATGGGCCTGAAAGAGATCAGCATTCCAGGTGCTGAACACCCCATTTAATAGTTTTTCACAACAATTATGGACTATCTAGTATTGTAAGGATATATAATAGTTTGTAAAAGTTTTCAAGTGGGAAGTGTGCTTGCGGGTCTTTAACAAGGCCTGAGGCCTTGGGCAGGAGCTTCACAGAGATGTTTACATTTCAAAGATAAATTACTCATTGGGCTCCATGGTAACAGCTGGCAGGGGGAGGAAAGAAAGGGGAGAAGAAGCTCCTCCCTTCTCAGGTACTGTCTTTGAAGGGTTAATTTGCCCAGAACAGTGAGAGAAAAAGCTGCTTTTATGTGAACTTCTGCAGATTGTGCACTTCTGAGCCCCTCCTCCTACACACTGGGTATAAAGTTCTGAAACTTCCTGAACTTGGGGTTCAGGGGGATTGATTGATTACAGCAAAAGCTTTTTCTTCTGAACCTGGCTGCAGCCAAATAAATCTGCTTTCTGTTAATTCTTTGGTGTCTGACCTCGTCTGTTCCTACAACACTATAATACCTATGAAGCTACCTTTACTGACGGTCTTTATTTTTTCATATGGCTTCAAGTTACAATCTAGCGTATTTTCAATTCAACCAGAAGGATTCCCATTATCATTTCATATAGGGAAAGTGTACTAGTGACAACTTTTTAAAATTTTGGAATGTCTTAATTTCTTCATTTTTGAACCATGTTTTTCCTGGTTGTAGAATTCTTGGTTGACAGACTTTTATTTTGTTTTTTTTTTTTCCCCCAATATGTTAGGGTATCCTCCCTCTTCAGTAAAAAGAATCCACCTGATAATTTGTATGTCAAGGTCACTTCTCTCTTGGCTTCTTTCAAGATTTTTTGTCATGGATTTTAATAATTTTACTACAATGGCTTGTGCTGTGTATCTCCTTCAGTTTCTTGCACTTGGAGCTCATTAACTTTCTTGGGTGTATAGATTCATATGTTTTATCAAATTTGGGAAGTTTCAGGCACTTCCTTCAAATATTCTTCTATCCTCTGTCTCCCTTCTCTCCTCTGTTCCTCTCATAGACCATAATATGTTGGCAAGCTTTATGTCGTCTTTCAGTTTCCTTCAGCACTGTTCACTTTTCTTCATTTTTTTTCTCTCTGCATTCCAGAGTGGATAATTTCAAATGGCACACCTTTATATTCACTGATTCTTTCTTCTGAATGTTTAAATCAGCTGTTGAACTCTTCTAGTAAATTTTTCATTTAATAGTTGTTAGACTTTCTTGTCTAGAATTTATCTTTTATATGTCATTTCTATTCCTATACTTTTCTTTTCCAAATTTCTCTCTCTCTGTCTCTCTTTTTGTACTGGGGATTGAACCCAGGGGCACTTAACCATAGAACCACATCCCTGGCCTTTTAAAAATATTTTATTTAGAGACAGGGCCTCACTAAGTTGCTGAGACTGGCTTTAAACTTGTGATCCTCCTGCTTCAGCCTCCCGAGTTGCTGGTATGACAGGCATTCACAACTACGACTGGCTAAGAATTTCTCATATTTTAATAGAACATCTATACCTGTATTGAGATTCTCTGTTTGGGGAGACATTATTCTCCTGGTTTCTTTAACTTTTTGAGTTTATTTAAGACATTTTACTTAATACATCTGTTAAGTACAATATCTGAGCCTCCTTTTGGACAGTTTCTGTTTTTCTTTTTCACTGTGAATAGATCATCCTTTCTTATTTCATTGCATGACTTGCAAATTGTTTGCAAGAAATGGACCTTTTTAAAACTGTTGTCAGGTCCATGGAGGTGGCTGAGGAACAAAGCACCAAGCAATCTGCCTGCGTGAAAAAAACACCAATCAGACACTGATGGAACCGCCTGTCAATCAGCAGTCTCCTGGCCATTCCTGGATCTTAGCCAGCTCTCCCCACCACCAACTCCAGTAGGACAAGGGACTCTTAAAAACCAATTTTCCCGTCCCATGCCCTCCCTTTCTGCTGTAAGCCCCATAAAAATTCCAGTCTGATGGAGCCCCATGCGCTTCTCCTTAGACCCACCCTGCTGGTCTGAGGATCCTACCCAAGAGTGAAATCTCAATAAAGCCTCCTTCAGCAGCCTTTTAAAATCTGCCTCCTTTTGGTCGCCATTGCCTGACCTTACAATTGTTATATAGTAACTCTGGAAATCCTGAAGGACACTAGACAGTAGCTTGAAGCCATATGGAGAAATAAAGAACATAGTACTCATGGAACTACTTTTGCTGGGGTTCTCCTCCCCTGACATGGGCTTGTTGCTGTTGGTGTGTTGTGAGGGTTCTAGTTGTTTAGTGACTTCTCTAAATTCCTTGTAAATACTGTAGTCTTTGTCATGAGTGATCACCAAAGTGGACTTAGTGGTGAGCTAATGATTTAACAGCTGTAGTATGCTGTTTTAAATTCCTGGAGCCAGAAACAATTTTCCCCATCTTGAAGTCAGACACTGAGGGTAGCGGAACATGCTTCCAACCCTCTCCCAGGAACTCTCCAATCCTCACCTCACCTTTACCTACTGCTTGCACAGAACTTGAAGGCCATCCAGAGGTGAAAGCTCAGTACCTTCTTAGGTTTGATTTTTTTCCTGAGCATGCAGTGAGCTCTGGGAAAGCACACCCCTTCTAAATTCTAACATGTGGAAACTTTTCACAGTATTCCATTTTCAAGTATTTCCCTCCTGCAGACTTTCCTCACAGGATTTTTGGTCTGCTTATTATTTGCCCCAGTTGATTTTTTTTTCTCTAGGTGACAGCAGCCAGTCACTTCATTCATTTTTAAATGTTTTCGACAAGTGCCTTTGGCATGCTGCTTTTCCTAATGGGGAGAGTTCCTAGGTAAGTGAAATAAAGGCCAACCCTTTCTGTTACTCCTTCAGAGAACATTCCAACAGGTCTAAATGTTACCAAAAGCTCCGTCCTTGTCCTCATGCCAATCCAATAATGAGCCCATGGTATTGAGAAAAAAGAAAAGGAAGGTTTTGTTTTGCTTTTCTAGCAAAGAAGAAACACAGGCTGTGATTCTGCCCATCAGCAGGAACAGGAGGCTTCTAAAGAGGTGACTCAAAGGCTACATTCCACGTGTTCTCTGTTGGGGTTGTAATCCACTGGTTAATGCTGGAGATAGTCATTTCTGAGATCTGTACCATCCCCAAAGTCTGGATTGCTTCATTCCTATGGTGGGTGTTTACAGGGGACAGATAACTCTGCCTAAAATGTGGAAGAAAGGTAATCCTGTTACCTTAGGAAGGTAGGGAGAGAGATTAGGGAGGAGCAGGGAGAGAGGAAGAGAAAGAAACAGGTCCATTTTAAAAATTAGTTGCAGTGGCAAAGCAACAAGGGCTACATTCAAAGCATAAAGTGGGCCACGGGTACAAGAACAGAAAAGCAGAATTCATTGACAAGTCCAGTTTGCTCCTTCAGGCATCAGAAATTCACAAAAGTAATGTGGACTAACAACTTTCAGATTGTCACTGAGCATGGAATTAGGGATTAGACAAGTGTAAGTGAAAATGCACAGTGCTCTCTCACCAGGTTTTACTCAGCTTTTCCATTAAAAACAAAGACTGTCAGATTGTTTTCTTAAAACGACTGCATTGTATGCCATGTACAAGATACTTACTACTAATATAGTTAAGTGAAAAAATAATGGATAAATGATACAGTATGGAAAATTTTGAAAAAGCTGGAATGACTTATTAATGTCAAAGAAGACTGAAAAATGAATAAAATTAAATGAGTAAAGAGGTATATTGCTTAATGATGAAAAGGCTTTTCACTGAGAAGACATGACAAACTCAAGTTGTATGCCATTAACAATGGAATAAGACATGAAGAAAATCTAACCAAACTAAAAAGGGAAATAGACAAATCTACAATTATTCTTAGAAACTTCAACATGCCCCTCTTAGTAATGGATACAATAGAAAGAAGATCACCAAAGTTACAGAAGTTAGTAGTACATCAAACATTTGTGGAACCTTTCACTTGACAACAATAATAAAATTGTTCAGGTGTATGTGCTGCACTTACCAAGATAGACCATATTCTAGGCAATAAGTCTGAATTTAATGAATGTAATACAATTGAAATATATGAAGCATGCTCTTAGATCATAACATAATTAAACTTAAAGTCAATGATAAAAAGACAACAGGAAAATCCCTAAGCATGTGGAAATTCAATGACACACCTATATGGGTCAAAGGGAGATTTCAATTAAAATAATAAAATATTGTGCATTGAATAAAAATAAAAATACAATATATAAAGTATGGTAATGCAGCAAGAATAGTACTTAGAAGGCTGGGGTTGTGGCTCAGAAGTAGTGAGATTGCCTAGCATGTGTGAGGCCCTGGGTTCAATTCTCAGCACCTCATGAAAATAAATAAAGATATTGTGTCCAACTACAACAAAACATGAATATTTAAAAAAATCTTTTAAAAAAAGAATAGCTCTCAGAAGGAAAGTTGTAGCATTAAATCCTGATACTACAAAAAAAGGAAAACCTGAAAATAGTAACCTAAGCCCCCCATTAAATGACAGAGAAGAAATAAGCCCAAAGCAAATGCTATGGATAACAACAATGAAAAGAACAAAAATTAATAAAATATAAAACAGGAAAAGAATCAATTCAACAAGAGAAGGCTCTCTGAAAAGATTAATAAAATCATCAAACCTCTAGCAAGAATTAAAAAGAAAACAAATTATCAGCATCCAGAATGAAAAGGGGCACATTAATGTAGATTCAACTGATATTGGAAGAATAATAATGGAATACTATGCACAGATATGCACACATGAAGTTGACATCTTAAATGGAATTTGCCAATTCCTCAAAAATCACAAACTATATGAACTCCCCAAAGGCTAAATATGTAAACAGAAGAGTCTATTTTTAAAAATTGAATACATGATTAAGAATCTGAAAACAAAAAGTCTCAGCCAAATTCACTCCAATATAAAGAATAAATATATATCAATTCTGCACAGTAGTTTTCAGATAATAGAGGAGGGAATACCTTTCTAACGAATTTTATGAAGCCACATTACCCTGGCACCAAAGGGAAAGATATTATAAGAATAGAAACAAACAACAGTAACAACAACAGCAGCAAAAGAATAGAAACCTTCAGAAAAAATATGATTCAGGAATATATATAAAATTTTTCTGAATGACCTTTTAGAAAATTGAATCCCAACATTAAAGGGATAACACAACTTTAATAAGATTTTGGTTCCAGACAGACAACAATGTGATAATTTTATTTCTCTATATTTCTTGTGCTAAGAATAGCTAAAGAGCATAGACCTAAAAGAACATCTGTAATGATGGAATAAGAATCTCCATAAATCTGCTCTTCTACCAAAGCAGTGAAAATATTCCAAATTATGAAATTTAACTTTTTCCAAACTCTTGAATTTAACAAGAAGCTTAGAACAATTGGAAGAATATTTATTCAAGAATCCTCAGTAAGATCAGTGGTGATTGGGTTGGGAACGTAGCTCAGTTGGTGGAGTGCTTGCCTTGCATGCACAAGGCTCTGGGTTCAATCCCCAGGACCACCAAAAAAAAAAAAAAAAAAAAAAAAAAGATCAGCAGTGATTGAGGCATTTATCTTGGCATTCTTCATTGTGAAAGGAAAGATTTGCAAAAAAATAGGTCTGTTGGATAACATCACCAGAGTTTTTCTTTGGACATGCTATGTATTTGATGTTTATTATATATCCAACTGCCTACTTGATATTTCCACTTGGATGTCTAAGTCTTAAGTTCAGGAGAATATAAGAGCTATAAATATATAGGGAGTTATCCAGATATAATTTATAGCCACTGCGTTAGGTTAGGCTTTCCTTATTCAAGACCTGTCTAGTTGCTTCAGACTCTTCATTCACAGTGCTCTGTGACAGAAGTAGAATTTAAACCTGGACTACAATTCCCCTGAGTAACCTACATCCTACTCCATGGAATTTCCAGCAATGGAACTCTAGCTGAAGAAGCAGCCTTTAGTGAAAAACTGTAAAAGCATAATGTTTTTTTCCAAATATTTATTTTTTGGTTAGACACAATACCTTTGTTTATTTATTTTATGTGGTGTTGAGGATTGAACCCAGGGCCTCACACATGCTAGGCGAGCGCTGTACAGCTGAGCCAAAACCCAAGCCCAATCATAATATTTATACATGGTGATGAGTTGGAGATTAAGTAATTGGAATATAAGACAGGTAAATATACTAATTACACCAGTCCATCTGAGCCAAAACCCCAGCAAAGTGATCTCTTAAGCACAGCAGACAGTGTTCTATGTTAAATTGGTGGGGAAACAGAGCAGTACTACTTTTATTCTTGACTGTGATCCTTAAACATTTTCTATGCCCTATGATACTTATTGGCACCAGTCTTTCTAGTCACACTTGCCAAGAATCCAGAGTCTGTTGAAGATCTCAAATGTGTGGCAAGCAGAGCAGTGAAGACAATGTTTATACTGTGCCTAGACGAGAAGATTCCAATGTCTGCAGGTGATCGGATTTCTGTTGCTTTTGACATAACATTCATGAGTTCCTCCAATCTGTGTATACTCTGGGCTGCACGAGAAAAATACTGAGCATTGTGCAATTTTACCAATAGATAATTATAGTCAAAAGAGCACTAATGTAGTAGAACTAATTAATACATTTGGAAATTTTCTGCCTTTTGAATCTGGGTAGAAAGCAAAAATTCTCTCTTATCATGGTAGCTCTAAATAGGAGACATTGACTTACCTATATCCCCTTCCAGGGTGTAGACACATGATCCAGACTGGGCTTAGATTAGGTGCACCCATCATAGATCCTGAATCAGAAAACAGTGACACAGGAAGGGAGGACATTTTGTTTCAGGAGGCAGTATCACAGATGGTGGTAACATTCAATTTCAAGAATATCTATAGATGAGGCCAAAGGTATTGGCAGTGAAATCTCTACCTTTTGTGTTTACCAGTGAAGATGGCAACAGTGTACTCAATTGTTCTGTGGAATGATTTTTGGCTTCAATCTTCCTGTGAATTTATTTTGTCCAGGCCTTTTTCTCAAGTCTGTTTCCCCAGACTTTCCTGATATTCTGTAAGGTACTCAGTATGTTTTTATAATTTTTTTTTCATCCAAAATAGCCATACGTGGCTTCTGTTGCTTGCAATCAAGAAGCCTGACTGTTGCAATGCTGGCACATAGAATGGAGAGTTACAAAAGAGAAGCCCCATACGATCCAGAGTGATCGGTTATTAGACTGAAAGGCCACATATCCCATTTCCAGTTATGATGGGCTAAGTTATTTCAACAAAATATATAACATATGAATGAGATCTGTTTTCAAATTTGTACACCAATGAGCTGATAAGACAGGAAAAAATAACAGTCAAAATTGAAGGGACACTAAGAATCCTGAGAGGTAAATGTACATGAAAACTGCTTTGAATGTTCATTACGGGTAAAATAAATCAAAATCCAGAGACCATTTAAGGAAGAAAGTTGACAGAAGAGTAATCTGTGTTAGGTGGGTTTGAGGTAGTAAGGGAACCAAGCACCGGGCAACCCATGCATGAAAGAACAACCAATCAGGCGCCTCATAACCACCTGTCAATCAGTGGGGTCTCCTGACCAATCCTGGAAGGATAGGATCTCAGCAAGAACCCCCAACCAATCCCAGGAGGACCAGGGACTCTAAAAACCTCCCTTTCCTGTCCCAAGACTCCCTTCCTGCCCTAAGCCCAATAAAATTCCAATCCAGCTGAGCCTGGGTATGACTCCGCAGGACTGCTCTTTTGGACTGGAGGGTCTCACCTGGGAGTTAATCTCTCTCTCTCTCTTTTATTTAATTGATTTTATTTTTTTTAAATACACGACAGTGGAATGCATTACAATTCTTATTACACATATAGAGCACAATTTTTCATATCTTTGTATATAAAGTATGTTCATGCCAATTCATGTCTGTTTACATGTACTTTGTTTTTTTCTTTGTATTATAATTCTTATTAAACATATATACCTCAGTTTTTCATATCTCTGTATATAAGGTATGTTGACACTCAATTCAAGTCTTCATTCATGTACTTTGTATAATGATGTCCATCACATTCCACCATCCTTGCTACTCCCCTGCCTCTTCCCTTTCCCTCCCTCCCCTCTCTGGGAGTGAATCTCTAAAGCCTTGTTCAGCTGCTTTTAATCTGCCTCCTTTTGGTCACCAGTGCCTGACCTTACAACCTGGGATTTCAAAGGGCTACAATATCCAGGTGAAGATGAAGCAGAAATAGGTCAGCCCTCATTTGAGATTGCACCCAAGATTTGATTAACTCATCCCTCTGGGGGCAAACAGGTTTTTTTGGACTACTTTGATTAAGGTGGTTCTGAACTGGTAGTAAAATAGGCATCTAATAGAAGCAAGGTGAGTCCCTTTTTAAAAGATTTTTTTTTTAAATGTTTTAATTAGTTATACATGACAGTACAATGATCTTGACATATCATACATTTGAATCAGATGGGATATAATTTCTCATTTTTCTGAGTGTACAGGTTGCAGAATTACATTGGTCATGCAGTCACGTATATACCCACAGCAATAATAATGTCTATTTTATTCTGCTGCCCTTCCTATTCCCCCTTCCCCTCCCTTCCCCTCCCCTCCCCTCACTTTTCTCTACCCAATCTAATGTGACCTACTTCTTTTTTTTTCCCCCTCACATCGCCATACCTGAATTCTGTATAATGAAGGAGGTCTCCTTCCCTCTTCCATGCAATTCCCCTTCTCTCTCCCTTTCCCTCCCACCTCTCTTCCCTATCTAGAGGTAATTTTCTTCTCATGCTCTTCCTCCCTACCCCATTTTGAGTCACCTCCCTTAATCTAGGACTCAAATTGTTTCAACAAATTATTTTCGAACACAAATTACTAGCTCATGGGCATAGATAACCAAGAATTAGGAAGCACAATGTCACAATCAAGAATTAGCCAAAGAACATACTATTTCTATTGTATGTTCCTTAAAGGAAACATAAGGAAGAGAGCTTCCAGAAATAGTTTTAAAAAACAATGATCATTGATGTAGCTATGTCACTGTAGTATGCTGATTTTAAGTCCTTTGGGTATAAACTGAAGGGGAATGTTCTCTCTGATATGCTGATGCTAACTCACAAGGGGTGGGAGTAGGGAAAAATAGAAGTTCTTTGGATTAGACAAAGGGGAATGAAGGGAAGGGAGGGTGAATAGAAATAAGAAAGACAGTAGAATGAATCAGACGTGACTTTCCTATGTGTATACATGATTACATGCCCAATGTAATTGTACATCATGTACACACAGAAGAATCAGAAGTTATACTCCATATATGTTTAACAGTATCAAAATACATTCTACTATCATGTATAACTAACAAGAACAAATAAAAAACAATGATCATTAATGTCTTTCATGCCCCTGGCCCATACCTGTGCCTCTATAGGTGGCAGGAACAGATTTTTCTTTATTTTTGCAAAATCAATGTGCTCCATTCAGTAATCAATACTTAACCTTTCCCTCTAGTCATCTTTAAAAAAAATTTCTCCCAGACCTTTTTGTCAAGATACATTGTGGACAGGAGAAAGTAATTTTACAGGAAAAAAAAAATAGAAACAACACAACCAGAAAGATACACATTCCTAATAATGTTCAGAGTTTTCAAAAAATTTCAGAATAGTTTTTCATAACCTTCTACCTCT
Organism: Marmota flaviventris; assembly: GCF_047511675.1. Taxonomy (NCBI): domain Eukaryota; kingdom Metazoa; phylum Chordata; class Mammalia; order Rodentia; family Sciuridae; genus Marmota; species Marmota flaviventris. Next base: position 40,153,759 of record NC_092518.1, read on the forward strand.
TTTGTCCTGAGCAGTTATCTAAGTAAGTGGTCTTGAAAAAGCTATATTCTTTTCAGGGGACACTTGCATTAAATACACTGCCTTACTAAGGTGGGTACTAGAGAAAAATTAGGTAAGTCAGGCTATCAGTCATTTTTTGAAGGCTGCAGTCAAGGAAGTGGAGTACAATAACTAAGAACAGTAAGATACCCTGGGAATGGGTCAAAATTCAACCTGTCAGAAGTGGGTGGAGGGTTCACATTTCTTGGGATATGTCCATTCCTAACATGCAGGTTTGGGCAGGAATCACAAGTTACAAATACAATTAGCTTCGGGTCTTATGTTTACATCTTTAACCCATTTTCAGTTGATATTTGTAACTGATGAGAGCCAGGCTTTCAGTTTCATTGTTCCTCAAGTAAATAACCAATTTTCTCAGCATTGTTTAATAGAAGGAATAAGTTCTGATGTTCTATGGCGCAGCAGGATGACGATAATTAACAATAATACATTATGTTTGGTGTGTGGGAGACCTTGCCTTTTGGTTTTATTTCCCCCATCGGGTTTCTCCCTGATGAAGTTAAGTTTCTGTCTCTTGAGAAGAACATCACGTTATCCCTTACCTCTCGTCTCCGAGGGGCGCCAAGCTGGAGGGCGCCAAAATCAAAAGTTTTCTCAACCAATCCTCAAGGACAAAGTCCGCTCACCTGTTCCTGAGTCACCCTGCCAATCAGCACCCGCCACGTCGCCAAAGCAACCCTTCTTAAGCTGAAGCTTGCAGGCTTATGCTGCTGCTATCCTTCTCTCCTTTTCTCCCCCTTCGGGCAGCCCCCAATAAATTCTCTAGGTTGAATCTCCACCTCAGGTGAGTCACTCGCCTTTCACATTATACATCTCAAAACAGGAGAGAGGAATTTGAATGTACTCACCATACAGAAATGATAAACGTTTGGGTGCTGGGTATGTGCCCGTGGCCCACTTCATACTTTGAATGCAGCCCTTGCTGCGCTGCTACTGCAACTGATTTTTAAAATGGACATGCTTCTTTGCTTTCCTCTCCCTGCTCCTCCCTAACCTCCCCCCTACATAATCTCAAGGGAAACAGGATTACATTTCTTCCCCATCCTAGGCAGAGTTACCCGTGCTTGAGTACACACCCACCACAGGAACGAAGTAATTCAGACTTTGGGGATGGCACCAGAAGATCTCAGAAATGACTGTCTCCCAATTCACAAGTGAATTACACCTCCAACCAGGAACACATGGAATGTAGCCTTAGAGTCACCTCTTTAAACTCCCACCCCCCATTCCTGCTCATGGGCAGAATCACAGCATCTGGGACAGGAGTCCCCTGTTTCTCCTTTGCTAGGAAAGCAACCAACCTTATTTTTCCTTTTTCTCAAAACCATGTCCTCGTTATTGGATTGGCTTTGGAGAAAAGGACCAAGGTTTTGGCAACAGGTATGCTAATTACTCTGAGTTGATCACTACCCAAAGCATGCATGAATTAAAAATACCACAATGTACTTAATAAATCTGTACAAATATTATGTGTCAGTTAAAAAGAATTAAAGTAGGGGCTGGGGATATAGCTCAGTTGGTAGAGAGCCTTCCTTGCATGCACAAGGCCCTGGTTTCAATCCCCAATAATAATAATAATAATAATAATAATAATAATAATAATAGAATTAAACTAGCTTCTTCATGTGAAGTTAGGTTTTGATTAGGAGCTGGCACAGTGGTGTTCAATTTTAGTCCCAGTTACTCACCAGTTACTCAGGAGGCTGAGGCAGGAGGATCACTTGAGCTCAGGAGTTTGAGCTCAGCCTGAGAAACAGGAAAAAAAAAAAAAAAAAAAAATATATATATATATATATATATATATATATATATATATATATATATATATATATATATAGTTTGTACAGAGAACATGTTCTTCCTCATGGGCATCTGTAAGTGATCTATATAGCTCCAGCTCTCTGGATGCTTTTTATAAATGAGGACCCCACAGAGAGTTATTCTAAATATGCAATGAAGTCTCCAAATAAAAGTTCTGTTGATGGAATCTGAACCTGCTCTCAGTTTTGCACAGTGTCTGCTCAGGCGAAACAACCCATAGCAGGTCATAACAGCTTAGAGTGAGGTCAAGGTAATTAAAATTTATGAAAACAAACCAGCCACTCTTCTTCACCAGCAAAGCCAAGATATTGCAGAGCCAGAAAGCCATGGTTCAAATCCAAATGAAAAGCAAGGATTTCTAAAAGCCCTTGTCAGTCCTAGAGCCCATTTGACCCACTCAAAAATATGCACTTCAAGCTGGAAAATTAGCCTGTAAAGGTCAGATTCTGAGAGCTCATTAGCAAATTAAAAAATTGATTTTTAAAACTCCAAAAGTAAATCTCAGTCTGTAGATTTTTCCCATTTAGTGTTGTGTTCCTTTTATCAGAGGCTCCAATACGCAAAAAGCATAGCTAATATCATCACTTACAGAGATTTATTCTGCTTGTAATACTCAAAGAGTTTAATGCAAAAAGAAAAACAAATTATAACTCCCTAACATTATTTTTTTTTCCTTTCACAGATTGTGATATTCCCTCTGGAATTTATGATATTATAAGAATTTTATCATATATCCTGATATAAAGTGAATGTTTGTGTCTAACCACCCCCATCCCAAAGTGATAGCTTTTGGAAGCGGAGCCTCTGGGAGGTAAATAGGTACAGGAGAGGTCTTACACTTAGATCCCCCATGATGGTATTAATACCCTCATAAGAAGAAGAGTCAAGGGCACTCTCTCTCCACCTTCTATATAAGGAAACAGCATGAAGGTGGCTGTCCCCAAGCAGGAAGCAGGCCCTCATCACATTGTATGAATCTGCTTGTCCAGCAATCTTGGACCTTCTAACTGTGGAGGGAGGGGTAAATGCTTGTTTGTCATTTAAGTCACCCACTGTCTTTTGCTATAAACGCTTGAACTAAGACACACCCAGGTATAATAGTCACAAAAATGCAGAGCATCCAAACAACAACAACAAAAAAAAAAACACCTTTTCTTTCTCATTGCAAACCCCCAGCAAAAAATCAGCATGTAGAGGGTTAACATTGTGGTTCCCTGGAGGTCACTGCTGGAATGCAAGGTGGGTGGGAGCTGCTCCAATTGCAGTTTGTTATTTTTCCCCTCTTTTTCTGCCAGGCTTATCTAAAGCTTTGCTCAAGCACTTGAACTGATTTAAATTTTTGAACTCCTACTTCAAGGACAGAGCAATGCAAACTATTAAACATTTTTGGCCCAGCGAAAGCTCACCTTTGAAAATGGTTGGACTCTTTCCCCTCCCACTTAGAAGCAGAAAGTAAAACAAAAGTTGTGATCTGGTTGACTTTTTGCCCTCCAGAATGGCTACAAGCATCTGGGGCATCTGGCAAACCAAGTCTCAATATTATACACCATAGCAATCAGAAAAATGATAAATCATAGGAGCATCTCAATAAACACAGAAAACACTTTGACAAAATCTATCACCTCATTTATGATTAAAACAAACAAGCTTATTGAATAAAGAATAGAAGGAAACTTCCTCACATGTAAAAAAAAAACCCACCGTTAACAAAATACTTAGTGAAAGACAGGAAAAAGACAAGAAGGTCAGCTTTTGTCACTTTCAGTTAACATTGTATTGGAGGACCTACTCAGACCAAATAGGTGAAATGGAGAAATAAAAGTCATCCAGATCACAAAAGAAGGGGTAAAACTACATTTACAGAGGAGGTGAACTTTCATATAGAAAACCCTAAGAAATTCACAAAAAAAATGGAGTGAATATTTCAGGTAAATGCAAATACCATATTAAAGTTAAAAACAAAAAAAAAAAACCCAAAACCAAAAACAAACAAAAACCCTGAATTGTTCTTCTATACATTAGCAATGAAAAACCTGAAGATATTTTAAATTCCATTTCAAAAAGAATGAAGCACTTAGAAATATACTTACTAAAAGAAGTGCATGATTTTAACATTAAAACTACATAAAAACAATTAAAATAGCTTAAAAGAAGATATGAATAAATGAAAAGACATCCCATTTTCATGGATCAAGTTGATCTATACATTCAACATGATTTCTATCAAAATAGCAGCTGCCCTTTTTTGGCAGAAATTTTCAAACAATTCTAAAACTCATGTGGAATGCAAGGGGATCGGAGTTGTCAAATTTATCTTGAAAAGGAATAAAGTTGAAGACATACTTTTCAATTTCAAAACTCACTACATAAATGTGCAAATGTCAGAACTGTGCATTTTTATTGGTACATTACAATTACACATAATGTCTGCCATGTTTTATATGCACATAACATAGTTTAAACAATCTCATTCCCCAGTACCACACCTTTCCCTCCCCTTCTTCCTCCATCTGTTGACTTTACTGATCTTCCTTCTGTCATTGTTATTATTTTAAATAGTGCTTAATACCTGCACACACACACAGAGAATTCACTGGGGTATATTTATACATGAACATACCATAATTTGGTTGATTTAATTCCCCAATATTTTCCCATGCTTTACCCTTCTCCTTTCCTTTCAATTCCCTTCTTGTACTCTATTGGTCTTCTATGTTCATGAAGTCCCCGCTTTTCTTTCATTATTTCCCTCCACTCTAGCTTCTGAATATGACAGAAAACATTTGGCCCTTGACTTTCTGAGTCCAGCTTATTTCAGTAAGCATGATGTTCTCCACTCCATTCACTTACCCACAAATGACACAATTTCATTCTTTATGCCTGAATAAAACTCCATAATGTATATACACCAAATTTTCTCAGCTGTTATGAATTGTGATGAAGATTGTGTATTAATGGCATATGAATAGACATATAGTTCAGTGAAATAGAAATTAAAGTACAGAAATAAGTGGATATATCTTTACTCAGTTGATTTTCAGTCAGGGTGCTAAGACTATTCAATCAGTCAAAAAATGGTGTTGGGACAATTAGATATTCACATGGAAAGAATAAATTTGGATCTCTACCTCACAGTCTATGTAAAAATCGACTACAAGTGGATTAAAAACCTAAATATAGCCAGGTACAGTGGAGACCCTATCTGTAAACAAAATATAAAAAGGTCTAAGGATGTGGCTCTGTGGTTAAGTGCCCCTGGGTTTAATCCCCAGTACAAAAAAACAAAAACAAACAAACAAAAACAAACAAACAAACAAACAAAAAATAAACCTAAACATAAGACTATAAAATTTAGAATAAAACACAGAGATAAATATCTGAAACCTTAGATTAGACAATCATTTTTTTAGATGTGACATTAAAAATAACAAGCAAGAGGACCAGAGTTGTAGCTCATGTGTCAAATAAATAAAATAAAAGTCCATTGACAATTTTAAAAAAAATTTAAAAATTAGCAAGCAAGAAAAAAATACATAAATTGGGTGAACTAAAGTAAATATTTCCATGCCATGAAGTTGCTCAAGACAAAAATAACCTATGAAATGAAAGAAAATATTTGTAAATCATACTTGATAAAGATCCAGTATTCAAAATATATAAAGGACTCTTCAATAATAAAAATAGAAAATCCAATTTGAAAATGGGCAAAGTATCTGAATAGATATGTGTCTGAGGACATATAAATGACAAGTGAGCACAGCAAAGAACACCTAACATCATTTTTCCCCAGGTAAATGAAAATCAAAACCATAATAACATTGTACTTCACGACCACTAAAATTGCTAAAATGAAAATGATAATAAGCTTGGCAAGAATGTGGAGAGATTTGAATCTTCACATATTTCTGGTGGAGATATAAAATGATGCAGCATCTTTGGGATATCGTGTGGCAATTCTTGCAGTTTAAGCATCAAGTTCCCATATATCCCCACAATTCTCACTAGGTACATCCCCAAGAGAAATCAAAGCATGTGTCTATATATGGTACATCAAATAATGGTACATCAATTTTTATAGTGGCATTGTTCTTAGGCAAAAAGTAGAAACAGGGGGCTGGGGTTGTAGCTCAGTGGTAGGGTGCTTGCCTAGCATGTGTGAGGCACTGGGTTCGATTCTCAGCACCACATAAAAATAAATAAAATAAAGGTCCATTGACAACTAAAAAATATTTTAAAAACATGCAATTGCCTGTAAAAATTAAAGTAGAAACAACTCAAATGTCAGTTGATTAATGGATCAACAAATATCATATATCCATACAATAGAATATTATTTGGTAATAAAAATGAAGTACTAATGTATACTTCAAAATAAATGAACCTTAAACATTATGCTAAGTGAAAGAAGACAAATATAGAAGTTCACACACACATTGCATGATTTCATTTTTATAAGATAATAAGATAAGGTAAATTCATGGAGACAGAAAGCATATTAGTGGTTGCTGAAGGCTGGGGGTAGGGAGGGAAGTGGAGATTGACTTCTAATGTGTAATCTCCTTGGTGTCATGAAAATGTTCTGGAAATGATGGTTATGGTTGCATAACTCTTTGAATATACTAAGAACTTTGCACATTTTAAATGAGTAAATTTTAAGACGTGGATCTCAATAAAATAAGAACCAAAAAATATATGGTGGAATGCTCTATATGTTAACAGGAATTTGAGTTACTGAGGTGTGTGTATTTGGCAAAACTCACCAAATGGAGGCAGAGGCAGAAGGACTATGAGTTCAAGGCCAGCCTGGACAACTTAGCAAGACCTTGGCTCAACATTTTTTAAGACAAGGTTAAAAAAGGCTAGAGATATAGCTCAATGGTAGAGTGACCCTGGGTTCAACCCCTAGTACCCCAAAACAAAACTCCCTCACCAAATGGTACAATTGTGAGTTGTGCATTTCACTGTGTGCATATTTTACCTCAACAAAAATGAAGCACATATACATTTTATCTTGTATTAATTACAGGAATAAGGAAGTGCTTATAGATGAAATAGTACGATCAACAACTTACTTTGAAATAAAACAAATTGGATTGATGAATGGATATAAAGATAAATAGATGGGTAGATATGTAATAAAACATAGTAAAATGTTGATTGTAGAATATATGTGGTGATCTTATGGGTGGTCCATTTATTAGTGTTTCATCTTTTTGGCTGCTTAAAAATGTTCATATTTTAATAAAAATTTTGGTAGCACATGTTTATGTCCCAGCTACATGGGAGGTTGAGGCAGGATTGTGAGCTCAAGGCCATCCTGGGCAACTTGGTAAGACCCTGTCTCAAAATTTAGAAGTGGGCTGGGAATATAGCTCAGTGCTAGAGCACTTGACTAGCGTGCTCAAGGCCCTGAGTTCTAACCCAGCACCACAAAATAAATCTTCATATTAAAACACTGGCAGAAAGTGATCCTGTTTTCTTTTCTTTTCTTTTTTTTTAATATTTTTTAGTTGTCAATTGACTTTTATTTTCTTTATTTTTATGTGGTGCTGAGAATCGAACCCAGTGCCTCACACATGCTAGGCAAGTGCTCTACCACTGAGCCACCACCCCAGCCCAGATCCTGTTTTCTTTGTAACACATTTTAGTGAATTCACCATCATTCTCCATTTCTTTTTTTTTAATATTTTTTTTTAGCTATAGTCGGACACAGTACCTTTATTTTATTTATTTATTTTTATGTGGTGCTGAGGCTCTAACCCAGCACCTTGCACATGCTAGGTGAATGCTCTGCCACTGAGCTACAACCCCAGCCCCCACTCTCCATTTCTTATCATCCAAATTTACTACATTTATTCAACAGATGTCTACCGAATATACTAAGAACTTTGAATATATACCGAGTGTAGAGCTTAGTTGCCAGTGGAAGTCAAACCATTAGCAAATAGAAGTGTAATATATCAGTTATGGACAATCCTTAGCAAGAAAATTAGAGAAAAGGGAATGAATCATCCCTGCTAATGCATCCATTTCCAGGTCTCTCTCACTCTTCAGTGTGATGCAATATGGATCCCATTTCCATTCTTTTAAACTCTCTTAAAAACATAAACATTGTTTTCAGTCCTCCCTCCTTGATCCCTCAGTATCTTTCAACATTGTTAAATGTTCCATCTTAAATGTAGGCCTTCTCCGAAGCTCCATCTTGAGCCTTCTTCTCATAGCACTCTTTAATTACGGTTTGATCTACCCCTATAGCTTCATTTATCCTTTTTTCCCAGTCCTAACTTCTCTTCTGCATCCTACATTGGTATTTTTACTGACAGAAATACATTTAACTAGATATCATACCAGGACCTTAAGCTCCAAATGACCAAAGGTCAATTTGTTATTGACCCCTTCAGGACTATTTTTTCTCTGGGTTCCATCTATTAAAAAATGGTATCACCCAGCTTACAAAATTTAGCTCTGGATTGTTCTTCTTTTCTTTCTCAGAACAAATAAGTCACTGAGGTTTGTCACTTATTTCTTAGGAATATTCCTCAGAAGTCTGAGCCTCCCATTAACACAGGCATGCAGGAATTTGAGCAATAGTTTGGCATTCTGTGCTTATTTCTCAACTCTTCTGAGATCCTTTGGGACTTGAAATACTCCCAAAGGTAGCAGTAAGATCCCTCTTCACTGGAAACGGATGTTGCACAGGCAGAGATGGAAAGGTCCTGGTCAGCAGCAGCTCACATTGAAGACACCCTGACAAAAGCCCCATGAAACATCTCTTCCAACATGCCGCAGTGCACAGTGCTCGCAGTGCTCAGAGCTGGCCATTGTCTCAGTTTTCTCATTTGCAAAGTTGGAATGATAGGATTTTCCTGATGGTTTTGAAGGTTGAATGTTAATACACATAAAGCTCTTACAACAACTCTGGCACATATTATTCCAGATAAGTGTTAGATACTACTAGTATTGTTATTGTATTATTACCATTATTATGATATCTGGATTAGACTCAAGATTCACATGTGGGGTAGTCTCATTCCATGGACTTGGGGAGTAACATTAACAGCATGTACTTTATACTATGTACCAGGCACCATTCTAAATACCTTATATAAATTGTTTCTCTTAGTTTTCATTAATAATATTATTAACTTGTTATTTTCCACATTATACACATGAGGAAACTGAGGCCCAATTCCAGCTATTTTCTCTGTGTAGGACTCAGGAAAGTAGTCAAGAAAACAGTGATAGAATGAGGCAGACTTGTATGTAGTAATTATGTTGTTAATGAATAAATTGAGTTTTAAAAAATACTATTCAGAGCAGAATGGATGATCCCATTTGTTTTAAGAACAAGTTCTATCACATATCTGTAAATTTATACAACAGTTTCTCAAAGAATATAAAATAAATTGGTAATAGAGACTGCCTCTGTGTTGTGTGAGTTACTTATTTCCTATTCTTCAGGAATGTTGGTATATATATTCAGACATTTGCATTACTTTTATAATTTTAAAACCAGATTTATTTTTAAGGCAAACACGAGTGAATCAGATCTACATGTCCTGATATTAAACATGTTCTACATATATACTTTGAAAAAAGCAATGTGCAGAAGAGTACACATAGAAGAAAGGTGTGAATATACTTTGTATACAACCAAAAAAAAAGAATGCATGTATAGATACTTTACAGGAATATAAAATTCCTGGAAGCATAAACAAAAGTGTTTAAGATTGAGAGAAAGAGGTCAGAGTGAGGGAAAGGAGACATTTACTACTCATTTTTTATCATTCTATGTATTTGATTTCTAAAACCATATTATTTATTTTATCATAGGGAGAAAAATGTATTTTTATTTTTAAAGGAGAGAGCTGCTATGGTATTAAAATCAGGGCCTAGTGAAGGGAGGGGAGGGGGTTTGGGAGTAGGAAGGACAGTGGAATGAACTGGACATTATTACCCGATGTGCATATATGATTACATGACCAGTGTGACTCTACATCATGTGCAACCAGAAGAATGAGAAGTTATACTCCATTTGTGTATGATGTGTCAAATGCATTCTGTGATATACAACTAATTAGAACAAAAGTTTAAAACTCAGGGCCTAAAGCCTGTCTCTAAGTTTGCAGGTTTCCTTGCTTCATAGCTATGATCAGGGCTTAGCAGTACCCTTAAGCTTAAGAAAAATGACAGCCCAGAGCCCCTGACCCTGGAAGCCTTCCCAACCAGACTCAGCAGCCTCTACCATCCTAAACCTGTGACATTCTTCTGGCTCCATCCAAGGAGAAAGAGCAAAATACTAATAGGAGTTCACAGGACTCTTTTTCACCCTTGACATTCACCTTCCACTAGATTCCATTGAGAGTTTCAGACCAATGGATTTAAGGATAGAACAAAAGGGTAGATTCACACATAAGAATAATAAAATAACGTACTCACTCCTGGTTTATGAGGAGGTGTGGAAGATGAGAAACAGCAATGTGTGTACAATCCAGAAGGGGAAAGCACTCATCACAGTGGAGGACATAAGTCTTTAGCGGAGGTGGACAGAGACAGGCACACAGGTGTGGCACATGATGCAGAAGCATCATGTGCTATGGAATGGGGAAATTAGTGTCCTAATATTAAGAGTACCAGGACTAGGGGATTTCCATAGGAAGCACTGACTGCCTGCCTTTCGGCACTGTTCAGCTGCTGATAGATAAAATGTACGTGCATGTGTATTGGGTGGGGAGGGGGAATGGAGGGGAAAACAGAATTCCTTCTGCCTTTTTACACTGAACTATCCCCAAACTCAGAGACATTTTCTGAGGAAAAGAAATCCACCACTTGTTGCACTGCTGTATTAACAGGTCTCCACCATTGCTAAGAAATAACCAGGACAGTCCCAAGGCACAATGGACGCAGACTAATAAGGACTAGTGGTTTGGTCTCTCTCCCATCCTCATACCATTCCAGCCACACCCAGCCTGTTATAAAGTATGTATTCTGCCAGTGATGTCTATACAATATGCTGTAACCAACAAAAATCAATTCTGCTAGGAATTAATTTAGGCCTAGTGACACAGAGACAAGGGAGAATAAGGCAATTCTCAGCACCAGTGGCGTATCTACCTTCATGGCTCTGTGACTACTTTCCCCATAGTCTCAACCCCTATGTATTTGAATACATAATATCCATTCCTAAAAAGACAAAGCAGAGAATTATGTGAAACCTGGGAGTCCTGGAGTTAGGCACTTTAGCTATGAGTAAACAGAGAAACAAAGACTGAGATACATTCTTACCTGCAGTATTTGGTTACACATTCCATGCTACAAACGCAGGAACCTCAAAAGGTTTGCTATTGAATATTCTCTATCATAGAGAATGCTACCTAGAACTTCTTGAGACTCTCATTCCACCTAATGATTTCACCACAGCCTTATTCATAGCTTCAAAGACATGGGTCTCTTTAGTTGAGTATGTCAAGGTCTGAAAAAAGAATGGAAAAGGGAAAAGGCAGAGTCAATTTCATGTTCAGCTCCCATCTCACCAACCTCCCAATCCTTAACATTGTGAAGGTTTTTCCAGACTTACCAGCTGAGACATCAGCAGCATCAGGAAACCATGGAATGACTCCAGGAAGGTGCAGCAAGCAGGTATCAGCTGAGCTTGTATCATCTCAGTGAAAAGTAGTACAGTTACTGAGCCTTCCTATACTCTGTTGCCCAACCCCTGCAACCACTCTTAAGATTGTTCAAGTATCTGGTACATTGTTGGTGTGTGGAAATTCCTTTTCCTCTGTCCCTCCCTTCTTGTTTTCTCTGATATTTTTACATTGGCCCTTCTGGGGAACTAAAGTCAAAGTTTGTTTTCTTGTCTTGAACATAAAATCACCCAAATCTGTAAGGATGAGAAACTGATAAAAGCATCTGATTGAGGAAGAGTACTATGGGAGCAAGATCTTTTCCTTTCACATTAACATTAGTATTTACCTCTTCTTGCAAGTGGAATTATACATGTAGTAGATAGATCCATTGGCATGGGGCTGAGGGTATGTGTGTATGTACACATATATGTATTTAAATATGTATACATTCTGGTTTCTAAGGCTGTTTAATATTTCTTGGGATGAGAACTAGTCTGTTTCCTGGGTAAATCCACTTACATCATTTGAACAAATATAGAGGACATAGAGCTGTGGCTCTGTGAGACAAGTCTCAGTGAAAAGGGACTAAAAGTGAAATAGTAGAGGAATGGTGGGGCAAGGAGCTCCAAAAATCTGCTCAATAAAAATAAGAGTGTCAATAATAAATTGTCCAAATCCATGTTTTCAGAACTCTGCGATTAATCAAAGGCTTGTGATAGTCCAAGGAGCATTTGTTCAAGAAAAATGGCTGAACCTTTATAAGAACCGTGAGCTTTGTGAAATTTTCAGTTGTCCTATTCCAATCCCTCTACTCCCAGGTCTACAGTAGCCTTGGAAATGAACAACTGACAACTACAGTAATTGTGAAAATCAGTAGCCTAGCAGTCACTAAAGGGAGAGGCTGAGTTGGAGATCCCAAAAAAGTCCCATTTTCAGAAAATTATCACTATCTGACCTGTGGAGAAGTTTCTTGGCAGTGCCTACTCATATGATTCATCTTTATTTGATCTGTATCAGAACTTGCTACATACAAAAAACCTTTTTGGTTTTAATGCTTTATTTTTATATCAGTCTTAGGTTTATAGGAAAATTGAGCAGATGGTACAAAGGGTTGAGAGAGATGCTTAGCAAAATGGTGGCTAGGACTCTTCAGGAATCATCCTTCTGCACAAATACCAATTTGAAAATGATCCACACACAAAATACCTTTACAAGAGTTAAGGAAACCGGGTAAGAGATCAGGTTACATGAGTATAGCACAGAAGTAAGGGGAAAAAACACACACACACACTGAAGAGAGTAGGAAGGACAATTTTACATTGCCTGTAACATCCCCCTCCCCCAACATGAGACTGCACATGTAGAGAGATATCCTCTACTTTTATAAGGAGAGGGGACCAAGCACTGGACCTTGCTTTGAAATCTAATGCTGCAAAACCCAGCATCAGGCAAGCCCCTGGTGCTTTGGGTAGACAAGAGAGTCGTGCTCTCAGCCTGTCCTAGTAGCAGGCTAGATACCACAACCCCAGGCTCTAGGCCTGCACAGCTAACTATCTCTTCACTGATGGGCTGTCCTCAATAACCCCAGGCTCTAGATCACTCTTAATCCTAGATCAATGCTTGTGTACCAGGCTTTAGGCCCAGACCAGCACCAAACAAGTCCCCACAGCCTCAGTCTCCAGGCCACCCCAGAGCCAGGCCAGCCTCACTCAGCAGCCCCAGGATCCATACCACCCTCAGCACCTGACACTCATCACCCCAGGATCAGGCCATGTCTTACAGCCCTAGTCATCAGCCTACCACGCATGGACTCAGCCTCCTGGTGAGGCCTTTTAGCTCCAGGCTCCAGGTCCACCCCAGATTACCAATTAGCCCACAGCCAAGTCGGCCCACAGAGCCCTAGGCTGCAGGCCTGCTCTTAGGTCATATCAGCATATCTGCTCTCAAGAACTAGGCCAAACCAGGGATATAAGATCTAGGCCTGCCCAGTGTTGTAATGTTCCCTATAGCCCTAATACTCTTTAAGCTGACCCCTGAAGCCCCAGGACCCAGGCCAGCCCTTACAAACCTGGCCTCCAGTATACTTTGCTTTCAGCCTGGCCTCTATGGACCCAAACTCCACATCATCCCCCTAATGACAGACCACATGGGCATAAGCACTGGTACATCACATGTGATCTCAGGCTGTAGGTCAGCCTTAGGCTCTATACTTGCCTCAGCACCAAGCTGACTCCAGGCTACAGTGGTCTCAGGGTCCAGGCCAGTTCCGTAGACCCAGGGTACAAGCTCATCCCAGTAGACCTTGGTGCCAGGCCAGCCTCTATGGACTGAGGCTCTAGGACCACCCACAGAAATCCAAGGTCTAAATTTGACTTTGTGAACACAGGACCCAGGCTTGGCCTCAAAGACTTAGACTCAAGACCAATGTAGTACCTGGATAGGCCCTGAAGACTCAAGTTCAAGGTCTACCCTAGTGTGAAGCAAGGCTCTATGGATCCATGCTTAAGAACATCTCCAAGAGATACAGGATCTAAGCCTACCCAAAGCAGATACAAAAAAAGCTCCACTCCAGTAGATCCAGGCTCCAGGTCCACCCACTGGATGACTCAGATTCCAAAAGAGAACAGGGGTAGCTATGTTTAAATCAGATAAAAGTAGACTACATTTTTTTTAAAAAAAGTAAAACAAGACAAATAAGGTCTTTACAAAATGAGAAAGGGGTCAATTCAGAAAGAACACATAACAATTGTAAACACATGTGCACCAACATCAGAGCATCCAAAAATACATGACAAATGTTAATGGGTCTGAAGGAAGAGTTAGACTGAAATACAGTAGGGGACTTTAATATCCTTTTAATGTACTTTCAGCAATGGAAGGATCATCCAGAGGGAGACATGATGAGAAAAATTGGACTTAAACTTCACCCTAGACCAAATGGACTTAACAGACCTATATAGGACCTTCCATCTCAAGGCAGCAGAATATACACTCTTATTAAGTATACATAGACCATTTCTAGGATAAACTATGTGGTAGATCTCAAAACACTCCCAACAAATTCAAACAAATCAAAATCATATCAAGTGTTTTTTCTGACCACAGTGCCATGAAACTAGAATAGGGGAAACTTTAGCAATTATACACATAAAGTAGAAAAAGGCACGAGGCCAGGAACCACAGAACAAGAATAAGGCATCAAAAAGAGTTTTATTGGGTGCCGCAGTCTGGCTGGGCACAATCAGAAGCCACTTGTCAAAAGAAACTAACTTTATTTTTAGAACCACACACGCCAAACAAAACAGCCTCTCAGGAAAAATCCTCAGAGCCTCAACTGCCACCACCGGCTTTCCACAAGCCTGTCTCTCCCACACAAGCTTCTCCCCCCCTCCCCCAATCCTCCTGCTCTTGAGGCCGATTGGCTGGGTCACGTGGGCGGAGCCAAAAAAGTCCCCCAATGAGCAGCTCCGTGGTCTGAAAGGGCAGGGAAACAGTCCAATGAGCATCACCGCAGAGGAGCCAATCAGCTAGATGTTGCTGGGGCCGAGGAGCCAATCAGCTAGATGTTGCTGGGGCTGCTGTGAGCCAATCATCAGCCGGCAGCTGGAAGTTTGCTGGCAGCTGGAAGTTTGCTGGGGCCCCTTCGGCTGTGGCTCTCAACATCTCCCCCTCTCTGTTTAAACAACAAGCATGTGGCTTAGGGACCGTGTCTGTTAGGCAGTCCAATTCAACATATGGTCCTTACCCGTCATCGGATGAACTGACCTCTAGGCGTCAGCCTCCTGTCTTAGGTTGGTACCACTGCAATTGGATCATACCCGTCACTGACTACCGGTCCAGCATACAGCTATACTTGTGGATAGGCCTTTGCACCAGTGGGGGGGGGGTGAGGTTCTTTGCCTCACCTCTGTTGGCCCCCAAATTTTAGACCATCACTAGTAGAGGAGGATGCAAAATGCCATGACATTAAGCCAATTGAGGGCTCCTTTGAAAAATTGTACCACCGGTGACATCATCAGCAAAAATACCCCAACACTACCACAAGTCGCTGCACCAACAGATAGTTCACAATGCATACAGGTGAGCTCACAATGTGTCCAGGCAAGTTCTGCAAGCAGTTCAGTGATGGCTATTGTAGAAGCTGTAGATTGGTTTTATCTTTGACTTCACCAGCACTGGGATGAAGATAGGAATTCTGGCAATAATGGCTAAAGAAAAAATTATGTAACATTACAGAAGGCACTAAAAGAAAACAATTTTCTTAACAATTTACATTGTCTTCACCGGCACTGGGATGAAGATAGGAATTCTGGCAATAATGGCTAAAGAAAGAATTATGTAACATTACAGAAGGCACTAAAAGAAAACAATTTTCTTAACAATTTACATTATCTTTAAGAGAATTATTAAATATAATGAAAAGGAAAGATGAAAGTAAACAAACAGATCTGTTAACCTTCTTTTTTGTTTACATATTAAAACAATCCTCAACAGTTGTTTACCCAATTTAAATTAAACCATATAAATCACGTGAAAAAAAATATTTGGATCCATTTTATCATGAGCGCTCATCATATATGATATATGGACATACATACATTCAAACATATAACACAAAACACAAGTGTGCACACATAATATAATACATACAACACATAACATTATAGTAAAGGCCTTATAACTTTTTACAGGTGAAATCTCCATTGTAATGTTTAAAAACTCTATAGTCAAAAAATAGAACTGATCAGCAAAACATTAACCTAGGTCTCTATGAGCTCAAAAAACAAAATAGAACTTCATGATATGGCAAAGGGCAATAATAAAATAGATATTGAAAAAAGCATCCTGGTTCTGTTGCAGATGTAAGAATAGCCAAACTGGAGTTTTGGATATCAGTTGTTATGGATTTGAGCCAAATCATCTTCTTTTTGGTCTGTAGAAATCGCTTTAGTTAATCTTTCTGGAATCCAAATCGGCTGCTGTTCTCCCTGTGGAAACACATAAACAGACCCCCGACTCCAGACAATCACTGGGTCAGGACCTTGGTTAATCTCTCTGGAATCCAAATTGGCTGCTGTTCTCCCTGTGGAAACACACAAACAGACCCCCGACTCCAGACAATTACTGGGTCAGGACCTTTCCATTGTCCTGTTAGAATATCCTTCCAAAGTACCTTGGGCTTATGCACATTTTTTGGACACATATGCCTTTCCGCAGCACTAAGTCCTGATGAATCCAAATTTAAAAAGTTTAGAGTAAAAGGGTTATTTTAAGTTTATCTTTGGGGAATATATACCCCTTCCCAATTCCTTCTTTTTGCTTTAATAAGTACATTTTAATAGTTTGATGAGCTCTTTCAACTATGCCTTGTCCCTGTGGATTGTATGGGATTCCTATTATATGAGTAATGCCAAATGTTGAGCAAAATTGTTTAAAAGAGGTAGAAGTATAACCAGGGGCATTATCTGTTTTTAACTGTTTTGGAACACCCACAGTGGCAAAATTTTGTAAGCAATGAGCTATAACATCTTTAGTTTTTTCTCCGGCATGAAGGGAGCCCATCAAAAATCCAGAAGAAGTATCAACTGTAACATGCAAATATTTAAATTTTCCAAATTCTGGCAAGTGTGTGACGTCCATCTGCCAAATATGGTTAGGTATCAATCCTCTAGGATTGACTCCAAGATTAACTTGTGGTAAAAAGGTCACACAATTTTGACATTGTTTTATTATTTGTCTAGCTTGTTCCTTAGTTATTTTAAAACGCTTTTGTAAAGTATTAGCATTGACATGGAACTTTTTATGAAAATTTATAGCTTCTTCTAGTGTAGAAAAAATATGTATGTCATGTGTAGTTTTATCTGCTAAATCATTGCCCAAACTAAGGGCTCCAGGCAATCCTGTATGTGCCCTGATATGTCCTATAAAGAATGGATCTTTTCTGTCCCAGATTAGACTTTGTATAGTGGAAAGCAAAGAGAAAACAGTAGAAGAAGGGAAAATCCTACCAGCATCTTCAAGAGATATTATAGCATTAACTACATACTGACTATCAGAAAATAAATTAAATACAGAATCTTTAAACATCACAAAAGCTTGTAAAACTGCATTAAGCTCTACCTTTTGAGCTGATTGTTTGGGTACTAAAAATGTAAAAGTTTGATCAGGGGTAACTACTGCTGCTGTACCATTATTTGACCCATCAGTGAATATATTTGCAGCATTCATGATAGGTGTTTTTCTTGTCATTTTTGGAAAAATTACAGGATGCAATGACCAAAAAGACAATAAAGGATTAGATGGTAAGTGGTTACAAATGAAACATTAGATTTGCACATGATTATTGCCCAAGTATTTAACTCATTAGCTAACTCATCAATTTGATTCATAGTATATGGAGTAATAATTTTATTGGGAGAAATTCCAAACACTCCCTTTGCTGCTTTTATTCCTTTGAGTATTAATTGTCCTACAGCCTCAGGATACCTAGTAAGAATAGTGTTAGGAGAATAAGATAAATGTATCCATAATAATGGACCTTCTTGCCAAAATACTCCTGTAGGAATATTTTTTGTTGGTAGTACAATAAATAATAAGGGCAAACTTATATCAATTCTATCCAAATGCATATTTTCCATATATGTTTCAATGATTTTTAATGCCTTTCTTGCTTCAGGCGTTAACATTCGGGGTGAATTTGGATCTGATGGACCTTTTAGGATATCAAATAAAGGTCCCAACTCTCCTGTTGGTATACCTAAATAAGGCCTTATCCAATTTATGTCTCCTAATAACTTTTGAAAGTCATTAAGTGATTTGAGTTGATCTACTCGTATTTGAATTTTTGGTGGACGGACCATGGTTGAGGATAATAGAACTCCTAAATAATTAATTGGAAAATTTAATTGTACTTTATCTATTGCTATCTCTAGATTATATTTTTTTAATAAGTTTGTAAGTGTGGCATAACATTCTAGCAATGTGTTTTTATCTTTGTGTGCTAATAATACATCATCCATATAGTGAAATATTTGTAGTTCAGGATTTTGATTTCTAAGTGGCTGGATTGCTTTGTTAACATAAATTTGACACATAGTTGGGCTGTTAGCCATCCCTTGAGGGAGTACTTTCCATTCATATCTCTGATCAGGACCTTCATGATTCAGTGCAGGGATAGTAAATGCAAAACGTGGACTATCCTCAGGATGAATTGGAATTGAAAAAAAACAATCTTTAATATCTACAACTAAAACATACCAGGTTTTTGGCAAAGCAGACAACTGAGGAATCCCTGATTGATCAGGTCCCATAATAACCATCTCATTATTAATGGCTCTTAAATCTTGCAATAATCTCCATTTACCAGATTTCTTTTTGATGACAAAAATGGGAGTATTATGGGGAGATACAGAAGGTTGTATATGTCCTTCCGCTAATTGTTGTTTGACCAGGTCATGGGCTGCTTGTATCTTTTCTTTAGTCAGGGGCCACTGAGGAACCCATACTGGTCTTTCTGATTTCCAAGTAATTTTTATTGTCTCGGTGGCCCTTTCTGAAAATCCAACCCATTTCTGTCTGTTCCTTGATCTATTTGTATTGGTGCTGCTATACCTTGTTCTTGTTTTTCTAATCTTTTTCCTTTCCTAAAACCTTGTCTAGTCATAATAGTGGGTGCATTTTGGTTGATGTTATTTGTTAATGTCAAACCTAATTGATCTAGGACATCTCATCCCCATAAATTTACGGGAAGATGATCCAATACATATGGCTGTATAGTTCCTTCACATCCTTCAGGATCCTTCCAATCTAATACCATTGCACTTCTATGGGGATTAGTCGCCACTCCTAGGCCTCGAAGCGTTTGAGTGGCTTGTTGTAATGGCCAATGTTTTGGCCATTCTTGACGAGAGATGATGCTAAGGTCTGCACCTGTATCCAGTAGCCCATTAAATTCATGTCCTTGAATATTTAGTTTTAGCATGGGGCGAGAATCTAAATTTAAAGAAAGCATAGCCCAATCTACACCTGTGGAGCCTAATCCCTTGGAACCTCTTTCTACAGTACGACTGGAAAATTTATCATGTAGGCTGGGTATTATTAGTAACTGTGCTATTCTATCTCCTGGTGAAATTACTGATATACCCTTTGGAGAACTGGCTATAATTTTTATTTCACCTTCATAATCGGGATCAATTACCCCAGGACTTATCATAAGTCCTTTTAGAGTAGAAGAGCTGCGTCCCAATAATAAGCCTACTGTTCCTTTGGGAAGAGGTCCTTTCACCCCTGTGGGAATGATTTGAACTCCCATCTCTGGAGTTAGTACTGCTCTGGCGGAGGTGCAGATGTCCAACCCTGCGCTCCCTCTGGTTTGTCTGATGAGGGATGTGATGGACAATGTGTCCTGGGCACTACCCTGATGGGGTTGCTGGGTTCCTCCAGTGCTCCGTATATTTGTGGTTTTGGGCCCCGGAGCATTGGGCCCACCTGTCCATTTTTTGGCAATGGAGCCCGATGCCTTTCTCCACGATATCGTGGATAAACACCTGGTCCTTGTTTGTTTTTTGATAATGGAGTACCCTCTATGGTGGTTTGAGAACGGCATTCATTAGCCCAATGTCTCCCTCTACGGCATTGTGGGCAAATACCTGGTATTCTACTCCTTTGATACCTAGTTTTGTTAAACCCTCCTCCAATGGGGCAATTCCTTTTAAAATGCCCTGTTTGTTCACAATTGTAGCATGTTCTTGGCCTGGCATCTAAAGCCTGTTTTACTGCAGCTGCCACAATTTGCCCTTGTTCATTAATGTCTCTGGCATCTAAAGCCTGTTTTACTGCAGCTGCCACGACTTGCTCTTGTTCATTAATGTCTCTACATAATTTAATATATGTGTTTAAATCTTCATGTTTCCATGGTCTAATGATATCTCTGCACCAACGATTCGCTTGCTCATAAGCCAGGTGTTTTAGTAATGGCATTGCTTGTTCTGTATTCCCAAAAACTCTGGTAGCTGTTTGAATAAGCCTATCTACAAATTCAGCATAAGGTTCATTAGCTCCTTGTATTACCTTAGATAATTGACCTTGTAAACCTCCATGTCCTTGTAAAGTCTTCCATGCCTTAATTGCATCTGCAGCAATTTGTGCGTATACGCCAGGATCATATGCAATTTGTTGCTGCTGATCCTCATAAGGTCCCTTTCCTAACAACATATCTAGATTTCTCTGAGGATAACCAGCTGCTGCATTTCGCCTAGCCGTCTCCTTGTAAAATTCCTCATTGGCAACCTTCCATAACAGGTATTGTCCTCCATTTAGCACAGCTTTACACATATTAGCCCAATCTGCTGGCGTCATGTTCAAGTTGTTAATAGATTCGACCATGCTTACAGTGAAGGGTGCTTGAGGACCATAGGTTGTTACAGCCTCTTTTAGCTGCTTCACTGTTTTGAAATTTAAAACTTGGTAAAATCGCTGCCCTCCTGCCTCAAATACAGGGCATGTTAATATTTGAGATCTTGTCTCAGGATCCCAACTATCAACTGCGGGGGTTGGGGACCTCCCAGCATATGGAGGTGGCCTTGTTAGTTGGACACTTACGTCCTCTGGTGATAGAAAGGTGTTAATAGCAGTCTCCTGTTGTAACTTTCCCCCTGATGGCTTTTTCTGTTTTACACTTTCTTTCTCTGTCTGACTAGCTTGAGAGGCCTTCTCTTTTACTTGAATCTTTTCCTCTGTCTGAATAGCTTGAGAGGCCTTCTCTTTTACTTGAATCTTTTCCTCTGTCTGACTAGCTTGAGATGCCTTCTCTTTTACTTGAATCATTATGTCTTCTCCTTCCTCTACCATTGTCTGAACTGAAGGCTTTGGACTAAGCAAACAAGATATGAACGTCCACAATGGCAATGTGCCAACTGGCAGAGTCCCTGGGCTTTTCTTTTCTATTCTTTTTAAATCTTCACCATGATGGTTCCATTGTGATATATTTAACAACTCCTCCTTAAAAAGCCATGGGCTACATTTTTGTATTGTATCAATGTATGCCCTGACTGTTCTTGATTTTACTGAGATGCCTCCTTCCTCTAACAATTTACTTAACACTCTTTCAGTTTGTTTTTTGCTAATTTCTGATCCCGTATTTGTACTATAATACAACTCAACAAGATAACACCTAACAAAACTGAAACTGAGTGAAACAAAATTGGAACAACACAAAATCATTATAATAGCCTCCTGAAATGTCCATCCGTCCTTTCTCCCTATCTGTTCCTCAGATGTGAGCGGTTTTTCTTCCATCTTACACATCTCCAGGGACAGGCAACTTAAAACAAAAGTGAAACAAAATAACAAAAGAAGAATCTTAAAATGGCTACCCATCCTCTCGCCCTGCCCTCAGGGGCGAGCAGTTCACTTACCCTCAGTCGCTCCCCGTGCGAGCCACCAAATGCCGCAGTCTGGCTGGGCACAATCAGAAGCCACTTGTCAAAAGAAACTAACTTTATTTTTAGAACCACACACGCCAAACAAAACAGCCTCTCAGGAAAAATCCTCAGAGCCTCAACTGCCACCACCGGCTTTCCACAAGCCTGTCTCTCCCACACAAGCTTCTCCCCGCCTCCCCCAATCCTCCTGCTCTTGAGGCCGATTGGCTGGGTCACGTGGGCGGAGCCAAAAAAGTCCCCCAATGAGCAGCTCCGTGGTCTGAAAGGGCAGGGAAACAGTCCAATGAGCATCACCGCAGAGGAGCCAATCAGCTAGATGTTGCTGGGGCCGAGGAGCCAATCAGCTAGATGTTGCTGGGGCCGCTGTGAGCCAATCATCAGCCGGCAGCTGGAAGTTTGCTGGCAGCTGGAAGTTTGCTGGGGCCCCTTCGGCTGTGGCTCTCAACAATTGGGAATGTGGAGGTGCTCTGGGTCAAGGTTCACTGGTCAGCGAAAGAATGAGGGGAAGTCGTGAGTGCTCAGGCAGAACCATACCTAGATTGGTTCCTAGAGGAAGGAGGGCTAGGCCAACCACATTGTTACTACCCTTAGCAGGTTGGCCAAGCAGAGTTTAGGGGCCGGGTCACTTCAGCCAGGTGAAAAGTCCCCACCCATGGCTGCCATGGGATGGCGAGGGGGAAGGGAGAGGGAAGGGAAAGCTGCCAGCAGCTAATACACATACATGGAAATTTAGACAACAACCAGGAGGTCAATGAAGAAATTGAAAGGGAAATTTAAGATATCTTCAGACAAATGAAAATGAACATACAATGTGCCAACACTTATGAAATGTAGCAAAATCAGTTCTAAGGGCAATAAATCCCCACATCAAAAAATAAGAATGCTCTCAAATAAATATCGTATACTACAGCTCAAGGATCTAGAAAAAGAGAGCAAACTAAAACCAAAGTTACTAGAAGGAAATATGAAATAAAGATCAAAGAAGAAATAAATAAAATATAGACTAGAAAAACAATAGAAAGGATTAACAAAACTAAGAGTTGGTGGGCTTTTTGTTATACATTGGAAATTTTAATTTCTTACTTTTTAAAAAATGTATGTAAAGATTAGTAAATGCACACAAAGTTGGGTGATGAGACAAAACTGATAAGTCTTTACTTGATTTAAAAAAGAAGACTAAAATAAAATTAGAAAGTAAAATGGAGGCATTGCAACTGGGAGGACAGAATACAAAGGTCCATCCAAGACAATTACACAATTATATACCAACAAATTAAATGAACTAGAAGAAATACATAAATTTGGAGAGACACACAACTTACTGAGACTGAATCAGGAGAAACAGAAAATTTGAACAGAACAATAACAAGGAAGAAGATTGAATTAGTTATAAAAAGACTCCCATCAGAGAAAAGTCCAGGACCGAGAGCTTCACAGCTGGATTCTACGAAATATGGACATTCTTCACAGAACTAGAAAATGGGGTTCTGAAACTTATTTGGAAAAATAAGAGACCCAGAATAGCCAAAACAATTCTAAGAAAGAAGAGCAATGTTGGAGGCATCACAATATCAAATATTTAAAGAAGAAATAATACCAATGTGTCTCAAACATCCAAAAAATTGAAGAGGAAGAAATTTTTCTCAAACTCATTCTACAAGGCCAGCATGAACCTGCATCAAACCCAGATAAAGAATGGGGGAAAGAAGGAAGCAAGCAAGCTACAAGTCAATATTCCAGATGAATATAGAGGCAAAAATCCTCAACAATGTACTGGAAAATTGACTTCAAACCACACTAAACAGACTGTGATCAAATGGGATTTATCCCCACAATGAAAGGAGGCTTCAACATAAGCAAATCTGTAATTGTGACAAACCCCATTAACATAATAAAGGACAAAAATCATATGTTCATCTCAATAGATAGAGAAAAAGCGTTTGATAAAATACAACATGCATTTATGATAAAAAAAATTTTTAACAAATTTGGTATAGAAGAAACATACCTCAACACATATGGTAATTCCACAGCTAACTTCATACCGAGGTAAAGGGGGATATTTTTTCCTATAAGATCAGGAACAAGACAAGGATCTTACCGGAGCAGTGGTCCACTTTGTGCTTTGAACATAGCCCTTGCTGCTCTGCCACTGCAGCTTATTTTTAAAAAGAACACGTTTCTTTCTCTTCCTCTCTCCCTGCTCCTCCCTAATCTCAGGGGAAACAGGATTATCTTTCTTCCCTATCCCAGGCAGAGGGTACTTGAGCACACGCCTACCACAGGAATGAAGTAATCCAGACCTTGTGGATGGCACTAGAAGATCTCAGAAATGACTGTCTCCTGAATTAACAAGTGAATTACAACTCCAACAGAGAACATGTGGAACCTAGCCTTTGAGTCACCTCTTTAAAAGCCCCCTGTTCCTGCTGATGGGCACAATCACAGCCTTTGGGAAAGGAGTCCCCTGTGCTTCTCCTTGGTACCAAAGCAATAAGCCTTCCGTTTCCCTTTTTCTCAAAACTGCATCCTTGAGGTCATGTTCCTGGCTGCCCTGTGCAGTGAAATCAAGAAAACTGGCAGGCAGCTTCTCAGCAGCAAGGTGGGTGAACAAAAAACCAGGGGGACTTTACTAGAATTTAAAACTGGACATTCAAATCATGTCAGGGACTCAGGAGTTCGGATATAATAAGAAAGACATCCCCAGCAGCACAGCTAGGCCAGAAGCTCCAGCCAAGTGTCCCTCTGTGGGCATAGTAGAGGGATAAAGGAACTAAAGGAACCCACACTTTTGGGAGGCCGGAGGCACGTCTGGGTATGGAGCCTTTAAAGACCAAGTACGTCACCTGACAAACCTGAAAGATGTGCTGCATGATGTCATGATGTCTGTATGTGGGGAAAGAAGCTGCCATCTTTCTACCTCGTGTGCGGAGGGAGAACAGAGGAAGGAACCATTCTGTAGCTGCGGCATGGGCCAGGAACAGAGGAAGCCAATTCCTGCAAACCCAAGTTTGGCCTGAAATACAGGCCCAGTAAACACACACTGCACAACATAGAGTGTGCTTATGTGACCAGGAAAAATCAAATGTGAAGAGAAGTTTACACAGGGGAAAACTGGTCGTGGAAACCCACCCAGCTCTACCCTCCCCCTCCAATCCAACTGCTTACAGGACCTGCTGGGAGAGATGAACCTGGCTGGGAAATTGGAAGGACAGGGACAGGGGAAATTGTTTGGAGTCTGATCCCAAGACCAGGAAATGTGGGGTCTGCAGGTGATGTACAGGACTAAGAATTGGGTCTCCCACCATGTGAGTGGAACCCAGGGGAAATCCCTGGGGTAAAGTCTTCCAGCAAGGACCAGCAAGTACTGGAGGTACTGGAGGTGTGCTGATTTAAAATCTCCAGACCAATTGGCATTCAGCAAAGACCCTGGAGCCCACCCAGGCCTAAACCCTACCTCTAGGAATTCCACCTATGGGTTACCTCTCTCACTCCAGCAAGCCAGAGGGTGGAGCATCACACTCTAGAAGACCCCACCTCACAATGCTGAGAAGCGAAGCTGAGAATATTTTCAACTCCGATGGAAAGAATTCTTTAATTTTTCATCAAGATTTTTTTCTTTTCTGTTTTTTTAATTCCTTTTCACTGTTTAATTGTAACCTTAATAGTACATGGACATTTATATGCTCTCCTACTTTTTCTTCCCATTTCTAGCATCTTTGAAGCCAGTTATTTTACCTGGATTAGCTTTTTTAAAAATAGGATGTTTGACTAGTATATTTTAGTTTTATTTTGTATTCTTTTATTTTTCTTTTTGATTTTTTAAAAAAATTGCTTTATATATATACATACACACACACACACACACACACACACACACACATATATATATATATATATATATATATATATATATATATATATATATATATATATATATATTCCCCTGCCTGTTTCCCTTGTTTTCTTATCTTCTGCTAATAGCCAATATCTATTGTTCTCTCTTTGACTTTTCCTTTAATCTTTTTCTTCTGTGTTCTCTCCTCCTCTCTCATCACATCCTATGATCACCTCTGTTCACTCCCTGTGCACCATTTGAAAATATAAACCATTTTGCAAACTTGCTGTTTTTATAATAGGCAATAACTGATCATATCATTTCTGTTTATTGTGATAATTATCATTATAGACATCACAGTAGGAGCTACTTGATTAATGCTGTAACTGGTTTGCAAATAATAAAAATAATTATTTTTCTCCCCCTAACCAGTGAGGTACTAGAAACCTCCAGGGATACTAGAAGTCCACAGGGGAGAGACTCTACTGCCTCTGATCCATACTGTTAGATGGGTAGACACACAAACAACATGAAAACTAAGGGAACAAATAACCCCAAGCAAACCAAGATACTTGAATAACAGAATCCATCAACACCATAGTGGAAGAAATGTCAGAGAAGGAGTTTGGAGTGTACACAGTTACATAGTTAAATGGATCTGCAAAGTAAAGGATACTGTAAGAGAGCAAATACAGGGAGCAAAATATCACTTCAATAAAGAGAGAGAGATTCTGAAAAAATCAAACAGAAATCCTTGAAATGAGGAAACAATAAACCAAATTAAAAACTCAATAGAAGGCATCACCAACAGAATAAACCACTTGGAAGAGAGAACCTTAAGAAGTGAAGACAAAATATATAATCTTGAAAATAAAGTGGACCCCAGAGAGAAGATGCTAAGAAACTATGAGCAAAACTTTCAAGAACTATAGGATAACATGAAAGAACCAAATTTAAGATTGATCAGGATAGATGAAGGCACAGAGATATGAACCAAAGAAATGCACATTATTTTCAATGAAGTAATATCAGGAAATTTCCCTAATCTAAAGAATAAGATAGAAAATCAAATACAAGAGGCTTAGAGGATGCCAAGTGTTCAAAATTACAACAGACCCACATCAAGGCACATTATAATGAAAATACCTAGCATACAGAATAAGGATAGAATTTTAAAGGCTGCAAGAAGAAAATAACAGATTACATATAGGGGGAAAACAATAAGAATCTTAGCTGATTTCTCAATCCACACTGTCAAAGCTAGGAGGTCCTGTAATAACATATACCAAGCTCTGGAAAAAACATGGATGTTAAGCCAGGTGTGGTGGTGCATACCTGTAATCCCAGCAGCTCTGGAGGCTGAGGCAGCAGGATTTTGAGTGCAAAGCCAGCCTCAGCAATTGCAAGGTGCTAAGCAACTCAGTGAGACCCTGTCTTTAAATAAAACACAAAATAAGGCTGAGGATGTGGCTCAGTGATTGCCCCTGAGTTCAATCCCCAATACCAAAAAAAAAAAAAAAAGAAAGAAAGAAAGGATGCCAACCAAGAATCCTATATCCAGCAAAATTAAGCTTCAAATTTAAAGATGAAATAAAAACCTTTCATGATAAACAAAAGTTAAAAGAATTTACAACCAGAAGCCTGCACTTCAGAATATTCTGAACAAATTATTCCATGAAGATGAAATGAAGTAAAAAGCAGTGAAAGAAGGAACTACACTAAAGGAAAAGTCATTCAAAGGAGAAACTAATTCAAATTAAAAATTAGAAATAAAACAAAAGGCCCAGGAACACAAATCATATCTCAATAATAACCTTAAAAATTAATGGCCCAAATTCAACAACATAGACTGGCAAATGGATTAAAAAACAAGACCCAACAATATGCTGTCTCTAACAGACTCACCTCATAGGCAAAGACGCCCAGAGACTGAAGTGAAAAGGCTGAGAAAAGTACATATCACTCACACGGATTGCATAAACAAGCAGAGATTTCCATCCTCACATCACATGAAGTGACTTCAAGCCAAAGATAATCAGAAGGGACAAAGAAGGACATTCCATACTGCTTAACAGAATTATACATCAATAAGACAATCATAAATATTTATGCCCCAAACAATGGAGCATCTACATACATCAAACAAACACTTCTCAACTTCAAAAATCAAATAGACCACAACACAATAATAGTGGGTGACTTTAACATGCCTCTCTCACTACTAGGTAGATCTTCCAAACAAAAATTAAAACAAAAAAACTCTAGAACAGAATAATATAATTAATAATTTAGACTTAACAGACATATATAGAATATTGCATCCATTAATGACTGAATACACTTTCTTCTCAGCAGCACACAGATCTTTCTCTAACATAGACCATGATACATAAGCTATCACATATGTTGGCATACAATCATAATATTCCTTGAATATATTTTTAGCATCTGTAGTATTATTTTGATAGCTCCCTTTGTATTGATATTAATTTTTGTGTTCTTGTCTTCTTGATTAGACTTGTTTGATTTTTATCAAATTTTAGCTGTATTATTTCTATAATTCTGCTCCTACTCTTATTTTTTCCTTCCTGTGACTTAATTTTTTAAATTAATTTACTTACTCTAATTTGTTATACATGATAGCAGAATGCATTTCAACTCATAGTACATGTATATAGCACAATTTTTCAAGTCTGTCATTGTACACAAAGTATATTCACACCATTCCTGTCTTTATACATGTACTTAGAGTCATGATGTCCATCTCATTCCACTGTCTTTCCTACCCCCATGCCCCCTCCCTTCCCTTCCCTCCCCTATGTCCTATCCAAAGTTCCACCATTCCTCCCATGCTTCCCCCCAACCCCCATTATGGATCAGCATCCACATATCAGAGAAAACATTCAGCCTTTGGTTTTTTTAATTTGAAAATAATTTGATTGTTATTCTAGCATCTTTCTGGTACAAATACTTTAAGTTATAAGTATCCATCTGAGTATTATTAAATCCCAGAAATATCCTGATATTTTAAGCTTTTATCATCACTTAGTTCAAAACACATTTTATTTAATATTCTTGTGCTTTCTTCCTTGACCTCAAAGATATTTATAAGTAAGTGTACCATTTAATCTTGAAATGGTTGATGCAGTGGTGGGGTTCTATATATCTTAAGGTAATTGATTTCTAATGTAATAATTTATGCAGGAAGCAGTCTGCATGACTTCAAATTTTAAAGAAGTAATGGAAATGCTTTTTGTATTTCTTGTTTTGGTTACATATGTGTCAAAACTGATCAAGTTGCATGCCTCAAATATGTGCATTTTATTGTACTTCAATTTTACCTCAATAAAGCTATGGGGGAAAAGTGTCCTTGTTATTGGATTAGCATCAGGGACAAGAACCAAGCATTAGGGAACAAATGTGGCATCCCAGATGGAACATGAGTGCAGCCCCCACTCCAGCCTTCATGGGCAGGCCTAGGTCTAAAGTAACCTCACTCCCAAGCTGAGGATGCAAGTGCTGGGGAACTTGCTGAGAGCCAACTGCAGAGAGTTAGGAGATGGGCAAATTTGCCTCGGGTTGAACAAGGGGAGCTGTTCCTGTGAGTAAAGGGAGGGGCTGAAGGACCACCCAGCAGCTGTTGAAGCTCCTTTGGTTGCTTCAAACACAGGTTGGCTAATTTCTGTCCTTTTCTTTTCTGGGTGCAGTTATTTTGCCAGTCTTCCCAGGCATTTAGTTTGATGGGATACTATTAGAGCAAGAATTGCTCTGCCCCAATAATGCATATCTCCTGGCTAAATGGGGTATCCTGTCAGATAGTAAAAGGGGAGACAATTCCTACCCCCAGGTTATAAACTGACAGTACTGAAACCTACTGCCACATAGTTTGTGGCCAGCAGCCTCCACCCCCCAGGGGCAAAAGGGGCTGGAAGGCAGGGCAGAGGCCACATTCTCTTGGGCCATTTCTCTAAGCCCAGGCAGCTTTTCTGGGATTTTGTTTCCCAGTTGACCCAGCCCTAAGGCCAACCTATGTGTGGCAGGCAGCCTCGGCAAAGGGATCTTCAAGGAAGCCTAAAGGAAAGGACGGAAAGGGCCTCCTCTGTGGCATAAAAATATGCACCTAAGAAAAAGGTCCAAAAGGAGCCTCTGTGTGCAATTGACAGTGGGGAACTCACGTAAAGTGGATGGCATTGTGATGAAAGGGAGACCGACCGGTCAGGCTCAAAAATATCCTGTACTCCAACCCCTTGAATGCCACCTGGGAGAGAAAGGATGGAGTCACAGCTTGTGTATATGCCAGATTGTCTGATCCCGCTCCTGGGATGAATTTGTTGTGTCAATTAAGTGCCCAGATAACATTCACAAGTGTTAGAATCTGTAAACAAGTCTGAATGGTGCCTGGCAAAATGCCAGAGGGAGTGGTTTGTGAAGTAATGCCAGCAAGCCATTAAGTGTGGAGATTCCTTATTGGTTGACTGCTGTATCGAGTTTATGTTAATTAAATAAGCTATGTGGAATGTATAAATATCTCTGTTGTTCTACAATAAATGGCTCCCACTCCTGCTGTATCAATCTACACAAGTTGTTCGTCACCCCCTGGTTATTTTGCTGCAGCCTGACTGCGGCACACAAGGATTGTTTCAGCATGTGAATTTTAAAAAGGATTGGAAACTAGAAAAGATAAAAGAAAATTACAGGCATGGAAATATATTTTAGTGAAGAAAATTGGAAGGTAAAAGCAAGGTTTCTGGATGAGAAAGTTTTTTTGTCTGGTAAAGTAATATTCTTGTGCTAAAGTCCAAGATGAAAGAGGAAAACTAAGGATAGTAAATAAGATGTGAATGTTTAAGTCGCAGAAGGTTCATGGATGGTAAACCTCAACAAGTTTGTGTTTGTGATTAAACTGGCTTTAATAAGCACAAATTTATTTGAAATTATTGTACTGATATAAAGCAAAGTCTGAAATATTGTTCTGCTCTTAACTGTCAAGCCAATTTTCTTGTATTTGTTAGGTTTTATTATTTGGGGGAACTAAGTCTTAAAGGAATTAGGGTTTATATCTTTTTTTTGATAATGTATTTTGTTATTTGAATGCACTTTGATATATTATGTAGATGGAGTATAATTTCTCATTGTTCTGGTTGTATATGATGTAGAATCCCACCTGTTGTATAGTTATATAGGTACATAGGGGTACTAATGTCTGATTCATTCTACTGTCCTTCCTACCCCATTTCCCCTACCTTCCCTTTACTCCCCTCTACGGAATCTAAAGTAACTAGCATTGTGAATTAGCATGGGCATGTCAGAGAAAACATTGTATCTTTTTTAAAGTCATAAAAGATTACTTGGTAACTGGTTTTTAAAAACCCTCTTAGTGTATCAACTATATTGTTATAACCTAAATATATGTGACTAGGTATATGTATGCATCTGAGAAGTATATCTGGCTAAGCCTTGTCTAAGTGTTATGGAAAAGTTTACAAAATGAAAGTTTATGTAAGTTTACCAGCAAGACAATCAATAAGTGCTCTTTTATACATTATATCTTACATAGAAGGGCCAGACTGTCATTTGAAGACCTGTCTTATATCTGTTTGCTTTAACTAAGTCAATTTCTGATCATTAACACTGTTTCCTAAGTGTATAAGATTTAAGGTTGTCCTTTGATTTTTTATAACCTATGCAGACCTGTGATTCTTCTTACCATACACTATGGGCTCCAAATTGTACTTTAAAAAGTTAAACTTGGGTAAATGTAAAGCTTACGGCAGCCCTTTGCAAAGATGGTGTTATCCAAACTAAAATTACTTATAGCAAAATCTTGGATTTGTATAGAAATAACAATCTTGATTGGTATCTATTCATGTCATTTGATATTTTATAGCTGGATGAAGTTACCAGTTGTCAATAAGTTATATATAACATTTTGTGATTCTCTTCATAATTAGAATTAAAATCCATTTTTGGAAGATAAGGAGAGTCTGATCTGTTTAAAGGTGACACTGTAAAACATGGAAGCATTCTGCACTTTTTCCACAAAAAAGAAAGTAAAAAGCTCTTAGCCTTTCTTTGATTCATGTTTGAGATGTAATATTGTATTGTTATGTGTGAAGTGCCCCACCTTAACCTGAGCCAAACCTCTGCCTTCGACCTTATTACATGTTAGAATGGCTCCAAACTAGGATAGACTTCAGCTCATTTAAAGTTGTGGCGAAAATATTGATTTTTGTTGTAAAAATTACTGTGATCTCAAACAGGGGATATAATATATAACTAAGGAAAGGTTCAAGATTATAAAAAAGTCATTTTTCTTGGTTCATACACAAAGCGAATATGTTTTTGCTCTTTTATTTTTACTTTGTATTTTCCTTGTAAACTTTATAAATGTTGCCCATTAGTGTTTTGCAGAGGTATTTCTTTAAAAACCAACAAAAATACAACAATCTGGGTAAATTTGAGATATAAGCCATCCAGTACAGGACAGAAAGTATAAAATGCTGACTTCCAGTACTAAATACTAACCCCAATTAAATGAAAGGGGTAACTGTAAAATTATAGATATTGAAGTTATAACACGTAACTCCCTCATGAAGACTGGTGAAACTGGCTTGCTGGGCATTTTAAACCAAAAAGTTGGAGACCAATGTGAGGAATAAGTGGCCCTTGTCCTCTAAGGTCATCCAGGACCCAGAGATGATGGGACCCCTCTCTGGGCCCTGCAACTCTGATAAGTCACCCAAGCTGCTGATCAGTGAGATCGAGGGGACCCTAGAGAACAGGAAGCCAACCAGTGCAAATTCTGCAAAGAGGAGCAGCATTGGAGACCAGAATGTCCCTGATGCTTCCAAGAGAAGCCATATGTGGTCAGCCAGACCCCATCCCATCCCGACAGGTGGCACCACTGGTAGAGGAAAGCTGAAGGAGCCAGGAGGTTTCACACATATCCCCAAGAGTGACCTGAGGAATCTCAGCTGACTCTTAATAGGTAGGAAAAAGGTCAGTTTTGACCAACTTGGTCCTAAACACCTAGTGCGTGAGTATAGCTTAAGCACAGTCCTAAATTTACAAAATATTTTTAATGTAACTTAAGATGTACACATGTGTCAGCCCTACCAAAAGTAAAGCTGGAGGCTATAAAGGAAGGTCCTTGTGTGAGAGTGCCTGATAATGATCATAAAGGACTCTAGAGTCACAACTTTGTCCCAAGTTAATTTGAGCCTGATCTCATAGACCTACAAATCTGCCTAACCTCCTACATTGACAAACTTGATCTGTTTTCCACTGATATGATTATGAGTTACTGTCTTCATGGTTTTCAGAGACTAGCTGAAACACTAATTGCATTTGTGCTAATTGTTTACAAAAAAGTAATGCTTTGCTGTCTCATTTATTGTTGTCTTAGCATGACCCCTGCCCTATGTATGCCTTGTCCAGTCACCTGCCATCTGCCACCGTGGACCTCTGCACTGCTCTGATGCTGAATACCCTCAAGTTTCCATGCCCCACCTGACAGAGAACAAGGACTTTGGTGTATTCCCTCAACTTTGCCCCCTTTTAGCAGGAATCAGTTTGAAGGTGTTGTCACCCATTTTTCCACAGAAATGGAATGTAGAAATTGACTGTGGGGAAATGTAGCAGTGGCCCACTTTATGCTTTGAATTAGCCCTTGCTGCTCTGCCACTGTGACTGATTTTTAAAATGGACCTGTTTCTTTCCTCTTCCTCTCTCCCTGCTCCTCCCCAATCTCTTCCCCTCCCTTATCTCAGGGGAAACAGGATTACCTTTCTCCCCCATTTTGGCAGAATTATGTGTCCCTGGCACACCCACTATAGGAATAAAGTAATCCAGACTTTGGGCATGGTACAGAATATCTCAAAAATGACTATCTCACAAATTAACAAGTGAATTACAACTCCAATGGAGAACAGGTGAAATGTAGCCTTTGAGTCACCTCTTTAAAATTTCCCCCCATTCATGCTGATGGGCAGAATCCTAGCCTTTGGTATAGGAATACTATGTTTTTCCTTTGTTAGCAAAGCAATAAATCTTATTTCTCCTTTTTTCCAAACCATGTCCTCATTATTGGATTGGCATTGCGGACAAGGACTAAGCTTTCAGGAACATCCATACTACCCAAAACGTATAGATTTAATCCAATATCTGTCAAAATTCCAATGGCATTATTTCACAGAAATACAAAAATAGTCCTAAAATTTTTATGGAACAAAAGTCCCTAAATAAATATATTACACAAAAAGAACAATGCTAAGGGCATCACATTTCTGACTTTGATATATACTACAAAGCTATAGTAATCAAAACAGTATGGCACTGGTGTAAAAACAGACACACAGATCAATACTACAGAATAGAGAGCCTCTAAATAAATCCACGTTTAGTCACAACTGTTTTTTGACAAAGGTGCCCCAAACACCCAAAGATAAAAGGATCGTCTCCTCAAGAAGTGGTGTTAGGACAAGTGAATAATTACACACTTAAGAATAAGACTAGACCCTTATCTCATACCATACTAAAGTGCTAAGACCTGAAACTAAAATTACTATGAGAAACTCTGGGTAAAGCTCCACGATGTTCATCTGGATAATGAATTTTGGGATACGATCCCCAAAGCACAGACAACAAAAGCAAAAATTGATAAATGAAGTTACATTAAAAAGCTCCTGTGCAGGAGCTGGGGTTGTGGTTCAATGGTAGAGAACTCACCTGGCACAAATGAGGCACTGGGTTTGATCTTCAGCACCACATAAGAATAAAATAAAGGTATTGTGTCCACCTAAACTAAATAGTATATTAAAAAAGCTTCTGTGCAGCAAAGATATCAACAGAATTAAGCTCCTATGGAATGCCAGGTGTGATGGCACATGTCTGTAATGCCAGCTATGATTGTATTTGCATGACTCTGAATATTCTAAAAACTGAACTGTGTACCTAATGAGGACACTTTTATAGTATATGAAATTTAGTTCAGTGAAACTTTTTTAATGGGGCTAATACCTCTTTTCCATAGTACTACTGGGAGAATTAACTGAAGACATATGAAATCTTGCTTTATAAGATTAAGTGCCCAACTATTTGGTGGAATGGAAGATAAACTTTGCCCGATTCCTCAATTTTGCCCCAAGGTTCCAGGGTGAGAAGCAAGTTCAAATGCTTGTTCCTTTTGCTTCCATACATCAAATGGCATTCTGGCCTGTTCACTGAGTTGGTTGGATTTTGCTTCCTACTTTCCTCCTCTGGACTAAATCTCTCTGGACAGACAGAGCCCCCACAATACACACACACACACACACACACACACGCACACGCACACACACACTCCTCCACTACCATGTATGTCTCCTTCCTCTCAGAGGAAGGTTTAAAGTAGAGATCTCTTAGGATTTCAGAAACAATGCTGAGCTAAAGCCATATTTCAAAAAGAAAAGAGAATTCATTACATCAGTCACAACTTACCCCATTCTGCCAGTGTTGCAGTGAGCTTCTTTGCCAGTATCACTAAAAGACCCGACAAGAACAATTTTAGAGGAAGAAAAGTTTATTTGGGGGCTCATGGTTTCAGAGGCCTTGGTCTACAGAGAGCCAGCTGTGTTCCTCAGAGCTCAAGGACAGCTTAATATCACCATGAAAGTGTGGCAGAACGAGGAGGCTCAAGACATGGCAGTATGTAAAAAAGTGGATGTGTAAGCGATGTGATTCTGCAATCTGTATACGGGGTAAAAATGGGAGTTCATAATCTGCTTGAATCAAATGTATGAAATATGATATGTCAAGAGCTTTGTAATGTTTTGAACAACTAATAAAAAAATTCATTAGGGAAAAAAAAAAGACATCACACCAGAAAGCAGAGGAGGGTGAGCTCTGCTCATCAAGGACCAAATTGATATCCCAAAGGCATGCCCCAGGGACCCACCTCCTCTAGCCACCAGCCTATGGTTGTCATTCAGTTAACCCCTAAGGCCCTTCTAACCTAGTCATTTCTCCTCTGAACCCAAAATTTCTCTTCTAAATCTCATCTTACGCATGAGATTTTTGAGGAACACCTCAACTAAACTAATAGCAAGTGATTTCCTTGGGGGTTTTGATGAGTCTGGACTTAATGAATAATAGGGCCAATTAACTGAGTACTCCATAAACAGCTTGTTCCACAGGTATTCAGGACTCACAAGGCTGGGAGATCAGGACTTTCTGCAAATAGCAAAGAACCAAGAGACTGAACTCAGGATCTGGTCCTATAACCAAGGTTTGTCTTCAGGCCTGTTATGTATTTGTGCATAATCCAGGGAGACTGGGAAAATGACTGGAATGAAAGCCCATATCTCCTCTCAGTTCAAATTGAAGTACATAGGATTTCACAAACTGCCTTGTTCAGTAACAAAACTGTCACATTCCATTGAAATTTGCAGCATGCTTTTGAAATGGGGCACAAATATTAATCATCTTAATTCATGTACAAAGCATATGCATAAATTACATTTATTGCAATGAAAAAATTAGTGAACTATGCAAACATTAAATTATTGTATCAGGAAGAACACATCCCCCACAAAAATGTCACTGTTGGGTGGGGTATAAAGCTCAGGGGTAGACCACTTGTCTAGCACGTATGAGGCACTGGGTTGGATTTCCCACTCTGTAAAAAGTATTAATTGTGTTCTGTGTTTGTGTTATTGACTTACTAGGTACTGGGGTCTGGCAATAGAGAACAGGGGTATGACACAGGTAAAACCCCTCAAAGTGAGCTCCATCCTTTTCACAATAGACAGTTACACTAGTGTATACTAAGGGAG
Organism: Marmota flaviventris; assembly: GCF_047511675.1. Taxonomy (NCBI): domain Eukaryota; kingdom Metazoa; phylum Chordata; class Mammalia; order Rodentia; family Sciuridae; genus Marmota; species Marmota flaviventris. The sequence goes on from NC_092518.1 coordinate 40,190,360, forward strand.
AGCATGTAATGCTATGTGAACCCAAAGTGGACACCTACCTGAGTCTGGAGGGGCATGGGAGCTACTGAGATGAAAAAAAAATCACCTTAAGTGATTTCTAAAGATACAGTGGATAGATGGACAACGGAATATTAAGGAACAATTCCTTAAAGGGAAGAAGGACATTTATGTATGTATAGACTTGCAGGATATTCACTTGCAGCATATTTAGTCTAGCTAGAACTGTTGAGAAGGAATTGGTAGAAATGAGTTAATTTTGGGGCTGGGGTTCTGGCTCAGTAGTAGAGTGCTTGTCTAGCATGCTTGAGGCGCTGAGTTCCATCCTCAGCACCACATAAATGTAAAATAAAGATATTGTGTCCACTTAAAAAAACTATAAAATAAATATTTTAAAAATGAGTTAATTTATGATGGATAAGAAAGACAGGGATTAACATTTGCAAACACATGTACCCACCCTTAATCAATCCCATCCCACTGAGAATGGTACTAACTTATCAAGAAAGAGTTGGACAGAGGGAAAGACTTACCAGGCTTCCGCAACAGGGCTTAAAATATCTCTGTCATCCTAATCAGCAATGACAGCTCTTCTCCTCTTTACCACAAATGCTGGTGGTGTTGAAGCAATTGCCATCTGGGACAACTCCATGTTGATGCTTCCCTGTGGGCCTTTTCCAAGATGCAGAGGCTGAGAGGAAAAGCCCTACACGTTTACATGAAGATTCCTATAAAGGTGGTTACCTACAAAGTTCTCTAGTCCAAGAATTAGAAGGTGGAAAGAGCATAGAGGCAGGCAGTCTGGATAGGAGACATTCATTTCCAGGAGACAGGAGGTGAGGAAGAGGGTACAAAAATCTCAGGCTACTAATACCACTCCAAATCCTCCAGAGCCTTAGAAGCTGAACACTAGCAAAAGTCCACCTTTCCCAGGCTTTGGTGGGATACTTTACAAAGTTCTACCAGCTTGGGCCAGTGACTTGAAAACGTCACAATAAAAAAGACAAAATAGAACATCTCCAAAGGACCATCTTACTCAGTAAGGGCTCTGACTAGTGGTCAAATTGTACTGGTCAAATTGTACTGACCAATAGTAGTGGTCAGATTTGTTCTAGTGATCAAATTTGACTAGGTCAAATTGGTATCAGCACGGTTATTATCAATGGAATAGATTACAAATGGGGGAAGAAACTAAAGAAACAATACTTAGGTCAAGGGATAGGACCTATAGATTTAAGATCACGTACATCTTTCACACTGATATTTTCAACCATTCTACATTTACATGGGCAGCCCGAGCTAGCTGTTCCTTCATTATTATCTACATGTGCAAGACTGAGCAATCATATCCTCAAACTCCTTATACAGAATATTCCCAGTTTCCTCAATCAGAAGGACACGCATGGGAATATATTTATAAGGCACACAGGAGGGCCGAGGGACATTCTTGTCCAGCAGCTCACTGACAATGTTTTGAATGATGGCGTGATTGGGGGAATTGAGACCATAGAGTAGCACCCGAGGACAGGATCCCTTACAGTAGTTTGGGGTATGGTGACGAGGAGCAATGATCCAATGGTCCCAGCCCCGCTGCTGGAAGCTGACTTTGAAAGGACAAAGGGAACACTGATTATTGGCAGACTGATTATTTGCAGACCCATAATGTTCCTGGGAAGAGTCAGAAACCCTCGACAGGATGCTGCCTGCCTGCCGGACCCTCCACAAAAGAGAAGATTCCCTTGCCAAAAATTCCTCCAGCCCACTGGGAAGTTTAGACTTCTGGCCACTTTTATGATTGTCATTGAAATACAGTAGCACAAAGGCAGTGTCCAAAGGTGAAATGTCATTCCATTGGATCCCAGGAACCTGGCTACCTTTTTGCTGCTTACACATGGAGTCTTAGGACCCTGTGGCTCTTGTGATTCCAGAGTGTCTGCTGAATGTGTTGTGTGATGTCCATCTCTGTCCAGGCTTTAGACATCAGAGAAGGCTTTGAGGAATTTCCTCCTGAAGGAAAGTCTTTGTTTGGGCTTTTCGAGGCCCAGGGCTCCACATGGTGGGAGATGATAGTGAGCTAAGTGGAGTTGCTGACGATAAACCATAGTGGCTCTGAACAGTTGGTACACTTCATGCTTTGGTGTGAGAGGCAAATCTAGGGTTTGCCTATGGCAGAGACCTGCACACATAAGACAGAACAGGGTCAGGGGATTCGTGTCTTGCCTGAATACAGAGTCTGAAAATCCTTCACAAAACTGTTCAAGAGAAACACAGCTGTAATCAGCCCTGAAATTAACTCAAGGTAATAATATCTATCATTTGTTGAACACTTATGAATGTACGAGATGCTTTATATTTATAAACTCTTGAATCCTCAATAGTCTTATGAGATACTTATTATCTCATTTTGCAGACAAGGAAATTGAGGCTCGAGAAGCTATGTCAAAGGACACACACCTGTGCTGCTTATGTGGCTCAGTGGTAGAGTGCTCACCTAGCATGTGCGAGGCCCTGGGTTCGATCCTTAGCACCACATAAAAATAAATAAATAAAATAAAGATATTGTTAAAAAAGAAAAAAGAACACACACCCAAGTGCTGGATGTATCTCAGTGGGAGAGCACTTTTGCCTAGCATATGTAAGGCCCTAGGTTCAATCCCAGCCCCACAGAATCCAAACCATAAAGTACACATAGCCAGTATGTGGTAAAGTTAAAATTTGAACTCAAGTCTGTTTCCATTAAGAAAAAAATTATACCAGTGGTGAAGAAGTTGGTCAGGGAAGGGAGGAGATAAGGGAAAAGGAAGTACTGTGAATGAAATTGATAAAATTATGTTATGTCCATGTAAAATATGCCATGATGAATCTATTATGTATAATTATAATGTAGCAATAAAAATTTAAAAGAAAACACTAAAAAAAGAAATTTTGTCTCACTTCTGGATCACTTTACACTTCTAGACTGAGGGGGAAAACTCAAGCATACAAGAGTTTAGAAGATCAATTATATTACTGACTACTAAAGGTGACTAAAGACATGTTGAAGCATACATGGATTAGGGTCCTTATTTCAGAGAGAACATGTGGCCTTTGGTTTCTTGGTATTGGCTCTGATTTGTGGATGCTAACCCACAGGGAGGTTGGCGAGGGGACAATAGAAATCCAATGGATTAGACAAAGGGGGAGGAAGGGAAGGAGAGGAATAGGAGAGACAGTAGAAAGTTGGTCATAACTGTCCTAGCCTTGTATTTGTACACATGACCAGGAAAACTCCACATCATGTGCAACCACAAGAGTGGGAACCCAAATAGAATAAGTTGTACTTCATGTATGTATATTCTGCCAAAACATAGTCTACTGTCATGTATAACTGTAAATAATAAAAACGTTTAAAATATTTTAAAAAGAGTCCTTATTTTATATCACTATACAGATGCAGGTTTGGGGCAACAATTCGATATTGGGTGCTATTTTGTCATTGTTTTAAATCCAAGACCTAGGCACCACAAAATAATTATATCACTAGTGGGGACACCTATTTTTGCCATTTCTGTCTTTCAACAACTTCAAGAATTCCTTCTTGGGCTGAGGCTGTAGCTCAGTGGTAGAGCACTCACCTAGCATGTGTGAGGCACTGGGTTCAATCCTCAGCACCACATGAAAATAAACAAATAAAATAAAGGCATTCTGTCCATCTACAACTTCAAAAAAAATTCCTTCTTAAGTATCCTTTGGCCATTTCTCTAACTCCCCAATTCTCTAACTCCCCATTTCTCTAACTCCCTTTTCCATTCCTTTCTAGAAATGGCTCTCCATTTGCCCCATTCATTTTACCAACACTTCTCTAAATACCATCTCAACAAGGCCTTGATCACCAATATTTTGTTTGCTGGAAAGTCTATTAAAAACCACATGCCCCTTAGCAATTGAGAGATTTAATCTAAACTGTTGTGCTGACACCCAGTGGCCAAAGGGTAGGAAGGCTGGGCCTGCAGAGTTCCCAACTTGTGCTCCCCCTCCTGGTAAAGGTCAAGAGCAAAGACTACAAAACCAGACATCTCAGGAAAAGGTTTTCTCTCTCCTTTACAAACATCTGAGTAAGTATTTCCACTTTAATTTATATATTATTCATGTAACCTTCCTCCTCCACTGAATCCACAAGTCTGGGGTTGTAATAGTGCTGGGGATTTAACATAACTCTTTAATATTTTGATGTTCCAGAATACTTTTAAAAGTTTGGATTCTAACTCATGCTTAACACACCCTCAGGATTGGGGCACTCACTAGCCATCATTCACACAGGCCCAAGCCAGGCTGTATTTGCTTTCTTAAGTTATTCCACACTCCCATCTTACAATAATCTTTCCAGGAGGCCCACCCATACACCTGCTCCACCCTGCCTGAAAAGGGACCCAACCCAAACTCTAGCAGGCTGTCTAGTGAGGAACTGCCCTTTCCTTTCAGACCTTGACCTCACTAGTTTCCTGAAGCAGGGTGGGGTTGCTGAGGCTCAGAGCCAGGAAGGGTCTGCTCAGACCTTTTCAGGGAAAGGAATGACTCATACATCCTGTGTGACTGAACCTGTCATCTGCTTCTGGATCCTTTCCAGAGTCCCTAAGATCCCAGTATGCTTCCTAGTCGGCCCAGGATATGTGCCTAATTGTAGGCATCCTCCTTTCCAGCCTCATGTCATCAGTGCAAACTTGATTTGGTCTGCTTTGTGCTGCAGTTAGAAATGGAATCTGGGGCCCTCCTCAGGGCCTCCGACCCCACCTCTCACCAGCCTCATATCCTGCCATTCCCTGCAGAGCTCTCTAGACTCAGCCACAAATAGGACATTCTTCCCTCTAGGCCTTTGCACACGCTGTTCCTTAAACCTAAGTCAGGTGTCTCTCCACTCCTCTCATGTCTCCCTTCTTCACAGGCCTCAGCTCAAATTTACCTCTTCAAAAGTACCTTCACATAACCCCATGGAAAGAGATGACTTCGTTGCTATTCTATCATAACCTATTTCATCATTTGACAGCATTTGCCACAATTTGCAACTTAACTGTTTGCACGTTTATCTCCCCACCACAGCACATGCTCCAAGTCAGTAGCTTTGCCTGTCTTAATCACATTTGCATGCTCAGACCTCAGTAGTTGCTTAATAAAATATTTGTTGAATGAATTTCCTCCCACACCAAGTTATGTTCTCTTTCCTAAATCAGGATGAACTTCTCTGCCAATATAATCTTCTCCTTATTCCTCCTTTCCCAAGTTCCAGCTTAAATATTACCTTCTCAATGAGGCCCTCCAACATTATCTCTGCTTCCCTTTCCCTGCTCCAAACAGTGAGCTATTTGTGTGTGTGTGTGTGTGGTGCTGGGGATTGAACCCAGGCATTGTGCATATGAGGCAAGCACTCTAACAACTATGATATATCCCCAGGCCTGATCCATTTCTTCTCTTCTAAGCACTTGTAACATTATGTGATTATTTATATACCCATTCTATTGTATCAGAACCCCCTAGAAATCAGGAAAGTAGTTATTTGCCTGCATATACTCAATGCAGATATAGTGCCTAGTGCTCAGTTAAAATCTGTTGGGAATTCAGCACAGCATGGTGATTAAAAGCACAGGCTCTGGGGCTTGAGATCCTAGGTTTGACCTCTGACTAACAATTACTAGCTGTGTAACATCAGTGAAGTTACTGAGCCTCAGTTTCTTCATCTATAAAATGTTTATGTTAATAAGTACCAACCTCATCTGGTAATGGCAAGGATTAAGGGTGATAGTTTTGTACAGCATCTTCTGCAATGCCTGACACACAAAAAGCCCATGGTAAGAGATAGCTAGGAGAGTATTGGTTGTTTTACTTGGAAGGAGAGTGTGAATTCTGTCCATTGTCATTGGAGACTAGTGAAAAACCCCAGGTTAATCTCATCAGGTTCTCAAGAGTTCCTTGAAGTTGATGGCTGCCTACATTCCCTGGAGAACCCTGCACACCGGCTGCTGTCCTGAAAGAGTGTCTAATGCAGATGTTTAAAGCAGAATTGAGCATGATGGGAACAAAGAAAATCATAAAGCATATTTGGTGCCAAAATCTCAAAGTAGCACCATGGCCAAAATAGGAGAAATTCCTGGCAGGTTGGGATACTGCATTTAAAGATTTAAAAAGTTATAGACAGATTTTAGGATCAGACTTGAGCTCAAATTTTGTCTATGCCACTCACCGTGTGACATTTGCCAGTTGCTTTCTCTCTTCATGCCATAGTTCTCTTCTCTCTAAAATTGTCAATTGCCCCAGAACTACAAGGGGTACTGGCTGTCATTAATTAAATACTGTCACAGATGCTCTCATATCCTCAGGTGTTAGCTTTTCTCATCCTTTCTGAGGGCTTATAAGTCTCCCCAACACAGCATCCTGTACTATTTGCCTCTAAGAGCAAACCACCACATAAACAGCCCTCCACAAAAATGCAGCTCAATTACAGTCTTCAGAGACAACAAGCAATAAGATTATTATGAAGGAAAGTGGCTAACACATTACTCAGTTGTTGTGGGGAATGGAAAAGATTTTTCAGAAGGCCCCAAGCTAATCTGTTCTTAAGCTGGGGCCCTAAAGGAAAATAGGCTTGGAGCCAGCTTTCCTGAGCTTGCCGTCCTTTCAAAACCAGGGCAGGTGGTACATATCTGGAATCCCAGTGACTCAAGAGGCAGAGGCAGGAGGATCACAAGTTTGAGGCCTGCCCCAGCTACTCAGCAAGATCCTCAGCAAATTAGTGAATCCCTTTCTCAAAATGTTAAAAATCAGCCAGGTGTGGTAGTGCATGCCTGTCATTGCAGCAGCTCCAGAGCCTGGGGCTGGAGGACTGCAAGTTCAAAGCCAGTTCCAGCAACTTCAAGGCCCTAAGCAACTCAGTGAGACCCTGTCTCTAAATAAAGTATGAAAAAGGGCTGTGGTTAAACACCCCTAGGATCAATCTCCAGCACCAAAAAATTAATTAATTAATTTAAAAAATCAATAAAAAAGGGCTGGGGATAGGCATGGTGGTACATGCCTGTAAACCCAGCAGTTAGGGAGGCTGAGGCAGGAGGATTGAAAGTTCAAAGCCAGCAATGGCAAGTTGCTAAGCAACTCATTGAGACCCTGTCTCTAAATAAAATACAAAATAGGGCTGGGGATGTGGCTCAGTGGTTGAGTGCCCCCAAGTTCAATTCCTGGTACACCCCATCCCCCCAAAAGTGCTGGAGACTGATTTGGTTGTAGAGCACCCTGGGGTTTAATGTCAAGCACAAAAAAAAAAAAAAAAAAAAGAAAGAAAGAAAGAAAAAGAAACGAAGCCATGCTATGTGCACCAGGCAATGAGGCCTGACAGTAAACCCACAGATTCCTTGTTCTCTACAGTCTTCTACCCTTCTCCCAACTCTAGGGTGGAATAGGGACATGAGGATTCACCTCTTCTAGGCCTCACCAGCCTCACCATGGTGGCTCCGATGGTGCGATCTTCCTAGGATGTCCATGGGGGTCAGCTGAACACTGGTCCAACTCCAGCATGTACTGTAGCCGATGCCCTTGGAGCTGTGGCTCCCTCTGCTGCTTGCCTGCTGCTTCTTCTATCAGCTCCTGAAACATGGCAAGGTAGGGGTTTCCGTGGGCAGGGGGGTGACAGAGGGATGGTCTCCCTTTTCCATGTGGACCCCATGCTCCATTGAAAGCACCAGTCCCCAAAGAATTATTCTAAGAGTGCAGGGGAGGGCCATCTTGAAAGGCTTGGTGTTCAGCCAAGAGTTCCAGACCAAGCCCAAAGGGTGTCACTCTGAACCCTTCGTTTCATGCAAGGAACCACAACCAGGCTCCAGGACCAAGGATGGGACAAGGAATGAAAGAAAGGCAGGCCCTATATTGCTTCCCAAGATGACCTCCTAGGCCAAACTTGACCTAACTTGACCTCTCTCCTAACTTGACCTCTCAGCATCAAAATGAGCAGAAAGAGGAGGTGGGGCAAGGCAGCAGGCCCGTCCCACTCTCTTTTTAAGAGACCAAATTCAAGGAGCAGGACCGCCTCCCTCACCCATCCAGAAGGAGGAAGAAAGGAGAAGGGACCTGCTCTGCCTCACAGCTGTCATAAAGGCCATCCCTCAATCAGACCTTAAAGGGCCAGAGTCCTCCTGCTTCCACCCCACTCCCATGCCTCTAAAGGCAGCATTTCCCAAATGTGCCCTCTGCTGACTCAAAGAGAAAATATCTGAGATGACTGTTAAGAATGCAGACTCCTGGGCTGGGGATGTGGCTCAAGTGGTAGCACGCTAGCCTGGCATGCGTGTGGCCCGGGTTCGATCCTCAGCACCACATACAAAACAAAGATGTTGTGTCCGCCGAAAAACTGAAAAATAAATATTAAAAAAAATTCTAAAAAATAAATAAATAAAAAAAAAAGAATGCAGACTCCTGGGTCCAGACTCAAATGTGGACACTCTAGCGGGAGTAGGTTGAGTGAGTTTTTCTGTGGATTTTCTAAGGCTACTCTGATGTGGAAATCACTGTGAGTATGGCTGCTGGGGCTTAAAGAAGATGACTTCCCAGGGTTCTCAATCCTGACTGTAAACTGGAATCACCAGGGGAGCTTCAACTATTCTGGATGCTTGGTATCATCCCTGCCATCCTGACATAATGGGTCCAAGGTGTTACCGGTAATTTTGGATTGTTTTCCAAATTTGCAGGTGATTTGAGAACTCCAACTTCGAATTTTCTGGTTTACCATGAGAAGTGTTGAATGGGCTTCTTCATAGAAACCTGAGGGAGTGAAAGATGAATCTGTGGGAGTTCTTCTACTCTAACCACTTTAATAGGATCCTCCATGGCTGGGCCTGTGGTTAAGGCTGCCCCAGGCCAAGATTCTGCAGATAGATGGTAGGTGTAGACTTGACATTGCCCAAGTTTGTTGGTGCTTTGGAGAGAAGGTAGAATGGGAGATCAAGACTGAGTTTTAAGAGATGATGAGTCTGGCCTGATTTGTTGGAGGCCTTTACCTCCTAACAAGAATATCTATGGACAGGCAACATGATTATGGAACAGCATAGACTTTGGTTTAGAGATTTTTGTATTTTTTGTGATGGTGGAAGTCGGGTGGTCATTTGTTGTTGTTTTGGTACTGGGCATGAACCCGGGGCGCTTAACCACTGAGCCACATCCCCAGCCCTTTTTGATATTTTATTTTGAGACAGGGCCTCACTAAGTTACTGAGGCTGGATCTAAACTTAAGATCCTCCTACCTCAGCCTACTGGGCCACTGGGATTACAGGCATGTGCCACCAGGCATGGAGGTTTTGTTTTGTTTTTACAGACCAGAGGTCTTATTTTTTTACACCTATTATGCCATGCTTCATAGGGAATAGGTTCCAGAAGTTCAGTCTCTTTCCATTATTTCTCCCAAAGTGTGCTGCTCTGGTGGAGCATGCTGGCATTTCAGTTAAACTCGGGTACTTTTTGTCTTCCTTGTTTTCCTTATCATTTTCCTTGATGCCTTTCAGGAAGGTATCTTGGCTTTTAGGTGTGCTCAATACATACATTAATTCTCTGGCAAAAATCTTGCCCTTGTTTGTTTGTAGCAATGCCAACAGCATTCTGGGTAACATTATAGACTTCCAGTTCTGTCTTGGTAACATTTGTGGGGCATCCCTTTTTAAACAGCACCAATTCTATTGATGTTATATATCACCTTTATTTTAGAGTCACATGTTTGTGGCTAAAGGAACAAGTCTGCATTGGTGGGGAGTTGGTACCAGGGATTGAACTCAGGGGCACTAAACCACTGAGCCACATCACCAGCCCTATTTTGTATTTTATTTAGAGACAGGGTCTCACTGAATTGCTTAGCACCTCGCTGTTACTGAGGATGGCTTTGAACTTGTGATCATCCTGCCTCAGCCTCCTGAGCAGCTGGCATTAAGGCATGCACCACCACACCTGGCAATTCTGTATTTTCTAAAGGTCTAGAGAATACACATCCATTAGGTGCCTCTCCTCTTTCCCTATGCATTTGTCATTTTGGTGTATTATTGCAAGATGGCAGTTCTGGCATCCCTGTCTTGTTCCAGTTTTTAGAGGGAATACTCTCAATTATTCTCCATTTAGAATGATGTTGGCCTGGGAATTAGCATAGATAGCTTTTACAATGTTGAGATATGTTCCTGTTATCCCTAGTTTTTCTAGTGTTCTGAACATGAAGGGGTGCTGTATTTTGTCGAAAGCTTTTTCTGCATCTATTGAGATGATCATATGTTTCTTATCTTTAAGCCCATTGATGTGATGAATTATATTTATTGATTTCTGTATGTTGAACCAACCTTGCATTCCTGGGATGAACCCCACTTAATTGTGTTGCATGATCTTTTTGATATGTTTTTGTATTTGACTTGCCAGAATTTTATTGAGAATTTTTGCATCTATGTTCATTAGAGATATTGGTCTGAAGTTTTCTTTATTTGATGGTTTTGGAATCAGGGTGATATTGGCCTCATAGGATGAGTTTAGAAGTGCTCCCTCTTTTTCTTTTTCCTGAAGTAAATTGAAGATTATTGGTATTAGTTCTTCTTTAATGGTCTTGTAGAACTCATCCAGTCCTGGGCTTTTCTTGGTAGGATCTGATGGTGTCTTCTATTTCTTTTCTTGAAATTGATCTGTTTAAATTATGTATATCATTGTGATTCAATTTGGGCAAATCATATGACTCTAGAAATTTGTCAATGTCTTTGATGTTTTCTATTTTATTGGAGTACAAGTTTTCAAATTAATTGCTAATTATCTTCTGTATTTTTGTAGTGTCCGTTGTGATATTTCCTTTTTCATCACGTATGTTAGTAATTTGAGTTTTCTCTCTCCTTCTCTTCATTAGCGTGGCTAAAGGTTTGTCAATTTTATTTATTTTTTCAAAGAACCAACTTTTTGTTTTGTCAATTTTTTAAAATTATTTATTTTGTTTCAGTTTCATTGATTTCAGCTCTGATTGTAATTATTTCCTGTCTTCTACTGCTTTTGTTTCTGATTTGTTCTTTTTTTCCCTAGGGCTTTGAGATGTAACATTAAGTCATTTATTTGTTGACCTTTTCTTCTTTTAAGGAATAAACTCCATGCAATGAACTTTCCTCTTAGTACTGCTTTCATAGTGTCCCAGAGACTTTGATACATTGTATCTGTGTTCTCATTCACCTCTAAGAATTTTTAATCACCTCCTTGATGTCTTTTGCAACCCATTGTTAATTCACTAGAGTATTATTTAGTCTCCAGGTGTTGGAAGAGCTTTTATTTTTTATTTTATCATTGATTTCTAATTTCAATCCATATCACCTGGTAGAATGCAGGGTAGTATCTCTACTTTTTATATTTGCTAAGAGTTGCTTTGTGGCATAATATATGATGTATTTTAGAGAAGGATCCATGTGGTGCTGAGAAGAAAGTGTATTCATTCATTGAAGAATGAAATACTTTATATATGTCAATTAAGTCTAAGTTATTGATTGTACTATTGAGCTCTATAGTTTCTTTTTTTAGATTTTGTTTGGAAGATCTATCCAGTGATGAAAGAGGTGTGTTAAAGTCACCCAGAATTATCGTGTTGTCATCTATTTGACTCTTGAACTTGAGAAGAGTTTGTTTGATGAATGTAGATGCTTCATTGTTTGGGGAATATGAATTTATTATTGTTATGTCTTGTTGATGAATGATTCCTGTAAGCAGTATGAAATATCCTTCTTTATCCCTTTTGATTAACTTTGGTTTGAAGTCTACTTTATTTGATATGACGAGGGAAACCCCTGCTTGCTTCCACAGTCCATGTGAGTGGTATGATTTTTCCCAATCTTTCACCTTCAGTGTGTGGATGTTCTTCCCTATGAGAGGAGTCTCTTGGAGATAGCGTATTGTTGGTTTTTTTTTAAAAAATCCAATCTGCCAGTGTATGTGTTTTGATTGATGAGTTTAGGCCATTAACATTCAGGGTTATTATTGAGACATGATTTGTATTCCCAGCCATTTTTGTTTATTTTTTGGTATTTAACTTGACTTGGTTTCTCCTTTAATTAGCTTTTCCTTTAGTCTAATACCTCCCTCTGCTGATTTTCATTATTGTTTTTCAATTCCTCTTCATGGGATATTTTGCCGAGGATGTTCTGTAGTGCAAGCTTTTGAGTTGTAAATCTTTTAACTTTTGTTTATCATGGAAGGCTTTTATTTCATCATCAAATCTAAAGCTTAATTTCGCTGGATATAAGATTCTTGATTGGCATCAATTTTCTTTCAGAGCTTGATATATGTTGTTGCAGGATGTTCTAGATTTCAGAGTCTGGGTTGAAAAATATGCACATAATCTAATTGTTTTCCCCCATATGTAATCTGATTCCTTTCTGTCATGGCTTTTAATATTTTCTCCTTATTCTGTATATTAGGCATTTTCATTATAATGTGATGTGGTGTGGATCTGTTGTAATTTTGTACATTTGTTGTCCTGTAAGCCTCTTGAATTTGGTTTTCCAATTTATTCTTCATGTTTGGAAAATTTTCTAATATTATTTCACTGAATAGATTGCTCATTCCTTTGGTTTGGGACTCTATGCCTTCCTTTATACCAATAACTCTTAAATTTGGTCTTTTTATGCTATCCCATATTTCTTGAATGTTCTGTTCATGGTTTCACACCATTTACACTGTGTGGTCTATGTTCTTTTCAAGATTAAATACTTTGTCTTCATTGTCTGAGGTCTTGTCTTTCAAGTGGTCTAATCTGTTGGGGATGCTTTCAACTGAGCTTTTAATTTGGTTTATTATTTCTTTCATTTCAAGGATTTCTTTTTTTTTTTTAGAACCTCTATCTCCCTATTTTGCTTCCTGTATTTATTTATGTATCTCTTTGTCAAAATGATCTCTTGCTGTGTGTATTTGCTCTCTTATATCATCTTTAATTCACAGAACATTTTAATTATGAACATCCTGAACTCGTTCTCTGTCATTTCTTCTGCTGTGCTGGCCACGGATTCTAATAATGTGGTATCTTGATTTGTTTGGGCACTTTCTTCCCTTGTCTTTTTATATTGCTTGTGTGTCTTCCCTGCTAGCACTGTGGATCTGAGATGTTACTGTTTTTACCCTATAGGCTTATAGTGCCCCTGAAGAGTTTCAATACCTCTCCTTTGAGGTGAAGGACAATGTTAACAGATTACAATATAAACAATAAACACCTTAAAAACAAACGTTTGCTATTAAGACTTTTACAGTTTGGTCACAACGTACAGAAATGGTGAATTCAATTAGTATCTGCAATATACTCAGTAGGTTTGTAAAAGGGTTTACAGTTTCTGATGGTGGACAAAGAACAGGGGGTGGGGAGTAGGATGATATGCTGAGCAAATAGGAGGTGAGGATATAGAGTTATTATATCTTAGGAAGACTGAAAGAGAAATCTAAAGAAGAAGATTAGTAGCAGGAGAAGAGAGAGGAAGTAACTTTGGGTAGAGAAGTAAGTGGGAAGACAGTAGAGTACTGAAAACAAACACACATATATATTAAGAAAAATAAAAAAGCTAAATTAGTAGAAATTGGTGGAAAAAAAGAGAAAAGAGATAAGAAACAAAAAAGAACATACAACGCAACTGTAATATACTATTCCGATGCCCCAGTCCTCACAATCCTAATTCATGCAAAGTACTTGGTTTCAATATGTTGGGTAAGTGAGGGTGGGAGAATAGAGGGATAAGAAAAAAAAAAAAAAACTCTTAGGGCAGAGACAGGGATTGATTTGGTTGGAGATCAGTAACTTTCCTGCTTCCCTTCTCAAATTGGTGGGGTCATCTGTTGTTAGCTGTATCTCCACCCTTAGGATGGTGAAGGTAACCAGGGTGTCACTGTGCTGGGCTAACCAGGGTGTTACTGTGCTGGGCTAGTGGCTGCTGGGGAGACAGGAGAGTTAGAAACTGGGTACCTGGCCAGCTGGAGTTCTAAACTTGGAGTTGCCCCCACTGAAGATGGTGATGAAGGTGGCCCAAGATGGAGGCTCCTGCTTTCAGAGGTGGGGTATCAGGTTGGATGGGGGAAGCCCAGTGATAGTTTTGGACAAGAAGTTCAGAGGAGTCCTGTGGTGTGCAGTGTGTGGCTGCTGGCTGACTTCAGAGCCTGTGTGACATTCTCAGGTGCAGGCAGGTGACTGTGCATAAGGGGCCTATCTGCGCTGCTGTAGAGTACCAAGATGGCGGTGAACCAGGGAGCCCCACGTTGGTAGATAAGGGTCCACACGGGAGTGGCAGCTGGAGTTCCTGCATGTGAGAAGCTGCTGGGTGTCCTGTGTGGGAGCAGCATCCTAGATTTCTGCTCGGGTGGTGGCTGAAAGTTCTGCGGGGGGGTGCTGCCACCAATGGTCCCGCTCGGGCACCAGGTAGTCCTGTGTGGGCGAGAGGTTGGGAGACCTACTCTGAGCTGAGGCCTGGGGACCTGGACAGGCACGGTGACTGCAGGAGCAGGAATATCCCTTGCAGAGAAGCAGTATTCTCACTTCTTGAGTCCCAAGTCACAGAATGCTGCCCCCTCTGGCCCGCCATCTTGGATCCTGCAGCATAGTCTGTAATTTGATGGATCTGAGCTTGGCTTGTAAGCCTGCCTCTAATTGGCAGAAATTCAACTTTTCCAAGGCAATTCTCTTGGCTTCTTTGGGGAGTGAGTCTCCTCACCTATAAAATGGAGAGAATGCATTTTACCTCACAGATGGTTGTGAGGACATAAGGAAATATTCTATGCTAATTGTATAAAGCCTAATTAGACACATGACTTATGGTTACATGTTTGAAACTATTTTTTCCTTTCTCTTTTTTCTAAATTGATCTTAGGCCCTGACATATACTGTAAAAGAATAGCAATGGGTTTAGGGTGCCTCTAGTTCTGGACTGAAACACTAGCTCAAGGAACCATTAGCTGGGTGACTTGCAGCAAGGTTTCTCCCAGCCTTTTTCACCTATATAGCTGGCTTCTTCAGAGAATTGTTGTGAAGATTATATTGTACACATTATTATTATATAAAATTTTATATATATACACTCACACACACAAGTAAGGAATAAGATCAGATGATTTACAGTGGGCAAACCCTGAATAGCAAAAATTGTGTAAATACATAATAAAAATCAGAAAAAAATGCAATTGAAAATCATACGATATGATTGCAGATCTACTAGATTGGCAGTACAATAAAAGTCTGACTGTATTAAATTTAAAGTGAGAAAGAACATATGTAATTATCTTGTAATGCTGGCAGGAATGTAATTTGGAACAATTGTGTTAAAGAACAATTTTTGCATTGTCTCTGGTAATGTTGAAGGTGTTCAATTCAGTAAAGCTATTTGTAGAGTAACAGTTTTTAGATATTTTTGTCAGTGACTCACCAAAATGAATACATTTTTCATTGCATCTCAGAACAAACAGAAGCACCTGCACACACATATATACCTAAAGTAAATGTTTCCTGAAAAAATACTGATAACACATTAGGAGAGAAAATATATCATGATGTGTGACAATATAACTCTGGAGCTAAAATCCGAAGTTTAAATTCCAGCTCCACCATTTGTTAGCTTGACCTTGGGCAATTCACTCACTTTTTTGTGCCCCAGTTTCTTCATCAGTAAAGTAGAAATCATAGCCTAACTCTGCTTCAATTTTCTAACAGGTAAAATGAGATTTTTGTGGGGATTAACTGAGTTAATTCATATAAAGCACTCAAAAGAGGACCTGGCATAACGTAGGTACTAGATGTAGGTTAGTTTTGATTACATTTGATCCAAGCTGCATACCCCACAAAGCTAAGTCTCAGCCTGATGCGACAGTTCCAGCTTTGTGAGCTGTGGAGGGGCAGCCAAGAGGCTCTTCTATGTTCAGTATCCACCCCATTCCTCCTTTCTCTCTGAACCCCTTTTCTGACTTCTGACATTTCTTTGTCATTTGACCTCTGCCTTTTACCCACTTAAGCATCCTATCTTTCTATTCAACATAAATGATAAAATAATAGGTTGTCAGAACAACTAATGAGGGGTCTGGTAGGGTTTTGAGCATGAATTTTGTCCATTTCAGTGGTTTTGAATAGGGGCTGCATCTGTCAGGAATATTTCCCTTTAAGTAGCCATGTCTTTAAGTAGCAGGCATCTAAAACAGGATCAAAGCAAGTACAAAGATAAAACATATTACACAGGAAAGAACAGGATTAGGTTTTTAATTCCTGGTTCTAATGAGACTGGAGATGATACCAGTGTTGAAAATCACATCCGGATCCCATTCCCTGATGTGGAAGATTGAGCACCTGAGAAATGCTCAGCCAAGAGTAAAAAAGTTTTATTTAAAGGATAGAACATCCTCTGCAGAGGAGGAGGTCCAAGTTGGTGCCTGAGGGAATGGCTCTTTTATAGATTTTAGATTTCCTTTATTCTCATCCTCCTCTGCATCCTGCCATAGGACCTCAAAGGTGGAGTGATCCAAGGTCCAAAGGAAGCCACCAAGGTGTACAGGCCGGAAGGAACCACCCAGGGGCTACTCATTAACAACCCCTTGCTGGGAGGAACAATTCCCTGGAGGCAGGTAACTTTGGCTACAGATTGGAGGAGGGGGAAGTGCTCTGGAAATATTAGCACTTTATTTCGTTTGAATCAGCCCCCATCTTCCTGACCCAATCATTTGTTATCTACACTGACTGTTCTTTGGCCCCAGCCTCATTACCATTTTGGAACTGTTGATTTGGGTTTTAATTCCTGGTTTTACCATTTTGAGACTGTTGCTTAACCTTTTTATATCTCCATTTTCTTAACTGTAAATTGGGTATGTTCCATTTTCCAGGATCATGATGACATCCAAATGAAGTAATGTATATAATGTGTCTCCCATCTAGATAATCTTCAGTGAGTGGTGTTAGCTTTCATCACTGTAACCAAAATACGTGTCAAAAACAATTTAAAGAAGAGATTTATTTTGACTCAGAGTTTCAGAAATTTCAGCCAATTCCATTGCTGTGGGCCTAAGGTGAGATGGAACATCTAGGCAGAAGGGAATGGCAGAGGAAGGCTCTTCAGGAAAGACAGAGGGAGGAAGGGAAAAGAGACAAGCTATACTCCCCAGGGGCATGTCCCCAGTGACCTCCTTTTCCAACTATGCCCACCTGCATGCAGATTCTACCCCCTCACAGTAGACCATTCAGCTATCAATAGATTAATCCACTGATAGGATCAGAGCTCTCATGATCCAAGCACTTCCAAGAGCTCCACCTCTGCACATTGCTGCACTGGTGACCAAGCCTTCAACACATGAGCTTTTAGAGGACATTTCAGGATTGAACCATAACAAAGGGCAAATTCTTGTCATTAATAACCTGCAATTCTAAATTTTACGTAAAATGTAACTGCATGAAAGAAATATCTGCTCAGCCCCCTTCTAAAGTTCACCAGAAACTTTATTCCATCTCTTTACACATCAAGCCTTCAGGAAACTCTCTTGGATAAATAGGTCCACTTTCTTATTTTCAGAAAAGACCCCCATCCCAACCCCATTCTTATCACCAGAATTAATAGGATTTGACATGATTATTTCCTGGAAATGGCTCCCTGGTCCTCCCGAAGTATGCTACTATGCCCACCCCCAAGAAGAGGGCACCAAGTGCCCTTATGACCTTGTTGTGGGGTTGGGGGTGGAAGTGCAGGTGTGAGTTGTAGGTGGGTAGGATGGGATCTACTAAGGGGTATTTACCAGTCCTCCATGGTTTAGAAAAAACAGTATGTGAAAAACCTAAAGGTATATATATATATATATCACAATTTAGGAGTTGGTTATTGGTACAACAATAGGGGTTCCTGGCACAACAAGAGGCTCAGAGCAGCAAGAACCCATAATGCATAGTGTGGGTTAATTTGTCCTTTCCCCTTTTCAAACCAAACGTTCTGGGCAAACTGGGATTTTGTATTGAATTTACAAAAAATAGAATTGTATTTAATTTCTGAGATGGTGGCTATCATATTAAGTACACGTACATGATGGAATCCTTCTTTTACATGATTATAATTTATGTTTTCTTGCAACTGTATTCATTCAACAGGTGTTCAGGCCCTGATCCAGACAGCTGGGTTCAGATACTCACTCTACCATTTAACTAGCTTGGCGATTCTCTATGCCTCAGCCTCTTCATCTAATATCAAGGATAATAATAGCACTAAGTAAGAGGGCTGTTGTGAGGATGAAATGAGTTCATGCATGTAATAAGAATGCTGAGTTCTAGGTACTCTGCCCAACCCTGGATGTATGGAATTTAATAAGACAATTCCTGTGTCTGCAGCGCTCCCAGGCATTATACTAGGAACTGGGGTTAGTTGGGGAACCCCAAAATAAAATAGTTCCTATCTGAAGAAGATAGCACACCTGAATAAGGATATGATAGATAGGAAACATTTTCCATAACCATGACATTTCCTCTGATTACTATTCTCAGTTCTTGAAAAATGGGCCTATTTCTTAGTCATGTTTTATTTTTCTTTCTTTTTTTAAATGTTATTTTTAGTCATTGATAGACCTTTATTTTATTTATTTATATGTGGTGCTGAGAATCGAACCCAGTGCCTCACACATGCCAGGCAAGTGCACTACCTCTGAGCCTGAGCGTCAGCCCTCATGTTTGATATTTCAAAATTCCTTTCCCATAAAACAAAAGAGTGGGTGTTACGGTTTAGATGTGAGATGTCCCCCAAAAGCTCATGTGTGAACCAGAGCAAGAAAGTTGAGAGGTGAAGTGATTGGGTTTTGAGAGTCTTAACCTAATCAGTGCATTAATCCTCTGATAGGTATGGTGACTGTAGGCAAATTGAGTGTGGCTGGAAGAGATGGGTCATTGGGGTTTATATTTTGTCCTTGGTGAGGGGGCTCTTTCCCTTCTCTTCCGTTCCCTCTCCCTTCTCACTCTTCCACCATGATGCCCTGCCTTACCTTGGTTCCTGAAGAATGGAGTGAGAACTCTGAAACTATGAGCCCACAAAAACACATTTCCTCCTAAAATTGTTCTTGCCAGGTCTTTTGTTCACAACAGCAAAAAAGGTGACTAAGATAGTAGGGTATATTTCAGGAAAATATTTATTGACTTGGCACTGATTGGGCTACGTCATGTTATATGTTATATCTCAATCTTCATATCAAATCTGTAAGTGTTGTTATTTTTATTTACAGGTGAGAAAATTGAAAATCAGAAAAGGTATCTGTCCCAAGGTTACACAGCTCATGAATGGTGGACTACACTGAAATTTGGACCCATGGAAAGATGACCTCAGAGTCCCTCTCCTTGGACTGTGGAGGTTGCTATAGAAGCTGACAATGAGAATTTAGCCCCTTAAAAAACACAGTTCCCCCCATAAGATGGTACCAGGAAGATTTCTAAATGTGGGGCTTAAGCATAGGCTTTACAGGATCCGATATCATTCCTATCTTATTTATTTTTTGTAGGCATTGAACAAATATCTGTCAAACAAGTGGTTGCAATAGGAACTTATCATTTTTTGCAGAAATTCAGGCTGATGGGATTTTCTGTTGTTGTTCTTTTTAGTTATTAATGACAGTAGAGTGTATATGTGAGTGTATATATGTATAATCTATGTATGTATGAATATGAATGCATAGAATATATATCAGTATATATGTATGCATATTAATACACACACATAGAGTATCACTTCTTCTTTTAGTATAACTTATTCTCTTTAGAATCCCCCTTTTTTGGTTGTACATGATGTGGACTTACCCTGGTCATGTATACAAATACAAAGTTAGGAAAGTTATGACTGTTGAATTCTACAGTCTTTCCTATTCCTCTCCCTCGTTTCCCTTTGTCTAAGCCAGTGGATTTCTATTATTCCCCTTCGATGGGCTAACTCTTGTTGGAGCTGTGATATGGCCTCAGAGAAAACTCTCCTGGATTTTGAGGTAGAGGAAGATCTGAAATAATCACATTCCTCTCTGCTTTCAACTCTATTTTAGAACACTATCAATATTGCCTATATGAAAAAGTCCTTTGACCTTGTCAATCCCTATAGATTTTAGAA
This sequence comes from Marmota flaviventris, assembly GCF_047511675.1. Taxonomy (NCBI): domain Eukaryota; kingdom Metazoa; phylum Chordata; class Mammalia; order Rodentia; family Sciuridae; genus Marmota; species Marmota flaviventris. The sequence continues at coordinate 40,210,441 of NC_092518.1, forward strand.
GCCCCAGAGAGAGAAAGTGCCCTGTCTCTGCCATGCATAGGTATCAAGGTTCACTGCTCCCAGCACTTGAAAATGGGCATTGTGCCAGCCTCCCTAGCTGAAGACCCAATTGCAGTTGGTTCAGGCGAAGACTTAAAGGAAGTCAAATCAGACTTACCTCATTGATTGGACACTACAGCACACTCCTCAAGCCTCAGTGGTAGGCCAAACATTGTGTTGGGTTCATGATAGTGAAACCCAATATAACAAGTAAAAATGGACAAAGGTCCCAAAGATGCAGAAGGCCTGTGTGGCTGGAGCACAAAGAAGAGAATGGAAGAAAGTTCCGGATGAGGACAGTATGGTAAGTGGGAGCCGGAACACGCGTGGCCTTATAAAGGATGCTGTTAGCTTTTGGTCTCTTTCTGAAAATTCAGGCAAGGTGGACAAATTAGAAAAAAGTACCACTTCTGGGTGGACATAGCTCCATGTGTATGTGGTTTAGCAGGCAGACGCAGGCTGGCCCCCTTCATGAGGCATCTTTGTGTACTGTACCTACTGCATGACAGTATACCATTTGCTACTGTCAAGTTTTTGTCCTTCTCTGCCCTAATCACACTGGCCTTCTGGTTGTCCTAATAAACTACATTTCCTGTTTGCTTTTTTTTGGGGGGGGGGTTCCTTTGGTTTCTTTGTTTTGGTTTTGTTTTTTGTACTAGGGTTGAACCCATGGGTAATCTACCACTAAGCTATATCCCAAACCTTTTTTTTTTTTTTTTTTTTTTTGAGACAGGGCCTAAGTTGCACAGGCTGGCCTTGAACTTGCAATTCTCCTGCCTCAGCCTTCCAAGGAGCCAGAATTACAAAACTACTTATTGCAAGGTAATGTAGATATCTCTGTATAATGTAATGTCCTGAGATTTATAGTATACTGTCTCTTCTACCCCAAATACACTCTCCCCTCCTTTCCCACAGGCTTTTATATCTCAACTCAAGCATCACTTCCTTCAGGAAGCCTTCCCTAAGTCCCCAGATTAGATCTAAAGAACATTTGTGGAAGATTTGCAATAAAGTTGCCACTTGAATTAGGTTCTCAATTATAAGTAGGTTTTTGATAGCTGGAGAAAGGATAATATGCCATGGTACCATTAAAAAAAAATTGAAAATATTGCCCTGAATTATTTATTTGTTTGTTTGGTTTTGCTGGGGGTTGAACCCAGGGCCTGGTACATGCTAGGCAAATGTTCTACCCCTGAGCTACATCCTCAAGTCCCTGTCCTAAAAATTTTAAAGATGGATTAAGAGACCCTGAAAGCTTCTCCAGGACTCTTAAAGAGTTGGGCAGCAGTTTTAAGGAGCACATTCAGATACAACAACTCATTCCTATCAGCTGCCAAATTCTGGATCCTTTGCACATGTTACTTGATTAATTACAACTAGTAGTTATTGGTATTGCTGTTTTGCAGAAATGAGAACTGGAGTTAAAATTAGTTAACTGATTTAAACTGAGTCAAACAGCTATAATAGACTGTCTCTCCATGTGCACTCTGGTCTCCTAACTCCATGTCCAGGGCTTTTCTCTTACCTTGGGGGCGTCTTTGCTTGTCTTTTATAATATTCTCTAGCCTTGGCTTTCCATCTGCAGTCTCTAGGATTTAGTTTTCCATGTGAGAATACAGAAATTTTTATCCAAACTGTCCCTACAAAAGCTCCCAATGGCATTTCTGGGATCCTTGGGCTGGAGGGTCTATGAAAGCAGTGATCTGGAAATAGAACCTTGAAAAGTTTAGCATGAGAGCGTGAAATTTTAATTCTCATCATTGCTTAGAAACCATAGTCACTCCCAGGGCAACCAAAAGAGCTTGCCTACATTTAGCCAAGTAAGCAAACAAGAGCTAAGCATGATATCTCTGAAGAGCCTTTTGACCTTCTCATGGACAGCATTAGTTTGTGTAGCCATTGGAGTTTTGGGTCATCTCTGGATAATCAAATCATTAGTAAACAATTAACCATATTTCTGACTCTCACTTTCTGGTCCTAGTAGTCATTTATGTCATTTTCAACTTTTATACTAAAGGAAATGACTGGACAACTGACTTCCTGCCTTAGATATAGGGAAGCAAACTTTCCCCCAAAGTCCTAGAGTTTGGATGCATCATTTCCACTCCATGTTCTAGTATGTGTCAGCTTCCCAGGCAATGGGCATAGCTGAATATTAACAGAACCTGGTCCAGAAGAACTCAACTCAGTACAGGGAAGATATTCTGGATACTTGGGCCAGAGGAGAAAGAGGTTGAGAATGACAAAAAACTATTAGTTGAGAGGGCTGGGGGTTGTGGCTCAGTGGTACAGTGCTTGCCTAGCATGTGTGAGGCACTGGGTTTGATTCTCAGCACCACATACAAATAAACAAAACAAAAAAGTCCATTGACAACTAAAAACCAAAGAACTGGAAGAGAAGAGCTCAAAGCTTCCCAACACAAAGACATGATTAATGTTTAAGGAGATAGAAATGCTAATTGCCCTGATTTGATCTTTACACATGTATCTAATTATCACCCTGCAACCCATACATATGTACAATTATTATGTGTCAATGAAAACTAGAAACAAATAAATCTTTTTAAAAATGTAAAAATAATTTAAAATTAACAAATACTTTTAAAAATAAAGATAATTTAAAATTTAAGAAGTAAAAGAAGGTCCAGGGGATATAGGTCAGTAGTAGAGCACTTGTTTAGTATGTGGAAGGCCCTAGGTCCCATTCCCAGCACTGCATACCACACACAAAAAGGCTTCTTCAAGGACTCAGCAGCTGTTCTGCTCTGTAGGTCTGTAGGCCCTATGCTTCTCTCAAAGCCAGTGTCCACTTTGATGTTAAAAAGGAAAATACCTAGAACATGGACCTAAGCCAAACACTTGAGACCAATAGTGGGTGGTATATGGAACTTTGAAAAAAAAAAGAATACTCACTTTCTCTCTCTAAACAAATCCTTGACAATATCCTACTGAGTCAGATAAGACTAGGAATGCCTTTTTCTCACTTTTGACTTCTGATGCTTGGAATAAGTGGGCAGATTGTTGTTGTTGTTGTTTTTACTGTCCATAGAAGTGTTCCAGGGATGCAGCTCAGTGGCAGAGCACTTGCCTAGTATACACAAAACATGGGTTTAATCTCCAGTAACACACACACACACACACACACAAAATAGCCTGGATGCTATAGGGCCTGCTTGTGATCTTAGCAGGTTGAGAGGCTGAGGGAGGAGGATCACAAGTTCAAAATTAGCCTCATTAACTTAGTGAGGCCCTGTCTCAGAATTAAAAACTAAAAAGGCCTGGAGATGTGACTCAGAGTTTAAGCACCCATGGGTTCAATCCCTGGTACCAAATAAGTAAGTAAGTATGTAAATAAATAAATAAATAAATAAAAATAAAGAGAGAAGATTAATAAAAAAGAGATATTTTCTTCCCCTATTATTATGTCAAGACATCTGGAAAGAGCAGTGTTTACTGGAAGTCAGAATCTGGGACAAATCCACTGGGTGTCATGAGGTTTGGGAGCACAGATTCCTTATCTCAGCTTTTCTATCTTGAACCATGAGGTTTTCTGCTGCTTTTGAGCCATAATGAAAGTCCAACTCCCCCCATCATTCTGAAACTTAAAGTTAAAAATGAAAAGAAGCTTGTGAATGACTAAATTGGCCCAAGATAAACACTTTGACTAAACTTGTAGACAATCTGAAACTTCGGATGAATTTTGAAGTAGACCTCTAATCTTTTGGATTCTCAGAACATGAAATTTTATTGTGTATGAGTTTGTTTGTCTGTTATCTGGTTAAAGAAAAGCTGGGGAAACCTCAGGGAAAGGTCTGGGGGCCAAAAGAGAACCAGGAAATCAGCCAGGTATAGTAGCACATACCTATAATCCTAGCAGCCCAGATGGGAGGCTGAATCAGGGGATCGTAAGTTCAAAACCAGCCTCGTAACTTAGGGAGGCCCTAAGCAACTCAGCAAGACCCTGTCTCTAAATAAAATATAAAAAAGGCCGGGGATGTGGATCAGTGGTTAAGAGCCCCTGGGTTCAATCCCTAGTACCCACTCCCTCCAAAAAAGAACCAGGAACTCTACTAACTCAGCTATAACCTGGGGGATGAAAATGGTTAGGAATGCTGTTGAGAACCCCACCAAGTTTTCAAAAGGAATTTTCAGTCTTTCACATTATCCACTCATTAGATCCAGCAGTAGGCTCCCAGATGCAAAATGCCCTTCCTCTTTAATAGAGGACTATATGCCTTTTGAGAAAAGTGTGTGCTCATTCATTCCTACATATATTCACTGAATGAATATTTATTAACTGTCTGCTCTGTGTCAATTCTGTGTGTTGAGGACACAGACAAGTACACAACAAATAGTGTGCCTATCCTTGTGGAAATAATGGTCAAAGGAAGACAGAAATTATATAAACAATCTCACAAATAGTAAAATTACTTGTTATGTTTCAATTAAGGTATAAATGAATAAATTAATATTTTTAAAAAATTATAAGAGGGTCTGTGCATGTGGCTCTGTGGTGAAGCTTAGTATGTGCAAGGGCCTGCTTCCATTCCCAGCACCACACACCAGTTATGAGTGTAATGAAAGAAAATTACAGGCCTCCATAGGAACATAGTCTGACAGTGGATGAAGGTGATATGGAAGACCCAATTTACTGAGATGAGTCCAGAAAGGTTGGCCCAACAAAGTGATATTTAAGCTGAGACATAAAGGCTAAGTAGGAGTTCACCAGGTAAAGATTTGGGGAAATAAAACTCCCAGAGTTTTATTGATGATACAACAGTATACAACTCTGGGGGGGGGATAAAAAGACCTGGGTATCCCAAAGAAATTGAAAGAAGGCAAGTTTGGCATGAGTGCAGAACTTATGATTAAAGCTGGAGAATCCATGCTCAAACCACAAAAAACAAAGTCTCAAGAATGATCATAATCTGGTATGCTCCACTGGAGTATAAGTAGTCCTTGATACTGAGTTTCAGAGCACTGAAGAAGAACAGGGCTGGGAAAGGTAGGAGAGAATGATTTTGATTTTGAATATTCTGGTGTCAAGTGCAAGTCAAATTGATGAAAATATATATATGATTCTAAAACTCAGAAGAGAAATCTAGAAGTACAAACTGGGAATTGTTGGCATATACAACCATGTAAAATTCAACTATGGGAATAGTCAAGTTCATTAAAGAAAGCACAGAATGAGGAAATGAAAGAACCTAGGGTGAAACTCTCAATTGTAAAATTTTAAGATTGGATACAGGTAAGAGGGTCCAATAGGCAGGAAAACCAGGAGAGTGATTAGTTCAGAAACCAAATAAAGATAGTGTTTCAAGAAGAAGGAAATGATGAACCATATTGAATTATGCACAGAAGTAAAGAAAATGAGAACTAAATAAGTGACCACTGGATATAGCATCAAGGTCATTGATAATGTATAGTGTGAATTGGGTTTGGTGACATCACGGTAGCACCCACTTGATTGTTTTGAGTTTAGGAGTGAATAGGAGGTGAGACAACGGGGGAAATAAAGCAAGCCTAGACAATCCATTTCAGATGTGGTTCTACATCATGTACAACCAGAAGAATGAGAAGCTATACTCCATTTATGTATGTGTCAAAGTGCATTCTACTGCCATGTATAACTAATTAGAGCTAATAAAAAAGGAAGTATGGTTATAAAGGAAAGAAAGAGATAAAAGTATTAGCTGAAGGAACATGTGGGATCCAGAAATTTTTTTAAATAGAATAATGATATCTCATGTACCAGCTGTATTTTTCAGCTCCAAGAACCAGAAATGAGTCAAGGTCAGACCATACACAGAAAGCTTGGGCCCACAGCCAAAAAGGCAGACAGATTCTTTTTGGATGCCCTGATCAGACTCAACTTGACTACTCTCAATTGCTTCTAATCAAGCTGTAGATTCATTTCTCCAAGGTCTGCTAAAGGAACAGATTTTTCCTGTGTCTTTAAAATTCTAAGGCCGTGTATTTTATTCGAATCTTATCTTAATGATGTCCTTAGTTTTGCTCAACATGGTTCACACTGTGACTACTCCAGTAGACTTGCTAAAACACATCTGATCATGTCACTATCCTGCTTAATGTATTTCAATTGTTCTCTACCACTTTCAAGATAAAGTCCCAACAGCCCCAAAATGACAAACAAAGCCCTTCCTGATGTGACCCAAAACTATCTCACAGGCCTCATCCATGTTCACACCCACATTTGCATCCTACACTCCACTGGAGCAAAAGTACTAACTCTTCTTTGTTCCAGCCAAGTTCTCCTTTAATTCCCCCTGCTCTTTCTAGGCTGTTTGTCTTGCCTATATACTTTCAGGGTGCTCAACAAAAATTTGTTAATGGAAGAATGAGTTTGCCTGTTTCATTGGCACTTTGGTAATATGCATAGTAATGAATGAGACATTTATCTGGGGAAGCTGGGAAACATTTAAGTGGTGAGGTTTAAGGGAATCTCTGAGTTCCTTCCTTCATTGAATGATCATGCCTGTTAACCTGTCTCTGCACCTTATCCCATGAGAGGTTTCACTTTCTGAGCAAAGGGTTGGTGTTACTGTAAGTCCCTGAGGGAGGGATGAATGCTAAAAAGGAAAGAGGGGGTCTAGACAGAGAAACTAGAAGTGGAGGTAGTTGATGGGAAAGAGCTAACAGTACCAGTTTGCTCAAAACTCATCTTGTGATCACACAAGTGCAAAATTAAGACAATCTAGCATATAACCAAGTAGAGGTTTTCCCTGCACTTGGTGATTTAGAACCTAAAACGTGCTTTAGGAAATTTTAACCACCCTATTTTTTAGCTAAAATTCAATTAAAATCACTTGTACTCCCCGTCCCACATGCCCAAGTTAGAGAATTAATTAGAATGGAGGAGGAAGAGTCAGGCCATTTCCAGAAATAGGTTACTTCCAGAACAGCCCTTTGAGTTTAACATGAACATAGGTAGGTGGATTAAAAAAAGCCAAGTTCAGAAAATCCCAGGATTTTCAGTTTCTATGGAGCGGGAGGGAGAGGTCTGCCTCAGATTTCACAAACCTGGTAAACAAGCAAAGAATCTTCCATCTCTGGCCATGTTCAGTCCTACCAAGAAAGATGTCTAACTCACTCAATCATCTGGGCTTTTCTGGGATGGCTAGGATTGGTGTTTCCAGAATTCTAGTACCCAGGTCAAGACTCTCATTCTCCTACAAGAGCCTGTGTTACCACAGGAGATATGGTTTTTCTTGCTTTCTTTGTATGTTACTGGGGATTGAATTCAGGGCACTTTACCACTGGGTTATAGCCCCAGCCCATTTTTATTTTGAGAGAGGGTCACACTAAGTTGCTGAGGCTGGCCTTGAACTTGTGATCCTCCTGCCTCATCCTCCTGAGTCCCTGGGATTACAGGTGTGCATCACTGTGCCAAGCACAACAGGAGATAGGGAGTACAAAAGTCAAATCCCATTACACTTTCCCTCTGATACACTGCTCCATGTCATCCAGTAAGCATCCCTAACTTCCACTGGCCAATTTGATCAATTCTTCATGGAAACGGGAAATTGGAGAACTGGATATGAGACACATCTCTAAATCATAGAATATAAATAGCATTATGGGCTTGTTTGAATGATCAGATCCCATCAAAGTTGTTGAAGGGTAATGGAAGGAATATGGACCTTGAACTCACTTCATTCAGATTCCATATTTGCTGGCTTATCAGCTACATTACCTTGGAAATGACCCTTGCTGAACGTTAATTCTCCTGAATGTAAAATGAAGTTAAAAGTGCCAACTTCACCCATATTAGGATTAAATGCCTGACACTGAAGATATAATCAATCAATGCTAATTAATTTCCCCAAGTTGTGAGAAATGGTGGGGTTCTGCTATGTGAATCCTATCTGGAAGGACAAGGATTTTGAAATTCTGAGGTTTGAGGTAAGCAGAAAGAGTTTGGGTAAGTACTCAGATCTTATACATGGGATGCATATCAAGAATGATGAGAAACAACGGAACTATTTTCTGCATACCTTCTCTATGGATAAGCTGAGTTTAGAGGGTGACATAGAATCAGGAGTGTTAGCTTTTTGTCACTGTGACCGTAAAACGTGATAAGAACCACTTAGAGGAGGAAAATTTTAATTTGGATCATGGTTTCATAAATTCAGTCCATAGCCAATTTGAGTTACTCCCTTGCTCTGGGCCCAAGGTGAGGTAGAACTTCTTGGAAGGAGGGCGTTGGGAAGGCCAACTACTCACTCAGTGCAGAGAGAATGGGAATTTCCCCAATCTAATCACTTTCCTTACCTTCCTCTTCCTACTTCCACTATCCAATGAAAGTGTTGTACAGACGACTATTTATGAACTATGGAGCTCTGGGTGCTCTCTGGAGAAAGGGACAGGAAGGTTAAGGTTGAGAGAGTGATAGGGTGTCATTGGCTGAAAAAGGAACCCTGGAAAGGTGCGTTTCATAAAAAGGGGTGAGGTTCACCACGTATCTTGTGGGATTTGAAACTAGAACTTATAACCTTTGCTTTGTGGGGGTTGGAATTTTTGTTGATTGACCAGTTGCCTTAGGCACCTAAGGTAGATATTAAGAACATGCGTTTATATTGAATGGCATGGATTGTTTATAGGATTGGTAAGGATTTTATGGTATGAGTAGAGCTGGGAGGACAGGAAAATAATATTTACCATGGGTGATATTTAAATTGCTCAACTTGGTAAGTTGTAAGGAACTCTGTAAGTAGCCATCCTAACATGCTTTCTCTCAATATTCCCAGTCTTTGAGATATATTTCTCTTTTGTTTCCTTTCAGCATCAAATGTCTGGCTTCATAATGACTTGTTCACTAACTCCTGCTCCTTCCAGTCAACCTAGACTATTATTTCACAGGTCTCAATGGCATACAAGTGGTTGAAATCTCTGTCTGCCTCCTAGGTTCTATAATGTTGCTGATTTCTTCCCCATTTCAACTCTTACCCCTCCATGGGCTTCTATGAGCCAGCACATGTCAGGCTTTCTTTGTTTGGTGCTGACAGCTGCTTTTTCACCTGTCAAGACTCCATTTCCTCTCTGGCCCACTCAGTGCAGGTTTTCCTTATGATTCTTTCTCCAATAATTGTCTCTCTGCAGACTTTCTTTCCATTCTCATCCTCCCAACAGTAACCATCTTCTCTAATTTTGGTCTCCTTAGCTCAGACTCAAGCTCTGGTTAGTGTTCCCAAATGCAAGCTGGACATTCCTACCTCGACTTACTAGTGTCTCTTCTACTTCTGTACTAAGCACACATGTCTATCTCCCCAAGTAAGTTCCCTACCCTGCACTCCCTTACTCCCTTACATTATTGCCCTGCCCATGTTCTCAGTCAAGAACCCAGTCACCCTTGACTCCTCTCTCTCCTTACTCTTCTGTTGATTCTACCTCTCCAACTGCCATCACTTTAAGTGTGGTTCTCATTTCTTTTCCCCAAAATAATGACAATACCTTCTTTTTTGGGGGGGTAGGGGTACCAAGGATTGAACTCAGGGGCACTGGACCACTGAGCCACATTTCCAGCCCTATTTTGTATTTTATTTAGAGACAAGGTCTCACTGAGTTGCTTAGTGTCTGACTTTTGCTGAGGCTGACTTTGAACTTGTGATCCTCCTCCCTTAGCCTCCTGAGCTGCTGGGATTATAGGCGTGTGCCACCATGCCCAACAATAACTTCTTTATATGATTTATTATTGCAAAAATCAATTCATTTCTTCAACAACCATATATTGAGTCAATTATAGGATGCTATCCCTGGGTTTATATGAATCTTCTCTCAAGAAGCATTCAGTCTGAAAGGGAAGGTAGATGACTAAAAAGAAAATAATAAAAAAATATGGAGAAAAGTGTGATGATATATACAAATTCAACAAACTGTGGTCACACAGAGTGACAGCCCCTCAACCCAGAGTGAAAGTTACGGAGAACTTCACAGAGATGATTCCAATAAATGCAGGACATCATCTGGTACAGAAGGATAAGAGGATATTCCAAGCAGAGAGATAAACATGAGAAAATCATAAGAGACAGAGATGGCATGCACCCCATTTGGAGAAATGCAAGTTTTTAGAGATGACTAGAGTATAGCAGAAGTGGGTCAGGAAGCTAAAGAGGTTGACAGGGACATGATCATAAAAGGTCTAGTATCCCTGCTGGAGGTCTCCAAGAATGCAGGAAAACATCAAAATATTTTAATCATGAAAGCACAGATTTTATTTGTACTTGAAAAAGTCTTCTGTGGCAGTAGTGTAGAGATTGAATTGAAGGAAGGCATTCCCAATGCAAATTCAATAATCATTTTTAGAAGCCTGAGAAAATAAAAGTAAACACTAAAATCATTAACAAAGTCGTACAAAAGGTCATTTAATAAAGGTCAAGGAAGGCAGGCATGAGAAAATACCCCATGGTTAAACCCATCCTGATGTTAATTTGTGTCTACTTGACTGGGCCACAGAGTGCTCATACATTTGCTCAAACATACTGGGTATGTCTGTGAGGGAATTTGTGGTGAGATTAACATTTGAATAAATAGACTTAGGAAAGCATATTTCCCTCACTAATGTTGGTGGGCCTCATCCAATCATTTGAAGACCTTGAATAGAACCAAAAGGCTGACCTTCTGTGAGCTACAGGGCACTCCTCCTGCCTGCCTTCCTGAGCTGGGACATCTGTCCTTCCTGCCTTTTGATTCAACCTAAAACATCTGCTCTTCATGGATCTCAAGTCTGCCATTTCTTGGACTGGAACTTACACCATTGACTCTCCTGTTTCTCTGGTCTTTGGATTCGGATCAAAGAATCAGAACTACACTGATTCTCTGGGTCTCTAGTTTACAGATGTCAGAGCATGAGACTTCTTAGCCTCTATAATCACATAAACCAAACTGATGATAGAGATACAGGTATAGATATAGCCATAGATACAGATACAGATATATCTCCTAGTGGTTCTATATTTCTAGAGAATCCTAAAGATTTTCATACCAAGAACTAGGGTGCTATTATTACTAATACCTAAAAATGGGGAAGCGGCTTTGGAACTGGGTAGTAGAAGTGCATCCTAGTAAACTGGACATAATAGGTGATTCTGGTGACGTCCCAGATGGAAATAAGATATTGGAAAGTGGAAGAAAATTAATCCCTATAAAGTGGCAAAGAACTAGGCTTACTTGTTTTTGTTTGTTTATTCTGTGATGGTGGAAGGTTGTTTGGTTATTTTTGAAGCACTGGGGGTTGAACCCAGAACCCAGATGCATTCTATCACTGAGATACATCGCAGTCTATTTTTTTTTTTTTTGAGACAGGGTCTGAATAAGTTGCTGACACTGGCCTCACATTGGCGATTCTCCTGCCTCAGCCTCTAGATTAGCTAGGATTACAGGTGTGTACCACTGCAGTTGAATTTTGTTCTAATGTAAGGTAGAACTTGTGAATAATGAAATTAGATATCTAGAAGAGAAGATTTCTAAGCAAGGTATTGAAGGTATACCTTGGGTTCTCCTTATTCTTTATTGTGAAAGGTGAGAGGACACAGATGAATTGAAGAAAAAAAATGTTACCATAACTTGGAGATTTGGAAAATTTTCTACCTATCCATATTGCAAGAAATGAGAAAGCTTGTTCTGAAGAAAACACTTAAGTGTGTGCCTGAATGACCATTTGATATAGACCCTGAGTGCAATTCATGGATTTAATCAATGACTTTAGCAGACATCAGGATCAGAGATGGTATTAGACCAGCAGAAACACTGTCAGCTGAGACTGAAGAGAACAGAACCTGTTCCTGAAGGTCAGACCTTTTACATACCACAGAAACAGACCATAGAGCTATTTGGCTATCAACGTGCACTGTTCTTCAAGAATAGGGAAGAACAGTTTTAACAGTTCAGACAGCCTCTGACCAGAACCATGGGGGTAGAAGCACCCACCACCCCAGTGGTATCAATCCAAAGAGGAGGATTTTCTTTTTCTCTCTCTTCCTCCCTTTCTTCCTTACCTCTTCCCTCAGCCCTCTTTCTTTCTAACCAAGGGCTTCATGTTTGCTAAGGAAGTGCTTTACTACTGAGCTATACCTCCAAACCCAGAGGATTATTCTTGAGCTTTAAGAAATAATGAAATTTACCTTGCTAGATTTAAGATTTATCTGGGACCCTTTATCCCCTTCCTTCTCTACCATTTCTTACCTTTGAAATGCTAATATCTCTCATATTGCTGTCCTGCCATTATATTTTGGAAGTACAGATCTTGTCTGCCTTGACAGGTTTCCAGTAGGAGGGAATTTTTCCTCAGGATCAATCATATCACAAGTCTAACCCATCTCTGACTTAAGTGATATTTAGATGAGACTTTGGAATTTAGAGTGGATACTTGAATAAGTTAAGAGTTTTCCTGTGGCTGATATGGAATGAATACATTGTTCATGCTATAACGACATGAATCTTAGAGGCAAAACAATGAATTGTGTCCCCCCCATTAAATCCCTAAACCCCATGTTCTGTATTGATGCCTTTAAGGAGATGATCAGGGTTAAATGAGATGATCAGGGTGAAGCCCTAATCTGATAACTTGTGTCATTTTAAGAGAATGAGACACCAGATCTCTTACTCACCCCACTATGTGAGGACACAGCAAGAAGGCAGCCATCTGCAATCCAATAAGAAAGAGCCTTCCTGAGGGCTGGGGTTGTGGCTCAGTGGCAGAGCGCTCACCTCGCATGTGCGAGACCCTGGATTTGATCTTCAGCACCACATAAATATAAATAAGTGAAATAAAGGTATTGTGTCCAACTACAACTAAAAAATAAATATATATATAAAAGAGTCTTCCTGAGGGGAAGGGGATCAGGAGATGGGGGAGAGGAGGGTAAGGGGATGTTGTGGAGAACAAAATTGACCAAATTATGTAATGTGCATGTATGAATATGTCCCAATGAATTCTACTCTTATGTATAGTTATAATGCACCAATGAAAACATTTTTGAAAAGAGTCTCACCAGAAACTAAACCCTGTCCAAACCCTCATCTTGAACTTTTGAGCCTCGAGAACTATGAGAAAATAAGTTTCTGCTATTTAAGCATGCTCTCCCTAATCTATGGTATTTTATAATGACAGCCCCAGCAGACTAGAGCAGCTGCAAATCCTGATGCTGCATTGCTTGAACTTGAACTTCAGCTTTACTACTTATGGATCAAGTGAACTCAGATAACGGATTTGACTTTCCAGCACATCTGTGTTCTCACCTCTAATATATAATTCCATATTTTCTGCATAGTTTTCCTAATACTTTAAATTTACAGAATCTTCACCATGTTGTTGACTTTAGGTATCTTTGTTTGTGAATTATCATTATATATATATATATATATATATATATATATATATATATATATATATATATATATCTTCTTTTTTCCATTGATCATTTTTTCCTTAGGATCGACTTGCAGGCCAATGCTTGCATGTCAACTTCTGGAGGGGTTAATGGATTGAAACTATCAGCCCTAGGATCAGCAGCCTTTACTGCGAGAGGCAGAATGCAGAGTTGCTATCTGGGAGGAGCAGGGTTGGGTTCCTCTAATTGAGTCATTGAGCCTAGATAGAAAAAAAATTGGAACTCGCAACTAGTTTGATCAGAGTGGCTAATTGTCAGCTGAGAAACCACCTTCAGTTGTCAGAGTTGGTTCCCTCCTTCTCTATAAAAGGGAAGTCTCCCACACAAGAATGCTATGCAAACAAGTAAATATCTGCCTATGATGTAACAAAATACAAGTTTCTAGAAATATCCTTTTTGTATAGGGATATTCCATAGAATGTAGCTCAGTATATTCCATGGAATGTATTGGCAAGTAATAATACATTGCATGGGCACATAGACTCAGAATATATAAAGCACTTCCACTTCTGTTATTTTATTGATCCTCACAACAATTCCATGAGATAGAGAGCATTAGCTTCTGTACTGCTCAGACTATAATAGCAACCTCAGAATTTCAATGACTTCAACTAATGAAAATATGTGCGTGTGAGTGGATGTGTGTGTGTGTGTGTGTGTGTGTGTAGAAAGAGGGAGATAGATATATATATAAATAAAACGTATAATATATATGTATTTTATTTATTTAGTTTTGGGACCAGGGATTGAACTCAGGGGCACTTAAACACTGAGTCACATCCCCAGCCCTTTTTTGTATTTTATTTATAGATAAGATCTCACTGAGTTGTTTAGGGCCTTGCTAAGTTGCTGAGGCTGACTTTGAACTTGCCATCCTCGTGCCTCAGCCACCTAAGCCATTGAGATTACAGGTGTGCACCACAGTGCCCAGCATTTCTATGTATTTTAATTCTACATGCTCATTGCTAGCCAGTAGATGACTCTGGTACATATCATCTTCACTCAGAAACCCAGACCAGTGGTGGTACTACCATTTGGAATGTTGTCCAATAATATGGAAAAGAAAAGAGAGAATAGCATTATCTTTTCAATGCTTCCATCCTAAAGTGATACACCTCATTATCACTCATATTTCATTCGAGATGGCAGCAAGACCTAAGGCCTCATCTAACTCCAAGGGAGCACAGAAGTACAAGACCCCTGTATTACTTACAGTAGAAAGGAAGTGGGTCTCGGTGAACAATAGTCATTTCCACCACTGCCTTGCTGTGTAGCTGAGGAACCCAAGGGTCAGAAGAGTGACATGTTGAGGGAAGCAGTTTAGAATTATTGATCAAGATTGCAATAAATGATTTTTAGCTATCATTATGAAGAGTTAGTAAACCCTCAGTTCAAAGAAGTTTCTTGGAGGCTTAGAACCAAAGAACACAGGTTTGGTCCAGATAGTCCTAGGTTTAAATGCCACAACATGCCACCTACTAACTGTATTTCAAGTGTATAATATTGCTTCTGTGAACCTCCATTTCCTCATCTATAAAATAGGGTAAAGGAATTGGAAAGAAAAGTTGGCAATGTTGAAGTGATAATTGGAGTTAAATGAAGTTAACTTTGATAAAGTGCCTGAGCCTAAACTCAGTTATTCTAACCCCCAATTTTATCTCCCTGCCCCTGTGCCTCTGTGAGGTTTACAAAAAGTAGAAATCCTGTGCAGCAACTCTTGTCAGATTCTTCTCTGGCATTTTTCAATGTCTCACTGTGATTCCTGAATAGGTGAGAGGATAAAGGGAGGGTGAAGCCAGGCAAGAGAGCAGCATCGCATGCACCTGCAGTCCAGCTACCAGGGGGGCTGAGGCAGAATATCTGACATTACCCAGATTACAGTCACTGAAACTGGAAAAAAAATTTTCTTTTTATTTCTTTTTACTCCAGTTTCAGTGACTGTAATCTGGGTAATGTCAGATATTAGCTTGAGAGGGTTCTTCTTTATTTATCATAACTAATTCTTATTGATTTATTTACTTTAAAAAATTTTTAAATTTAGTTTAATTAGGTATATATGATAGCAAAATG
Source organism: Marmota flaviventris (assembly GCF_047511675.1). Classification (NCBI taxonomy): domain Eukaryota; kingdom Metazoa; phylum Chordata; class Mammalia; order Rodentia; family Sciuridae; genus Marmota; species Marmota flaviventris. The sequence goes on from NC_092518.1 coordinate 40,225,962, forward strand.
CATTTTGATTCATTGTATGCAATTGCAGCACAACTTTTCATTTCTCTAGTTGTACACAGTGTAGCATCACTCCCTAGTGCAGTCCTGCATGTACCTATCTTTTGAGCCGAAGCATTCACAACCACTGTGACACTGAGCAACATAGCAAGACCCCATCTCAAAAAGAGAGAGAGAGGGAGGGAGGGAAGGGGAGAGAGAGAGTTAGAGAAGGAAGAAGGAATGAAGGAAGGAAGGAAGGAAGGAAGGAAGGAAGGAAGGAAGGAAGGAAGGAGAGAAAGGAACAGGAAAACTTGAGACCAGGAGGAAGGCCATTTTTGTCAGGAGTTGAGAAATGCCTTTGCATGCCCTGATGCCTCTTTTTCGTAATGGTCTCTCCTTTCTCCTTTGCACAGCCAACTTCTGCTCATCATTTAACCCTTAGGTCAATCCTATCACTTTGTGGGAAGCGTTCTGTTCCCAGACTCCCTCATGCTGAGGAGTTTGATGCCTCTTCTCTGAAACCTCAAACGCTCTGTGCCTAGGTCTTTTTTTTTTTAATTTTTGCATTGCTGGGTATAGAACCCAAGGCCTTGATAATGCTAGGTAAGTGCTCTACAACAGAGTTACACCCATAGCCCTTGCACCCAGGTCTATCTCTGTCCTTAATATAATACATGACTGGCATATACCAAGTGCTTCAAAATGTCCCTTCTATGACCAAATCCTTTGAACGGCATATGAGTGTATTGTTGGTCTTTATTTCTGGACTAATTTCTCTCCTTCCTTCTCCTTATCTTTCTCCACCCATCCCCCCAATCATTACCTCAAAACATGTACTTGCACTTGCAGAAATACTATACTGTTTACAGACTCTGGAATCCGTCAGACTTTTTAGGCCTCCATATTTGCACCTGCTGCCACCTCTGCATGACATACTTTCCCACTATCTGATCACCTTTCAAACAGTCATCTTTTAGCAGATGCTGAGAACATGGTAGTTTGGAGCATGGGCTAACCAAATTTAAATTCCAGTTGTGTTATTAGCTGTGTGGCCACAGGCATATTAGGTAACTTCTCTGGATCTCTGTTTATTAATCTATAAAATAGTGCTAATAAATGTACCTACCTAATAGGCTTGTTATGGAAATTAAATGAGTTAATACATTTAAATTGTTTACAAGAGTACCTGGTACACAGTAATCTCTATACAAGTGTTTGCTATTATCATTTCCATCTTAGAATAAACACTACCTCCTTTGTCTAAGCTGGGGTCACAGATTGGCAGATTGTGGGCCATGTTTATTAGGACCACATGGTGTTTTATTTTTCTATATTACAATGCCCTCCAGTTTAGCACAAGTTCTGCTGTTCCTTGTGTCCACCTGTTTGATTCACTTACCTGGTCCTAGAAGCTTTGGATTTGCAATACTGAGCAAGCACATCTCTTTCCTGATCCCATCAGACAGTCTCCCAGACTCAGAGTATACCTCTATTAAAACAATTCTACATTAACCAACCTCTCTCCATTCCTCTGGCTCCAAAATTTCCCTGTCTCTGCGTAACAATTCTACTCCCAACTTCCACTGTGTGCCAATCACAAATTTATTTTGTGACAACAACAACAACAAAACTACAAATAACAAGAAAACATGATTTTGCAGCCTGTGATTGTTTTCTTGTGTGAGTCTTCACTGTTATCCTCTTGCTATAGGGAGGTTGATCTCAGTGTGGCTAATAGCTAGGATGGTCCCTTACACAAAGAAGTGCTCAATAAATACTTGTTATCTGACCAACTGACTAAATGAATGAATGAATGAAATGAATAGTGAGGTCGCCCCCATTGTCAGTGCAGAACAGGCCTCTGTAAAGAGCTACAGGGCTTCTGGGCAGGCAAGCCTAAGCTGAAGAAGCTGTCTTAGAGTGCTTTCTGGCCCTGGTTGGGAAATGTAAAGAGCTCTCTTTAACCCATTTCCTCTAAGGCCACATCTTCCCTGACAGTCCTTAATAGGATCCAAATAATGGGACTTCCCCACAAAGGCAAAAGAAGCAAAAATCAGTATGACTCCCTTTGCCTCTGTTAGTAATTTGAATGTTGTCAGGATAAGAGCTGAACTCTTCTAAGCTGAAAAGATTTGCATTCTTCTTTTTTTGGTTTTGTTTCATTTATTTACTTATTTTTGGGAGATAACAAGTTGGGGTGGAGGGCGGAGGCGGTTGCAGGAAACTGTCTGAAAACATCCTTCCATCTCAAGAAGCGCTGAATTGTTTTCTATCAGTTAAGAGAGTGGGGGTGTGTCCATAAGTTAGTTGGTTAGGAACCAAGGCTGTGTGATCCAGGACCTAGGCTTCAAATCAGAGCAGTCTCCTTAGATTTACTGCACTTTCTTCTCCACAAATGTACCTTTGAATGGTGTGCTTACATTTGAGAGTAGCAGGAATGGATTCCTCACCTCCCTAGGGGCTAACATGGTAATCCAGGGGAAAGATCACTGCATTTGGAATCAGACAGTGCTGGATTGGAATCTAGGGCAAACCCACTTTAAATGGCAACCATAATCTCCACCTTTTGGTGTTCATGCCCCTGTGTACACGTCCCTTCTCCTTGAATGTGGGTGGGACCTGTGACTTACTTCTAACCAACAGAATATAACAAAGGGGATAAGAGGTCACTTTTGTGATTTCCTGATAGCATAAAAAACACCATTTTGCTAGCAAACTCTCTCTCCCCTTGCTGACTCTGAAGAAGCAAACTGCCATGGATCCCACAACTGTGAGGAACTGAGCTCTGCCGACAGCCATGGGAACCAGGAAGCACGTTGTCCCTTAGTCTAGCCTCCAGATGAGATCCCGTCTTGGCTAACATCTTGATTTTGACTTTGGAAGACCCTATGCAGAGGACTCAGCTAAGCCAGGCCTGGATTTCTGGTCAAAGAAACTATGAGATAATAAGTAAGTGCTGTTTTAAATGAGTCATGTTGTGGTGATTTGTTATCCAGCATAAAAACTAATACAGAGTCCTAGTTTCACCAGTTCCCAGCTGTGTGACTCTGGGCACGTGCCTTCCCAGGTCTTTGCCTTGACCTGCTCATCTGTAAAATCAGAAATGATGACCCTACACACTTGCTTGCCCTGCCCTCCTTCCAAGAATTCTTCAGAATCCAGTGAATATGAGGGTTCTTTTAAAATCAGATTGTTATAGCAATGTGAGGAATGATTGTTAGTTTTCTTCCTGGAGTCCTCAGGTCCTGTGACTAAAGCAGGTGACCTTGGAAAAAAGAAGATAGAGAACAACAACCAAAACCTTCAGAGGTTAAAAACTGACACTGGCTTGTCTGGCCCAAGCTGGAAAACACAATTTTATAAAAACAGTCCCTGGAGGCAAACTGAAACATCTCAAGCTGTTTGAAAGACACTGTCATCAGATCCCTGGGTCTGACTCCTTTGGTCTCAGACTACCCAGCAGTCTGGTGCCATGCCTCCCTCACCCCCTCTCTCCCCACCCACCTCTTCTCCAAACTACAGAAGTCAGCTCCAAAAGTCCAATACCCTCATTCCTCCTGGGCCACTGCCTGAGGCCACGGGGTTACCTGGGGACATGAAGACCTGCAGCTGTTGCCAGGTGGAGCCTAAGGCTGCTGACAACTGAGGGAGGGTTGAGTTTATTTCAAAACAGACCAGGAGTTCAGATGGCCCCCCGTGGCTACTCAGTTTTGTAAACCTGAGCTAGAGAGAAAACATTTGCTGCAATCTGGGGGCACTAGACTGTATACAGGTTGATCATCCAGCTTGGTCTTTCTTAAAAGTGGCAGAAATGTAGGTGCTGATCAACTATCTCTTCAGAGCCCCTGGTGCAAGCCCATTCTGCTATATATCTTGGCCTAATGCATGGAATTCAAGGCCCTGAATGCTCTGGACCCTGCCTATCTCTTCCTCCATCCAGGTGTCCTCTGGCTGTTCCTCAAACACTACTTTGGGGGCCTTCCCTTGGCCATTGGCACTCTGTCATAGAATAGAGAAACCTGTCGTAACTGCATCTAATACTTCTGACATCACTGGACACCACTCTAGGTTCATAGCACCCATAAATCCATTCAGTCCTCCTTACAACAGTCTCATCAAGAATGAACTGAGGGCTGGGGCTGAAGCTCAGTGGCAGAGCACTTGCCTAGCATGTGTCAGGCCCTGGGTTGATCCTCACCACCACATAAAAATAAACAAATAAAATAAAGGCATCCTTTCCATTTACAACTACAAAAAATTTTTAAAAAGAATGAACTTGTATCACCATGGCCATTCTATGGATGTTGGATTTGAATATAGGTATCCTGAGAATGAAAGTCATGCTAAAGATTGATTTTTGTTCTTTGACCTATCTCCTTCTCTGCCGCAGTCTGGCTGGGCACAAATCACCGAGCCACCACAAGGCACTTGTATGTTCAAATAGGAAATTTTATTGCCTGAACTCCAACAGCACTCCACGCACACTCCCCGGGAACTCTCCTGAACGCCACCCACGCGGCTCCTCTCCGGCACACCACCCAGAATTCCCTCCACTGGAACTTCCCCAACCAATGAGAACTCCCTAGGAAATCCCCGGAGAACTGCAAAGTAAGGGGCTCCCGAGCTGGACAGCAGGGGTCTATATACAATTGAATCAATCCAGCATCATCTTAATGGCTCGCCTCTCAACCATTACTTCTGGCAAAATGCCAGGGGCCATTCCGACTCTCAACACCTCTCTAGAGTTCAAGTTGTTTTAGAGCAGCAATTTTATGCCCAATGCATACATAGTGTAGTGCTTGGCACACAGTAGTGTTTAACAAATGTTTATTGCTTGTGAATAAATGAACACATAAAGAGCACAGAATTCAGAGTCAGAAATACTAAAAATTATGTTATTTGCAGAAGGATGGATGGAACTTGAGAGCCTTGTGTTAAGCAAATAAATCAAACTCAGAATTTCAAGGGTCCTATGTTTTCTGCCATGTGGAAATTATAGAGAAAAAAGAAAAAGGGATCTCATAAAATGTGTAAGAAGACCAGGAGGGCAGAGGAAGGGGACCAGCAGGAGAAAGAAAAGAAAGGAAAGGGGGGCTACTGAGGAATGAAATTGACCAAGGTATGTTGTGCACATGAATGAATATGTAACAATTAATTCCACTAATATGTATAAGTATAATGTACCAATTACACTTCATTAAAAGAAGGAAAGTGAGAAAGAAATCCTAGTGTCCAGCCTAGTATCTGCCATCTAATGATTTTTGTGGCTTTGCGTGAATTAACATTTCAACATTTTATATCCAAATATTATAGTATTTACAAATACTGGGGCCTGGGCTGCCTCTTTTCAAAATAAGGCACTACCTGATTAATAAGTCACTTAATGACTGGGTGACCTTGGGCCATCTCTTATCTTTTCTGGGCCTCAGTTTATTACCCTTTAAAATCAGGATAATTTTAAAGGCGTGGTGGTGCATGCTTGTAATACCAGCGAATAGTAGGCTGAGGCAAGAGGATCGCAAGTGTGAGACCAGCCTCAGTAAATTATCAAGGTCCTAAGAAACTTGGTGAGACTCTGTCTCAAAATTTTAAAAGTAAATAAATTAATTAAAAAGGCCAGGTATACATGTCTGTGGTAAAGCACCCCAAGGTAAATCCACCATAAAAAGTCTATTAAAAATAAAATAAAATTAGAATAATTGTAATAACAAGGCCATGGTTGTTACAAGGAAACATGATACATACATAGAAACATATATACATACATAGTTCTTAGAACACTGGTACATTGCAAGTTTTAATGAATGTTAGTCAATAATGTTATTATTGTACTTTAACATTTTCACATATACCAATAGGGCTAAGAATATCATCTACCCAGGCTGTCAACAGGAATCCAACAAGACAACAAGTGTGGAAATGCCCTGTTACCTGACCAGCACAGAGTAGATGCTAAAACTAAACTTAACAAATATTCCAAATCATTGTTCAGTCCCTGAAGTTTAAGTTCAGGCCCTGAAGTTTAAGTTCAGTGTAGCTCAGCTTCAAAATCATAGTGAGAAGAACCGCACCCCTCCCCTGCCCTCAAAGTCTGGAAAAAGCCACTGGGTTGGCTCTTGCATGTCTAAGGGGCCTACAACTCCTGAATATGTGTGAGCACTGTGTTCTGTAATAGATGCCTTCCTTCCTGTTATCTGTGGGCCCCCAAATCTGCTGGTCGTCTGGCACTTACCCTATAAGAGTCCAGGGGGTGGTCAGGACATGGCTCGAAGAGTCCCTGGGCGTAAAAAGAGCAGATTACATCAAGGAACATGACGAGGATATAGAACCTGTGAAGCCTTGGGAAAAGGTTCTGTGCAGGGCACCTGAGGTCTCCACTAAGTGCCCAAGGAATGGAACAAATGAGGACCTGGTACTCTACGGGGGAGGGGTGTTGAGAGGCAAAGAGAGACAGAGACAAGGAATCAAAGAGAAGCCCAGCAACTCTGGCTCCCTGAAGAAGGGGAGGGAAATAACCACACAGAGCTCAAAACATCCTGCGTTACCACAATAGAAAGTGCCTGAGAGATTACAGTTTATACAAACTCGGCTTTCCAGAGGTAAGAGTGGCTAAATTGTGCCCAGGAGGTGGACCCCCTTTGACTTCTTAGGAAAAGTGCCTCATGCACCCAGCCTCACTGAGGGCAAGAGGACTCCAATGAGTTCAGGTGTGCAAAACGAATTATTTTAACAGTAAGGAAAGTATGAATTATCTGGAAAATTCCCACTTGGGTTGTCAGAGCCCCTTACTGCTGAAACTGCTGAAGAAGGTTTGAGAGGGAGGCTATGAAGGAGGCAGGGAACTTCGGGAGACAGTGACACACCCACCAGACTGAGGGACTGATCTAACGAAGGCTGTGTGGAGTATAAAATCGTGCACCACCTGGGCTGGCAGAAGACAAAAGTGCCTGCAGGCTGCAAGGCTAGAGCAGAACTTCTAGTATTATTTTCTTGTTTTGTCTATGCTCACAGCAACTAGAAGAGGGACATTTAGGGCCTCACAAATGATCCAGTGGGTTGCTGGGAGAGGCCTTGGTGCAGTCTGGAAAACCTAGGAGACCACAGACTGGATGTAAGAAAGGCGCTATATGTCACACGTGATGTTGATGTGATTATAGCAAAGCTGTCCTGCTAGAGCCACGTGGCTAGCTGCTTGACTGGCCTGTACTGCAGTCACTGCTCATCATCTGGATTTCATTCTGGATTTCCTAAGCCCCTAATCAGGGCCTAGCCTTTGGACAAGGCAATTATGGTAGCTACCAAGAGGCTGAGAGCCCTAGTCATTTCTAATTAGGAAAGATAAAACAAACCCTTGGGTTCCAACACAAAATATGCTGAAGAACCAGATGAGTGGGCTCAGGGACTCCAGGAAGGCAGAGAGGACTGGGTTGCTGAACCTTGAAGTAGAGTTAGATGTGAGAAGATAGAAAAGGGGAAAGTCAGAGAAGGAGGAGAGTCAAGGAAGAGAACAGTGCAATCAAGAGAACAACTTGAGCAAAAGCTCGGAGGCTAGAATAAGCACAGTCTGTTCCAGATCCATAATTCTCATGCAGTGCAACACCTGACCCCTATTCAAGATACTTTTGCTCTTTGATCAAACAAAGGTTTGGCTAAATGGATAGATACTCTATTGATAAGAGAGTAGACCTGGGCCAGAAAACAACCAAGATTAATTCTCTGTATTTGTCTCTAGTAGACTATGTGACTTTGGATAATTCACTTATTTTCTGTGGGGTCGGTTTTCCTATCAGCAACAATGGGAGACAGGGAATAGAAGCAAGAAAGTCCTTAAAGTTCATTTCAGCTTTAGTTACCTACAGAAGTGTTTCCCATGCTTTGGCATTCTTTCAGAATACCTAGAGAACCTGTTATGCATGCACATTCCCAGAGATTTGGGTTTATTCGATTTATGATGGGGCCTGGACAAGTGTATTTCTCACAAGGAAGTGATTCTGCCACACGTGACTCACAGGCCAGACTAAGAGGCAAAATGTCATATGGGTTTGCATACAAACAGGTGCTGGAGTCTGTTTCCAGGGTTCTGAATGGCTATAACAGGAACCTCACACCTTCCCTTCCCCACCCTCAATGCCAGTTCTGAATCAGCTGCCACTCCCAATCTAGGGGCATCAACAAAGACCACTCAGCTATAGTGTGTCATGGCACAGTGGTGCCTATCTTCTACACATATGGGGACATGATGCTGACTGGTCATACCCCAGGCAGGGAGGGACTAGGAATGTCCAGGTGGGATGGCCTGAGATGTCACTGAATAGGATCAGGCACCCAGACTCTTGAAGGACATTCACCCTCTTGCTCGCCTCTCCCACATCCACACTTTCCCAACAACACAGCACACTCCAGAAGAACCCAGAGAAGAGCCCCATGAAGTGAACAGGATTTCCCAGATTTAATCAGAGGCAATAACACCAAGAGCCAAAGTCCTCGCCTTACTGAGCCCAATCTGCTCTCAGGATTGGACCTCAGAATTATGACAGTGTGCAGGGGAAGGGGCCACCATGGGAATTGGGACCCTAACTGATGCTGAAGAAGCACCCCCATGTCTTAGGGAGACAGGTTCCAATCTCCCATCTTCAGCCCCACAGGCTCCTCCTAGCCACCTGGATAATAGGGAGGACTGCAACCTGGCAGACAGGGCCCACTCAGAGCACGAGTGTCAGATGCAAAGGGTGGAGAGGCCACCTCTCCCACTTGCAGTCCTTCTCCCTCCAGGCCCTCAGCAGACACAGGTAGAAGATCCCTCAGATCACCCCTTCCTCCCTTCTCCACTTGCCGTGGAACTCCCCTCCCCAGCCTTCCTGCCAAGCACTCCCCACCCAGCTCCCAAGTGAACTGGGCTGCAGGCTCCCTGCCTCTGCAGGCACAGAAACCCACTTGCTGGAATGTTCTTCCTGCTGGTGAGCCAGGCCTGACCTTATGATTTCCTCCTACTCACCCAAGTTTTGCCCTCAGGACCCCCATCCAGATAGGATGGCTCCTTCTTCCTGGCAGCGTCCTCCACTTAGATGAACACAGCTCACTCTGCCATTCCTACTCCCCAGCCAGACCCCCACTAAATCATTTCATTGATACATTATTCACACACCGCCCACTTCACTCATTCAAAGGCTACAATCCAATGTTTTTAGTCCATTCACAGAGTTGGGCAACACTTACTACAGTCAATTTTAGAAAACTGTCCTCACTCCGACTCCTAAAGAAATCCTATACCTCTTTGTAAGCCATTCCTCCCTAGCACCCAGATCCTGGGTAGCTGTATATCTATTTCATGTCTCTATTTTTTTTTTTTTATGCTGGAAGATTGGGTAGCATGGTTCTGAATCCCACTCTGTGAAACTTTGAGCAAGTCACTTCACTTCAGTTTGATTCAATTTCTCCAGCATAAAAAGAAGCAAATATTGCTTTCTACCTCATAGAGTTATAATGAGGCTTAAATAATATAATGCATATAAAGCACTTAGTACAGGGTTTGCTATTATTGCTGCTTTTTATAAATTGCTTTTCCTGATTATTGCTTTCAGCTTCCACTGGTGTGTTCTGTCTCATCAAGATGGAATAGAGGGGTGACGATGCAAGTATTTAGCATATCAGCATACTTAATAACCTATTAAAGCACGCACATTACCCATCAGTATGGGCTGAATACTGAAGTAGAATCTATACGTTTTCTATCAGGGCTGACACTGACCCTCTTATTTCTGAATGGTGGAGAGACCCAGGGTCCAAGGAGTCATTGGGATACCAAATGAGGCCCTAGGAGGATACTGGGATGGTGCTACATATCAATCAGTATGAAATAATTTCAATAATTTTTTGCTAGGAATTGAAAACAGGGGTACTCTATGATGGAGCTTCATCACCAGCCCTTTTTAAAAAATATTTATGTTTTAATTGTAAATGGACACAATATCTTTATTTTAATTTGGTGCTGAGAATCGAACCCAGTGCCACACACATGGTAGGCAAGCACTCTACCACTGAGCCACAACCCTAGCCCCTCACCAGCCATATTTTATTTTGAAATAGTGTCTCACAAGTTGTCCAGGCTGGACTTGAACTTGCAATCCTCCTGCCTCAGCCTCCTGAGTAGCTGGAATTTCAGGCATGCATCACCATGCCCAGGTGATTTCAGTATTTCAGTATCCAGTGTGGTCATAATGTCAAGTACTGTCATGTCTGAGCAGTATCACCATATTACCTGCTAAGGGTAACAAATTTCTGATCACACAGATATGTTCTCACTGCTTTTTGATATCCACATCACACTGCAGAAGATCCTGTGATTAAAACTCTCAAGTCAGCTGAGACAATGCATACCTGTAATCCCAGCAGCTTGGGGGGCTAAGGCAGGAGGATTGCAAGTTTAAAGCCAGCCTCAGCAACTTAGTGAGACCCTAAGTAACTCAGTGAGACCCTGCCTCTAAATAAAATACAAAAAGGTCTAGAGATTTGTCTCAATGGTTGAGCAACCCTTGGTTCAATCCCTAGAACAAAAACAAACAAAACCAAAAAATCCCTCAAACTTTTTTTTTTAATTCAGGCTGCTGCTAAGTTTTACCATCCCTTACAAACCTCTGTTAGGTTGTGTTTTGGACCCACATTCAGAATCTTAAATTTACGAATGTGATTCATGTTGAATTGGGGTATTTGCTTTACACCAGACCTCCTGAAGAGGCTTCAATATAGCTAGGCAGGCAGGCAAGGCTGCCGATGACAGCAGTGACACTTGGCCCCTATATATGTGAGCAGAAAGAACTCTTTTTAGTCTTGCCCTTGACCATGGCCAATGTGTAGAAGAGGAGATGACCTGGGGGAGGAGAAGGAGATGGCAAGACTATTGAAAGGATTACATCTCCTACCTAAACAGAGATGTGACAAAGCCAGACCAAATTCCATGCACTTCATCTGGTGGAAGTTGTTCTGGGATCAATTGCCAAGACGGAGGCTTTAGAAATGCAGGCAGAATGAGCCTCAGGTGAAGCAGACATTCCAGGTAATCTAACAAAAAGAAGAAAGTAACTGGGAAATTGACCTGAAAGAAGACAGCTAATGGCTTCCAAGAGGTGTGTGTGGTGGGGTGGGGTGGCAGGATGTGTATGACAAGGACTAGTAAATGTGATGGAGGGGAATGGAGGTGGACGTTTTCACTGGGACCCAGACTAGCAAGGTATTTCAAATCTCGCTTGGAGGGTTGGGTTTTTCCAACGTTGGTCTGGGTGGTCTCTCAATGGCGCTGCAAGTGGGGAGGAAGAGGACAGCTGGTGGCAGCAGGGAGGCATGGCTCACTCCATCTGGGTTGAGTGCAGATAATGTGAGGAGCCATTGTGGCAATGTGGGCAGCCTGTCTAGTGAGGAAGACGGGGGCTTTTCTGAGCTAAGCAGCTGGTATGCTCAGGATGACTGTTGGCATCTGAGGATCCTAATGAAAAAAGCATTAGTTGGATATGGTGGTGCACACCCGTTATCCCAGCTACTCAGGAGGCTGAGGGAGGATGGTAAGTTTGAGGCCAGTTCAGGTGAATTATAGAGACCCTGTTTCAAAATAAAATAAAAGGGGTGTGAGTGTAGATCAGTGGTAGAGCACTTGCCTAGCATGCACAAGACCTTGGGTTTACTCCCCAGTACCAAAAAATAAATTGAGTATCTCCTCAGGAAGTTAGTGGAGCAGCTCAGAGAAGGAAAAGATAGAAATGCATTTCAGTATTGTAAGGTGGGGAGCAGGTATTCAAAAGACCCCAAGATGGGCTGAGAGTGTAGCTCAGTAGGGTAGCACTCGCCTCACCAGGCCCTGGGGTCAACTCCCAGAACTGCAGAGAGGGAGATGGATGGATGGATAGGATAGATGGATAGATAGATAGATACATAGTGATGAGAGAGAGGGAGGGAGATGTGAGATCTGAGGAGAGCTGATATTTACTGATGCTGGTTCTGATCCAAATCTCTCTTAAACATTGTGCTTTCAACACTTGTTATTGTAACACTGCTTCAGAGGGCAAGGGCGTGTTTCCTAGATGAAACCCCCAGTATAGTTTGGATGTTTTTCTCCAGAATGCATTCACGTCCCCCAGGCTAGGTCTCTTTTTTACTTCATCTGAGTTCATAGTGTAATTAAGAGCAGAGGGTTCTACCTGGGTTCAAATTCTACTCCTGTTACTTATTAGCTATGTCAGTGTCACAAGTTGCTTCACCTGCCTGTGACTCAGTTTCCTCAGCTGTGGAAGGATTATAAGGAGCGCAACTGCCTATTAGGATTGTTGCGAGGAATCACAGCCCAGATGAAGTTCTTAGAACAGAGCTTAGCAGTACTAATGCCTCAATAAACATTATGATTTGGATTCAGATTCATCATCCAGTTTAATCCCAGTCCTTCCTGCTTTGTGACTTTCCCAAATGTCCCTAGGTAAGCCACTGAGAAAAATGATGTTTACACAAAAAGTAATCTCTTCTTCCCTTCTACCAGCCTCCCATTCCGTACTCTGAGCTGACACAATACTTTTGGCCTCTTCATGACTACATGCTGTGGTCACACCTCTCACCCCTGTTGCCCTAATCTAGGGCCATTCCACATATCCTTGACTCCGCCCATATTACCAAACTTCTTCACCCAGGAGGCTACTAACCCTACTCCCTTCTCTCGCTCTCTGCCTTCTCCCTCTATTTACATTGACTACCCATTCACTGGTCATACAAGCCAGATACCTACAAGTCATCATTCTAGATCAGGGATATATAACTGCTCAAAATTCATTCTTTCACTGAATTGATAAAAAGGATCTCCAATCATCAACTCAATTACCTCTGCCCTGGACCAAGCCTCTATCATCGCTTGCCTGGACCATTCATTGCAGGAGTCTCCCAATTGTTTCCCCTGATTCTCCTCTTGTCCTACAGTCCACTTGTCACACAGCAGCCAGAGTGTTCCTTTCAAAGTTAACATCTGATCTTGTTACCCTTCTCTTTAAAACTATTCAATGGTTTCACACTTTTCCTTCTTTTTATTTGGTACCAGGGATTGAACTCAGGGGTATCCAACCAGTGAGCCATTTCCTCAACTCTATTTTGTATTTTATTTAGAGACAGGGGCTCACAGAGTTGATTAGCCTTGTTAAGTTGCTGAGACTGGCTTTGAACTCTCATCCTCCTGCCTCAGCCTCCTAAGCCACTGGGATTATAGCATGTGCCACCACACCCAGCAGTTAAACACTTTTCTTAAGATAAAGACCAAACCCTTAATATGATTTATAAAATGCTGCCTAATCTGATACTACCTATCTTCCCAGATTTTTCTCTTATCAATCTCTGCCAATGACTGTGCCTTTGCCACACTGGCCTGCCTTTATTTCTTCAAACATTCTCAACTCTATATTCCATAGAGCATTTTTATAAACTGTTCTCCATACTGAAAATCTGCCCTCTTCCCATCCCTCCATCTCCATGAATCCATACATAATAAATGCCTATTTATTTATGAACTCTCAATCCAAAAGTCACTTGCTAAGGAAAGCCCAAACTAGAATAGACTCCATATTAACATACTTTCAGAGTTCCCCATAATTTTTCTTCATAGAACTTTTCCTGGTTCATAATTATGTAGTGATTTCATGATTATTTGATTAAATAATATCTTTCTTATTAGGGTGATGCTCCATGACTGCAGAGACTGGGTCTATCATATATCTTGTTGATTAATGTAGACTCATTCTTTAACAAAACTGGTTTTGAATAAGCTGTTAAGTTAAAAAAGGCTTAATTGTGCTGGGATTGTGGTTCAGCGGTAGAGCGCTCGCCTAGCATGTTCAATCCTCAGCACCACATAAAAATAAATAAAAAGTAAATAAATAAAAAGATATTGTGTCCAACTACAACTAAAAAATATTTTTTTTTAAAAAAAGGCTTTACTGAGGTACAATAGACAAAGTCAAAATGTGTCATTTGTATCGGATTTATCTTACTTTACATAGTGTTTTTCACATGTATGCATTTTGGAGAATGTATTCAAACTCCATTCACTTCTCATGGCCAAATACTATTCCACTGTGTATATATTTCACATTTTCTTTATCTATCTGTTGATGGATACTAGGGTTGCTTCTACTCTTTGACTATTGTGAATAATGCTGCAATGAACATTGCTGTACAAGTATCTGTTTGAAATATTCTTTCTTTTGGATATGTATTAGGAAGAGAATTACTGGGTCATATGGTAATCCTACTTTAAATTTTTGAGGAATTTCCAAACTCCTTTTTACAATAATTGAATCATTTTACATTCTCACCAGCAATGTATGAGGGTTCTATACAGTTTCTATAAATCCTTTCCAACACTTACAATTTTTCATTTTCTTAATTTATAGGCATCCTAGTAGGTATAAAAAGGTATATCATTGTGGTTTTCATTTGCATTCCCCTAATGACTAATGATGTTGAACATTTTTTTTTTTGGCCATTGGAATTGAACCCAGGACCTAATATTCTAGGCAAGCACTCTACCACTGAGCTACACCCCAGCCCTGAACACCTTTTAATATGCTTATTACCATTTGCATATCTTCTTTGAAGAAATGTCTGTAAAATCCCTTCCCATGTGTTCAAATTGGGTTGTTTATGTTGTTGAGTTGTAGGCGTTCTTTACATATTCTTGATATTAAGTCAGGGGCACTCAACCCTGATCAGATATATGGTTTTCAAATATTGTTTCTCATTCTTTAGGTTGTCTTTTTCACTTTGACAAATTCTGATTTAGCTGTTTTTCATTTTGTTGCTTACCTTTTCGGTGTCGTAGCTAAGAATGCATTACCAAATGCAAGGTCATGGAGATGTATCCCTCTGTGCTTTGTCTTGGCTATGTCTGTGGCTTTCTAATATGCACGATGTATTTAAAATGCCTTAATTTCCCCAAGAAACTTTCCCCAGCTTTGGTTCCCCAGACCTCAGGCAATCTTTGCCCCAGGCATCTGTGTGTTCAGTTCAGCTTGTGATGTTTTCAAGTGATGGCAAATGCTTCTTAGCCTGAGATACAAGTGAAGGGAAACCGAGATAAGCACTTTGTGTCCATCCTCGTGTAGCCCCAGACAGGTTAGGACAGATACACTCAAGAGTTTACAAATAAGGTCTCTCCTCTTCTTCTAGAACCAGGGAATAACAGGATCCTGCACAGGGGGAATGTGGGCTAAGACTGCTGCTGCACAGAGGGAAAGATGAGGGAAGGACAAACCAAAATGCCACTGAGCTTTCCTACTACTGCGAAGTTGATTTTCTTAACTAAGCATTCACTCAGTTGTTGTAAACCTTTGACTGATTTTTGGAATTCTTTTTTTCTTTTTCATGGGGAGGGGTGGTGTACTTGGAATTGATCTCAGGGGCACAAAACCACTGAGCCACATCCCTAGCCCTGTTTTGTGTTTTATTTAGAGACAGGGTCTCACTGAGTTGCTTAGCACCTCTCTTTTGCTGAAGCTGGCTTGGAATTTGCGATCCTCTGCTCTCAGCCTCCCGAGCCGCTGGGATTACAGGCATGTGCCACTACATCCAGCGTGATTTTCAGAATTCTGATAAAGTTGGTTCTGTTATTTTTTCTTTCTTTTCAGTGTTTCTGTGGGAGGGCAGAGCACCCACAAGCCCTGTGAGTGATTCTGACGTCAGCTCTAGTTGAGAACCTGTGGTCTAAAATACCATGTGGCCCCCAAACATGGCTCATCTTCCTGGGGATGCAGCTGGAGCCTTTTTGTGGCACTCTGGCATCTCTATGTCTGGATTCTTTGAGAAATCCACAACAGGCATCTAGAGTGAACTGACTTCTACTTACAGCTCCCTGTCTTCTTCTCCCCAACAATACACACTCATGGTCACTCACAATTGCTCTACAGCCCTTACACCAGTGACCTAAGTGAATCACAGTCTAAGTAAAACCAAACAGCTATGGCTGGACACAGATCTTGGCTTAATCCCCTTCTTCAGAGGTAGGGTTACTGGTCTTATTAGCCACGTAAAAGTCCATAGACCCCAAATTCAAAGACTGAAGGAAATTCAAGGGAATCCCAAAGAAATGATTCTCTGGCATAGTAGAAAGAAGTTTCTACTAGTAGGAGAAGTTCAGATAATTGTTCAGCTTGTAAATGACCAGGGTGAGGGCAAACTGGGGGATCTGGTGGGACACTCCACTTGCATGGCAATCATACTCTTTTGAATCAGGTCATATGCTTTCATGGGGACTTTGGCAGTGACTAGTGGAGATTATGAGGAGTTTAAAGCCCCAGCTCTCCCCTACTGTGAACCCAGGTTTCTCACCTCTGGCTGGCCCTTAGTTCTCTTGGCCAATAAGGACTAATCATCTGCATAAATGGACTTGAGGGGGAAGGAAAGGATAAGCTCTATGAGTCAGCAGAACTCTCCAGCCTTGCTGTCCAGGGACAGGGGTCTCCTTTATAAGTGTTAGAGATGAAAAGTCTAAACTGCAGTCACCAGACCTATAGGCATGCACCCCCAGCCCCCTGCACTCACGTGGTCCCTGAGAGCCCACGTACCACACTCCCCCCACACACATGCTGTGGGCCAAAATGTAGCATGGTTCTACTCTAAAACAACAGCAGCAAAGCATTTATTTCCCAAAAAGGGACAAGGTCACAAGAAAAGGCCTATTAAATAATTAACTAAGTCCATGGAAAAGTCATTTAAAAATACCCCCCATGGAGTTTTAGGACAAAACAACAACTTGGTGAATGTTTGGTTACAGTTTATAGCTCCTTCTGTTGCCCTTGATACACGACTGTGGGTTTTCAGCCTCCTTTGCCAATCTTGCTCAGCACTAGAGGTACAAAGATTAAAGTCCAGATATGTGAGTGGATAGGGCCTATTTGCAGCTTGATATGTGGGCTCTTATGAGTCCAGAGAACCCCTATGTTGATTTGTATCAGCAGTTACCCTGGCAAAGGGAGTAGGAATGATGCCAGTCAAGAAAACACAGCCTTTGTCAAGTGTCCATAGATGAAACTTTATTATGTGTGATACTGGGGATTGAACCCCGGGGTGCTTTACCACTGGGCTACTTCCAGTGGCTTTTTTTTAATATTTAATTTTTAGTTTTAGGTGGACACAATATCTTTATTTTGTTTTTATGTGGTGTTGAAAATCGAACCCAGTGCCTCACGCATGCTAGGCGAGCGTGCTACCACTTGAGCCACATTCCCAGCCCAGTGGCTTTTTTTGTTTGTTTTGTTTTATTTTGCTACTGGGGATTAAACCCAGGCATGCTCTAACTATATGAGCTATATCCCAGCTCTTATTATTTTTAAGACAGAGTGTTGCTAAGTTGCTGAGGTTAGTCTCAGACTTGGAATCCTCCTGCCTCCCAAGTCACTGGGATTATAGACATCTGGCACCATACCTGGCCAGAGCTGAAATTTCATAGGGGGAACAAGTTGGGAGAGTCAAAAGACCAAACAGGAAAAAGTGAGGGCACCCAGAGGTTAGCAATAGTAGAAACCTTTCTACTACCCCTAAGGGCTGTGAGAAGACATGGAGGAGGTAATGATATTGTAGTTCAGGTACCAATTTCATCATAGAGGCTGCCAGGTAGAGGGCATACATTGGAGGGAGGGCTTGTTAGCAGAAACTAGACCTTAGGAGGGTGTCCAATTAGAGATGCCACTTGAATTAAAGGGCACTGCTAAATATCTTTTGTAGTTGTTCAGCCAGCATCCATTCCTACTTCTTTTTATTCCTACACCATGATTTTCCTTTCTAGGGATCTGCCCCTTTCCCATTTGGTTCAATTTTGGTGGTACTGCCAATCAAGATGCTTTAGCCAATTCTAACCAGGTCATGGGTGGGCAGGTAATACTAAGTATGCCAACCACATCCTCTCTCAGGATTTCAATCTGGAGCACAAAGACAGAAAATAGTTGAACAGTTTCAGCCATATTGTGGTACCTTGAAAAGACCATGCACTCCATCCCTATATACCTAGACTCTCAGAAATACTCCAGTTCATATTTAATTCTTCCCCAAGGCCTCTTTAATACTTCCATTAAATTCCTTCATTCAGCCAAGTTTACTTAAGTCTGACAATTTTTAACGACAATGCCTACCATCACCCCATACACCAAGTCTTTGTTTTCAATCCTCAGAACATCCACCTTTCATGCCTCCTTGGTGTTAAGAATGTGTACTCATCCTTCAATACCAAATCCAAGCGTTAAGTCTTCTGTGAAACTGTTCCCAATCCCCTTCCTTGCCAAGAAAATGCAGTTGCTTATCTCCTCTAGCTTCCCATAATACTACATAATATCTCTCTTTCAGTACTTATCATAATATCTGATTATCCATTACTTCTCTGTCTCCCTTCTAGAATGCAAGGTCCTTGAGTGTTGAGCCATGTCTTAGTTTCTGTCTGGATTCTCAGTACCTATCATCTTGACCCATAATGAATGCTTGATTAATAAAGCATTTATATGAGCAGTGGTGCATGCCTGTAATCCCAACAGCTCCCATATGTTGAGGCAGGAAGTTCGCAAGTTCAAAGCCAGCCTCAGCAAAAGTGAGGCACTAAGCAATTTTGTGAGACCCTGTTTCTAAATAAAATACAAAAAGGGCTGGGAATGTGACTTAGTGATTGAGTGCCCCCGAGTTCTATCCCCAGTACCAAAAAACAAAACAAAACAAAAACCACAAAACAACAACAACAACAACAACAAAAAACCATTTACATGAATGCAGGAATTGATAACCCTGCCAGCATATTTTCACTTAATTATAGTGAAAACTAAGTTCTTTCCTTCCTTAAAGAGTTCAGAGCTCATGGTCATACACACTTAAAGGGTAGAAATAAATCCAACATAAGCCCTCAATAAGAAGGACTATAAAGAGATGATACTTTTATACAGACAGAATAGAAACTAGAAGAAAGTATGGAAGGGAGGAGAGAGAGGGAACGTAAAGAGGTCAGGAGGAGTAACAGCCAATTACAGAGCTGTACAAGGAAATACAATTTGGGGTGCAGAGATATGGAGAGAGTTCTTAGTGTTCCCCTTGAGATAGATTCCTTAGAGATGTAAGGAAGCTGAGTCCAGAGGTACACTGGTAAATATTTGACAATCAGCTCTTTGGGGCAGGTTGTTCCCCTTTAAGGGGAAGGCCTTAATTAGTAAAATTTCCCCCTTTACTTTTTGTAAATAATCCCACCATGGCCAATTTCAAGCTACCAATGTGGTATCACTGAATGCAGAGTTAAGAAGAGACGCTCTGTGCTATACTATTATCTAGGATTTCCACCATGCAGATAAAACAGACAGAGGTAATTTCAAACTGATAGGTAAGCGTGTATTAAAACAAAAAAATGATGAGTAATTCTTACCTTAATTTAATTGTAAGATTATATATGTTCATTTTGAATGATGGTCATGTTGAACACCTTCCTTGCAAACTTCCTAAATATTTAATTATGAGCTCTTCAGAGTGGGTGAAAGCCAGTAGTGTATCACTATAGGCAGCCCTATCTCTGGGCTACCTGTGGAATCAGGCGCAGCCCACAGAGACAGGTATACCAAGGTGAGATAAGGATTATTGGTCAATTTTAGTGTAACATAATCCACAGAGCATCCAGGTCTGCTAGGTGACATGGCTCCCCAAAGAGAAACTATACTTGGTACCTTTAAATACTAGATAGTTCTAACACAGAACACTTCAGATTTGTTGTATAATCATTCCCATTGCTGGAAATTGTCTTTGAAATTGAGATTGATCGTGAGAAAAACAACTTCTGTTAAAAGCATCCATTGACTACCCCTGGACTGCCATGTATTTATAGAGCTATGTTGAGAGCTCTGTTCTCTGAAGTTTGTTCAATGAACAGCTTGGCCTTTGGTCCTCAACATCAAGTTCTTAAATTCTCCTCTTTTACTCACATAAAGAAAATTGACTCCGGTTCAGATTTTATGCATGCAAAAAAGGAGGTCCCCATTGTAGTTTGCCAGGAAAGCCTCACCTTTGCAAACTGAAGTCATCTTTGCAGTGAATTGAACATGGTGGTGGTTTCCTAATTCAGCATATTTTTGGTCTAACTTAATTTTGGGTCCCACCTTCACAGGACCTTTTCAGTGCTGCAAAGAACAAAGAGGAAATACAGCTGAATACCTGGTATTATATTCCTGGTACGTGCTTAGCACATTACATACATCATCTTAGTTCTTATTTTTATGTGTTCTTTTTAGTGATAGACAGTAAAGTGTATTTTGACATATTTGTACAAACATGAAGTGTGTCTTATTCTAATTAGGATCCCAGTCTTGTGGAGATTCACTGTGGTGCATTCATAAATGTTCATAGGAGACTATCATGCTAAGTGAAATAAGCCACTCCCAAAAAGCCAAATGCTGAGGGTTGGGGTTGTAGCTCAGTGGTTGAGTGCTTGCCTTGAATGTGTGGGGCACTGGGTTTGATCCTCAGCACCACATAAACAAACAAATAAATAAAATGAAGTTATTGTGTCTACAACTAAAAAATATTAAAAAAAGAACCCAAACTTTGAATCTTCTCAATGATATGCAGATGCTAACATACAACAGTGGGGAGGGAAGAATAAGAAGTTCATTGTTTTAGACAAAGGGGAATGAAGGGAAGGGGTGGGGGACAGGAATGAGAAAGACAGTAGAATGAATATCACTTTCCAATGTATATGTGTGGATACATCATCTTATTTGATCCTCAAAAACATTGGGAACAGTTATTTTTCCAGTTTAAAATTTAAAAAAGGGGCTGGGGTATGGCTCAGTGGTAGAGCGTTTGCCTAGCACATGTGAGGCCCTGGGTTTAATCTTCAGCACCACATAAAATAAATAAATAAAGTAAATATATTGTGTCCAACTACAAGTAAAAAATAAATATAAAAAAATTAAATTAAAAAAGTCTCAAATCAAGAAGGCAAAGTGAGCACCTAGCACCAGACCCCACAGGTTAAGAGAGCAGAGCTGGTATTTGAAGCCGGTGTTTCTGATGCTTTCCCACTCCCCCATGCTGCCTTGGGAGCTGCCTCTCCACTGGGAAGGCTGGGCTGAGAGAGAGGGTGGTCTTCCTAAAGTGTTAATGGTGAGGGCATGTGCAATTTTAGAGAGTCACTTGGAAATTCTGAACTCAATAAGATTTAAAAGCACAATCCATGGCCCCACCTCTTATATCAAACATATGGCTTATCTTAAGAGAACTTAGAATAAATATTTCTTCTTTAAAGCTGATACTTTAGGGAAACATTTTTTCTTTTCTTCGAGTTGGGGTTTTGCTCTGTTTGCCCAGGCTGTCCTCAACCTCCTGGGCTCAAATGATCCTTCTGCCTTAGCTCCTGAGGACCCAGGAACACAGGCACATACCACTACACATGGCCAAGTCCAATTTTAAAGCAAATCATCGGATACAATTAGACCTCTTTGTTCCTTTTCTCCTATCCTCTTTCCTTTTCCTTGCCATACTTTGAGAAGGAAACCCTTTCCTGGAAAGTCGGCCCACACTTCTCATCCAGCATCAAAACCCTTTCAGCCTTCATTCCAGGCATCAGCTACAATTCACCCTCCTGTTTCCTATCCCTCTCTTACCAGAATGAACACCTTAAGTGAAGGCACGGGAGTAGGGAGAGAAAGACTGTGCGATCTCTCTAACGTTTCTCCTTCTTCCTTTCCATGAGTGAAAGACAAAATGCCCTACTTACTAGGTTTATGCTAATCATACAAAATTTTATAACCCTTTGTCTGCATAGTTTTGTTTTTGTTTTATTTTTGGTACCAGGGATGGAACCCAGGGGTACTTAACCACTGAGCCCCATCCCGATCCCTTTTAATTTATTTATTTATTTTATTTTGAGACAGGGTCTTGCTAAGTTGCTGAGGCTGGCCTCAAACTTGTGATCCTCCTGCCTCAGTCTCCTGAGTTGTTGGGGTTACAGGCATGCACCACTACACCCAGCTTGGATGGTTTTTCTTGTGTGTGTGTTTCCCCACCTTTACCTATTGGAGTTCACTCTGCATTCCATCCATCCACAAGAGTGCCTCAAGCAGGGACTTGCTTACATTCATTTCTGAGGTTACTGCTCAGTTTCTTAGCTACTTCCCCCTAGAAAGCCCTGAAGAACTGACATATTTACAAACTGCTCCAGAACATTGAAAGAAGCCATATGTATTCCATTTGAACTAAATAATTTGAATAAAATTTGAACTGAATATTTGACTAGTTTTATTACAGGGCCCCTCTACCTTCCCTTTTATTAGTGTTTCTTCTCTTCCCAGAATCTCCCCCTTTCTGCCGCCCAGAGTCTTTCCCTTCTGCAGCCCTACTGGGTGCCCAGGTCCTCCCTCCTCCCACCCTGACATGAAACAAAACTGGCTGGAGGCATGTAGACCAGTGGCCACTAGTGCTAAACCCTGGCTCCATGACGGAATCCCCCAGGGACTTTGAAAAATCAATTGTCTAGGAAGGGGCTTGGGCATCAATATTGCTTCATAGCTTCCTAGATGGTGACTCCAGTCCTATTCTCTGGGCCTATCTTCCCCGACTGCACCCATTCCCCTATCAAAATGTATACTTACCTATCAATTACTTGGGGAAAGATATAATAAATTCACCTGCAGTAAGGCATTCATAACTGATAGAAGTTGAACATGTTAACTGTGGATGGGATTTTCATTTTGATTGCAGGTTTTTTATTAGTGCATTATAGTCCTACATAATGGTAGAGTTCATTTTTATATATTCATAAATGCACTTAACATAATGTGGTATGTGCTTGTATGAGTATATCACAATGAATTCTATTTTTATGTCTAACTCTAATGCACCAATTTCAACAACAATAAATAAATAGAAGGAAGACCAATAGAATAGATGAGAGTAGGGGGAGAGGGAGCGGGGAAGGAGAGGGGAAGTACTGGGGACTGATTTATTATGATTTGAAAAATTAAAGGAAATTTTTAAAGCTGAAATTCAGGCTTGGGAGGATTCAGCTGGATTGAAAGTTTTCCAGACCCAAATTCAATCAATGTTAATCACCATTTTGTAGTGCTAATAACAATAATTTATTTGTAATATATCACCACATTTATAAATATCAGCCGCCTTTTTTTTAGTTTTAGCTTTTAATGGATGTGTGTGTGCACATACCTATAATTCCAGCCATGATTCTGTAGATTCCCTGCTTCTTTCACCAAAAGAGAAAGTCCCAATTCACAAATTTAAGTTGTTGGGAATGGCAGAAAGGATTTGGTGGCTTTGGCAGATAGTCTTGGATATTTATATTCAAATAGAACATTAACTAGAAAATGTAGAACAATTTCCACCAAAGACTACTTTTGACACTTTGTCAGATATGAAGATGATAAACATTTCACAATTACAAGCTGAAAGGCTGAAATGTTTCAATTTGGAAGATACCAGCAAATGGATCTAATCTTTTCTTTGATTGTATTCAGCTCTGAAAGGTGTTTTTCTTCCCATTTCATTTCAGCACGTGGATGTGGTTTTAAAATATGCTATTTTTTTCTCTGATAAGGGAGAAAAAGCACCAAGTCAAACTCTTGGTGATTAAACCATTTGTACCACATTTATGTCACCCAAAGAAATCCTCATATCATTTACGTCCTGAAGTGATAAGCTCAGGCTTTTTAAAATGTAGAATATATTGCCAAAATACCACTTGAGCAATTCAATTGAATTCATACAGATGATTTTTTTTCTGGTGTTATCACTGTTATGAAGAAATGCTTTATGTTCCACTATCAAAAATCTTGGGGGAATATTTTTCCCTTGCTAGTCCTCATAAATCAGTGTTGAAAGATAGACTTGTTCTTCACTGCCCATTTCTTCATTTGACATCATGAAAAGATGAACACTCAACTGGAAGTTGTATTATCATACTCCCAATCCCAATACTTTTCTTCAACACTGAATCAAAGTCATGAGGGCTCTTATGGACCACCCAGGTTTCTTGGAAGGCACTAAGTATAAACTGACTTTCAGCACAACATCTTTTACTCATGGGGCTTTAGCATTCTTCCTTGTTACATGAATAGCTGTTGCTTGTCAGCTGATTTCACCTTGATTTTTTTCCTGTTCTTTGTCAAGCATCACAAAATGATCTTTAAATAAGTGGGTGTTATATTCTTTTGTAGGCTGGTTTTTCCATAACAATGGAATAAAAGTTCAGTAGTGATTCTCTTGCATGTGTATCAGATATTTTAACTGAAAATATGCCACAGCATGTTCAAGTTTTATAAATTGTTCTTGCACTGTGTCATCCAATGGTATTATACAATATATCTGTGCCCAAAATGCATGCTGAACTTTTTGTTAATGTAATAGTTACCACAACTTCATAGTTAATTATAGATTCATAGAAATAGTGTTAGAAGCTGATTGTGGTGGTGCACACTTATAATATCAAGGGCTACAGAGTCTGAGGCAGGATGATCACAAGTTCAAGGCCAGCCTCAGAAGTTTAGTGAGTTCCTAAGCATCTTAGGGAGATCTTGTCTCAAAATTTTAAAAAATAATAACAAATTAAAAACAAACTAGGTATATAGCTAAGTGGTAATATACCACTGGGTTCCATGTCCAGTACTGCAAAAAAGAAAAAGAAGAAGTAGGGTATTTTTTTTTTTTTTGGATGTCATTGTAGTTTAAGCCTGTTATCTTCCTGTAATAATAATATTCATCAATTTAGTATGGGAAAGCATATGTTCTTTTTTCTATAGACATTGGACTGAATGACAGTGACATCTCTCTGCTTTGTATGAAAAGGTTATAAAACCTATAGTGGCATTGTTGAATGAAGTTTCATAACACACTATGATCACCAAATAAATCAGTATTCCAATATTCATTGTTTTAATTCCTCTTCACTAATTTCTGGAGGGTTTCCTGTTCCTGTTTTCAGTCATCATATGCGCACATTTACTTGTCCAAATGCATGTATCTTTGCATTCCATATTTACCTCAAAGGCAAGTTCATTATCCATGTTTTAAATGTCACCTTCAGTTGCTATTAATTTTCATCACTGTGTTTATACTTCAGTGAACCACATTTGAGCCATTGATACATTTTGTGAATTAAAGATAAAATGGTAACCATGAAATATGCGAAATTAAGAATATAACCAATGACAAGAAAAATGGCATTATATATACATCTTGTTAGCTAAATGTTAGCTAAGATGAACCAATCATAGCCATTATCTTATGTACTTATAACATTGTGGTGAGAACACTTAAAATCTATTCTTTTAGCAATTTTGAAATATACAACATGCTATTATTGACTAAAGTTAGCATGCTATACAAGAGATGACCACAGGTTTTTCCTCCTAATTGAAACGTTTTACCCCCTTACCAACACCTCCCCTTTCTCCATTCACACTCCCTAGCCCCTAGTAACCCCCATTCTATTTTCTTTGTCTATGAGTTTGTCTTTTTAAGAATTCACATAAAAGTGAGGTAATGCTGGGTGTTGTGCCACATGCCTGTAATTCCAGCAACTTGAGAGGCTGAGGCAGGAGGATCACAACTTTAAGGGAACAACCTGGGCAATTTAGTGAGAAATTAAAAAGTTGAAAGAGTTGGGGATGTAGTTCAGTGGTAGAGTGTCCCTGGGTCAATCCCCAGTACTATAATAAATAGTAATAATAATAATAACAACAACAACAACTAATAAAATCAAGGCCATACAGTATTTGTCTTTCTGTGGCTGGCTTATTTATTTCACTTATCATAATGTCCTTTAGATGCACTCATGTTGTTGCAAATCACAGGATTTCCTTCTTTTTAAATAAATATTATTCCATTATGCATACATGCCATAGTTTCTCTATCCAGTCATCTCTTGATGGACACTTAGGTTGTTTCCATATTTTAGCTATTGTGAACAGTGCTGCTTGAACATGGGACGGCAGATACCTCTTCAACATATTTACTTCAATTCCTTTGGATATATATCCAGTATATTTTTTGTAGTGTATGCATAACCACACCTATTATTGCCACTTTGAGATTTCTAGAAAAAATCAAAATTATTCAGATTTAACTCAGTCTCCCAAATTTTGGCACAGAATGTAAATACTCTTTATTATCAGAAAGAATATATATATATATATATATATATATATATATATATATATATACACACACACACACACACACACACACACACACACACACACACACTGAGTCTTAGAGAGGCAAAAATGACACAGCCAAGGTTTTATTCATCTGAATGAAAGCTAAGTTGCCTCATTATAATACTTCTCAGGCATCAGGATAAGCATTGTCTTTGGCATCGATAAGAACTGAGATGAAGGTATAAGGAATAAGAAGCTTGTCTGGGGAGTAAGGAGCAGCAAAGTAAGCTGTATTCAGATAGGCGAAGGAAACTGCCAAGAAGCAGGAGTCATCCTGTCTGGGTGGTGGTCCTGAGGGCAGAACTTGAGTGAATAGGAGGAAGTCATAGGAGGGCAGGCCTGGATCACCAGCAGGAAGAACATTCCAACAAGTGGAATCCTGCAAAACTTAGCCAAGGTTTTACAAGTCTGAATGAAACCCTGATTAGGTCTCAGATATTTTCTCTGGGAAAGGAGACAAAAGACTTCAGGTTAAGCACTTCAAATTCAGAATAATTCTAGTGCATTATACATAGGTGGGAAATATGAAGCAATGTTAAATCAGGAGAAAAAGTCAGTGAAGAGCTAAATTCTAATTTCCAAAATATGATTGAAGCAAGATTTTTGTAACAAAGTAGATTTAGTATTATGAAGGTAATTAATATGTTCCAAGAGTTTTGATGAAGGACAAGAAGGATTTCCTTTAAATATTTAAATTGGGATTTGTTAATTATTGTTATTGCTCCTGAGATAGTTCTGGGACAGTAGACAACATCAGGTTTTCATAATTTTCTTTAAATATCTGTTATATTTGATGCTAACACCTAACATGTATGAATACTTACTCAACCAGACACTATTCTGAGCACCTAACCTATAGAGTGTACCTTAATACAATTGAGGTAGACACACTACTCTCACTATTTGATATGAAAGGACTTGAAACCCAGAGATTACTTACCTTGGTTACATCACCCAATTGGTAAGTGGCTGAGCTGGGTTTGGAATTGAGGCAGTGTGACCTCAGAGTCCACAAGTCCTCCACCATTCAATATTCTTTTTACTATTATTTGGTTGACCAGGCCCTACTACTACCAAGGGCGGGTGTTCTATGTGCACCTGCTCTATGCCAAGGCATCTTCATACAAATTAGTTTATTTAATCCTCCAACGTCTCTGAAGGCAGGAATCATCTCCCTCATTTTGAAAATAGGAAATTGAAGCTCAGAGATAGTTACTCATCCAAAGTGACCCTGTCCATAAAAATCAGAACCACAGTCCCAAGCCTCTAATCCTGAAGGCTATACTTTCCTACCTCATGTGCTTTCCCATCTTCCAAATAATCTCCCTTCTTCTGGTACCTCTATTATTTCCTATCTTTATGTTTTCTCTTTAACATTCTAGATAGGTTATTTTCTTCCTGGGACCACTGGCAGCATGTGTGCTTATCTTTGCCCCTCTTCAAACACTCCATAATCTGCTCTTCATTAAAGTGTACTTTAGATTTAGTGTCTATTGATTCTTGGATGAACCCATCTTTACCATGATGGCTGCAAAATGATGATTTTTGTTTCAACTTCTTGATTTCCATCTTCCAAATACTGTGCAACTGAAATCACAAAGCTGGCCCCATATCCACATCCTGAGGCAACTGAGCCAACTTCATGACCCCAGTATCAATTACAGTGCTTTGGGCTGTGACTATAGATAGCTCACTAATTCTCACTTAGACAATAAAGACATTCCATGATCTCACATGGTAAGAAGTATGGAAGCAATTCAATTCCAGGGTTCCTTAATGCAGCAGTTTGATGATGTCATCAAAGACTTGGCCCTTTCCTTTTTTCTGCTCAGTGTCTCTAATACTAGGGATATAGCAATGTCTCCCCTTTCTTAAATGGTATATATCCCCTAAAATTGACACAACATAGAAAAGATTACCATAGCCTTCTATGAAAATGATATATGAATCATGAAGCATTCCATATTTTCTCAAATATCTCCACATATATATTTTTTTACTTGTTTTATTTGTTTTCTCCCTCCCACTAGAATGAAAACTCCACAAAGACAGAGACTTACATCTGTATTGTTTACTCCTCTTTTCTCAGTACTTAGAACATTGCATGGTACATAAGATGCACCCAATAAATACTTACTGAGTGAATGAATGAAATGAGTGAATGAAGATTAGCATTGCAGCACTAAACCTCACATCCTACAATAACAACAATCAAGAAGCATAAAGGGCACATAGGTAAAAGGCACCATTTTATTCTAAGGCTTGCACATTCATCAGAGAATACAATCTTTCTTGAAACCTTACAATAGGCTTTCCCTAAGGTTTCACTAATCACATCTGATCACTTGTTTAGGAGCAGACCCCACTAGGAGAATGGGAATGGGATTACCAGAATCGGTTTAAACCAATAATAATTCACTTTCCAGGGCTGGGCAGAAACAATTCTGGTTTCTTCTTTTAGCATGAGGAGAAACATGTAAAACTGTCATATGAGCAACTACCAGTGTTTATGATAGTAGCTGGGCATGTTCTTGAGAACATCCTTAACCCCTATACTCCTCTCTTTCCCCCACAGGTAGGACAAATTTTGTCTATCTGGCCAGTTTCCACAGGTGCTATCCACTATTCTTAAAAGTGAAGCTCAACAAACCTAGTGTCCACCAGATTTTGGTCTCTAATGCTATTTCCCACTAAAAGAAGTCAGGACTCTTTAAGAGAAATGACTGCTTTCAGAATTGGAGCATGACAGTAAAAGATGAGAATATATATTCTTATGCCATGATCGGGACATGGCACAAAGACACAGAAACCAGATTATGGGGGCTTTCAGTATGCAAATTGGAACAATCTGAGTATAAAACTAATTAAAGAACAGTATTGAAGTATACATCACTGATAAAAATAGGAATCCATTAGCTCATGATGGTAATAAATAGATAAATAAAGAAGGAGAAAGGAAGGGTCTGACTGCTAAACATGGTGTGCTAGAGTTGGAAAAATCATTTTGCAACCATCATGGTAAAGATACTTTCTGGCAAGGACCAGTGCATATTAAATCTAGGGTCATTTAGTAAGGATCAGGTTATTTGCTGGTTCTTTGTGTGTCTTCCTATGGAAACAAGAGACAAGATAGTAAATATTCAGTGAAGTGATTGGGTAACACATTGGCTGGATCAATAAAATTAATATAAACAATGAGGGGCACATGGACATTATGGAACTCCATGTATAATTCCCTAAAATGGACAATAACATCAACTTTGTGGCAATCTAGCCTGGAACACACAACCTAAAACTAACACAAAGGATACATCAGACAAACACAAATGAAGAACATTATATTTTTAAAGGCAGTGGGGAAGATTTATTCAACAATGAATGTCAATATCATGAAAGACAAAGAAATGCTATGGAAATGTTCTATATCAGAGGAGGATATGGATATATAATGGCAAAATTCAATACCTGTTCCTAACCTGGATCCTTTATTGGCAGGAACAAATGAATAAAAATTCTATAAAGGACAGTTAATTGCTATAATTGGAATATGAAATATTTATTTTTTTGAAATGTAGAAAGTAGATTATATTCAAGTATCATATCAATGTTAATGATGGTAATAAATATACTGAGGTTATATAAGAAAATAGTGAGGTATTCATATATAAAAATACCATGATACATACAACAAACTTCCAAATGGTTCAGGAAGCATCAACTATTATATGTGTGTGAATAGATGATACATTGATATATTGATAGAGTGAGAAAATAGTTTTGTTGGCAGGGGGTTGGGGATTGAACCAATACTGGTTTCAAACTTGTGATCTTCCCGCCTCACCCCCCTGCCCCAGCTGCTGGGATTACAGGTGTGTGACACCATACCCTGAGCCAATTTATGAGCAATAGAGTTCTACTCAACCATAAAGAACAACGGAATCATGTCATTTGCTGGAAAATGGACAGAACTGGAGCACATCAAGCTAAGTAAAATAAGTCAGGGTCAAATACTTTCTCTCATATGTGGAAGCCAGAGAGAAAAGGGGGAATTAAAAAAGAGGATCTTGCAAAAATAGAAAGGAGATCAGTAGAGTAGAGGCAGGAACCAAGGGGAAGGAGGAGGAGAGGGAAAGGGGAACAACTATGGAATGAAACTGACCAGATTATGCTATGTGACTGTAGGACTGCATCACAATGCATTCCAGTTTCATATATGACTATAATGTACCAATTAAAAAATAAATAGAAGTAAGACCAATAAAGTAGAGAAAGGGGGTTGGGGAAGGTAAGAAAAAAGGAAAAGAGAAAGTACTGAGGATTGAAATTTTAAGAGAAACTGTTATATGCATTTAAGAATTATGTCAAAATGAACCCAACTGTTATGCATAACTATAATACACTAATTAAAAGTAAATCCATGAATGTATAAACAAATAAATAAAGCAAAGGGATAAAAATGTTAACCAACTGTTGAATCTTGTTAGGCTTGTGTGTTCTTTCTATAATTCTTATTCCTACAACTTCTCTGTACAATGGAAAATCTATCCAAATAAAGAATTAAAAATACAGCTCATCACGATTGGCCCCCACTGACCTGCTGAGCTATGCCGGAGGTCATGCCCGAGCCCAGGACCGTCCTCGCCACCCATGCAGGAGCCCAGGCCCAGGTTAGGCCCAGGATTGCCCCTGCTGACCTGCTAACATATGCTGGTTCCAGGCCCAGACCTAGGACTGCCTCCACTGACCTGCATGGGAGCCCAGGCCCAGGGTAGGCCCAGGTCCACCCCCCAGTCCACCTGGGAGCCCAGGCCTAATCCACCCCATCTTGGGACACTGCAGCCATAGCACTCCCCACGCAGTAGCCTCCACCTTGCGATAACAGACAGGGCCTAGAAGCAGCTGCATCTTGGAACAGGCATCCCAAATGTAGTATAAGGCCCACGCTCTCAGCCCCATCTCTGAAAGTAGTTGCATCTATCTTGGGACACCCTCACTGATATCTCAAGTTACCTCTGCTATTTCAGCCACCATTGTTAGTTGCAGTAGCATCCATCAGGGGACACTGGCAGGGTCTGTAAGCCCAACACCAAGGTGAGGTACAGATAATGTTCATGGATACAACAAGATTATAGGGTAGAAACTGTAATATCTCAAATCCACGCTGCAAGAAAGGAAGACACATAGACACCATGAAAAAACAAGGGAAGAAATTGTCCCAAATAAACCAGGATAATACAATAACAGAATCCATGGACAGCACAGTTGATTAAATGTTTGAGAAGCAGTTCAAAATATACATAATTCAAATGATCTGTGAACTAAACAATGACCTATATGAGCAAATACAGGCAAAAATTGAGCATTCCAACAAAGAGAAAAGAGAGAAAGTACAGGCAACCATTGATCACAACAACAAAGAGATAAGGGAGCAAATACAGGGAGGAAAAGATTACATCCAAAAAGAGAGATTCTAAAAAAAAAATCAGAAATCCTTGAAATGAAGAAAACAATAAACAAAACATAAAACTCAATAGAAAGCATCACCAACAGACTAGATCACTTGAAAGACAGAATGTCAGATAATAAACACAAAGTATAAAATCTGGAAAATAAAGTTGACCACACAGGGAAGATGGTAAGAAACCATGAACAGAACATCCAAGAATCATGGGACAGCATCAAAAGACCAAATCTAAGAGTTAATGGGATAGAGGAAGGCACAGAGTTTCAAACCAAAGGAATGTACAATCTCTTCAATGAAATAATATCAGAAAATTTCCCAAACATGAAGCATGAATTGGAAAACCAAATACAAGAGGCTTACAGGACATCAAATGTAATAAATTACAACAGATCTACACCAAGGCACATTATAATGAAAATGCTTAGCATACAGAATAAGAAGTGAATCTTAAAGGCCTCAAGAGAGAAGAATCAGATCATATACAGGGGGAGACTGATTTGTATCTCAGCAGATTTTTCAACCCAAACTCTCAAAGCCAGGAGATCCTGGAACAACATATACCAAGCTCTGACTCTTGATAATGACCAAGAATATTATATCCAGCACAATGAAGCTTCAGATTTGATGACAAAATAAAAACCTTTCATGATAAACAAAAGTTAAAAGAATTTACAGTGAGAAAGCCTGTATTATGGAGCATCCTCAGCAAAATATCCAGGAGGAGGAAATGCAAAGCAACAATAAAAATCAGTAAAGAGAGAAACTACACTAAAGGAATGGCCAATCAGTGGAGAAACCTAGTCAAGTTAAAAACCAAAAATAAACCAAAATGTCTGGGAATACAAATAATATTTCAATAATAACCCTGAATGTGAATGGCCTAACTCATCAAGTAAAAGACATAGACTGACAGATTGGATTTTTAAAAAGACCCAACTATGTGTTACCTTCAAGAGACTCATCTTACAGGAAAAGACATCCATAGACTGAAGGTGGGAAAAAAAGTACCAGACTCTTGAGTTAAGCCCAGTCACATATACCACATAAGCAAGCAGGGATTTCCATCTTCATATCAGATAAAGTGAACTTCAAACCAAAGCTAGTGAAAAGGGATAAAGAAAGACATTTCATACTGCTTAAGGGATTCATACATCAACAAGACATAACAATCATAAATATCTATGCCCTAAACAATGGAGGCATCTATGTATGTCAAACAAACCCTTCTCAAATACAAGAACCAAATAGACCACAACACAATAATACTGGGTGACTTTAATACACCTCTCTCACCACTGGGTAGATCTTATGAACAAAAACTAAACAAGGAAACTATAGAACTCAAGAACACAATAACTTGAACTTAACTGACATATATAGAATATTCCATCCATTAATGAGTGAATACACAATAAAAAATACAGCTCATAATCTTTTCTATCTTGTTTGGATGGCCTTCTTGCTTGGTTTTATGGAGACTCTCAGGGCTCCAGAATAGTGAATGATTTCACTTGTGGATTTGTGTTTTGGCAAATATGAACCCACTCCAATTATTTGTGAGAGATCTTCCAGAAGAAAAATGAGCCAGTGAGCACTTATTGTATGATAGGAACTGTGCTACATACATGCTGGGATAAAAGACAACTAAGACAAGCCTCTGGACCTCAAGAAGTTCCTGAACAGACATGTAAGCTGTGTGTCAAGTGATATCATTAAAGGTATGCACAGGTTCCAGTAGAAGCCAGATGACAGATACCTTATTCAGTCAGGGGTGGGGAACAGAGGTAGCAAAGGAATGTGGACAGTTCAGAGATCGTTTCCAAGACTCTTGAGTTAAGCCCTGAAGGGTTTAACCTATGGAACAATGGGAAGGGGGAAAGGACACTCTTGGCAGATAGAAAGGAAACAGAGACTTAGGGTATTTGTTAAGAACACAGGGTCTGGAACCAGACTGCCTGGGCTCAAGTCCCAAATCTGCCACTTATTAACTGCCTCTCTCTATCTCAGTTTCCTCATCTGTCACATTGGGATGATGACAGCTACTACCACATAGGATAGTTGATGATGACTAAATTACAAGAAAGGCCACCACTTGGCACATAATAGGTGCCAATAAATATTACCACAGTTCATATTCCTTTCAGGAAACTCAAAATTTCACCCAGCAACATGCAGGATCTGTGGCAGAGACTAGAAGAGAAGGGAAGGAGAATGTAATGCCAAGCTAAGGAATTTGTAGTTTAGCCTAAAGGCATTGAATTTATTGATGATTTTAATGGCTTGATCTTATTTGTGAATTAGAAATGTCCCCATGGCTCAGAGAATGAAGTGGGATAGAAATGGTGGTTGTGGAGCTAGCAAAGAAGCCTGCATATCAGTTAATATGAGAAGAAATGATGCTTCAGAGTGGTTACTAAGGAGAGAACAATATTCAAGAGAGATTAGGGGAGTAGGAAGTCAAGGTTAAATCCCAGGTGACTGACTTGAACACCAGTAGGTACAAGTGCTCCATCCTCTGAGATAGAGAATTGGTTTTAGTGGAGGGGCAGAGACGATGAACTGAGTTTTAGCCACTGTAAGCCTCCAGGGCCTGTGGGATATCCAAGTAGAGATGTCCAATAAAAGGAAAGAAACAAAACTTGGATTTGCTTAAAGCTCACAAAGCAGATTCTACCATTTTATACTTGCATGGTCTTCAACTAACTATATGCCCTTGCACCATTTCCTCCATTATGAAATGATCATTGAGCCAGGTGTAGTGGTGTACTCCTGTAATCCCATTGACTCAGGAGGCTAAGGTAGGGGGACTGCAAATTCAAAGCCAGCCTCAGCAACTTAGAGAGGCCCTAAGCAACTTAGTGAGACCCTTTGTCTAAGTAAAAAAACAAAACGACCTGGGGATGTGGCTCAGAGGATAAGTGCCTCTGGGTTCATCCCTGGTACCAAAAAAAAAAAAAAAAAAAAA
Source organism: Marmota flaviventris (assembly GCF_047511675.1). NCBI lineage: Eukaryota > Metazoa > Chordata > Mammalia > Rodentia > Sciuridae > Marmota > Marmota flaviventris. The sequence goes on from NC_092518.1 coordinate 40,260,577, forward strand.
AGAAAAGATTGTTGATTAAACTGTCCTATGCAAATGAAAAGCACTCAACAATTTTTTTTGGGGGGTGGGTGGGTACTGGGAATTGAACTAAGAGGCAAATGACCCACCGAGCCACTCTCCAGCCCTATTTTGTATTTTATTTAGAGACAGGGTCTCACTGAGTTGCTTAGTGCCTCATTTTTGCTGAGGCTGGCTTTGAACACACTATCTTCCTACCTCAGCCTACCAGGTCTCTGGGATTGTAGATGAGTGCCACCATACCTGACCAGATATCAGATATTTTTGTTTGTGAGAGGAATGAATGCAGAGAAAAGATTATTTTCTCATAGTTTAGAAAATTTCAAGAAAGTTTTCCCCCCTGAAGAAATAAAAGAAGCAAGAATACATAGGAGAGTTGCTACCTGTCCTAAGCCTGTGCTTTCCTCCCCTTCTAGTTTATCTAGACTAAATGCAGTTAGTCTATAGAGACTTGAAAATGAGTCTCAAATGGGTTGTAAGAAGCCATAGCTGAAATGACAAACTACAGAGGCCAAACTTGAGTTTGACTTAAAAGGTCCTGGGGGTATGTCACCTTTATTGAGAATTGATCAGTTTCCATACACAATGATGAAATTCTAGACCCTGACTAAAAGCAGCCTTGGAAGACCTTTTGCAAAGTGCTTGGTTTTCAACTACCCTTATAGAGGTAGGTGTTTTGCAATTAAGGAGGCCACACAATAGTCACCCTAGTTCTCAGTACTATGAACTAATTTTTCTCAACAAATCCTTAAGGGCTAGTCTATAAAAATTGTACCATTACTGCAATGGCCATGCCTCAGAATTTTCCTATGAAAATCCTCTGAAGTCCCCCAAATATTCCTTAGAACAGAAGATAAAAAATAAGCTATTAATGTTGCAAAGCTGATTCTATCTGTAGAATGTGTGATATCTGGGGAGGGACTTCATAGTCTTTCTATTCTTTTGAGCTTGATCAAGATTCACTTATTAATTGGTAATTTGACATTAATTAGTAATCTGACATTTTTGTTGCATGACACAATGCAAAACTAGGCATGATCTTCCAACTCTGATCTGAGTCAATCATCTTTGTACCTAAAGGATCAATATATGTTACTCAAAATCTTTTTAATTCTGCACAGTGATGGGGAGCTTTGCTTTGTTTACCTATAAAGTAAAAACTTGAATACTATTAGTACTTACCTTGCAGGATTGTTATAAGGACTAAATAGGATTATGCATTGAGAGTGCATACATACCACATTCATTCAAAAACTATTTGCTAGCCAGGCATGGTGGCATACGCCTGTAATCCCAGCAGCTCAGGAAGCTGATGCAGGAGGATCATGAGTTCAAAGTCAGCCTTAGCAAAAGTGAGGCACTAAGCAACTCAGTGTGACTCTGTTTCTAACTAAAATACAATATAGTGTTGGAGATGTGGCTCAGTGGTCGAGTGCCCCTGACTTCAATTTGCAATACCTATAAAAACAAACAAACAAGAAAAAAACTATTTTCTGTTAATCTATTACGTGTCATGCCTTTCTGCTTGCACTGAAAATTCATCAATGACGAAAGACAAACATCCCTACTTTTACGGAGTTAAAAATGTAGTGAAGGAAGCCTGACAAACAATGAGTAAAATGTGAAATATGACAGATGGCAATAAGTTATATGGAGAAAAACAAGACAGAGTAGGGGCTGGTGAGTACTATTCAAGAATTAAATATCACCACATAGTAGATGCATAGACCTAAATATGGATCAAGCACTTGTTAGGTTTTGAAGAGTGTAGAAATGAATGAGGCATGACCCCTGACCACAAGGATCTTTTCCATCTATTGTAGTAAGAGATCAGACATGAGGTGAGGGTGCAGAGGGTAAAGGAGTGTCACTTAGCAAAGACAAGGATTGGGGAAGGTTTTCTGGAGGTGCTGAGGCATAAGCTGTGACTCAGCAGCTGAGAGGAAAGGACATGGGCACAATGATCTTGGCAGAAGCAAAGACACAAGCAAAGACACAAGACCACGAACTACTGAGGTGTGTAAGAAGGAACTTCATTAATTTAGGGGCTGGAAAGTGCAGGAGGTAAAATCAGAGAAGTAGGCCCAGTTCAGGTAACGGAAAGTCAGATCACTGACATCATTCAGAGGATAATTATGCCATAACAAAGTTCTCAGGAGGGAAATGATATGATCAGATTGCATCTTAGAAAGGTTTCTTTGTTGAAAAAAAAAGAAGACAGAAATTATGCTACTACAGTTTTAGGATAATTAGAAGGAAGTCAAAACTAGAGGCAGACATAAAGAAGAATGAAATTATGGCATTTGCAGGTAAATGGATGGAATTGGAGACTATCATGCTAAGTGAAATAAACCAGTTCCCCCAAACCAAAGGCCAAATGTTCTCTCTGATATACAGATGCTGACTCACAGCAGGTCCAGGTGGGGGTAGGGGAGAGATTCACCAGATTGTACAGGGTGGAGAAAGGGATGGGGAGTGGGGATGGGAAAGACAGTAGAATGAACTAGACATAGTTTCCTATGTTCATATATGAATACACGACCAGTGTAACTCCACATCATCTACAACCACAAAGTGGGAAGTTATACTCCATGCATATATGATATGTGAAAATACATTCTACTGTCATGTGTAACTAAAAAGAACAAATAAGAAAAAAAAAAAAAAAACTAGAGGTGGAGAATCCAGAGAGTACGCTGCTAGAATAGGTCCAGGTAAGGGAAGATAAGAACCTGGATTACAGGAAATAAAAAGGGAAAGAAGGATTTGAGAAATATTTAGAGAGCAAAATTGTAACTCCTTAGTGACTGATTCAATAAAAGAATAAAAATTCAAGATTGACTCCCATATTTTTTACTTAGATGACTTGGTAGTTGGTAATGTTCTGATCACACAGTACACAGAATGAATGATGGATTCCCTGGGAAAAGATGATGAATTCCATTTTGGATACTCTAAACCTGATTCATTGACTTATTTCCAGGAGCCACTCTTTTGGGACTTGGTATGATTTATGGTTTTACAGTAATGTACACCTGGGTCCAGACCACAATATAGGGGTAATAATAAGAATGAACCTCAAAGGACAACAAGGAAGAGAAAGTTCTATAATGTACATGAATCATTTAACACAATTCTTGACACATAGTAAGTTCTAACTATAGACTAGAAATTAGGCTATCATCAGTCTCTCTTTTCTGTACTCAGATCACACCTCCCACTTTCACCTGGCTCCCTCAAGATTGCTTAAAAGATTTTCTAGCTGATTTGCCTCTGACCTTTCTGTATACTCCTTTGGGATCTGTCCCATGAATTTTTATAATCTGCATTAATCATCCTGCTTACCTAGAGTTTCTTCATGATTTTAAAAAGAGCTTTGGCTTTATTCTGTGTGTTTTCCCTTCCAAGTCACCATACCATGGACCCCTTGACCTCAGATCACCACACTTCATATTGCTTGTTTAGAAAATTTTTTTAATTTTAAAATTTTAGTTTTAGAGGGAGAGACAATACTATATATTTTTTTGGTACCAGGAATTGATCTCAGGGGCACTCAACCACTGAGCCACATCTACAGCCCAATTTTGTATTTTATTTAGAGACAGGGTCTCACTGAGGTGCTTAGCACCTCATTTTTGCTGAGGCTGGCTTTGAACTTGTGATCTTCCTGCATCAGCCTCCCGAGCCACTGGGGTTACAGGTGTGTGCCACAGCGCCCGGCTGAGAAATTTTTGCCAGATACATCTCTTCAGGAACCAGTTTGACTGGTATCAATATTAGCATTAATATTTTTTTTTCATTTTTTGAGATGCTTGTCTAACTATGTTGCCCAGGCTGGCCTCAAATTTGTAATCCTCCTGCCTTGGTCTCTTGAGTAGCTTGGGACCACAAACATATGCCACCAAACCCAATTCATCCATTAATTTTGTTACTGGAAGAGACTTCACAGTGCAGCAATTTTGATGATGACAAGCTACCATACATTTAGTACCTATTTGGCCAGGCACTTGACATTTATCCTCCCCCTTCACCACAGTGAGCCCTATGAGGTAAATGCTAGTATTGTTCTGATTTTGTAGCCAAACCAGTACATGGTACAACGTACTCTGTGTTTGTTTGGGGTGCTATAAAACACATCGTAGACTGGATGGCTTATGAACACCAGAAATTTATTTCTCCCAGTTCTGGAGACTGGACAGTCCAAGATTAATTTGCTGACAGATTCAGTGTGTGGTGAAGACTGCCTGGTTCATTGGTGACCATCTCCTTGCTGTGTCCTCACGTAGCAGAGAACACAGTAAGGTGAAGCAAGCTCTTTCCTACCTCGTTTTATAAGGGCACTATTTCCATTCATGAAGGCTCCACCCTCATGACCTAATCACCTCCCCAAAGTGCCTCCTCTGTATTCATTGTATTCCTCTGTATTCCCCTAACATTGGGGATTAGGTTTCCACATCTGAATTGGGATGGGGGAAAACATTCAGTGTACAGTATATGGTGCTAAGGACTTTGCATGCCTTAACTTATTCAATTCTCACAACAACCCCAAATGTAAGTGCCATTGTTAGCCCCATTATTCAAATAAAAAACAAACTTAGCCTTGGTTTAGATGAGTTAAAATAACCTACTAAGGTCACAAGCTGACAGTGTCAGATTGAGTTTGGAAGTATATTTGCTCCTCTGCCCTGTTTCACTACCACAATGCAAGGGGAAAATTAAGGTCTGGGGAGTGCAAGCCTAACTGAGTACGTATGGCTTCCATATATCTTTGGGTTAAAGACAAAATTAAGATGGTTTCTTAGATGGCTGTAATTCTAAGATGATGGTCAAGAAATAGAGTCAAGGGACTTAAAGCTGAAATTTCTTCTCCAGATTCTTCCCACTCCTCACCATTTACCCAAATGCATATTTTTTCTAATTCTGACTTGAATAATTAAATACATTGACTCAGTCTCCTAACATAAGCAAGAATTTTCACTTTCTAAAGTCCTAAATTGTAGCCACTTAAGACACTTTTGCATTTTGCTTCATGCATGCAATATTATAAAGTAAACCTTTTATCTTTCCTATTTCATTTACCAATTGGCCCTTATAAATATCAAGTTGCTTAACATTTGGATTATTTCCAGTTTCTCATTTGTAAAAATAATACTGCATTGACAATCTATGTGTCTATAGACATTTGTTTTCCTTCTGCTATTGTCTGTCCTTTGGATAGAATCCCCAGAGAGAGATTGCAGTGTCAAAGGGCAGGAATATAATTATGGCTTTTGATGCAAATTACCAAACTGCTTTCCAATACGATTGGATGTATTTGCATTGCATTTGTGAGAGTGCAAGCTCATCATCGGTGAATAAGGTTTTCAGTCACTGTTTCTTTATGCTTTTAGTTTAGTTTTTTTTTTTAAGAGAGAGAGAGTCGAGAGAGAGAGAGAGAGAGAGAGAGAGAGAGAGAGAGAGAGAAACTTTAGTATTTATTTATTTATTTTTTTTTAGTTCTCGGCAGACACAACATCTTTGTATGTGGTGCTGAGGATCGAACCCAGGCCGCACGCATGCCAGGCGAGCGCGCTACCGCTTGAGCCACATCCCCAGCCCCTAGTTTAATCATTACTGTTTCTGTGATTAGTTATATACTCAAGATAGTGGAAGGTGTCAGGAAAAGAGAAATTACCAATAAAGAATGAAATAAGTGGCCACAATTTAAAATTCCCTTCAGGTACATTTGTGTCTGCAGGTTCTCCCAGCAGGCTGGCCATTCAGTCCTTTTCAGATCCACTTTTCCATAATGAGATGACAGGTAGAAATATGGCCAGCCTGGCTGGAGCCCCAGTGGAAAGGTTAAGGGACATGGGCCAGCATTGAGGAGAGTGGTGAGTAGCCTGTGTAATGAGAAAAGAGAAGAATCACAGTTTGAGGGTAGGCTAAGAAATATGCTCAGCATCAAAGTTTCATCTATTGTAATTAACCCTGGGGTACCTTCCTCCCTCCCTCACACAAAAAACTATACTCAAACTAGGTAGAATCAGGAAGTAGCACTGGCAAAAAGGAAGGAAATTCCAGGCCTGATGCTCTTAGGGACAATGGAGGGGCTAAATAACAACTCTTATTCAGAGAACACCATCCATGTCTCCCTGATTGTGCTCAATGTTTCCCCCAAGCTTATCTTGAATCCGCAGATCAACCCTATCAGGTGGGTACATACAATCAAGTCAATTTTACAGATGAGGAATCTAAGGGTCAGAGCTGGCCGGCAATACAAGTGGTAGTTAAAAGCATGAGTTCTAGATCTAGAGTGCCTGGGTTGGGTAGCTGGCCTCCCCAGTCACTGGTTATGTGACCTCAGGCAAGTCACTTAACTTCTCTGGCCCTTCATTTCTTCACTGGTCAAAGAAGATAATAGAAAACTTACCATGTAAGATTGTTTGCAAGAACTAATGGAAATAATGTATGCGAGTGCTTTAAGCAGTGACTGGCATACAGTAAGTCCTCAGGATCTGAGCTGTGGCCATTATTATTACCCAATATGCAACAGTCAGTAAAGAGGAAAGCTTGCATTCCATCTAAGACCTGCTGGCCTACAAACATCATCATGTCTCCATCAAATGGTCGATTTAGAATGATTATATATTGTTGCCATAATTGTTCAGCCATATAATTTGCTTATACTCTGATTATCATAGTGAGCCACAAGCAGTGGCAATGTTGGGCTTTAAGAAAGTCATCCTCTATGGGTATACAGCAGAATTTTACAAAACCTTTAAAGAAGAACTAATACCAATACTTTTCAAGCTACTTCAGGAAATAGAAAAAGAGGGAGAACTTCCAAATTCATTCTATGAGGCCAACATCACCCTGATACCTAAACCAGACAAAGACACTTCAAAGAAAGAAAACTACAGACCAATATCTCTAATGAACCTAGATGCAAAAATCCTCAATAAAATTCTGGCGAATCGGATACAAAAACATATCAAAAAAATTGTGCACCATGATCAAGTAAGATTCATCCCTGGGATGCAAGGCTGGTTCAATATACGGAAATCAATAAATGTTATTCACCACATCAATAGACTTAAAAATAAGAACCATATGATCATCTCGATAGATGCGGAAAAAGCATTCGACAAAGTACAGCATCCCTTTATGTTCAAAACTCTAGAAAAACTAGGGATAACAGGAACATACCTCAATATTGTAAAAGCAATCTATGCTAAGCCTCAGGCTAGCATCATTCTGAATGGAGAAAAACTGAAGGCATTCCCTCTAAAATCTGGAACAAGACAGGGATGCCCTCTCTCTCCACTTCTGTTCCACATAGTTCTCGAAACACTGGCCAGAGCAATTAGACAGACGAAAGAAATTAAAGGCATAAAAATAGGAAAAGAAGAACTTAAATTATCACTATTTGCAGATGATATGATTCTATACCTAGCAGACCCAAAAGGCTCTACAAAGAAACTATTAGAGCTAATAAATGAATTCAGCAAAGTGGCAGGATATAAAATCAACACGCATAAATCAAAGGCATTCCTGAATATCAGCGACAAATCCTCTGAAATGGAAATGAGGACAACCACTCCATTCACAATATCTTCAAAAAAAATAAAATACTTGGGAATCAACCTAACAAAAGAGGTGAAAGACTTATACAATGAAAACTACAGAACCCTAAAGAGAGAAATAGAAGAAGATCTTAGAAGATGGAAAAATATACCCTGTTCATGGATAGGCAGAACTAACATCATCAAAATGGCGATATTACCAAAAGTTCTCTATAGGTTTAATGCAATGCCAATCAAAATCCCAATGGCATTTCTTGTAGAAATAGAGAAAGCAATCATGAAATTCATATGGAAAAATAAAAGACCCAGAATAGCAAAAACAATGCTAAGCAGGAAGTGTGAATCAGGCGGTATAGCGATACCAGACTTCAAACTATACTACAGAGCAATAGTAACAAAAACAGCATGGTACTGGTACCAAAACAGGCGGGTGGACCAATGGTACAGAATAGAGGACACAGAAACCAATCCACAAAACTACAACTATCTTATATTTGATAAAGGGGCTAAAAGCATGCAATGGAGGAAGGATAGCATCTTCAACAAATGGTGCTGGGAAAACTGGAAATCCATATGCAACAAAATGAAACTGAATCCCTTTCTCTCGCCATGCACAAAAGTTAATTCAAAATGGATCAAGGAGCTTGATATCAAATCAGAGACACGCCGTCTGATAGAAGAAAAAGTTGGCTACGATCTACATACTGTGGGGTCGGGCTCCAAATTCCTCAATAGGACACCCATAGCACAAAAGTTAATAACTAGAATCAACAAATGGGACTTACTCAAACTAAAAAGTTTTTTCTCAGCAAAAGAAACAATAAGAGAGGTAAATAGGGAGCCTACACCCTGGGAACAAATCTTTACTCCTCACACTTCAGATAGAGCCCTAATATCCAGAGTATACAAAGAACTCAAAAAATTAGACAATAAGAGAACAAACAACCCAATCAACAAATGGGCCAAGGACCTGAACAGACACTTCTCAGAGGAGGACATACAGTCAATCAACAAGTACATGAAAAAATGCTCACCATCTCTAGCTGTCAGAGAAATGCAAATCAAAACCACCCTAAGATACCATCTCACTCCAGTAAGATTGGCAGCCATTAGGAAGTCAAACAACAACAAGTGCTGGCGAGGATGTGGGGAAAAGGGTACACTTGTACATTGCTGGTGGGACTGCAGATTGGTGCAGCCAATTTGGAAAGCAGTATGGAGATTTCTTGGAAAGCTGGGAATGGAGCCACCATTTGACCCAGCTATTCCCCTTCTCGGTCTATTCCCTAAAGACCTAAAGAGAGCATGCTACAGGGACACTGCTACATCGATGTTCATAGCAGCACAATTCACAATAGCAAGACTGTGGAACCAACCTAGATGCCCTTCAATAGACGAATGGATAAAAAAAATGTGGCATTTATACACAATGGAGTATTACTCTGCATTAAAAAATGACAAAATCATAGAATTTGCAGGGAAATGGATGGCATTAGAGCAGATTATGCTAAGTGAAGCTAGCCAATCCCTAAAAAACAAATGCCAAATGTCTTCTTTGATATAAGGAGAGTAACTAAGAACAGAGTAGGGATGAAGAGCAGGAGAAGAAGATTAACATTTAACAGGGATGAGAGGTGGGAGGGAAAGGGAGAGAGAAGGGAAATTGCATGGAAATGGAAGGAGACCCTCAGGGTTATATAGTGGAGGGGGTAGAGAGAGAGGAGGGGAGGGGAGGGGAGAGGTGGGGAGGGGGGAGGGTGGAGGATGGGAAAGGCAGCAGAGCACAACAGACACTAGTATGGCAATTTGTAAATCAATGGATGTGTAACTGATATGATTCTGCAATCTGTGTATGGGGTGAAGGTGGGAGTTCATAACCCACTTGAATCAAAGTGTGGAATATGATATGTCAAGAAATTTGTAATGTTTTGAACAACCAACAATAAAAAATTAAAAAAAAAAAGAAAGTCATCCTCTAGCCCTTGTGGAATGTTAACACTTCTTTGTGAGAAAAGACTACTTCTTCCATCTCTGTATCCTTTAAATTTTGGATTATTGGACCACTGGGACATGATATCTATAGATACAGATATATAGGTATATGATCATATATATATATATATATATCATACATACATCAGGATCATATATATTTACACACATATGTGTGTATTTATATACATATATCTATATATCTCTATATATCTATATCTATATATCTATATCTATATATATATATATATATATATATATATATATATATATATATATATGGATATATAGATCAGTTTTGGGGATGGAACTCAGGGCCTCCTTCATGCTAGATAAACACTCTGCCATGGAATTACACCTCCAGTCCTCGAACATGATCATTTTATGCTAAGGGAGCCAAGATCCTAGGTTCTATGTTAAAATATGACCTTTCCAGACTCAGATAAGCTTTCATTCTTTTCTATTATGTGCTCTTTTCTTGAAGCTCAGAAGTTTTATTTAAACTCAATTTGAAGTCCATGACCCAGGGTCTTGCCTCAGGTCAAGTATAATAGGTAAAGTGATACTTAGGTAGAAAGGAGCTTCTATTGATAGTTAATCATAAGAATTAACTTGTTAAACATTTGATATTTCAATGTTTCACATCCACTGCTACATTTAATCCTCACAACATACTCTATGGAAGGTACTATTCCCTTGGGGCTGGGGTTATGGCTCAGAGGTAGAGCACTCGCCTACCATGCATCAGGCATGGGGTTTGATCCTCAGCATCACATAAAAATAAAAAAAATAAAAGATATTGTGTCCACCTATAACTAAAAAATAAATATTAAAAAAGTACTATTCCCATTTGGAAGAAGAGGAAACTAAGCACAGTGGTTAAGTAACTGGCTAAAGGTCATTGAAATAGTAAATACAGATGCTAGGATTTTAATTCAGGGTCCTAGAACCTACACACACAATAACTATATTATACTGACTCTCATTAATGGGAAGGGGTTAATTAATTGACAGAGGCTAATCTTAGTGTCTACCACAGCCCCTGACACATAGAAGGCATTTATTACATAATTTTGAAATGCTGAATGACCCATTCACTATTTATGCCTCTTTACCATGGAACCCAGTAACAATTGTGCATTTAACCAATAGAGTCATGTTATTAATTTGTCTAAATATCAAATTTGCCTGGACTTGGCCTTCAGTATGGCTCCCTGTAATTTAATCATCTGCTAAAAATGCACAGCAGAGCCATTCATTCATCCTTCATGATTTAGAACGTTTACTAAAAGCCAACCCCTATACTGTCTCTAGAAATACAGGGATAAATAGGCATAAGAACTCAGTCTACTGGAGGGTACCCCCATCACACACACAAAAAAGTACTGGTGATTCAGTCTCATCGGAGAAAAGAACATGGGGCTAAATACAAGTGAATAGTGCTTTTGTTGCCCACTTTGTTTTCTTCTGATAACAGATTGTATCCCACCTAGATGGCTATATCACCTAGCTATGAGCAATCAGAGGAATCCATTTCAATGGCCATTGTAATTGGTTCATGGACTCAATTTTGAAACTTTTGCTAGGATTATTGAGAAAGTGTGTCAGTGTTTCCAATGAGGTTGCTAAGTGGACAGATACATATCTATAGCTGTTGGTGGCTATCTCAGCCATCATGTGGGAGAGCTTGCCTAAGAACTGAGTCAACATAGAAGAAACTGGAGCCAAGAGATAGAAAGATTGTTGATGACATCATTTGAGCATCTGGATCCAGCCATGCCAAAAGTTAGCCTTGAACTTTTCTTATTTGCATCAACCCCTTTCTTTTGGCTTAAGCTTATTTGTGTTGTATTTCTGTCCCTTGCAACCAAGAGTCCTGATTCATATAGATATCCATCTAGACTCTGTGTATGTGTGTGCATGTGTGCATGTTGTATAGTTGGAGAAGTTTTCCTGGAAGAAATAAGGTCTGAGCTAAGTCTAAAAGTGTTGGTAGAAGTTACCTAAGCAAAAGCAGACAGAGAGCATGAGCAGAAACATGAGGCACATCGCAATATAAGGGATACTCTAAGCTGTTTGGTGGAGCTAGAGAATTGAGTGAGAGTCAGAGCAGAGAGACACAAAGCTGGAGAGCCAGGCAGTGGCCAATTTCTGGAGTACCCAAAATGCTGTTAAAAAGATGACAGTGGGCTGGGGATAGCTCAGTGACAGAGGGCATGCATAGTATGTTGGAGTCCCTGGGTTTGATCACCAGCACCATGGAGGCACAAAAAAGTTTCAAAGCATTAAATGCAAAACTATTTTCAGAAAAGAAGATTGCTGGTGGCACATGCCTATAATTCCAGAAACTTGGGAGGGTAAGACAGAAGGATCAAAATTTTGAGGCCAGCTTCAGCAACTTATCAAGACCCTGTCTCCAAATAAAATGTGCTGAGGATGTAGCTTAATGGTAGAGTGTTCCTGGTTCAATCCCCACTAACACACACACACACACACACACACACACACACACACACACAGAGAGAGAGAGAGAGAGAGAGAGAGAGAGAGAGAATAACAGTGAGTATTCCCTATAAACCAGTCAACTTCTTACATGTTTTCATTTATTAGTTCTCAAGTATCATGTGTCAGTAAATAGCATGAAAATGGAAAGTCTTCTATGTCTGGAGTTTGGTCAGTCTCAGCGCCCTTTTCTTGGGTTCTGAGCCACTAGAGGAGCCTCTTTGAGATGTCCTATTGGCCATAATAGGTGGGAAAATTCTCATCTCCCATTCCATGATTAAGAGATATATCAACATACCATCCAGGAAGTTTCTTCTCAATTAACTAAAACTGCTTTGGATCTTCTAAGCCCCTGTTCATGTGTTCAATGAGTAACAACTATGTTAAGGTCTCTATTTTAGTCAGCTGTTTCATTGTGTGATTAAAAAGACCCAACCAGAACAATTGTAGAGAAGGAAAAGTTTATTTTGGGGCTCAAAGTTTCAGAGGTCTCAATGTATAGAAAGCAGATTCCATTCCTCAGGGCTCAAGGTGAGGCTGAACATCATGGAGGAAGAATGTGGCAGAAGAAGCAGCTCATATGATGATCAGGAAGCAGAGAGACTCCAGAAACAAATATAAACCTCAAAGCCACACGTCAATTCCCCCACACACACCCTACCACTTCAGTTACCACTCAGTTAATCCTATCAGGGGATGAATTCACTGATTGGGTTAAGACTCTCACAACCCAATCATTTCTCCTCTGAACCTTCTTGCATTGTTTCACACTTGAGCTTTTGGGGGACACCTCACATCCAAACCATAACAGTCTCCTTGTGCTAGACATTGGGGAACATATTGAAGAATCAGACATGGCTTCCTTCTTCAAGGAATATCCAGCCGTGTGTGTGTGTGTGTGTGTGTGTGTGTGTGTGTGTGTGTATGAACACATGCACACATGCACATACGGAGACAATTACAATAAAATATGATCAGGACCATAATGGAGACATATAAAGGGGGCAGTGGGAGCATCAAAAAGGAATAGCCTAAGGCTTTCTAAGGGCATCAAAGAAGGTTTCTTCTGTAACTGCAAACTTTGTGCAGACTTGAAAAAGGAGTAGGGATTTACCAGATGGATAAGGTTAAAGTGAAGAATATTCCAGACAGAAAGAAAAAAATTAAAGGCATAAGGGTACAGGGCTGGGGGGTGTAATTCAGTGGTAGAATACTTGCATAGCATGAGGTACAAGAAAATAGGTTGTTCTTGGGGAATTGCTCATAATTTGGCACTTCTAGAGAGGCAAATGTGTGTCAAGAGGGGAAGTTTGGACAGGGTTGGTGGTGGCATTGGGGAATGAGTGCTGGCTATATAGAAAGAGTATTTGATTGTATTTAGTAAGCAATGAGGAACCATTGCAAAATTTTGCACAGGGGAGTGACATATAGTGTGTGCTTCTTTGTACTTTAGAAAGAGTATTGTTGCTGCAAAGTGAAAAATGGATCGGAAGAATCTGGGCAGAACTGCATGCATCAGGAAACCTGGTTAGGAAGATGTTCAAATGGTCTAGGTGTGAAAGGATGATAGGGTGGCAGTAGGCATGCAAAGAAGAAGTTAATAGATTTGAGAACCAAGTTAGGACTAGAAATGACAGAACTTGATTATTATGCAAATGTTCATGATACACGGTGAGAAAAGGAAGAGTTAAATATGATATCCAGGTTTCTGAAGTTTACTGTAAACCAATGGGGAAAAATAAAACACTGGAATTGTCCTATATATTAGAACATCAAGGAAATATCCCAAGGTGATTCCTGACAATTGTTCTAAGATTTGGAAATTTCTTTCTTTAGCAATGTGAGCTGCAGACCTCAGAAAAGGAGCCAGACATCCTCAAGTTTGAACATAAATCTTATGTGCAGGTTTGTCCACTGATCTGCAGGGACAGAGGGGTATATATGTGCACATCTAGGCATGTGACCACATCCCCCAAAGAAAAAATTTGGAGAAAGTCATCTTTTTCTGAAGCCCATTAGACTCCTGAACAAATGCAGCTTGGTATTCTTTTCTCATTGGGCTAGGACTTTCTGGATTTAAGCCAGATCAAATGGCTTCCTCTTTAGCCAATATTTCATAAGTATGTTCATTTCTACTTAGTCTAGCATAAAAATAAAGTATCAAAATGTAACAGAATAATATTTTTATGTTTATCTATCTATTATATACTGGGAAATAAAGGGCAAGGGATGTAAAACAAACACTCGATCTCCCCATTCTTTTTTTTCCCATTTATCTGCCTATCCATTCATCATGCATCACTCATGTCTCAACTCCCATTTATTTATTTACCTATCTATTTATTTATTTATTCGTGTAATTTGAAATGGGATCTCACTACATTTCCAAGGATGGCCTCAACTCCTGGACTCAAGGGATTCAATGCCTTAACCTTTGGAGTAGTTGGGACTTCAGTTGTGTGTCACTGTGCCCATTTTTACTTCCTACATTTTGTTGGATATGTGCATAGTGTATGTGCTTATGTGTGTGTGTGTGTGTCCCTGACACCACAAATAATTTTTTGACCATCAGCTTTGTACTTCTCTAGAGCTTCAAACAAAACTGCTGTGGTGGTTGAATTTTGTTCAAATGTTTAATAAATTTGTGGGTCTTCTCTATCACTATAGGAGGGCAACATGACAGAAATATTCTGAAAGGAAAAGGGCATGTGTGTGTGTGTGTGTGTGTGTGTGTGTGTGTGTGACTTCTTTTCTTTCTACCTCTGGAGGAGTCAAGGTAAAAGCTTAATATGTACCAAAAAAGTCTTTATGAATTACCAAGGAGTAATGGCTCACTGGAAACAGCATTTGAGAAGCAGAACAGATTGGTGAACATACAGCTCACAAGAAGTCACCAAGAGGCCATCTTCAGTCCACATATTGGATGTGAGAAGTTTAATTTTCACATCCTTGATAGGAGAAAGAGTCAGTCACTGGCAGAAACTGCGTGAGAGCAAATATTCACCACAAATATTCAAGGCAAATATTCATCAGAGCTCAGCTGAACTTGTAGCAAGGGATTGGTATACCCAAGGGCAAATCAAGGATTTCCAATTGAGTTGACACGAGTGTGAACTTGGAACACAAACAAACACTTGTTCCAACAAGCCTTCTCTGAGAGCACCAACTATCACACATGGCAGCCTGTTACACACACACACACAAACACACACAGTGTCTAGATTTCTCAGCTCAAGAAGGATGAAGAGTATGTCGAGGCTCTGAACTTAGAGTCTCTAACCAATTAGAAAGACATAGATCCTAAGAGTCCACAGACAATGGGTATTTTCTGAATGGGTAAAAGCATAGGATGATCTAAATGATATATTTCTGCAACAAATCATTTCCATAAAGTTACCCAAGGAGAAACATACAGTCCAGATTTCTTCAGCAGTATATACTTGTAAGAACTTATTTCACCAAGATAGTATTCAGGCTATAGTATTTTCCAAACTAATGTTATACTAGCTTTAACTCAAAAGAGACTGTCCTCACTTTCTTTATCCATTCATCTGTTGAAGGGCACTGAGGCTGGGTCCAAAGCTTGGCAATTGTGAATTGAGCTGCTATAAACATTGATGTGGCTGTGTCACTGTAGTATGCTCATTTTACATCCATAGGAATATACTGAGGAGCAGGATAGCTGGGTCAAATCGTGGTTCCATTCCTGATATGTGGAAGCTACCCACAATAAATGGCGGGGAGGGGAACAACAGAAGTTCAGTAGATTAGACAAAGGGGAATGAAAGGAAGGGAGGGCAGGTAGGAAAAGGAAACATGGTGGGATGAATCTGACATAATTTTCCTGTGTACACATATGAATACACCACACTGAATCCCACTCTCATGTACATCCTCAAGAATAGAATCCTAATTAGAATAAGATATATTCCATTCTTGTATAAATATATCAAAATGGATTCTACTGTCATGTATAACTAAAAAGAAACTGTCCTTCACCATAAATCTTCCCTGCACCCTAGGCAAAATTCCTGAGGAATTAGATAAAGACGGTTCCAAGGAGACCACCCTACTTTACTGCACCCCCACCACCTGCAACACACTCTGAGATACATAGGTATTTGGGAAGGAGGAGCTTGCTGTTATTCCCATGTAATCTGCAATGTTAGACTCTTATTTCCTTCTCCACTAACAACTATCAGTGCCCCAGATCTCCTCCCTGTGAGAAATATCCAGAAGAGTCGAGATAATTGTTGGGCAAGGTAAAATAAATGGAGAAGGGGAAAAACAGGAGCCCCAGAAAACCAAGTAGAATAGTCTGATAGATCCAACTGAGGAGACTAAAAACTAACACTTTGGGGGGTGGTAGGATGTAGCTCAGTGGTTGGGCACTTAGTATGTCTGAAGCCCTGGTGTTCATTCCCAGCACCAAAATCAATAAAAAAACATAAGAACATGTTTTGATATTATTTCTAAGGAGATCTGCTTCACTAACAGAGTGGTCTGGATATATTACTGGAATGGACCATTGTTGTGCCCCTGCTTTCCACCTGTGAGCGCTGAAATCTAGGCCCAATTTAGCTTCAAGAATGAACCTTTCAAAATCATGTCACTCCTCTGCTTACAAGGCTGCATGGTCCTATCTAATTTGGGACGTCAAGTCCTTATACAAAGACTTGGAGAAATCCTTAATCTACAAAACCCAGCCAAACTTTTTATGTCTCTGTTCTCATTTCCCAACCACTCTTCCCCTTGTTCACCTGCTCCTGCCCTACTGTCTTCCTTACTGATCCTTAGCCTGGGGACCTTTGTACCTTCTTCAAATAATTACTCAAATGCTACCTTCTCAGTTAGGTCTCTCCTGGAAAATTGCTTGAGATTGTAAACTAACACCAAAAACCACTTATGCATTCTGTGTTCAGCTCTATTTTTTCCCAATAGCACCTATTACTTTTATTCCAATGCACTATGTAATTTACCTATTCACAATGTTCAGTGCTTATTTTCTGTTTTACCCAAGTAGAATATAGAGAGTCCTCAACTTACAATGATGTGAAAGTGAAAGACATTCATTTTGAATTTTGAATTTTGACCTTTTCCTGGGCTAGCAATATTTTTTATGAAAATTATTTATATATTGTGGAACTGGGAGATGAACTGAGGTGTGCATTACCACTGAGTTACATGCCAAGTCCTTCTTATTTTTTATTTTGAGAAGGGTCTCATTAATTTTCTCTGGCTGGCCTTGAACTTGTAATCCTCCTACCTCAGGCTCCTGAGTCACTGGGATGAAAAGCATGTGTCATAATGACTGGCTTATATTTATATATCAGTTTAATACTACTTCCAGCTTACCTTTCAGGGTAATGTCAATATTAATAATCATTAATTATAAGATAGCATTTATAATTAATTGTGCTTTTTAAATACGATTATCTTTAAAATATTTTTAGTTGATGAATTTTATTTTTTATTTATTTATATGCAGTGCTAAGAATCAAACCCAGTGCCTCACACATGCTAGATAAGTGCTCTACCATTGAGCTACAATCCCAGTACCTTAAATATATATAATTATTTTAAGCTCCACCCTTCAAAAGAGTGATCTGAGTTCTCTTTTGCCTGAAGAGCCAACTGGCCTAGAAATAGTCTGGATGCACCAACACTCAAATTGCCAAGGAAGCTCCACAGGGGAATGGGTAAAAGGATAAAAATATTTTTTCAGTACTGGGGATTAAACCCAGGGACATTCTACTGCTGAAGCTATATCCCTACCTTTGTTTTCTTTGTGTAACAGTCAAGTCTCATTAAGTTGTGATCCACCTGCCTCAGCCTCCCAAGTCACTGGAATTACCCACATGTGCCACCATGCCTGCCTTAAAGTGTACAAATTATTAGTTATAAGATAAGTAAGTTCTGAAGATTTATGTACAGCATGGTGACTATGCTCAATAAGCCATATTATGTACTTGAAATTGGCTAAGAAAATAGATCTTATGTGTTCTCACCACACACACACACACAACCATGTGAGGTGATAGATTTTAATTAGCTGATTGCGATAATCATTTCACAATGTGCACATATATGTATCATCATAATATATATTGTAAATGTCTATTTTTTATTTGTTGATTACACTCCAGTAAAGCTGGAAAACCCCTAAGTGCCTATCATAAGACAATTAGATAAAGAAAAGGTCGCACATGCACAGAGCTTTAGAAAAGAAACTCTTGTCATCTGCAACAACATGGATGAACCTGGACAATGTTAAGTGAAATAAGCCAGGTGCAGAAAGAGCACATGATCTCACTTTCACAAGGTATCTAAAATAATTCAAATCACAGAAGCAGAATCTACAGTGCTGGTTCCAGTAGCTGAGGGAGGTGGACACAGAGAGGTGCTGTGCAGTGAGTAGAGTTTCCATCAGGCAAGATGGAAAGTTCTAGAGCCCTGCTCTGCATGCCAATGTGCATATAGTTTATATTCCATACTGTATACTTAACAAGTGTATGAGGGTAGACATCATGCTGTTTTTCACCACACACACACACATACACACACACACGAATATACCTTGCCTTTTACTAAAGTCAAGATTTGCAGCTAGGTTCTCTAAGTCCCAGCCCAGAACTTTAGGTAGTGTTTTTGTTGGTGGTGTTTTTCTTTTGGTGGGGAGGGGCCCCTTTTTCTGGTGCCAGGGATGGAACCAGCACCTCATGCCTGCTGGGCAAGTGAATGTTCTGCCATTGAGCTCTGTAGCCCCGGGGCCTCTATGTACTTAGCCATAGCCTTTGGGCAAGAGAGCTGGTAACTTTCTTTAGAATATCAAAAGGGTCCTGGTTCAGAAAGGAGCTAGAGGCCCTGCTATGAGGAAAATCATATTCAAATTGAATTTAAAATAGGAAGTTTTTGAAGAGTTCACAGGACTTCTATTTCAGTCCTCTTCTTTCCCAAAAGGCAAACTGGTCAGTCGATTTTTAATGAAAAAAAAAAAAAAGACTCTTGAGAGGACTTTTTAAATGAAGAACCCAGCCCAGTTTTATGTCTTTCTCCCTGTTTCTGCTGATGGGCCTTTTACCTACCTCCTCTGGTGATTCCTTTATAGATTCTTTGTTATCCTTCCTCATTTTTAAATGGTAGAACAATCCAGAGTCCACCTAAACTCCCCTCTTTCTTCTCACTCTGATTTCCCTAGGTGAGATTATTTTATTTATTCGTTTTGGTACTGGGGTTTTGAATACAAGGACACTTTACCACTGAGCTACATCACCAGTGCTTTTTATTTTTTTTATTTTGAGACAGGGTCTTGTAAAAAATTGCCTAGGGACTCACTAAATTGCTTAGGCTGGGCTTGAACTTGCAATCCTCATGCTTCAGCCTCCAGAGTGGCTGGGATTATAGGCCTGGCTCCTGGGTGAGAATATCTACTCCAAATTGCTTTGATCATTATGTATTATCAATTACTACCCCTCTGCGTATATGTAATTTCCTATTTCTACCTGCCTACTGGACTATCCACAGGCAATTTAACATACTTTGAGTGAATTCATCATCTGTCCAATGACTCTACTGTATGGGCACATGTAGGAGAAATACACCAGCCAACTGGTGATCCTCTATTACTTTATTCTCACTGAGCTCATCTCCACCATCAAACCTTTGTTTGCATATATATTATATTCACGCACTTGCCAGAAAGTAGTCACAGAATTTGAAAACTATAAAAGAACTTAAGAAATTTAGTATCTCACTGGCACAGAGGTGTACACTTGTATTCTCAGAGACTGGGGAGGCTGAGGTAGGAGGATTGCAAGTTTGAGGTCAACCTCAGCAACTTAGTGAGACCATCTCAAATATAAATAGATAGATAGATAGATAGATAGATAGATAGATAGATAGCTGGGGATTGTGTCTTAGTGTGAATTGCCCCTGGGTTCAACACCCAGTACAAAAATGAGAGAGAGAGAGAGAGAGAGAGAGAGAGAGAGAGAGAGAGAGAGAGAAGAAGAAGAGGAGGAGGAGGAGGAGGAGGAGGAGGAGGAGGAGGAGAAATCAAATAGCTCAACCCCTTCAGTTTACAGAGGGGAGGCATGACCTGCTTGGTACAAAACAATACTTAATGGTAGAACCAGCTTAGAACCCAGATATCCCAAGTTTTACTCAGCATTCTTTCTTCTGCTCCATCATGTTTCTTTTAACTGTACTTCCAAGGAAGGATGAGGTGCCTGAGAGCAGCAGTGATTTTTATCAGTAACGAAGCAAGATGATCTCACCAATTCTGTGTACACAATATTTACTAGTTCGTGCTGTTCGCACAAGGAGCTAGGCAATTTATGTTCTTCTGCTATAATGATGAAAATGAAAAGCTGAAGAACATAAGACAGCACTGTAAAGTAAGCCTTGGAGTGAAAATGGGTGGTTAAAGGATGGCTCAGAGTGCTGGGATTATAGTTCAGCGGTAGAACACTTACCTAGATGCTTGAGGCCCTGGTTCTACCCCTAGCACAGCAAAATGGGGCAGGGGGAAAGGCAGGGTCTCCTTTCATAATAAGGGTGTGAGGATTTTTTATTTCATCTTAGTCTCTCAACAGGCTGGGAGTAGGCAAGTCAGGGCTTATTAGCTAAAATTTACAGATGCAGAAAATGAGACTGAAAAGTTAGCTCAGTGATTTGCCCAAGGTCACCCATCTAGGTAGTGACAAGGCCAGGACTCACATGTGTGTCTCTTTCTTCCAAATCTCTTTCCTCTCGTCTAGACACATAATTCTAGTAGTCCTTGAGTGATGACTACATATCCTGTAAACTGAACTTTACAGATTTCAATATGTTAGGGCTGAAACATGGTGAGTTCTACTGAATGGCATCATAGAGATCTTATCCCAGAAAGGGAAAAAAAAAGTTGGTTTCAAGCTAGGTCAGAGCAAATGCTGTGTCACAGATAAGCATACAATTAGCCTACAATTAAGAATCAACAAGCTATTTAAATTCACAGCACCAAAAGAATCAAAATTAAAATATAAAACAGGGCCTGGGAGTGTCGCTGGGTGGTAGAGCACATTTGCCTAGCATGTGTGAGGGCCTCCACTCCCAGCACTGCCAAAAAAAAAAAAAAGGAAAAGGAAAAGAAAAAAAAATGACAATAAGCTGAGATGCCATTTTCTCAAAACCCTGCATTTTAGTGGAAAAAATGCAAAAGAATAAACACGATCAAGAATGTCTTCTCAGGTCTAAAAGTCTCCGAGATAGAGGATGATTTCCCATGTGAATCACCTCTAAGAACTATAAAAAAGTGGGCTACCCAAACTGCCATTTTATTAAAGAAAAGTTGGGTCAGCATCATATAGTGCAGACAGTCCCGGGGAATGAGAAGAAAGGATTGATGGGGAGCCTATGAGAGAAGTTCCCCTGTCCTGCTGGGACACAGGGCAGATGGCAGTGAGTCTAAGAGGCAATGACAGGTGAAGAAATGGAGGCAGGCAGTGGAAAGATTGACCCCAGAAAGACGGCTGTGGAAGGAAGGGGCCACTGTGTGTTTGCTGGCCACAAGGAAGAAGCTGCATAAGAACCCAGAAAGACACTAAACAAGCAGGAGAGTGAGAACGTCCTGTTGAGTCACAACTGACTTGTCAACACTTTTCCTGTTAGGGTGAGGTCCTTTAAAAACTCACCGCCCACGTGTGGCCATAGAGAAAACATGGGAGATTGACCTGCCCAGGTCAAGGTTGAGAAATTAGCATCAGATTCAGTAAGAAATTCTATTCTGGAGGCTGTTTTGTTTGGTCTGATCTGAAGCCCAGCTGAAACACAACAGGCTCTAGAACGAACAGATACATTTGGGACCCTATCTAAAGGCTGATTCTTCCCAAAGGCACAACATTGTTAATTGGCCAGCCTATCAATGGATGCTCTTTCCTGTAGGTTTGTTTAGAGACAATGCTGCTAGTCATAAAGTTTGCCGATTCCTGGCTTGGTCATTCAGTGGGGCGAGTGCAAGGCTGTGCCAGGACCTCCAGAGACTGGGACACACGCAAGCACGGTGCTACCCATAGACGCCAGCGCTGAGCCAGGGTGCGGCTGAGCCCGGGCAGGGGGCATCCTCAAAGTGCTCCTTTATTTAGACTATTGCTCCCGGGCAGTGTTTCCTAATGTCCCCATACACCTAGCGCGTACACACAGTGCAGCCTGCAAACACAGCCCCACTGTGTTCATGGCCTGCTTACTTTCCTTTCCACCGCTCTAGGCAAATTAGCAGCCTTGTTAACCCTCCCAGGACCCAGTTCTTGGGACCTTCAGAAAAAAAAGGCAGGAACGCGCAGATCAGGAAACCCGAGTTCCAGCCATCCACACTAAGGACGTTCAGCTCCCCTGCCCCGGCTGGCCGGAGGGCGGGGAGCCGGCAGTGAAGAGGAGGACCGAAGAGGGGGCTGCTTGAATGAAACAATGTAACAATTGATGTGAGGCCTCGCCTCGCCCCCCCTCCCCGGCGATCCTATAGGCGAGGTCCCAGTGACCGCCCCGCCCCATCGCCCCGTTTTCTGGTCCATTACGCGCTATCCCTCCGCCTCTCCTTCTTTCTTTTCTTTTCTTTCTTTTTTCCCCTTCTCCTTTTCCCCCCTCTCTCCCCCTTTCTCCAGCTCCGTGTCATTTCCTCCTTGCGCTCGGGCAGCAAGCGAGCGTCTCCAGCCGGGAGAGTAGGCGGAGCGGGGCGGTGCGGGGTGGCGCAGCGCTGGAGGGCGATGGTGGCGGAGCTGCTGGGGGCGGAGACCAAGTAGCCCCCGCGGAAAAGGAGCCCGGCGGCGCCTGAGGCGAGCCGAGGATGGAGAACCGGCCTGGGTCCTTCCAGTACGTCCCTGTGCAGCTGCAAGGGGGCGCGCCCTGGGGCTTCACCCTTAAGGGGGGTCTGGAACACTGCGAGCCGCTCACGGTGTCTAAGGTAAGGTTGCGGCTCTGCCCGAGCGGCGCCCAACTTTGAATGGGCAAGTGGATGCGCAGCTGCCGCGGGATGGGCCCTCCGATCTGCTGTGAGACTTGGCCCCGATTCGGGGTGAAAGCCCATCCGAGGGGCGTGAACAGCACGGAGGAGTCGTGCCAGCAGCCCAGGCGCAGACATCCCCTAAGGGTGGCCGGAGCAAGGGAGGAGAGCACTGCTGGCCCGGAGCTAGAGGCTTGCGCACAGACACACTCCAGGGGCGCTGGAGCAGCTTTTGCTCTCCCACGTCGGGGAGGCTGCTCCCCCGGTTTGGGCTGGAGGAAGTGGAGGCTGTTGGGGGTTTCTCCTTGGAGGCCCTTATGCCCCTGCGGGACAGCGAGGGGCTGCAGGCACAGGCAGTGCAGCTTGGCAGCTCTCTTGGCTCGCTCGCCGGCCGCCCCACCAGGGCAGGTTGCAGGGCCAGGCGTCCGGTGTGGCAACGGAGATGAGGCACGGGTGGCTTTCGTCAGCTTCACTTCCCACAGCCGGACGCGCAGATCCATTCAGCTCTTGGGGCGTTGCTGCCGCCGCTTGGGCTCGGCCTGTCCCTCACTCCAGAGTCCTGTCCCAGCGCCGGCGAGATTTCCTGCACGTTGAGAAGTGTGGAGGAAACTTTTGCGCCATGGAGCGCAGCTGTGCTGGAGCTGCTGCCGCCGCTGCCGCCAGGGTTTGTTTGTTTTAGGAGGCAGTGATCTGCTGGAAGCCAAGTTGCAGCGGAGGACAGGAGAGAGTAGCTCTCCTGAGTGCTTGAGGAACCCCAAAGCAAGCCGCCCCGAGTAGGAGTGAGGGTAGTGGGTGGGAGCAGCGGGGGCTGTTACTGGGAACAGTAACTTGTAGGACCACTCACCCTGAGGCACTAGATTGTCAAGTGAAGGAACCTCACAACTTGATCTGATTCTTGTTGTTGTTTTGGTTTCTGTTAAATATTCAAATCTCTTAAATACTCAAATGGCTCTCTTCCTTCCAAACCACTCACATTACAATTGAGATTGTAGATGTGGGTTCAGGAGGGAGATAGGAAGATGTGGCTTCTCAGCGGGGATCAGTGTTGCTAAAGATTTTTTTGGGGGGAGGGCTTTTTCATGTTGCTGTCTCAGCAGGGATTTGGTGAATAGGACTCCCCAACACACATGCACACCTTGTATACCATGTCCACTGTTGTAGCCTTCCATCAGAGTTGCTGGCTAACTTGTGGTGTGGGGGTCCTTCAGGCCTGGGGGCAACCCTGGAGTTTGCTCTAGGTGGTACCAGTCAGCTTGAGTAGTCTGAGGTATGCTGAGACAACATTTTGGAGCATGGGTAAGGACCCCTGGGATCTTTAGCTTCCCCAAACTAGTCCAGATCTTCATCCCCATTCCTTCATAATTGTCATGTATTTCTAACCAGCCTGAAATGCCTTTGTCACCAACTATCATGCTCTTTCATTCTCCTTCCATCCTTCTTTGGAGTAATACAGTTTTTAAAAAAAAAATAACACACACACGTCTCAAACAACCCACTTAGGAGAGGGGAATCCTAACCTTCAGGAATTTCTCCTAATCACTAGTCTCCCCTCTCTTTCTACCAAGGTCACAATGGGATATGCGGCCCTCTCTGGTCTGGAAGTTCCTCCCTTTCTTTTCCTCCTCCCTCTACCCACAGAATTTCCACAGACGATCTGTCTTGGAGAGGTCATTTTTCTGTTCTGCCCAGGGCTGACCCAGTCTGAGGGGCAGCCTAAGAGCGTGTTTGCTGCTGTGGTCCAGGATTATATTGTGAGCATGCAGGAGCATGACAGGGGGTGTTATGAAGTATGGGGCAGCCAGCAACTTGTGGTCTGGCTGGGGGATTATTTGAGGATAGATGAGGGTTTTCTTGGCCAAGCTGTTGAGGAAGTGCCTCATATGTTGAGACACAGGGTGTTTTTAATGATTTCTTTTCTGCTGAATGTAGAGTTGACCTCTATTATGTGAAGACTCATTATTACACGGATTTGGACATCCAGCAGGTAAAATCAGTTCTCCCATTCTTCCCAAATAACCTGACTCCTGTAAAAAAAGCTTTTACTGTAAGTAAGAGCTAGCTGTAAATGGCCTTAGAATTATAGAAAAGGGTAAAGTATTTTTTCAGTGCAACGGTTGCCTGTAATTTTTTCTTGGCAAGACACTCTGTGGCATATTTCATGAATCCCATTTCCATTTTGCACCTTAGTTTTGTTTCCCTTTATGCTCCAGAACAATATAGCTTTCTCCCTGAAAATAGCCTTCTTAGTCTGCACATACTGGTGGGAATGGACTGGAAGGGAATAGAAATAGAAATGGATTGGCAGATTGAAAACTTGACTTCTAATCCTTGCTCTGTTGCTCTATAGTTCTGAAATCCTGGGCCTAAGCAGCCCCAGGTCTAAAGTGAAATTCAAAGGGTGGCCTTAAATGATACCCCCACAGTCTAATAGCCCAACTTTTATTATGCTAGCTCTGGTCCTCTTTTCCCCAGAAGTACTTCCCAGGAGTGAGGAAGATGACTTGTTTCATTTGCATCCAGTGTTACTATTTGCAATGTGATTCCAGGTCCTTGTTTCCTTGGTCTCTTAGAGCCACAGTGTAGGCAGTCAGGGATTGAGGCTGCCTAGATCTATGACTCAGTGAATCAATGGCAGGCTCCAAGTCCATTTGTTTTCTTCCCCTCAGAGAGTCTCTTGATTCTTCTGGTAGGACTGGAGTGTGTGAGGGAGCTTGGGGTAAAAACATTCAGGGATATATCCATCCCACCAGCCTCCCAGCCCAGTGATGCTTTCCATGACTTCCTAGGTGAGGACTGAGTTGTGGGTATACCCTGATGGAGTCTGGGCTCAGGGGAGAGGAGAGGACTATTTGGTGACTCCATATCACTTGGGTCACACAGAGACAGATGATGCAAGAACCATGGTAGAAAATGACAGCAAATCTACTTTGGTGTATAGGAAAAAAACAAAATGATTTGGGTCTGGCACAGCATGTCATCCTTGAGATAGAGACATCTGGGGAGTAGGGATTTGAGAAAAGGTGATTAGTTAGAGAAGGCATGGGGTGTGCGTACTCATATTTGTCATGGAAGAACCTTTGGACCAGGAAATGATCACGTTGGGGGAATCATCAGTTCCCACTAGCTCCTATGATTTTCCTAAATGTGGGGCATTCTGCTGCCTGATTTATGGAGAGTTGTATAGCCTCC
The DNA here is from genome assembly GCF_047511675.1 of Marmota flaviventris. Lineage (NCBI taxonomy): Eukaryota > Metazoa > Chordata > Mammalia > Rodentia > Sciuridae > Marmota > Marmota flaviventris. The sequence continues at coordinate 40,286,818 of NC_092518.1, forward strand.
TGAAAAATCAAGATACAAAGAAAGGAAATGTTAAAAGTATAATAGTGATTATCCTAAGTGTTAAGGGATGGTGTTATGAATTTTCCATATGTTGCATTTCTAGTGAGGTCATGCTAATGAGTATGAGAAACATGACCCACAAAGGAATTGGGCCCATAACCTGGGCATTATTAATTCATTTGGTTAGTATTATATACTACCTCATTAACTCAGGGAGCCTGTCTGGATGAAATGGGGATTCTCTTCTAATCACGTTTTGTTACTTAGGGTTCCTCCTCTACAGGGTAGACAGTCATCCATGAAGTTGACTCCCTGCGTTGAAATAAAGATACTCCATGGAGGATGGGTGAACTTTGCAAGGTTCTGAAACCAATGGTTCTGCATCACATAGGGCCTCTCAGAGGCCTTGGGGACTCAGGTGGTATTGTCCTGTGATGTGTGTATGCATGTGTGTGTGTGAGCGAGAGATGGACAGATGGACAGAGTAGCTGAATTGTAGTATGGGGTCCCAATATTCATTTCAAGTTCTTAGGAATGTGTCCTAAGGTTGACTGATGGTGGTGAAAAGAAAGTGTGGAAACCAGGGTGGGGATGCAGGGAAAAGACAAGGAGGAAAATTGGAGAGGACAGAAGAAGGGCCCACCCTCCACATTTGTCATTGTCCTGGCCCATTTTTGGTAGGTATCTCCACCTGGCACAGTGAAGCAAGTGAACTAGGTACTGCCCTGGAACAAAATTGGGTGGGGTAGGGGAGTAGCCAGGAGGGGAAAAAAGCTTCACCTCCCTCCACCGAATATGCACTGATGTCCCTGAAGTTGCTGTATCATTTTACATACTCTACATCCAAGTCTCTGTTTGCAGAGTGATGGTGAGCATATCTTTACCCTCTTTATTATCACAGATGATGTGAAAACAAATTAGGCAAACCCGAATACTATTTGGTGCCCTTAGCCCAGGACAATGGCAGGCCATGACCTTTAAGCTGTTTTTAAGCCCTTCTCCCTTCCCCAGTCTGACCTTATTTCTAGAAGTTCCCAAAGAGGCTTCATAAGAGGACCTGAACTATCAGATTGAGAATGCCTCATGGCTAGTAGTTCATTTGGTGGCAATTTCACATTCTTGTTGGATGCAGAGATCGTATTCTGTGAGCAGTGATAGTTCCTTTGAGACCTTCTCAGCTGTGTTAACAGACCAGGCACAGCCCCAGACCAGGGCCTGACACTCACAAAGGGAACTTCATGGGATGTACTTCTCAGAAGCTTAATCCAGACTGGTAGATGAATCCCCTCATCATCTTTGCCTCTAGAATCAGAAAAGATGTCAACTGCTTCAGTTCCTCAACTGTTGCCTTCTCCTAGAAAGTAGAGAGCATCTGGGGGCATGGGATAGAAATCCATTCAGAGAGAGAGACAGAATGTCAGAACAGTGGGTGGTATGTTTGGCTAACCCTTAGGTACCTACCACTTTAGGCCCCATTGATCTGTTATGAATAATACACCTGGCACCCTGTTGAGATCCCCAATTTTCTCCCTGAAGTGAAAAAGGTCAAGCTTGGTTTTCCCTCTCCAAAACCTAGGACAAAGAAAATAATTCAACTCCAACTGGAAGACACTTGAGCATTGTCCCTTAAAATAATTAAAATGAGGGCGGGGTTGTGGCTCAGTGGCAGAGCGCTTGCCTAGCATGTGTGAGGCACTGGGTTCAATTCTCAGCACACCTATCAAGAAATAAAATAAAAAGGTGCATTGACAACTAATATATATTAAAAAATATTAAAATGAATCTCTTCTTCCTCTTTCCAACCCCCCCCCCCCCGGAATTTTTTAAAGAGAAAAGAGACACTCGAACTTGAGATTGGTAGTTGTGGAGTGATTGACTGGAGGGAACATCATGGTTTTTATAGTTTGGCTTCTTCAGAACCACAGGGGAAAAGATGCTGACCCATATCTGAAAAGTTAATAAAGAACCACAGAAATTTCATGAAAGGGCTGTTCTCAGTGCCTGCCCTTCACCCCCAAATGCCAAAGGACACACCTAACTCACACTAGTGCTATTCTTGGTGGAGAATCTCAGAGTGAGGAGAGCTTTTCCGGGGTTACCTAGTTTAAGACCGTTTCTGGAACCTGTGCTATAGTGCTTCCAAGCCTGTTCTCCAGTGGTCATAGGGGAACTTGCTCCCTTCTAAGCATGTCCATTTCGTTGTTGGAAAGTCTTGGCTGTGGGTGACACCCTTAGGTGGAACTGAAGTCATTTGCTCTGTCTGTCTGTCATTCATGGGTCCAAGCTTCACCTTTTGGAATCACACAGAACAAAGACTTTCTCTCTTTTAGGACAGTCCTTGGGAGAACTAAAAACAAAGATGATGTCCTGTTATCTCAGTTTTCTAGGCTTAAGAGCTCCAATTATTCAACTGTTTCTAAGGGCATCTGGTATTCAGTCTCCCCTCTTGATTCCTTCTTTAGATTAACTCTAGTTTGTCCATACTCTTCTTAAATTATGGAGTCTACAACAGAATAGAATGGAATAACTGAGGAGAGTGACCAAAGTTACTTTATTTTTGGTGCTGGGAATCAAACCCAGGGCCTCATACATACTAAACATGCATTCCATCATTGAGCTACACCCCCAGTCCTGGACCATTCTTGTTAAAAATATAGCTGAAGATCATTTTGGCTCTTTCTGGGGGTCCTGTGTCAGACAAAACCTTTTGGTGAAAGTACCTATGCTGCCACCAAGACATACTCGCCTGAGAACTCTACATGGGCCTTAGAGGGCTGCCACATAATAGCTTCATGAGGGTCACATTTTAGATTTTTTCCTTCTCTTACCCAAGGCCAGCCTTTGGAAAGATATTCTGGGGAGATGAGAGAGAAGACATAAGCCTTGACTTCAATGAGCATATATGTTTATACAAAGAGGTTATCAAGTTACAGAGGAGGAATTTGTATAATAGAAGAAGGAAGTGGCATTTAATGAATAGTGTCAAAGTCAGAATTCCAGATTTTTTTTTTTTACCTCTCTGAACTTAATTTTCCCCTTCTGGGAAAAATAGTTGTCTCCAAGATTGAAAATGCTAACCATATGTGACATATAAGCAGTCTCCAAAGTACAGAGTCTCTATGTAGGATTTTTGGAGACAGCTCTCTCTGCCCCATGCCCTGTCAGGTATTTGTCTTCGCGCATACTGCCACTGGCTCCTGCAATTACAAAGGTTCCTACAATCCTGAGATTCTGGGGTTTCCCATCTGGATCTGGAATGCCCACAAGAGGCACCGCTGCTGAAGGTCTTGAACAGACATCCTTGTCTGTTCATGTCCCCACATGTACCAATTGTCACCTGAGCTGGGAAAATACCTTTCTTTATTATAAATCCCTGATCAGGGAGTGGATGGGAGTAGGGCTTTATCCTCACTATTTTTGAAGGATGAGGAATCTAGGGGAGACAGAGTTGAAGTCTAGGAAACAAATCCTCACAGACACATGGCAGTTTATAGTGGTTAGTTTCAGAACAATTCTGGAGAGTCCTATTTAATCCATAGGGTACAATTGATGAAATTACACAACCTAACCGTTGTTTATAATATTCTGTCTACAAGAAAGGATATTCATACTTCAAGCTTATTTACCAAAAGTTATTCTTTGAAAATATCCATCCATAAGTTAAAGACCACACATTCTCTAAATAGCTATATTCTCTAAATAGCACTAGTGTGAGTTAGGTGTGTCTTTTGGCATTTGGGGGTGAAGGGCAGGCACTGAGAACAGCCCTTTCATGAAATTTCTGTGAGCTCTACCACTGAGCCATACCCCCAGTCCTCAGAAGATCTGGGTAAGCTTGGGATTTCTACTATCATCCGTGCCCAAGGTGCTCATATCTCTGATGCTGGATCCAGATGTGTATGCAAGGTTACATTTCCCCAGAAACTGAAATCCAGGTTTACCTGAGAATTATCATGTAGTCAGTAAGTAACCTTTTTATATTAGCTATATTGGTATTAAGATTACTTGCAGTTGTCTTCTAAAGAGTCAAATATTTCCTCCTTGGTGCTCCCTGATCTACTCCCTTTAGACAGACTTCAATTAAAAGTCATTGATGAATAAGTTGAGATACTATTTTTCCTGGCTAAATTTTATATTCTAAGGACTTGCATGGAGGAGAAGTTTGTCTCCTTACAGTCCTTAGCCCCATCCAGTGTAAATAGGCCAAGTGGAAAGATTGTCATGTGCATTAATGTTGCAATGGATGATCCGTTCTTCCTCACATCACACTGGCATGTTTATTTGGGCACACAGCCATCTTGGCTGGGCACTGCATTTGCAAGGATCAAAATGACTGGATCTCTCAAAGTGAGCTAACCTCTCCTCTTTAACTTCACCTCCACACCCTCCTCTTTCAGTGATGGCCATGTCACAGAATGAGCACTGTCTTGTGGCAAAAGAAACACATTTTCCATGCATCTAGGCTGTTCTTTCATGTCCAGTCTTTAGTTCCCAGCCCCCACCCACCCACACCAGTTGCTTGAGGCCTACATTTTGGACTCTCATTCAAGTGCCACTGACTCTTTGTTCATTCATTGGCTGCCTTTCCCTCTGTCCAAAACCCAACTTTTTTTTTTTCTAATTTGGTCACAGTGTGCCCTTCTAGTCTGCTGTACCAGCTATGTCCCTTTTGGCTCGGCCATGCTTCCGGTTGGGGGGGATAGAGAAGCTCACAAAGTTGAAGATGATGGGTTTGCAAACACACAGGAAATAACAGCAGAATCAGAGGGAAATTTTTCTCACACTGCATTGCTTTCTATCCTGTTTCAGTGAAGGACAGGACCATTGTCATTTCACATTCCTTATGGTGTCTTATCACTTTGAAGAGTAATCTCAGCATGTCCCTGTGCCTCTATGTACCCTCCTATTTCTTCTCAGACCCTCCATGGGGCAAGTTTCTGTTTTATTGAAGGCTTGCTAAGGGCTCCAAGGTCCTTGCTTGGTCTGGGCTGTGGAAGTGTGGAGGTGACTGACAGTAAGTAGGCAATTCTCACAGTGCATTTCTTTTCTCCACACTACTGCTTCCTATCTTTCAAGAAGTGGCTGTTTCCTGGTATGTTCTCAGGCATGGCATGGTCTGTTAACTTTCACTCAAGTCTTTTAATGTTACATCTATGAGGAATGCGGGAGGTGGGACTCATTTGACAGGATCAAGGGTTAAGCCCAGTGACGAACAGACCCTTTGTGAGATCTTCTGTCCCCCACCCAAATGTCACTCAACAGAGTCTTGCTGTATGGTCTTCTCTCTTCCTGAGCCTCTGGCAGAGACGTTTTGAATGGTTCTCCTATACTGCCTTTTACGGTCTATCAGAAACTGATTTTTGTTTTGAGGGAGGGGGTTGGAGGTGAGATGAGGTAGAACTAGAAGTAAAGCTGGTTTGACTAGTTATTCTGGAAAGGGGCTAGAGGCTCATGGCTGCAGCCCCATCTTTGCTTATGAGAGGATGACAAGCTAAAGCCTTGCTTTGTTGAGCTGTCTTTCTGTTTTCCATTTCTCTTTGTTTGTGTTTGGTTTAGGTAAAACCCCCCTGAAATGTACAGGTAGGCGGCTCTTAATGGCATCTTATCTCTGATGGAGAGTGAGTGATGACATTTTGGTGCCTCAGGGGGTGAGGAAGTATTGGGTCTGACTCTGGCATGTTCTTTGGAGGAATTGACTGAGGCTTTGGTGTTCTGTTGATTTCAGTTGTCAATCCAGAAGGATCAGGATAATTGACTGAAAAGTGGATCATGGGAGGATCTGGAAACTTCTAAATCTTCACAGAGTGTAGGCCATCTAGTTTGGGTTGGATCTCAGTGACCTCTTGTACCCAAAGAGTGATCAGGGCCTTACATGGTGTGATCAGAGAGGTGGTAGACCTGCTCTGTGGCACATATGGCTGTTTCTAGATGTTTTATGTAGACTCCGATTCAATTTTTACAGTAAAATTTTTAGGTAGATATTGATGTTCCAGTTGTGCAGATAAAGGGATGGAAGTTCAGGGGTGATAGACTCCTGAAGTCACTCAGTAAGTGGAAGAGCTGGCATTCAAATTTATTTATTTTTGTTTTTGCAGTGCTGGGATAGAATCCAGGCCAGGAACTTGCACATGTTAGGCAAGTGCTCTACCACTGAGCTACATCCCTGGCATTCAAATTTACTTCTGTGTGATTCCAAATTCCAGATTCTTTGCATGATACCATGTTTACACAAGTTAGAGAAAGAGAAAACTGGGAGAGAGGAGTGGGCAAATGAAATTTAATGAAGAAACTGCTAATATTACCAATAATCACTCCTTAGCATTTTAAAATTTTAATTCTCAAATCAGAGTAAAAGAACTGGGCTAGGATTCAGAAGACCCAAAGTGTGTATTTTTTTTCCCTGCAGTACTGGGGATGGAACCCAGGGCCATGAGCAAGAGCTCTACCACTGAGCCACACCCCTAGTCCTTAGAAGATCTGAAGTTTCCTTTTAACTCTGCCATTCAAGACTTTCATGACCTTGGGCAAGTCATTTCCCTGTTTCTCAGTTTCCCTATTTGAAAAATGAAGATAATAATTCATTTTTGTTTATCTCCCCATTGTCCAATAGGGAGAGAGATTAATTTTATCCTTTATTGCATATAAATGATAGAGATGTGATTTTAAAAAAATAAAGTGTTCCACAGGTGTCCCTTATTGAACAGAAATTCTCCTAAGAGAATTTTTGAACTAAAAAAAATGAGCATTTGAAGTTACTGAATCTTTGGGAGTTGTGTAAAATAGCAGGACACCTTTAGTGTGATGTCTGCAGCTGCCAGAAGGAGGAAGACCAGATATGATTTCTGGCTAATTTCCAAACAGCCAGCACTTTAAAAGGCTATGCTAAAACCTTGTTTGGCTGTCCTAAGAGCTCTCGATTAAGCCTCCAATCAATCAATCAATCAGTCAATCAGTCAACCAACCAGTCAACACAGATTTGTTGAGCACTTTGTAAAGTGCCTAACCCTAAAGTAGAAAATTTGAGAGATGACCACCATAGAAGACCTGGTCCCTGGATTCTCAAAGAGATGACAGGTTTGTTGAAGAGTGGTATTTATTGCAAGCCCAGGGAACAAAAGCTTTAAGTGCCGAAGCCATGGGATAGCATCTAAGAGCAACCTTTATTCAGTGGGAAGAGATTTCATTGTGGGTTGATGTGGTTAGGAGATTTGTGGGAAAATGAAGAAGAATTGGAGCTGGGCCTGGAGGGTTACATGGGATTTAGGTAGGTTGGGGAGGAAGAAGGGTGTTCATTGCAAAAATAATAAGCACTACATATCCTAAAGACGCAGACAAGAGTCTAAAGCCAGTTGTTTCACCCCACGTTGAACTGACAGCATAAGGACATAGTTTGTGGTGTTTGTTCATTATTCACTTATTAATTTATTCATTAATTTTATTGAAGGCCTATTGTAGGAGAGGAGCTATTCTTTCTATGGCCTAAGAAACTGCACAGAGCTCCATAGATGTTGCTTTTATTTGTTAATTCTTTTTTTAAAATATTTTTTTTAGTTGTAGTTGGACACAATACCTTTATTTCATTTATTTATTTTTATTTGGTGCTGAGGATCAAACCCAGGGCCTTGCACATGCTAGATGAGCACTCTACACCAGAGCCGCAACCCCAGCTCCTTATTTGTTAATTCTAACAAATAATTTTATAGTGCATATGATGGGCCAGGCACTAATTTTTTTTTATATATATATATATATAAACTCATTTATTAACCCTCTTTTATAGATGAGGAAATTGAGGCATAGTGAGATTAGATAACTTACCCAATGCCATCTTGCTTGTGCAGCAGGATAGAAAAGTGAGTCAATGGAGACAGTTGTAGAATGATTGGATGCAGAGTTAGGTGAATTCAACTGTGAATGGAGAACCCAGAAAACTGGGCTGTAGAATGGATGCAGGTTGGAAATAGGTGGCCCTTTTTTGTTGTTTTGATAATTAACATATTAAAAATAAAGTACCTGTCATAGTACCAGTCACATAAGTGCTTGAATGAGGAAAGATCTGAATTGAATAATGGATAGGAAGGGACAATGTGAAGGAATCAGTTGTCCTGAGAAAGTGTTGTCTTGTTCTACATTAGTGAGTTACCAGAGGTGAGTGATAATATATACCACTGAATAAATGAAGAAGTAGGAATCAGAGATGAAGCCAATATTTTCAATCTAGAAGGCTCTGAGTGATGATGGGGGTTGGGAAGGGAACCAGTTTTAGTTCAATTTTGGATCTTCTGAGACTGAGGTGTCTGTAGAACAATCAAGCTAAATAGTCCCAAAGGCAGTTAGAGGCCTGGAGGAGAGGGTTTATGTTTGTTTACTTAAGGACACTGATCTGTTAAAACAACAAGTCATTATTTTTAGGAACATAATGGTCAGCACACACAATTTACTAATCTATTGATTGTTGTGGAAATTAGTTAATTGCCAGACAATCTCGTGCCCCAAAGACATGGGAAACAGGCCTGCTTTGTTATTTAATGCGCCTTCCTGGCCACAGTTTGTCTCCTTATCTCCTCCCATCTGCTGGATGCCTAGTCAGCTGAGGTGTTGCTAGTTGGAGTTCTTTTCATATAACTTAGAACTTGCAAGTAATGGGAAAGTGGAAAAATCAATCAAAAAAAAAAAGTAGAAGAAACTGTCAAAATGCCAAACTTCAGACTGAAATGTTAAAATGGTTTGAGGCTGTTAAAAAACATCAGTTGACTTGCCAAGATGTTTAAGGATTGTTTTCTCTATGTGAAAAACAAAATGTGGTGGCTTGGTGAGGCAAACCTCAAACCACTGGAGTTTCAAGTCTGGGTTGCATTTTCATTGTTCCAAGTTTTATACTCTCCACAAAGTTTAGTAGTATTAATTTGTGAATATCATTGTTAATGTTGCTAAAATAGTAATGTTAATAGTAATGTGACCTTTTTAAAAGCATTGTTAAACTTGCAAGTGTGATTTCATGGCTTTAGGTGGTATCCTCACCACACTAAAATAGGAAGGAAATGGGGATTTACTTTATGAATTCATTTGCTGCAAATCTGGCTGGAAAATATTGCTTTTGAATTGAGGCTTTTGCAAGTTTGGAATGATTATCTGACCCAAACCCTAGCACTACTATCCTTTATACTTACAAGAAATTGCCTGGAAAGGTTTGCTTTGTGTGCAAATGGGCCTGTGAATTTGAGGAACAGTCCATTCCTCTCTTTTCCCCTCCTTTTTTGGATTGGCTTTCTAGATCTGTTACTACTGCTATACAGCATCACCTGTTTTTCTATGGGGCTCATTGGGGCATGGGCAGGGACTAAAATTCAGAATGTTGTAAAGGCATTCGTGCTATGGAACTTGGTCTAAATTTAGTCCCTATAACCTTGTAGACCAAACAAAACTTTTTTTACTAGAAGGCTAATGGGCACACAAGTTCATTTACCTACTGATCTCTCAGACCTAGTGAAATAGCTTGTAATTTGTGTATGAAATTGATTTGAATATCTAGCTGCTGTGTTTCTGTTTTTGTTTTTTTGGAAAAAAGATCGCCTGAGGGCTCTGGCTTTTCTAAGAACCAGCTTGCTAACTTCTCTCTGCTGGGTGAGCCTGGGTGGGAGAGTGATAACTGTCCCACTCTGAATGTAAAGGGCTCAGTGTGTAATTTTGAGTTTTCCCCATGCCTTTGGCTGCAAAAATATGCAATGTTCTGAAACCTGCCCAGGCCCTGCACATACTGTATCTGCTTAAGGAAGGTTTTGGCTCTTAGCCCTTCTCAGCTGCATTAGGGTTCGGGTTACATCCCTCTCCCCTTCCAGCCACTAATAAAAGCCAAAAGAATTAAGGATCAGGGAGAGTTAATTCCCACTGCTAAGACCCAGGTGGGGCCCTTCCATCTCCCATCCCCAAGGTTGGAGCCTAATTTAAGGCTGAGCTCTAGTCTAAGCCTGTAAAGTGACAGTGATCTGGAACAGGCCCCAGAAAAGCCCTTGACAATCAGGTTTTGCCCTATGCTGGCAGTTGTTCTTTCTTTTTCTTTTCTCCCTCCTGCTCTGTTGGGATATTAGAGATCAGTGACCCCAGGGGACCAAGCCAACTGATGCTATTGCAGTGATGGAGATGACACATCGTGCTTCCTTCCAGCTAAACTGGGAGATGCACATGAAGTGTCTCCTTTTTTTTTTTTTTTTTTTTTTTTTAATTCCTTGACCCAACTGCAGCACAACATTGGGAGTCTTATTGGGAATAAAAAATGTCATTGATATCTCTCCCAACTCAAAAGAGATGCATAGAAATGAGCTCTGAGATGGTGAGCTCAGATGGGAAAGGGCATCTTTGAAGAAGGATCTTGCAAGAGCTGGGATAGGCAGGAAGAAGCCTCCTTCTGGAACAAGTACACTACTGTAGTCGCCTCCTCAATGGTTTTCCTTCCTTTGATCGTCCCCTCCCCCACCCCCAAATTATTTAATGGCTCCCTGCTGCCTGGAGGATGGAGCCCAAAGTACTTTAGCCTGGTTTACAGACCATTCTCCATCTGGCTCTAGTCTTACTCCCTAGCTTTCCTTCCAGGCCCCAGGTTTTCTCTATGCTCCCCCAAGTCACCTGGGAAAGTCTACCCTCTGAAGTTCCCATCCCTTAAGTGAGTGACTGGGCTGCACACTGTGTCCTTGGAAGGCCATCACTTTTCTTCTCAGTGCTCCCCCTTTAGCCTAGCCTTCAAGCCCCAGCTGTAAGCCTCAAGAGCATCATCTCTGACCCCTCCTGGTGGAAGTGATGGCTCCCTCTTTGGAATGCCAGAATTCTCATTTTCCAATATCTATCTCTGGATCCATTGGCTGCCTTGTGTTTGGCTCACTGGACAGTGGCTGCATCCTTTATGTCTTCACCATCCTTGACATCTGTGCACTGGCATGAAGGAGGCTCTCCAGAATGGGTCACTGGTTAAGAGAATATGTAGAAAGAGTGAAGCAAAAATTTTGTATCTAGGGCTGGGGTTATAGTTCAGTGATGGAGCGCTTGCCTAGCAGGTGTGAAGCACTGGGTTCAATCCTCAGCATCACTTAAAAATTAATAAAAATAAAGGTTTAAAAATTTGTACCTAGTAATGGGTAATCTTTCCCATTTTTTACTCCCAACACCAAATTAGAGGATGTAACTTGAAGATCTGAACTTACTAGTCAAGTTTCCCAGTCTTTGTGTGTCTTCAAATAAGTGGGGTGAGCCACGAATGGCACCCACATGTGAGGTAAAGATAGAGGAAACACAGAAAAAATAACGGTGGGGGTAGAAGTTGAAAAGGACCCCAGCTGCAACCTTGGATGGGAAAGGTAATGGCAGCAGTGGAGAATGGGGGTGGTTTACCTGCTTGTTCCTGGGGCTGCCTGGCTGCTACAGCTTGTGGGCTTGAACTGTGTTCTCCAGGCTTGCAAGTGGGAGAGGCCTTCTGGCAGATGATTACAACATTCCCCATGCTGTTGGAAAGCGTTGCTGTGAGACTTTTAAAACAACAGCCACCCCACTTGTTGCTATGTGTTTGGGGTGGATGTAGTGTAAGTCTTGTGCCTGATTCAAGTGTTTCACTGCTTCAACTGAGAGCTGGTAGCTTTAAGTGTACATACTTTGTGTGTGTGTGTGTGTGTGTGTGTGTGTGTGAGTGTGTGTGTTTTCACTTTTTTTGCTTAATCAAGCCCTAACGTGTTCTGTCTGACTGGCCTTGGATGTGACTCACTGTCTGGTATTTATACCTAATGCCTTAAGTGTCCTCATTATTTGACCATGACATTCCTTTACTCACTATTTTACTCAAGGATGAGAGGGCCAAGAAGGGCCAAAAGGGACTAATTCTGTTCTCATTCTTAATGTGGTCTAATCTCATTGGTGGCTGCCTGTCTCTGTACCAGTCAATTAGGTTACGTTAGGGTACTAAAAGGGACAGGTTGAGATTTATAATGTTGAAACTCACATTGGGAGTACTGTGACAGATTAGAAGACACACTGTGGCGGCTTGTCTTAGTTTCCTCCTGCGCAGTCTACTGCTGGAAAGAAATTTTGGAACAGGCCTGGAAAAGGACCCTAGAAAGTGCCTGTGTGTTTTAGGATCACGTTAAGTCTGAAAGGAATACAGAGGATGTCAGACAATCTTAAAGAAGAGATGATTCTGTCTTTGCAGGCAGAATGTTAACTTGCTTCTTATTCTTCCATGAAAGTCCTTCCAAAGCTGAAAACTTTGTCTTAGAAGCATGCTCCCAAGAGTGTGTGAATGGTAAAACCCATCAGGGGCACTCTTGTTATCAAAGGGACAGAGACTCTGATAGGAAGGACATGGCTGCTAGCATGGTCATTTGGAGGCCAGGCAGCCAGTAAATCATTTGAGAAGGAATTAAAGGTTCAAAGGGCAGGAGGGAATTCTTTGGGTGACCTCATAGGTGCTTGAAAAATCAAAGGGATAGCTGATGTGCTTTCATGTTTTGAAGGCTGGTTCTAAGGGGCAAGGGAATGGAAATGCACGATAGGAAATTGGCATTGCTGTTTTTGTGTGTTTAGAAGCCTTAACTCCAAGCTGAGGATGATCAAAGTTACCATTAATTATGTGCTTATTATTTTCTGGGAACTTTACGTGCACAATCTCTCATCTTCTCATCATTACTGTAAATGAAATTATGTACTCCTATTTTGAAAAAAAATTTTTTTAGTTGGATACAATATATTTATTTTATTTATTCATTTTTATGTGGTGCTGAGGATCGAACCCAGGGCCTCATACATGCTAGGCAAGCACTCTACCGCTGAGCCACAACCCCAGTCCTTATATATTCCTATTTTTACAGATGAAAAAAGGAAAGGCAAAATAATGTATTCAAAGTAACACACCAGTAAAGGGTAGAGCTGTGATTTGAATCCAGCTCTACCCGACCCTAAATCATATGCTTGCCTCATTATACCTTGGAATTATGTTTGAAAGATCCCTTTTTATGCCTCATATTCTTTTTCTAATCCCACTACAAACTACTGCTGGGACGATGTTTTTTGGTGTCATGGCATTGGCCAAAGGAGAATCTCACAGACCAATTATTTCGAAGCTTTCCTGGAAAGCTTGTTAAAGACAGAGATTAGACTCTCAGGAAAAATAATATTATATTATTGTACAATAATATAATACATGAATGGCACTCAGTAGTGTCTGTATTCTAAGATACAGACATGGAGACTAAGCCAGTTGAGTAACTTGACAAAATTCATTCAACAACATCATAACTGGAAGAACTGGTATTTAAAATTCAGTTTATCTGATTTTTAGAGAATCTGTCCTTCCCAATGCCTTCTCAAACTGCAGAGGGATTAAGCGATAAACAAAACACTGGGTTTGACCCATTCTGCTTACCTTCCCTATCTTGGCCCAGAAATTTTAAGTTAAGGGTAAGTCCCTGTCTTCCATCCCCGCTCCTTCCCCCTCTCCTCCCCTCTTTGTAGCACAATTTATTTGTTTAAAATGTTATTTTGGGGCTAGGTGATAAATGTTTATGGAACAAAATTAAAAATATATAAATAGACACATCTTTCTTTGTTCCTGACCCTAAACCACCTAAGTTCCCTTTCCAGAGGCAGCAACTGTTACCAATTCCTTGCACTCTTCCAAAGATGTCAGGCCTGATGTGCACACTTGTAATCCCAGCCACTAAGGAGGCCGAGGCAGGAGGATCACAAGTTCAAGGCTAGCCTGGGTAATTTAGCTAGACCCTATCTCAAAATAAAAAGTAAAAAGGGCTGGGAGTGTGGCTCAGTGGTCAAGTGCCCCTGAGTTCGATCCCTAGTATAGTACTATGCCAAAACCAAAACAACAAAAAAGAGGCTGATCTATGCATTATACATAGGCATGTCGTGTATGCTCATGCACATACATATGTGCTCATATTCTATTTCCTCATGGCTTGTGTCTTCCTTAATCTTGTGCACTGTGGCTTCTGCTGAGGTCTTCCTGAAGGCTAGACTTACTGGTCTTTTCCCTGTCTTTCTCCTCCTTGTTTTCTCTGCACAATTGTGTTATTTTTTCCAATTATTTGCTGAATAGGTAATATATTTACATGGCTCAAAAGTCACATAGTATTAACAGACAGACTCCAGTTATTTGCACATCATTGTCTCCCATCTGCTTAGTTGAACTCCCACTGTTTGTATTTTTTTTAAAGCACCATTCCAGAGTTTGTATACATATAAGCAAATGTGAACATAGTTGTTATTTTTTTCTTGTACCAGGGGTTGAACCCAGGGGTGCTTACTACTAAGTCATATCTCCTACCCTATTTAATTTTTTTTTAGTTGTAGATGGACACAATACCTTTATTTTATTTATTTATTTTATGTGGTGCTGAGGCTTGACCTCATTATTTCACACCTGCTAGGCAAGCGCTCTATCACTGAGCTACAACCCCTGCCTCCAACCCTTTTTTATATTTTATTTAGAGACAGGGTTTTGTTGAATTGCTTATGGCCTTGCTAAGCTGCTGAGGCTGACTTTGAACTCACAATTCTCCTGTGTCAGCCTCCTGAGCTGCTGTGATTACAGGCAAGTGCCATAATGCCTGGTGCGAACATAGATTCTTTATCTCATCTCTTACAAAAGGTAGCATGCTAAAACAATCTTCCATATCTCACTTTTTTCCCCATTTTCCACTTATGTATCTTTTGCTGTCAATAGAGGGAATTTGTTTTTTCCATTTCTTTTTTTTTTTTCTTTTTTGGTACTGGGAATTGAACCTAGGAGTGCTTAACCACTGGGCTATATCCCCAGTCCTTTTATTTTAGCTTTGAATTTGATAGAGGGTCTTGCTTAAGGTCTTGCTTAAGTTGCTTAAGGCCTCACTAAGTTGCTGACGCTGGCTTTGAAATTGAGATCCTCCTGCCTCAGCCTCCTGAGCTGCTGGGATTATAGGCGTGCACTATTGCATCTGGACCTACTTCCATTTTTTTAAACGGCTGTATCATATTTAATTATTTAAGCAGTCCTTGCTGTTGCTCATCATTGGCATTGCTTCCAATATACCATTTTGACTTAATGTTTTTCAATACCTGCTGCCAGTGTGGCTTCTATGACATTGAACTGTCTTGTTTCTCTACCCTCTCTCAGCATTTTTCCATTTCCTTTTGTGAATCAATCGCCTCTGTTCTCCCCATACTGTGAATATTTCCCAAGGTTCAGAGTTCAGCTTCTTGCTTGCTTTCTTCTCTGTTTTTCTTTCTTTGTATGTGCATGTGTGTGTGTAATAAACATATATATATATATATATATGTATATATATATATATGTGTGTGTGTGTGTGTGTGTGTGTGTATACACACACACACATCAAAGTCATCATTAATCAAAGGCTTACACTTTTACATATAAACACTCTTCTTACTCTTCTTAACCATTTGATGGACAATGTATTCTTGAATAACATTTTTTTAACTTCAAATTCCAATATGTCTAAAACGGAACTTGTTATCTTCCCCTTGTAAAATAGGCTGTGTCCTTGGCTTCCCCACCTCCCACTCAGTTAGATCAAAATCTTGGAGTCACTGCTTACTCATCCCTATATCCGGTCAATCACCACGTCCTGTCAGTCTTTCTTCCTTTAGAACAGCTCTGGTATCCACCCCCTTCCTTCCAATTTCTGCTACTCCCACTCTCTCCCAAGCCCTTATTACTTTATGTCTGGGTTTCTGGATTCCTGGCTCGCTTCCCTGCTTCTGGGATCACCCCTTTTTAATTTATCCTGTAAGTCACTTCCTCTATTTGAAAATTTGAGTTTCCCTGTCTGTACAATGAGAAAGCTGGACCGACTGGTTGATCTCTGAAGTTCTTATCACTTCTGGCATTCTAGATCAGAAATCTTGCCAAAGAGCATGCCCCCAGATCTTGCTATTGCCACTCCCTGTACTGCCCTCTCTCACTTGAAGGGTTGGTATGACTCCATGCTCCTGCTAGTTAGTGCCTTGCACAAATCTTTCGTCCATATTATTCCCAGAATCTTTATCTTAAATCAACTTAAAGGGAAAAGGATTCTTAGAAGCAGGCCATCCACACTGACCTACACTGACTCACCTCCTCAGCACCATTTGTAACACTCAGAATTTGGTCAACCAGGGGTGTGCTTGAACCTTTCCATTGACAGGAAGCACTCTCACAATCAACCCTTTGTATTGTCAGGTAGTGAGTTGTTATATATTTCTTCCCACAAACGGACACCAATTGATTTGCCTTCATGATACTCTACTGTTTGAAACTCCTTTATCTTGGTTTAAGTTCAAACCCCTTAAGGCTGGCCTCCCAAGTTCTTCATAGTATGGTTCCTATCTTTCTTCCAGCCTTACATCTTGGTTACTTCCTTTGCACTTTATTCCAATAAAATAGCTGATATTGATTGAATATTTATCAGATGCCAGACACTGTTGTATGTGATTGTATATGTATTATTTAATCAACACAGCAACCATATATAAGCTTTTCTTATCCTTCCCCATTTGACAGAGGAAGAAAAATGAAGCATGTGGAAATTCAAATGACTTACCTAGACTCTTACAGTTAGTAAATGGCAGAACTAGGATTTTAACCTAGAAAGTCCATCTCCAGAGCCCATGTTCATCACCACAGTCATGCAGTATCAATCTCCAACATGACAGCTATTTCCTGAACATACTTGGTGCTCATAGTCTTTCAAACACATTTCTGGTGTTTTTTACCTGGCTAAAGTCTATGCATTTTTGAGGCCCCAATTTTTGTTTTACCCTAATTTCCATCCCTTCATTCTTCCTTCATTTCTTCCTCCATAACATCCTTACAGCTTTCTCCACCTCTCTTATGATGCTCACCATGTTCCTTTTTAACTTCTTTTCTTGTTTATTTAAGCTGGTCTAGAGATCAAGCCCAGGGCCTCGTGCTTGCTGAACACATCTCTACCACTGAGCCACACCCCAGGCTCACACCTTGTTCTTTCCAGTGACTTCTGTATACTCCTTTCGTATCCTACATGAGATAGATATGCCACCCCTTGAGGGAAGAGCCCATACCTGATATAAACCACTGGATCAGGCTTTTTACCCCAAATGTGCTCCAAAGACTAGTTAACAAATAGAGTTAAGGTTTAGGAACTTCTGTTAAGACTTGAGATTACTTCATATCTTAAGTTTGTATGAATATTCCTCTCCCTGAATCTAAAGTTTCTTTTAGGTTCTAAATTCATTTCTGTCCTTGCCCTGTGGGTTGTACATTGGTTACCAGGTTCCAAAAGTGACAGGCCAGAAAACAGTTCAGGTGTTGCTTTCCATAGTCACATCTCTCTCTCTCTCTCTCTCTCTCTCTCTCTCTCTCTCTCTCTCTCTCTCTGAGTGAATGAGGAACAACATAAAAAAGGAGAAACTTTATTACATTCGCGTATCTGCAGTCTGATCTACCCTCTCCCTTTTCCTTAACATTTATTACTAGGCTCTAGATGAACTGATATAAATTTTGCTTTTTAAACATAAGATAGCTAGGTACTTCATCACTCAACCTAAAGACTGAATTTAATGGGGTGTGTGTGTGTGTGTGTGTGTGTGTGTGTGTGTGTGTGAGAGAGAGAGAGAGAGAGAGAGAGAGAGAGAGAGAGAGAGAGAGAGAGAGAACAAAAAGAAGGGGCAGGAGAAAGGGAGAGATGTGGTATGGGGGGTAGTTCTTTTGAAGCAGAAAATGTCCTTGTCTTGTGCCTCTTTAAAATACAGTGTTCTTCAGAACTTCCTCTTCCATCTCTTCCTCCGTCTTCTTTCTCTCCCTGTATTTCCTGCCATAATTTCATACTGATTGTGGTTTCCCATTTGTATGTTGCAAATGATTTCTAGCTGAGGTTGGCCAAGTTCTCAGGTTGAGTGAGATATGCTTATCTAGTATGTTAGACAAGAACATGATTTACTACGCAGACAGACAGGCTAATTCAGTGGGTAACACATCGTTCTGTAAAGGATCATGATATTGTTGTTAATTCCCTGTGTGTACCAATTTAATTACATTTCAGAAGTCAGAAAAATTTAAGTAGTTCCAGTTGCAGTGTTCCAGTTCACTAAGCATTAACTATAAATCACTAGTGGGTACTTAAAAATTTTCTGTTGATGGATTGGCTGGCACTTTACATGAATATAAGCCACCTACCTAAGGGTCCCTAACTTGGTTCTGCAAAGCAAAAATATGCTCTTGATTTCTCTCTCTGGCCCCATAATATCTTTGTCAACCCCACCCCAACCCATACAACTTTCACAGGGCCCCCTTTTATTCTCCCTTCACATATTTCATCAGACTCTTTAAGGGAGCCTTGGACTGGTTGTGATTATTCCTGAACCATATGGGAACCACACGTCTTATTTTTCTTCTACTCTCTTGAATAATGCTTATGACTTCTTAAATGAAAAGAAAAAAATAAAGAAGAAACCCAAGGTTTGCTTTTAACTATTGAAGAACTTAGAACCAGGTAGATCTGCATTAATTTCATCATCCAAGAAAGCCAAAGTTAGTAACCTCTCTTCTTTTAGCTAATTCCTGAAATCTTTTCTTCAGAAGGGTGATACTAGCTACTGTAGTGCATGCAGTCTTCATGATTCTTTATTGTTTTTACTAACAATATTCTCTCTTAGAAAGGTCTGGGAGATATATATATATATATATATATATATATATATATATATATATATACATACACACACACACACACACACACACATATATACATGTATATACATATGGATATATACATTATATATATATATATATATATATATATATATATATATATATATATATACACACAATGGAATGTTCCTGAATAACATTCCATTCTGTATTATATGTATGTATTATGTATATAATATATATGTAAATAGATAGAAAATATGTTATTTATATGTTTTATATATATATGTAATATGTATATATGTATTATGTATACATATTACCTATATACATACATATTACATATATACATATATATGTTTTATTTATATATATTCCTCTGTTCCAGAATGGATTGTGCTTGCTAGGTAAAGTCTGACTACAAAATAAGTATACTGATTTTTTCCCAATCTTTACTTTTTCATTTTCAATTTCAGAAAGTATCCAGGTGCAGTGGCACATATCTGTAATCCCAGCAACTCAAGAATTTGAGACAAGAGA
This sequence comes from Marmota flaviventris, assembly GCF_047511675.1. Taxonomy (NCBI): domain Eukaryota; kingdom Metazoa; phylum Chordata; class Mammalia; order Rodentia; family Sciuridae; genus Marmota; species Marmota flaviventris. The sequence continues at coordinate 40,306,016 of NC_092518.1, forward strand.
ATCACAAGTTCTAGACTAGCCTCTGCAACTTAATGAGACCTTGTCTCAAAATAAAAATAAAAATAAAAAGGGCTATAGATGTAGTTCAATGGTAGAGTGCCCCTGGGTTCAATTTCTAATACTACAGATATAAGTAAATAAATGAAACTCAGAAAGTATATTTGGGATAGGCAGATTTCTGTTAACATTAAGTAATACCTGAGATAATCAACTTTTGAAGAGAAAATATTTATTTTGGCTCACCATTTTAGAAGTTTCAGTCTAGAATTGGTTGCCCCATTGCATTGGGCCCTAGGTAGCACAGCATGGCAGGAGTACATGGTAGAGCAAAGCCACTCCTCTCATGGCCATAGCCAGGACATGAGAGATTGAGACAGAGAGGTAGACGAAGGAAGGAAAGAAATGCAAAGGAAGGAAGGAAGCCAGGAAGGAAGGAAAGAAGGAAGCCAGGAAGGAAGGAAACTAGCCAGCATCCTAAAATCCCCTTTGAGGGCACACCCCCAGTGATCTAAAGACCTCCCACTAAGCTCCACCTCTTAAGCTTTCACCACCTCCCAGTAGTGCCAAGTTGGAGACCAAGCTTTTACCACATGGGCCTATGGGGGAACACTCAAGATCCAAACGACAGCAGTAATCATATGACTTGTTAAAAATTTTATATTCATCTTACTTCTTTATTGTAGTGAGACCATTTAACATGAGATGTATGAACAAATTTTTAAGTGTAAAATACAGTATCATTAATTACACGAATGATGTTGTATAGCAGATCTCTAGAACTTACTCATTTTGCACAACCAAAGTGTCTTACCTATTGAACAACTCTGTATTTTTCTTTCTTTTTTTAAATTTTTTTTTTTAGTTTTATACAATACCTTTATTTTGTTTATTTTTATGTGGTGCTGAAGATCGAACCCGGGGCCTCGCACATGGTAGGGGAGCACTCTACCACTGAGCCACAACCCCAGCCCCAACTCCCTATTTTTCTTTTCTCTCCACCCTCTGGCAACCACCATTCCACTCTCTGCTTCTACGAATTTGACTATGTTATATATCTCCTGTAAGTGGAATCCTGCACTATTTCTCCTTAAGTGACTGGTTTATTTCACTTAGCCTGAGGTCCTCCAGATTTATCTATATTGCAAGATTTCTTCCTGAATAACATTCTATTGTGTATTATATCAAATTGTCTTCATCCATCCATCCATTGAGGAAGATTTATGTTGTTTCTGCATCTTGGTTATTGTGAATAATGCTCCAGTGAACATGGAAGGGGAAATATCTCTTCAAGATCCTGATTTCAGGGGCTAGGGATGTGGCTCAGCATGTGTGAAGACTGGGTTCAATCCTCAGTACCCCACAAAAATAAAAAATAAAGGTATTGTGTCCATCTATAACTGAAAAAAATTAATATCCTGATTTCAGTTCTTTTAGATAAATATCCAGAAATGGAATTTCTGGATCATATATAGTTTTAGTCTAATATTGTAAGGAACTTCTATACTGTTTTCCATAATTGCTACACTGTTCTTATCAACAGTGGGAATGTATTTCTCTAATTTTTCTACATTCTCACCAACATCTAACTTACTTTTTAAATAATAGCTATCATAACAGGTGTGAGGTAATACCATATTCTGGTTTTGATTTACATTCCCTTAATGATTAATGACATTGAGCATTTTTTCATAGAGCTGTATGTCTTCTTTGGAGAAGCATCTTCTCATGGCCTTTGCCCATTTTTAATCAGAATATTTTCTTTATTTACTATTGAATTGTATAAGTTCCTTTTATATTTCAGGTATTATCCCCTTAGGGATAAATGGTTTGCAAACATTTTACTCCAAAAGCAGTTTTTTCACTGTTAATTGTTTCTTTCTTTTTTAAATATTTATTTTTTTTAGTTGTACAGAATACCTTTATTTTGTTTATTTATTCTTATGTGGTGCTGAAATTGAACCCAGGGCCTCGCACGTGCTAGGCAAGCGCTCTACCGCTGAGCCACAACCCTAATTGTTTCTTTTGTTATATAGCTTTTAAGTTTGATGTAGTCTTATTCACTTGTTTGTTTATTTATTTGTTTTTGTTGTCTGTGCTTTCCATGTCACATTCAAAAAATAATTGTCCAGATCAATGTTAAGGAGCTTTCCTCTAGGAGTTTTGCAGTTGTGAGTTTCATGTTTAACTTTTTAATACATATTGAGTTGATTTTTATGTATGGTGTAAGAAAGGGATCCAATTTAATTCTTTTGCATGTAGATATCCAGTTTTCCAAGTACCATTTGTTGAAAAGTCTATCCTTTTCCTATCGTATAGAGTTAGTACCCTGTCAAAAATCACTGGTGGCTTCCATATGGGTGGTTTTATTTCTGGGCTTTCTATCCTGGTCCATTGATTTATAATGCCTGACTTTATGCCAGTACCATGCTGTTTGATTACTCTAGCTTCATAGTATAATTTGAAATCAGGGTTTGTGATGCTTTCACTTTTGTTTTTCTTCCTCAAGATTTTTGGCTCCTCAGGGTGATTTTAAATCCCTATGAATTCTACAGAAATTTTTTTCAATTTTCATGAAAAAGCGGCATTTTGGATTTTTAGTAATATGACAGGGATTACAAGATTGCTTTGGGCAATATGGACATTTGAAAAGCATTAAGTTCTTCATCTGAAAACATGAGATGTCTTGTCATTTATTTATATCTTATTTTTTCAATGGATTCTGGTGTTCAGTGTACAAGTTTTCCACCTCCTTAGTTATGTTTACTCCTAAATATTTTATTTTTGTTTAATGATATCAAAAATAGAATTGTTTTCTTAATTTCCTTATAAGCTTGTTGAGTGAGAGCATTTCTCATGAAAGACTGTTGAATTTTGTCAAATATTTTGCATCTGTTGAGATGATCACTTTTTTATCCTTCATTCTGTTAAAGTGTGTATCAAATTTATTGACATATGTTGAACCATCCTTGCATCCTGTGGTACATTACCCTGGTCATAGTGTAGCATCATTTTAATATGCTCTTAATTTCAGTTTGGTAATGTTTTGTTGGGGGTTTTTATATCTCTTTTAATTGGGAAAATTGGCCTGTAGCTTTTTCTTGCTGTTGTTTGTTTGTATTATCATTGTCTGGTTGGTATTAGGATAATTCTGGCTTCATAAAGTGAGTTTGGAAATGTTTCCTCCTCCAGCTTAGTGAGGCCCTAAGCAGCTCAGTGAGACCCCTGTCTCAAAAATCAAACATAACAAAGGACTGGGGCTGTGGCTCAGTTCTTAAGCATCCCTGTTTTCAATCCCTGGTACCACCACACAAAATAATGAACAAAATGGGGAGCAAGGCAGTCTATAGAATCACTCTTCCTCTCCCCTCCAAAAAGTACCTCACAAGAAAACTCCAAGATAAGATAATTTTACTAGTGAATTCTACCAAATGTTTAAAGAATTAATGCCAATCTTTCAAGCTTTTTTTAAAGCCTTTGCCTTTTAAAAAAATTATAGCTAAAGAATTATCAATTTTATCTCTTCAAAATACAAACTCTTATTTTTGTTAATATTTTCTATTGTTTATGTAGTCTCTAGTCTGTTATTCTGTAACCTTTTTTCTTTCCTTCCCACTAGTAACTTTGGGTTTAGCTATTTTCATATTGTTGTAGTCCTTGAAATATAAAGTTGGATAATTTATTTGAAGTCATTTTAAATTAGGCATTTATTACTGTAAACTTCCTTCTCCTTTTTGTGGTGCTGGGGATTGAACCCAGGTCCTGGTGCATGCAAGGCAAGCACTCTACCAACTGAGCTATATCCCCAGGCTATAAACTTCCTTCTTACTACTGTTTTTGCTGCATCCTCTAGTTTTGTTATAATCTGTTTTATTTTTATTTTGTTTTAATATATTTTCTAATTTCTTTCTTTATTTCTTCTTTGACCCATTAGATGTTCAGGAATATGTTTAATTTCCACATACATATATGTGAAATTTCCATGTTTATTTCTGCTACTTATTTCTAATTTCATTTCATTTGGGTTAAAAAAGACACTTGATATTATTTCAGCCTTCTTCACTGTTAATAGTCATTTTGTAACCAAACCCATCTATCCTGGAGAATGTGCACTTGAGAAGCATGTATATTCTGCCATGGTAGGTACAATATTCTGTATATCTGTTATGCCCATTCAGTCTATAGAGCTGTTGAAAGTTCATTCTTTCCTTCTTGATTATCTATCTGAATATCCCATCCAAGATTGAAAGTGGGATATAGAAGCTTCTCACTATTATAGTATTGCTATTTCTCCCTTTAATTCTGGCAATGCTTATATAGTTATGTAGGCTCTTTTTTTAAAAAAATTAGTTGTACATGGACATAATACCTTTATTTATTTTTAAAATATTCTTTAGTTGTAGGTGGACACATGCCTTTATTTTCATTTATTTATTTTTATGTGTGCTGAGGATCAAACCCAGTGCCTCAACTGTGATAGGCAAGCACTCTACCACTGACCCAGAATCCTAGCCCTAATACCTTTATTTTATTTATCTATTTTTATGTGGTACTGAGGATTGAACCCAGTGCCTCACACATGGAAGGCAAGCACTCTACCATTGAGCTACAGCCCCAGCCCTAGGTGGGCTCTTGTTATGTGCATGTATATTTAATATCGTTGTATATCCTGTTGAATTAACCATTTTTATTATGTAATTTTCATGTCTTTATCTCTTGTGACAATTTTGATCTAAAGCCTATTTTGTCTGATAAAAGTATAACTATACCTGCTGTTTTCTGCTTACCATTTGCATAGAATATCTTTTTCCATCCCTTTGATTTTCAGACTATGTATGTTCTTAAACTTAAAGCAAGTCTCTGTACACAGCGTTTACAGCTAGCCCTCCAGAATCATGGGTTCTGCATTCACAAATTAACCCAAGTATGTATTGCAAACAGTCAGAAAAAAAAAATCGTATGTGCTGAACATGAGCAGATTTTATTTCTTATCATTGTTCCTTAAATATTATAACAACGAATTTCATGGTATATACATCATGTTAGGTATTACAAGTAATCTAGAGCTTATTTTAAGTGGGAGGATGTACATAGGTTATGTAAAAATTGTGTGCTATTCTATATAATATACTTGAGCATCTGCAGATTTTGGTATGCATGGGGGTTCAGGAACCAATCCCCTGTGGAAATCAAGGGATATCTGTAGTTAAATTTTGTTTTGTTTTTTAAAATCCATATCTAATCTTTCAATATCTTTTTGAGAGTTAAAACATCTACATGTAAAGTAATTATTGCTAGAAAAAGACTTAGTATTGCCATTTTTGTTCATTATTTTCTATCTTATATTTCTTTGTCCTGTTGTTTCTTTTTATGTCTCTCTTTGTGTTTTGTTGATTTTTTGTATTGATATTATTTGATTCATTTATACTTCCATATGTTTTATATTTATATTTAATGTTTTCTCATTTCAACTCGAAGAGCTCCTTTTAACATTTATTTTAAGGCAAGACTGGTGGTGATGAACTGTCTCAGCTCTCTTTTTTTTTTCCTTTTTGGTCTGGCAGTGTCTTTTATCTGTCTGTCTGTCTATCTATCTATCTATCTATCTATCTACTGGGGATTGAACCTAGAGGTGCTTTACAACTGAACTAAATCCCCACCAGTTTTTAATTTTTTTTTTTTTTTTATTTTCAAGGAAGGTCTCAGTAAGTTGCCCTGGCTGGCTTTGAACTTGTTATCCTCCCAAATCAATTGGGATTACAGGTGAGTGTCTTTTCACCTGGCTGTTCTTTATTTTTGAAGGACAGTTTTAATAAGTATAGTATTCTTCGTTGGCACTTTGAATATATGTCCTACTACCTTCTGGCTGGCAAGATTTCAACTGAAAAATATACTGATAATGTCATTGAAGTTGTCTAGTACACAACATGTTGTTTTTATTTTGCTATTTACAAAAATCTCTCTTTTGTATTTGCTTTTGGAAAGTTTACTTATAATGTGTCTCAGTGTGGATTTTTTTTTAGTTTATCTTATTTGGCATTCATTGAGGCTCCTACTTCTAGACGTCTATTTCTTTTCCTAGATTTGGGGATTTGGGGGCCATTATTTCTTTGAACAATTTTTTTGGAATACTTTCTCCTCCTTCTTGAACTCTCGTGATGTATATATTGGTCCCTTTGATAGTATAACATAAATCTCTTCATCTTTATTCTATTTCATTCTCTTTTTATTTTTGTTCTGCTTACTGGATAATTTCCATTCGTCTTTGAGTTTGATGATCCTTTCTTCTGCTTGATCTGGCCTGCAGTTGGACTCCTCTAGTGAATTTTTAGTTCAGTTATTATATTCTTTAGACCCATTATTTCTGTAATTTTTTTATATTTGTCTCTTTGTTGGAATTTCCACTTTGCACATGCATTGTTCTCCTGACCACATTGAGAATACTTATGATGGTTATTTTGATTCTGTCAGGTAAATCATCCATTTCATTATGGATGGTTTCAGGAGATTTATTGTGTCTTCTTTGCTTGGGATTTATTTTGCAGTTTCTTTATTTTCCTTGACTCTTTCTGTTAGTGTCTGCTCATTAGACAAACAGATACCTCTCCTAGTACAGAAAAGACCCTCATCAATCAGCTCAGCTAGAGATTTTTAGTGGCCTTTCAAATGTTTATGCTAGTCCAACCTGCATTCTTTGCCCCTGGAGGCCTTTAGGTATCAAATGTATGCCAAGTCTGATTAGCGCTCAGAGTTAATGAGACTGATGCCAATCCCTTGGGCAGCCTCTGGAAAAGTTAGATCATTAGATATTGTCAAACTCTTTCCCTCCCCAAAGAGAAGCCAGAATCTGAGGCTTTTTGCCCATTTACTGTGTACCGAGGCTATTGGTGGGGCTAGGGTAACTGCCAGCATAAATTGCCATCTGTGATCACATTAGTCTTAAGGCCATTAGTTTGCCAGGTCCTGTCAGCCCTTCAAGACAGAGTCCAGTCCTTTGTTTATCCCCCCAAAAGTTTGGGACATTGGATATGTAGTCCAACTCTCATTCCCTAGGGAGAAGCTAGGAGCTAGAGGTTTTCATCTTCTGGCTCTGAGCTAAGCTGAGGGGAGAGTCTACAGTGACTGCCAGGCTAAACTACTCTGTCTGATCTCACTGTTCCTGAAGTGGCTGGAATATGCTCAGTCCCATCAGCACTCCAAGACAAACAAGACAGACGCACTCTGGGGGTCTGGACAGCCCCTGGGAAAGTCAGAGTGATGATATGTGGTCCAACTCTTTCACTTCCCTGGTAGAAGCTGCAATCTGGGGGGTTTTCTACCAATCATATTACATTGTGCAGTGGGTATGGATTATGGTGAGAGGGTGTTTCAAATTTCTCTACCAGTTTGGTGTGACTGGTCTCAAACTCACCTATAGTCTTTCCTTTAATTTCTGATTTCTTTGGGGGCCAGCTGCAATGATTTGTTGACTATAATACCTAATTCATGAACAACAAAAAATGGATCAATTTGGCTTCATCAAATGTAAAACTTGGGCTGGGTCTTTAGCTCAGTGGTAGAGCACTTGCCTAGCATGTGTAAGGCACTGGGTTCGACTCTCAGCAACATATGAAAATAAACAAACAAAATAAAATATGAAAATTTTAAAATATGCAAAACTTTTGTGCTTCAAATAAAACTATCAAAAAAGTGACAAGATAAACTATTGAGTGGAAGTATATATTTTAAATTCATGATAAGAAATGCCCAAAGTACGTCTACACTCATCCCCCCATAAACCCTCAATTTAAAAACTGTTGAAGGACTTGATAGACATATGTTCAATGAAAATATACAAATGTCCAATAATCATATGAAAAATTGTTCAACATCACTAAATATAATAAGATAACACCTAAAATCCATTGGGGTGGTTACTATAAAAATAAATAGTGGCAATGATGTGGAGAAATTGGAACCCTTGCACAGTGTTGGCGGGAATATAAAATACTGTAGCTACTATGGAAAATATTATAGCAGTTCCTCAAAAAGTGAAAAATAGAATTACTAAGATATTCCTGCAATTCTACTTCTGTGTATGTACCAAAAACATTGAAAGCCTAATCTTGAAGAGATATTTACAAACAAATGTTCATAATATTATCATTCACAATACTCAAAAGGTAGAAGCAAGCCAAATTTTCATCATCAGATGCATGGATAAGCAAACTGAGGTATATATACACAATGGAATATTAATCAGCCTTAATTAATAAAGAAGGAAATTCTGATGTTATAACATGGATGAACTTTGAGTACATTATACAATGTGAAATAAGCCAATTACAAGAAAACAAATAATTCAAGATTTCATTTATATGAATTACTTAGAATAGTCAAGTTCATGGAGACATAAAGCTAGGGGCTAGGAGGAAGAGAAAATTAGGAAGTATTATTTAATGGTGTAGAGTCTCAAGTATACAAGATGAAATATAATCTGGAAATGGGCAATAGTGATGGTTGTATAACACGTTAATGTACTTAGTGTCACTGAATTATACATTTAAAAATTGTTGAAATGGTAAAATGTATTTTATCACAATATTTTTTACAAAGGAAATTAGTTCATGTTTTGCTGTTGAATTGGTGTTTTCATTGAGGTAGAAGAGTACCTATTCTGCCATCTTGTTGACAGCACTCAGGATACTGATTTTTATTTGATTGGGAAATCTATTGTATTTGACAACTATATTCACTATGCTATTAAGGTAAAGTTGACTTAATTTTTCATCTTTAATGAGTTAGTAATTGATATACAATAAAATTAAAGATGTACACTACATACACATGTACGTATACAATTTAATGAGTTTTGACAATGTCTGTGAAACCATTATTGTAAGTAAGACAACAAACATATCTATCATACTCTAAAATTTCCTTGTGCCCCTTTCTAATGAAGCCCCCACAACTGCAGGCAACTACCTGCTTTCTATCACTATACTACTTTGCATTTTCAAGAATTTTATATCTATAGAATAAGATAGTATATTCTTATTGGCCTTCTTTCACTCAGCATAATTATATCTGTTCGTGTTATATGTGTATATCAACAGTTTCTTCCCTTTTATTGCTGAGTAAAATTCTATCTATCATAGTGTGTTTATCCATTCACTTGTTGTTGAATGTTTGCATTGTTTCTGGCTATTACAAATAGTTTTTGTCTATTGTGAATAAAGCTGTTATGAATATTTACAGAGACGTCTGTGTGTGAACATATTCTTTTGTTTTTCTTAGTTAAATCTACAAGAAGAATCAACTTGTCACTTACCATTTTGAAAGACTGTTGGCATTATGATTAGGTGGAGCTATATCAATAGATCAATTTGGGAAGGAATTAACAATAGAACTGATTCTTCTTATCAAAGAACAAGGTCTACATCTCTAGTTTTTAAAATCTTCTTTAGTTTATCTCAGCCATGTTTTGTAGTTTTACTCTACTGGTCTTGGGGATCTTTTGCAAGATTGATTCCTAAATACTTTCATATTTATGAAATGGTCTATTATAAATGGTCTATATTTTAAAATTTTACTTTTTGATTATTTATTGCTGCTATATGAAATATGATCAATTTAAGTACACTGATTTTATGTCCTGCAGCCTTGCTAATTTCACTTATTAATTCTAGTAAATTGTTTGTAGATTGCTTAGAGTTTTCTACCTAACTGATCATATATCATCTACAAATGAAGATGATTTCACTTCCTTTCTAATCTATACTCCATCTTGATTTGTTCTAGCAGTGCATAATTTTATGTTTTGAAACTTCTCATTTTATTTTATTTTAATTAATTTGTAGTATCGTAAGAACACTTATGAGATCTATGCATTTAACAGATTTTTAAGTATACAGTACAGTATTGTTATCTCTGGACACATTGTTGTACAGAAGATCTCTAGAACTTATTTATCTTGCAAAACTGAAATGTTATACCTGTTAATTAGCAATTCCCTATTTCCCCCTCCTTCCAAGCCCTGAGAGCCACCATTCTATTCTTTTCTTCTATTAGTTTGACTATTTTAAATACTTCAAGTAAGCAAAGTCATACAGTATTTGTCCTGCTGTGACTAACATTTCATTAGGTATAATGTCTTTAATGTCCTTCCACATTATCATTGCATGATTTTCTTCTTTTTAAAGGATGAATACTATTCTATTCATTGTATGTTCATAAAATAATCACATTTTATCCATTTATCTGATGAGGGATACTGAAATTGTTTCTACTGTTAACTTCTCTTAAACTTTTGTTTCCTTATAAGTTATATGGGGGTCATAATAGTATATACCATACAGTTATTATATATCATCTACAAATGAAGATGATTTCACTTAAATGAGATAAGGTGGATGATGTTCTCCCCTAACCATTCATCTTTTGGGCCCTCCTCCTGTTTCAAAAAGACAATATCCATAATGAGGAATGTCCCACTGACATTAATTTCCTATTTGGTTTCTGTCATCAATAAATTCATTCAAACATTAAAACAAGATTTATATAGTCAGGCTGTTCTAAGCCTTTGGTGTGCTGTGTTCTTTAGGTTTACTAATTGTATAAGATTTATTTTATTTATTATAAACTTATCATTTGAAGCCTTTTCTTTGAGTTTCTCCATCTTGATGCCATCACCCATGAGATGTAGTAACTAGACCTGTACATGATATTCCAGGTGAGAGCAAACTGCTCAGAAGGAATAGAGGGCAGGGTATGGTGAGGGAATGAGGGAAGAGAGCATCTTCTCTCTTTATTTCTGTTCCTGAACTCACTAGAGCAAAAATTGCTTTTGCTGAAATAGCAAATTGGGCTGGTGTCTTCAGGAAACAGTCTACAGTGACTTCCAAATCCCTTTCCTGTTTAGAACAGATAACTTGAAGTCCCTGTTTCCAGGGGAACAATCCTCCCCCACCCCATTCTAAAATAAATACATTAATTACCTTATGTTGTGCCTGCTAAGCCCCTGAGGCTGTATCTAAAGAATCTGGGAAGCCTTTTGGTCTCTCAGTACAAAATCATAAGTAACAGCAGTCACACAAGAGCCTTCCTGAAGAGTCCAACCACCCCTGCTCCTTGTACTCCCATCTCTGCTCCTCTTAACCAGAGCACTCACTGGAAGTATACACATATATTACATTTATACAGCTGCCTGCCAATCCTGCCTGCCCACCCACAACCTGCAATGGGCTTCAGCTCTATTTATGTGATGAATGTTATCTTATTCTGTGTTGATACAACAGTTTATCTGAGACTGAGTTGTTTATAAAGAAAAGAGATATATTTTTCTTAGAGGCTGGGAAGTCCAAGATCAAGGGTTCATATTTGGTAAGGGTCTTCTTGTGTCATAACATGGTGGATGGCATCAGTAGAAGCTCAGGTCTCTCTTATAAAGCCACTAACCCCATCATGGTCACCCCACCCTCATGATCTTATCTAACCCTAATTACCTCCCAATGACCCTACCTCCAAGTACTAGTAACATATAAATTAGGGGATTAAATTTCTAACTCATGAAAATTGGGGGAAAACATTTGAAACACAGCAAGTGTGGAGCAAAAGAATAGCATTGTTTCAGAAAAATAGAAATATGATGTGTATGCCAGTCTGGTCTTCTTCTTATCATCCTATTGTATCTTAGATACAGCTTAATTGGTATAAAGTAAAGTATTCGATGATGCTTCTGCTAGAGAAAATAATATTCCCAGATGATCTTGAATTAACTGTGGTAACTGGAGAGTTAATGGGATAAAGATAAGGGAAAGAGGCTTGTGCCCATACTAGAGAAGTCTAATTAAGATTTAAGTGTGGGAGGACAAGAGGAATCCCAATAGCTTCACTATTAAATTGCTCCTAGCTCAAGGGAAGCTGTGCATACCGTTATTCCCAGTGACTCTGGAGATGGAGGCTGGAAGACGGCAAGTTTGAGGCCAGCCTCAGCAACCTAGCAAGGCCCTCAGCAGCTTAGTGAGACCCCATCTCAAAAATTAGAAAGGGCTGAGGATGTAGCTCAGTGGTAAAGCAGCTCTGGGTTCAATTCAGTACTAAAAAAAATACTAATAATAATACAAATTGCCCCCAGTGCTTCTGCACACAGAGAATAAGCCCCTGTCTATCTCCTAATTTCCCTCAAACTATATATGCTTTCAGTAAGCAGTGTTGGGCATCTGTTATACATAAAGATCCCATTTCTGAAACAGGGTATTTCATTCTCTACCTCTTCTTTTGCCTTGGCAAAGTGACTATGTGAGATGATAATTCAGTTCTATCAAACAGAATTGGAAAAGATACATCATTTCCAGCTTCAGGGAACTTCACTCTGCTCTAGCCCTTCCCCATCAGTTTTTAACTCACATAAAATAAAACACCCTATAGTCTACAGTTGAGATTGTTAGTCCATGGTCTGTTATCCTTGATAAAGTTACTATAATTCTCTAAATCTCATTTCCTCCATCTGCAGAGTGAAGAGTTTTGAATTGACCCTTCGGAAATCTAATACTGATATTTGTTTTCCTTTTCTGAATGTCATATGGGGCCTAATAAATATATTGGATGGTGGTTGTAATGTTCAGTTTTATGCAAGTTGACTAGGCTAAGGGATGCCCAGATAGCTGGTAAAACATCATTTCTGGGTGTGTCTATATAAGCTTTTCTGGAAGAGATTAGCATTTGAATCCTTAGGCTGAAAAAAGCAGATCCACCCTCATTCAATGTGGGCAAGCATCATCCAATCCATATGCAGCCCACCCAAACAGAACAGAAAGGTGAGGGCAGGATGAGTTCTCTCTCTCTCTTTTCTTAATCTGGGACATCCATCTTCTCCTGCGTTTGACATAGTTGCTTCTATATCTTGGGGCGTTAGACTCAGACTGTCTTGTGCCATTAGCTCCTTTGGTTCTCAGGCCTTCAGGCTTGGTCTGGAACCATACCGCTGGCTTTCCTGGGCCTCCATCTTGCAGATGGTAGAACATGGGTATTCTTAGCCTCTATGATCACACAGGCCAAGCCCTCATAATCAATCAATCTATCTATCTATCTATGAATCTATCTCCATCCTATCAGAATCATTTCTCTGGAGAACTTTGACTACCCAAAGATTTTAACTCTGCAAGGGGCTTTCGATTTTTAGGTAATGACATAAAACTCTTATAATATTCAGCTGCATGTTCTTGAAAAAAGATCCAGTGAGTTAGAGATGAAATATTTGGATCTATTTGAGGTAAACAATTTAATATTTATTTCCATAGTCTTGTTTTTTTTAAAATATGGGACTCTCTGAGGACACAGACTATGAGCAGCCACTAACTCATATGGTGTTTTTATACCAATTACAAGACTCTGCTTTCTTCAGATGGATGCAGTACTGTGTGAAACATGAGGCTTGGCAGGTGGAGCTCAGGTTCTTATTTAATCAGCCTGGAGACTAAATGCAGTGTTTAGATGCTATGTGATTTCCCTTATAGAATTTTTCATGATGTCTATCTGAATGATAGACCTCAATTTTGTTTCTCTAACTCTTTGAATTCAAATTTTCAAGTGGAATCTTTATCACTGCCATCACCAATTCATTTTCAGCTGCATTATTTGAGGTTGCAATGCAATCTTTGTTTCCCCTTTCTTACTTTCTTGCCCTTTCCTTGATTCTCATATTAGTGATTCTAGGTCTTCTGATCTCTACCTATTTTTGGCTGACTTCTAAAAATTATCATATTCATTTCAGTGGTTAAAATCTCTCACTTGTATCTACAGAGAATTGAACCCGTTTCCCTGCCCTTGGTTTCATACATGGGGCTAAGACTCTTTTGCTACTTGTTTACCCAACTGACTTATTAATTAACACACATATGAGGAGGTCCCCAATCATGTGCCAAACAACATGCTGAGAAATCCAGATATGCCTCTGGACCCAGAGTAATTTCTCTCCATTAGATTCTGTCACTGATTGTGAAGAGTTTGAAAGACTTCCAAAGGCTTTCAGATTCCCCATCCTTATCCCAGTCTTTTGAATGGCAGAAGAGACATTAAACTGTTTTCCTAGCTCTGGCCCTGAATCCAAGAAATACTCCATTCTGATTTCTCTTAAGAGCAGAGTGTGGTTTTCCTTAACTGGTGGTGGTAATGCTGGTGACTGGGTGAATCCCTGGGTAGGAAGGAAGGACCAGAGATAGCAATGAATACACAGGAGAGGAAAGTTGGAGGCACATTGTGGAACTCTCCTCCTTCTTCCTGTGTGTTCCAGCATTCCTGATCCCAGCATAGCAATATCTGTGCCTATTTCCTGTCCTGAGGCTGTCTAGATAGCTGGGGATGAAGTTTCCATTAACCATTTCTTGACCTGGAGTACTGAAGGAGAAAGTCCCAGAAGCCCAGATGATTATCCTTGTCTTGCTATCCATTAACTTTTCACTTCATGTTTAGGTTGCAGAATGCAATATTCACAATGCCACTTTAATAATTGTATTAGCTTGTGAGCTCTTACAAAGACACATCCTGCTTTTATAAACTCTGGACACCCCAAATAGTCAAATCATCAACTTTTACCTGATTCTGTATCATGTCTTAAAATCACCAACTCTTTCTTTTCTCTGTGGCCTGTAATGCCCCTTTCTTATATCCATTAGAGAACATGGACACTGGAGCTCTTTAGACCTGAATTCAAGTCTAGCTGTCTATTTCACCTTCTGTAAAAATAAAACTAGGGTAAGGGCATAGCTTAGTGGTAGAACACTTGCCTAGCATGTGTGATCCTTGGGTTCCATCCTCATTACCACAATATAGGTAAACCAGACTACCATCAGTCTCTTCAAGAAGCTATGAGAATTCAGTAAGACTACTACTTAAATTTTCATCACACAGTCTTTCATGGAAGCAATTCCATAGTCATCATTATTAAGGGCCTAAATTTTGAGAAATATTTCCTATAATTAATCTTCTAAGGAAATATTTATAACACTTGAAACTTAAATAATGATAACTGTGCTAGATACTGTTTTAAGAGCTTCCCATCTCTTTACTCATTTAACTCTCACAACAGCTTTTTAAGATGGGTATTATTAATAAACCCATTTCACAGATGAGGAAATTGAGGCACATATTTAAGTTATGTGCACAAAGTCAGACAGCTGGAAAGTGTTGGAAAGTGATTTTTAATCTCAGGATGATAGGCTCCAGATTCCATATTCTTATTGACTATGCTATCTTAAGTCAGTTTTATTATGGTTACTTTTAAATATGGTCTTTCAAACTACTTTTTGTTGATGAGCACTTACTGAGGGCCTCCTGAATGGTTGGAGGCAAAGATGGGACAAGAGAAAATTATCTTACTATCTATATTAGTCAGCTTTTCCTCTGTATGACCAAAATGTCTGACAAGAACAACTTAGAAGAGGGAAAGTTTATTTTGGCTCAGAGATTTACTCCATGGTGGGTCAATTCCATTACTTTTGGCCCAAGATGAGGCAGAACATCCTAGTAGAAGGTTGAAGTGAAGAATACAACAGGGAGGGGGAGGGGCCACAGGGAAGATGCACCCTTCCAGGGCATACCTCTAGTGACACACCTCCTCCAGCCATACCCCACCTGCCTACAGTTACCACCCAGTCAGTCCTTTCAAACTAGGATGGACTGACTAGGTGACTTCACCCGAGAACATTCCCACATTAACACAGGAGCTTTTTGGAGACACCTCATATTCAAATCATAACATTACTCTTGTGTGCGGGGCAGTACTGCTTGAACCCAGGGGTGTTCTACCACTGAGCCACCTCCCCATCCTTTTTTACTTTTATATTTTATTTTGAGACAGGGACTCCCTAAGTTGTTGAGGCTGGCCTCCAACTTGAGATCCTCCTGCCTTAGTCTCCAGAGTCACTGAGATTATGGGTGTTCACCACTGATCCTGAATTTTTAATGCTCTCACCATCTCAGGAGATGGACAAACACACATAAGAGAGACATAAGGGCAACTTGGAAAGAATAAATAAATCTGCAGATTGATTATAGCCGCCAATACTTTGCTTCACCTGCCAATTTTAGGACCTTGTAGGTCAGTGCTTCTCAGACTTTGTGCATACAAATTACCTATAGGGTTCTCCTAAATGCAGACTTTGACTCAATGATCTAACTGGAGCCAGAGTCTAACAAACTCCCAGGCGAGACTGATGAGACCATACTTTGAGTAGGAAGATATCATACTGCCACTTACCAATAGATACCATGCACCAAGGTCTACTATGTCATGTGGCCATTTCTAGTTTAGCATGGGCATATTGAAGGCTTTTGAGCAGGTTGTATGTGGACTGGAATGGTTGATGGAGAATGTCATAGAAGAATTGGCTAAAATTTGTGAAGGGTACATAGGAGTCTCTGTGGGAGCCTGAACAAAGGATTCATATGGTCAGAGAAATGATTCTTGATACGTTGTGGAGAGTTGATAAAGGAGGCAGAGATGAGGAGATCCAGAAAAAAATGGTGTGGAAATTCATGTGACAAGAGATAAAGGCCTAGAGTATGACTGTCTCAGTGAAAATGGGCAGGAAGGCCTGTCTTTAAGGGAGATTGATTATTGCAAAACACCAAAACTTCATTCAGCACACTTAGGATCTCTTCAATATAGCTCCATTTGACACACTCTATAATTTTTGGGAAAAAAAAATCACTTCCACATTCATTATTTCATTTCATCAATCCACTAATCTCTTTGGGAGATTAGTAGTTTCTTTCACCCCCATTTTACAAATGACAGTGAGACACTGTTACCACAACTTAAAACATGTCTGAAAAAAGGCAAACCTATTTACAAGAGAAAAGACATGGTGAAAAGGATTGCAACTGTTCACTGTGATTTTTACAAAGTTGATTTCTCATTATTAGAGTAATGTATTTTGATTATAAAAGTAATTTATAATTGAGATTATGCTACATGGTCATATTGTCTGTGTCCTTCCTTCTAATTCTCCTGCTTAATTCATTATGGCTTTCCCCCCTTGTCATTAGAATTGTTTTTGAGAAGTTAGTTTTAAATTACTGCATAATAATAGCCCATTTTATGGGTACATTGTCATTTACCACTTTCTTGCAATTAACCATTTAGGTCACTCTCTTTTTATAAATATTTTTGCTATTATAAATAATACTATGGCAATCTTCTTTGTACACACATCCTTGTCCAAGCATCTGATAATTTCCTTCAAGCCTTATCAACTCTTTTAAAAGTCTTACTGTTTTACAACTGGTTGATTTAATGCTTTAATAAAGGATGAGGTCAGTTAAGGGTTTATTGAAGTTACCAAAGCTTCTTCATTGTCCCATGTTATGCAGTGAACTCTCAATGGGCCTCCAGGTTCAGGAAGTCATGTCTTAGAAAATTCTGCTGCATTCTGATGTCACCATTGATCTTAGGTCTCTTCACTTTGGTTCATCAGCAACAGATATGTCTACTGAATGGGCTCTAAACTAAGGTGCAGGTAAAGCAGGGAGGAAAAACATCATGGAAGGCTTAGGTCTGCCTGCAAGGAGCTTATTGGCTCTTTGGGAAAAGAGGCTATAGATATGTGGGATAATGAAGAAACAGGTCAAATCAAAACACCAGCTTATGTAGCTTGAAAATCTGTGGAGGAAAGCAGATATATTAATGATGATTTTTGTTTTCTTTTTACTAATCCATATTTTCTGTGGTTTTTCTATATCAAAGAGATAGAAAGCATAATATGAATCTGTAGGCAGGGAGACTTAAACTGGAATTCTGTCATTTATTTATTTTATTATTTAGGCAAATTATTCAACTTGTTTATTTGGATAGTTTTCAACTAAACATTTATTCTACAAATATCTCTTGAATGCATAGGCACTATAATTATCCTTAATAGTGCTAGATATGATTCTCCACCACTAACATACCTGGATAAAGTTATTCAACCTCTTTGAGTCTAATTCTTCATCTGTGAATTGTGGATAGTATAATTTTTCATATCTATATTTATTTATTTTTATGTGTTGCTGAGATTGAACCCAGTGCCTTGCATGTGCCAGGCAGGTGCTCTACCACTGAGCCGAAACCCCAGCCCCTGGATAGTATAATTTATATGGAGATTTTCTGATGTGAAAAAGTGGCATGAGCCATTACATCCTTAATGCTATGCCCAGCACAAAGTCGTGCTTAATAAGTACTACCTAGTACTATGATGAATATTATTAGATATTATTTAAATAAAAGGTCAAACTATTCCCAGCAGCTTGGGAGGCTGAGGCAGAAGGATCGCAAATTCAAAGCCAGCCTCAACAACTTAGCAAGTTCCTAAGCAACTTAGCAAGACCCTGTCTCAAAATAAAAAATAAAAACAAAATAAAAAAAAGATAGAGATATGGCTCAGTCGTTGAATGCCCCTAGGTACAATCCCTGGTACCAAAAAGGGGGCGGGGGTGTGTGTGCTGGGATGTAGCTCAGTGGAAAAGCGCTTGCTTCACATGCATGAAGCCCCAGGTTTGACCCCCAGTTCCAAAAAAAGAAAAGACAAAAAAAGTTAAAATATACTTTATATATATATATATATATATATATATATATATATATATATATATATATATATTATCACATACATATGGAAAGAACTATATTGAGAATAAAGTTGATAGGAATTTAGGGAAGCCTATAAATCCAATGCTGATAAACCCTACTTTAGGGAGGAAGCTCTTCTCTGGCACTAGGCTGTCAAGCAAAAGTACTTTGGCACCCAAATGCACCCTTCCATCAGTGTTAGGGGGGCTGGTTCCTTTGCTGTGCTGGACTGGCTCTGTTCAGTAGCCATTGAGTTGAAAGATTCTAAGTTTTGGAGCCACAAATATATGGGTTCAAAGGCAGGAAGTTCTCTTTCCTAGCCAGGTACCCCTGAGCAATTTCTTTGAAGTAACTCCCTTTACCTCAGGTTCCTCACTTGTCAAATGACCATTATATTTAGGTCACAGGGTTAGGTAAAAAATCATATTAATATGACTAGTTGGTCCATGGTTATTTTCTTTTTCTTTTTCTTTTCTGACTGGGATTTCTGCTCAGTATCAGAAATCCCTATCATCTCACACCTTGGTAAGACTTTGCTTCCTAACAATATCTCCATTTTATTTGTCTCCTGAGTCAGATGTTGGGATCTTAACAGGAATAAGTAAAAATGTCCTTTTCACCAGGCTATTTAGAATGTTGCTTCCCAGAACTCTGTTCCCCCAAACTCTCTTTTACAAGGTCTTTTCTTTCTCTCTAGTTGCCTCAGTATTGCTTTGCTTCTTGGTCAACTGAGGAGGGGTTTGGGGGCTTTCCAAATCAAATCAAAATTTCCTCTGTGCTTTGGAGTTTTTGTTCCAACACTGTTCCCGAAAGCTGGACTATCTAGTGGTTAACTCTCTTCTTCTCTTTTGAGTACGTTTTTTTTTTTTTTTTAAATGGGACTAGATTAGGTATGGGATCTAGAACCTCACACATGCTGTGCAGACACTCTACCACTTTGCTATATCTCCAGCCTGAGCACGATCTTTGATCCAAACTGGGCCTGCCTTTCTTGCTGTTGATTACCTTTGTACCTCTGACCCATCAGACATATGAAACAGCCCCTTAGAAACCATTGGCTTTCCTATCCAGAGCCCATAATTAGCCATTACTAAAGAGCAAGGAGTTAAGGCAGTTAATACCACCATAGTCCTAAAATATCCATGGCCCAAATCGTCATCTTTTCTGCTATCTAGATCCAGTTTTAAGAAAATTATTCTTGTTATTTGCTATTCTTGGGATCAAACCAAGGGTGATGCACATGCTAGACAAATGCTCTACCACTGAACTATACATGCAGCCCTAGATACAACATTTTTGAAGTCCCAATCAAGCATCCATGAACTTGGAACAGATCCCAAACTGCAGCATCAGAGGTGTTTTGACATTGCTTGCTTGTAGGCACCTCAGTAGGAGCACTGGGAAGCCACTGAGCAAAAAGAGAAGGATTATTCACAAGGGCAAGATGAGTAAAGACATCATGGTAAATTAAAGGAATGATTCTATGTCAAAAATATATTTCCAAAAATGAAGTTTAACAGATCAGCCTTCACGCTTAAAAAAAAATGATCTGTCTAATTTATGTGTACAATTCAGTGACCCCAACAGTTTGCCTCCTGACAAATTAGCTTATTTCCTTTTATCATATCAAAATTTGACATCTATAGTGTTTGCCTTTGTGCCTTAGCTCTAGGAAGCTCAAGGCAAGTTTGAATATTCCACCAAAGCATGTATTAATAAAATATTTTTTAGTTTTTGATTTTTAAGTAAAAACATCTTCTCCTGGTTCTGCTAAACATTTCTTTTAATTTTGTGATTTTGTTAACATCAGAACTTTGATTTTTTTTGGATTCTGGGGATCCAGCCCAGGATTTTTGTGCAAGCATGTGCTCTAACTATGAGCAATGCCCCCCAGCTCAAAACTTTCATTAATTTTTTTTTAAAACTGGGGATTGAACCCTGGGGTGATAACCACTGAGCAACATTTCCAACCTTTTTTGTTTGTTTGTTTTGTTTTTTGGTATTGGGGATCAAACCCAGGGCCTTGTGCATGCAAGGAAAGCACTCTACCAACTGAACTATATCCACAGCCCCCAACCTTTTTTTATATTTTATTTAGAGATAGGGTCTTCCTGAGTTGCTTAGGGCCTTGCTAAGTTGCCGAGGCTGGCTTTGAACTCATAATCCTCCTGCCTCAGCCTCCTGAGCTGCTGGGATTACAGGTGTGCACCACTGTGCCCAGCTCATCAAAATCTTTTCAAGGTACTTCAAATCCTTTTGGTTATAAGGAGCTACTGGGTAGGTGAAGGTTGTCATGCTTGAGTTTTGAGCATCCTGGAAAGTAGGCATGAGAGAAACTCCTCAGTCTTCCTTGGACAGTGTGTGGAAAAGTACCTCCACAAAGTTGGCTTAGGTTAGGTGAAGAGGGAACTGTATATGGTCCCTGGCATTTTGATTTTCAGGAGCCCTATTTTCATGTCTTTTCTGAGATTAGATGCAGGTGTTTCTGGGGGAAAATTGCACATTCTGAACATATCAACACAAGTGCAGTTGCTACTCCACACCATTCTGAGACCCTAGGGAAGCTGGGCATCTTCTTCTGTATAAACTTTGTAACCAACACATTTAGTTATCCAGCAACATGGAACCTGGGTTCTAGCTCCCTGTATCACCTCCATGAATGTAGTTGTCAAACCTCAGATTGAGAATTAAAAGAGATAAGTGATGTGCAGTTGGATATCTCATACCTTAGAGATGTCCACCAGCAAAACAGGCTTGTTCTATAGGCCAGGCTTCCTTTCCTATATTCAACCTCAAAAGAGAGATGATACTGTGTTTGTACAGGTGTCACCACTTTTGTTACTCACTTTTTTGTTACTGTGTCTAAAATACACAACAAGAACAATTTAGAGGAGGAAAGATTTTTTTTGGGCGTGATGCTTCAGACCATGGTTGGCCAAGTCCAAGGCAAAAATATTATGGTGGGAGGCTGGGGCGGTGGCTCAGTGGTAGAGCGCTTGCCTAGCATGTGTGAGGCACTGGGTTTGATTCTTAGCACCACATATAAATAAGTAAATAAATAAAGGTTCATCAATAACTAATAAATTATGTTTAAAAATATTATGGTAAAAAAATAAAAATATTATGGTGGAAGGGCATTGCAGAGGAAAGCTGCTCAGCTCATGGTAGCCATGAAGCAGAGAAGAGGCAGGAAGGAAGGGGCCAGGGACAAGATACAGGACTCAAGGGCATTCCCCCAGTGACCTTCTTCCTTCAATCATGCCCCACCTGCCTATAGTTACCACTACCTCCCAGTAGTCCATTCAAGTCAATAATCCATCAAATGGATTAATTCACTGATGAAGTTAGAGTTTCATGATCCAATCACTTCCTAAAAGACCCACCTCTAAACATTTCAGGATTGGGGATCAAGCCTTTAACATATGAGACTTGGGGGGATATTCCAGATGCAAACTATAACACCACCATCAGGTTAATTTTCCTAAAGCTCAACTCTGATAATATCACTTTCCTGTTCACTACTTTCCTTTGGCTCTGCCTTCCTGCTCATCCCCCACAATCCTTCTTGCTCACTGTGCCCTGATTATTGCTTTTAGCAAAGATATAATCCATTTGTACCTCTCATGAAGCTGGTATAAGGAGCATAGCTTTTATTACCAGTCAGACATGGGTTTAAACTTTGGCCTTATCACACTGAAATAAACCTCTCTGAATGCTGTTTCCTCACCTATAAAATGGACACCTCCATGATAGGGTTATTGTGAAGCTTAGTATATTAAGGCAACCTCTATCATTTCTTTGGCATATATTATTTGTAGCATCAGGATGATCTGCTTTACCCTTTAAGTCAGGCACTAAATTAACACACAAGACAAAAAGCATGAATAAATGAAATTGCCCCAGAAAAGCCATTGAATTACAAGAGAGTAATATATATATATCCCTTTATAGTAGTTCATTAAGTTGTAAGCTGGACTAAAGAAAGGATCAAATGGAAGGTGTTTTTGTAGGTGTCTAGGTATTCAAACCATTCTATCTCTAAGATGACCATCAAATTCCTCATGGTGAATAGGGGAACCGTAGAGAATTCTAGAGGCTTTGTGTTGCAGTTGTTCCATTTTGTTTTCATATTAAGCCTCAACCTTAATCCATTTTAATAGATTTGTGGCTGTAAAAACTTATATCGTATGTAGAGCACTTAGCCTGGTTTCTGTCATAACTAGTAAGGGTTTAATAAAATGTTAGCTGCTATTTTTTTGTAGCAGCAGTAGTACTGAGTCATTGCTCAGTAATATTTGCTGGTTTTGATTAATTGGAGCCATATAAAAACTGTTTTTCTAAAGTGTAGTCAAGAAGGATTTTAGCTGGGCATGGCATCTCACTCCTGTAATCTCAGCAACTCAGGAGGCTGAGACAGGAGGATCACCAATTCGAGGCCAGCCTCAGCAACATAGTGAGAGCCTGTCTCAAAAAGGATTGGGGATATGGCTCAGTGGTTGAGTGTCCCTGGTACTGTTAAATTCACAGTACAAAAAAGAAAAGAAGAAGAAGAATTTGCCTTTTTCCTGTCTTGCCAAGTTTCCTGCTGCGGTCCTTTGTTCACTGGTCACATTTCAACCTGGAGTTTGTTTCTTAAGTAAACCTTTCCAGTGAGGAGGCCTGCAATGTTATCCCAATGGAGACCAGAGTGTGCTCTGTCAGAAGGCAGAAAGTTGCTCATATTCACCTCTGTAACCCCACAGTTCCTGGCATATGATAGGTACTCAACAAAACAGTGGATGGATAGAGGAAGAAAAAGTTCGATCAAACAAACTTTTTATCTTTGTGATTTAAGGGACATTCAGTGTGCCTGTTGTTGAGTTTTCATGATTTAGGCTTTTGACATCAGGCCTTGATGGTTCTGCATATTGCTTGAAATCTTATTTTAAGCAAGAAACAGTTGTAGTGTGAATCAGGTGTCTCTGGCCTAAGTACTTACAAGTGTAAGAGCTGACTTTGCTCCATTGCTTTGAGCACTTTAAGAGGAGGGAGGTGCTAAAGCAGCACATAAAAGCACGAACTATAGAGTGAACAGAAACCTTAGTTCAAACCCTAATTTTGTCACTTTTTAGCTATGTGTCCTTGGGAAGTCCCTTAAATTCTCTAAGCCTTGGTTTATTCTTCTGGTCTGTAAAATTGGGACAATATTGTATACTTCTTAGTGTTGCTATGAGATTAAATGTAATTATACTTAAAACCCATGGTATAATAAGTAAACATTGGCTACAATTATTGTTGTTGTCATATACTTTATCTCCTCTCCTAGTTTTACCATTTCCCATGTCATTAAAAGCAATGATGTTTGTTGACATTTTTCTTCCAATGTTTTCCTATTACAATTAGCACAATAGTGGCCATTTGTGTGTGTACATCTTCACACACTTATCAGATTATTCTACTAAGATTATTAATAGAAAAAGCAGAATTACTAAATCAAAGAGACTACACTTTAACCCCCCTTCATGAATTACA
The DNA here is from genome assembly GCF_047511675.1 of Marmota flaviventris. Taxonomy (NCBI): domain Eukaryota; kingdom Metazoa; phylum Chordata; class Mammalia; order Rodentia; family Sciuridae; genus Marmota; species Marmota flaviventris. The sequence goes on from NC_092518.1 coordinate 40,330,113, forward strand.
GAACATACTATGTTAATCTTTATTAAATAAGATAATGAATGGGAGGATGCTTTTTAAATGGTCAAGTGCTATTAAGTAGGAATTATTGCATTGCAACAGTCACTGCTAGAGGTGTGGCACATTGGTGACCTTAAGGGCTAAAAGAGGGCAGAAGACTTGATTTTTCCCTGATTCCCATAAAATATACCTACATAAACATGCATGCATGAATGAGTAGTTACTTTTTTTTCTAAATGATCTACAACTGCACTCCTTCCCCCAAAGTCCCGAGATGCAAAAAAAAAAAAAAAAAAACCAACAAAAAAAACTCTTATTAAACCTTGAAGGGAAACAATTGCTTTTAAAGATGACTGCTTCCAGGACTGATGATGTGTGTAGCTCAGTGTTACAATGCTTGCCTAGCAAGTTCAAGGCCTTAGATGCAACCCCCAGCACCACAAAAAATAAATAAGTAAATTTTAAAAATTAAAAAAAAAATAAGGATAACTGCTTCCAAGCAATGTTCAGACCCATTCTTTGCCAACCTCAAATTCTAGGAAAGCACTTGAATCCAGTAGCACAAGGAAGCCTTCAGAGCTGCTTGTGAGTGAGTTGTTCTGCTTGCACTCTATAGAGAATCCAGCCTGAGGGCCTGGCTACTTTCTTTGTGTGTGGCAGTGCTGGATGGGGGAGGGGGAAGGATTTGGGAGAAAGCCGTTTTGAAGGAAAGGCTGGTGGGTCAGTACCCACTTTAAGGCTACTTTGGTCACACCTTCAGTGAAGGGCCTCAACCTTCCAGGGGAGCCTGACATTCCACCCGGCTCAGGCTAGCCTAGAGAGACAGACTCATCCACCCACTCCTCTGGCTTCCTGTTTTTCTAGCAGCCAGAGTGCCTCTTGAGTGTAACTTTATTGTTAGCATTGTTGAGGAGGGGAAGTGTATGTTGAGAAGTCTTGAATCTGGATCTCCTCATCTAACAGGCTGCATTCTTTCTGACTTCAAAGACTGGGCACTGGTCCAGGAATGATGCTCTTGGCCTCTGCTGGAAGGTGGGGCCAGGTGTGGGAATGCAAACAGACTGTGGGGGCCTGGAGGAAGGGAAAAGGCAGAGGGAGAGTATGTGACCATGGAGGGGGGAACAGATGCCTGTGTGTTTGGCCAGGCTCCATCTTACAAAGGGTGCTCCTGGCAGGAATGTTTTCACTGATGTGTGTCAGGGAGCTGGGGCTGTTTGAACCTCCAGTGTCTGACTTGGGTGATGTTTGCCATAAGCAGTAATGAGCATGGAAATGATTTACTTTGGGACCTTGACTAGAATACTGTTAAATCACTGGCATACTACACTGATGGGGCCTATTGATCCTCAAATTGTTTCCCAGGTTCTCTCTACAAATCCATCCTCCCTGCTCCCAGCAGATCACTTCTTGCTGCTCACTGTGTGTATGCTTCCTGCTTTGAAAAACAGTGCCCTGTGGAGATTTCAGACTTATTCATTCATCCTCCTCTCTAGCCAGGTCTCCAGCTCACTGAGCTGTGAAATTTCACCACCCTCCTCAGTCTGTTTACTTTCTCTTCTGACTCTGTTTGTAAGCAAACCCATGTGCATACCTTTTCTTGTGTTTACATGAATATCTGCATATACATGCTTGGCTCCTGAGGCTATTTGTGAGTCTGCGGCTGTGTGATTATGGGAGTGTCAAGGGCCATGTCTCATCTGTGTGTCCTTTGTCAGGAACCTTGAATGTTAGTGCAGTGGGGCAGACCTGGGGGGGAAGGGGAGGGGTGCTGGAGGACAGTGACAGGCAGGCTTTGGTAAGCCCTTAATTGAACTGTGGCTCTGGAGAACAGGAAAACTCATTCTACATCATCAAGGAAAAGATGGAAGATTACACTGATCCTGAAAGGAAACATCTTCAGTCCTCTGTCCCAAAATAAGTGGGATGTACTCAGAAGACTAAAGTAGTTTCTAGATTCAGGAAGAGCCCTAATATTGAGGAAATTTTGGGATTTGAGACGTGCAGGTAGGCTTTAAGGAAAGCGAAACTTTTGAATGGTTCCCATCTTTCCCAACTCCACTGGAGTCTAAGTCCCTTTTTTTCCTTATTGTCACATTTCCTCCCTGGGCCTTGTATATCATAGACCCATAGTGATTGCTGTGTGGATTATTAAGGTAGGAGGATAGACTGCTAGTCTCATTGAGACCCATGATGACTCTGCAGACTCGCCTATAACTCCACAGGAAGGAAGCCTTAGGCCCGGGAGGTCTTATTTCCAGAGCTGGCCTTAGACAAGGGTCCCGCCCTCTCCACTCATGAAGTAATTGGCAGAATGGCTAGAACAAGTGAATGATTGTGCCATAATTAGTTTATGACCTGAGGGCATGCCAGTTTGTAGCCCTGCCAGTCTGCTAGCTGCCACCAGGACAGATATGCCTCATAAAAGCACAAGCCACAAAGCTATGGGACTATTCCATGGGCCTGCTAAGCCTAATGACTCAGGCCTATGAGCTGAGAGTAACTGAGCTAGTGTGTTAACATTTCCTGAACCGACCTTTTCTATTTTCATTTTATGCAAAAGTAACCTTTATATTTATTACAGTTCTTAATCCTTGCTTTGACTTAATTATAACGCCTCTCCCCCTTCTTTCTTTCTTCCTGCCTCTCTCCCTTCTTCCTTCTCTCAGCTCCCCTTTCCTCTCCTCTTCTCTCTCCTTCTTTCCCTCTCTCCCTCCCTCCTTTCTTCTTTGTTTTGGGAGAATAGTTAGGTTAGGGCAAGAGGGAGCATCTGGCCCATTGTGTGACAATAATTGAAATCATTCCCTTCTGATCTGCTCAGGAAATGGCTCAGCCAACATCTCCTTCAGGTCTCACCCTCCTGGACTGCTGTTGGTATGATGGTTATCCAAATGTTCTCTTCCAGTTTCCGGAGAGTTCAAGAAAACCAACTCTATAATGAGAAATCTATCAATCTGCCAACCTAATTCATATAAATGTTTACCAGACTGTTGGTGCCAGACCTCAGCAGATCTGGATTCTGAAAATGGGTTTCGCCTCTGAGGTTCCATGAGTTCTTTCCTTTTCCTACCCATCAACCTGCACTGCATGTTTATTTCAGATGCTCAGCATATGGGAATCATTGAAACCATTAAAGTTGAATTAATAGTGTATACACTATTTGTTGCTGACCAAAGCATTAAGGTACCAAAAAATAAAAAAAAAAAAAAAGATCTCTGGATTCATGGATACTGTTTGCACATATATGAAATAAAGCCATCTACAGGATGACCAAATTCAAAGAATGGCTGTCATTCAGCATTATTTTTTTTTTTCAGAATTCTTAGGATGATTGTTTTCAACATCACACTAGCAGACATAACACCCCCAACCCATCTAGGGAGCAGACCCAAGGTGGGAAATTCTTCACTATTTTTAAATCTTATTGTCATCACGGCCAAGTTTTCACAGCTTAAGTTTCCTCTGAGTGTTTTGTTTTGTTGGTTATTCTGCTCAAAGTGAACATATCATTCTTTTACATTGCCAGCGATCACTTTTCCCATCAAGAAAGAATGTTCTCCTTTCTATTTGTTTTCAGTTGCCTTTAATGTGCACACTGATTTCTTTGGTAGGGCTGGTGTCCAGGTCTTTTACAAAAAAAAAAAAAAAAAAAAAAAAAGGCTTTAACATGTGCATGGGAGGGTCTGCATCTGGGCCCTGCTTTGATATCAGTTTTGAAGGCTAATCATGTATGGCCTCTGATTCATGACAGTTTACAAAAAAAATGATTTTGAGATTGGGCCCTTGATGAGAATTATAAGACAGTGTAATTTTCACTGTCTTATAATTTTTTCATGAGATTCGATCCCATTATTGTTTTGAAGCTGTAATAAGCTCTAATAAACTAAGGAGACCTCAGTTTAAATAAATGCATTTTTGTTGATAATAGGCATAACGAGCATGCCTCTAATAAATGAATTTGTTACTACTTGTCTCTGAGCTTCTCTTTCATCATAATATGGCCCCATCTATTCTCAAAACTTATAATTTATAAGGTTTAATGCTATCTTTTCTGATCAGAGCTGTTTCCATATGGACATATTTCTAGTTTGAACTAGAAGAGTTTTGTTCAAATGCCATGTTCGTGAAATACAAACAGCTTTACTAAGAGCTTATGATTAAGACAAAATCATTTTCAGTAATGCCTGCATGTCCTGAAACTCAGAACACAGTTTGGACCCCAGCGATTATGTTAATAATGAAAAATAAAAGGCTCTGTGATTTGGAAACAGCTGCCAAAAAGCCCATGGTACAAGAAGGAGCTTTTATCTCTTGACTTTAGAGAGACTCACTGATCCTTTATCTCTCTCTCTTTCCTTCCCTTCCCTCTTCTCTTCCTCTCTCTCTTTTTTCTCTCTCCTTCTCTTTCAAGACAATGTCCTGCTATGTTGCCCAGGCTGGCTTTGAACTTCTGGGCTCAGACTATCTTCCTCCCTCAGCTTCCCCAGTAGCTGGTACTATATGTATGTGCCACTTTACCTGGCACTGGTCCTTCATTTAATGGGTGACAGCTATTTCATCAGTTATAACAAAATAACAGCAACAAATTAGAATTGGGAGAGGCTGATAGGGTGGGTTTGAGAAGGTAGTTTATTCCAGAAATTGGCAGTGTGACAGATGGGTACTTGACAAGCAGGATGCAGAAACCACAAAAGCAAAGACCTGGCAATAAGGAATAGGTAGAAAGCATTCTACATTAAAATTTAAGATTGTGGTATGAATATGCCAGATTTTGCTTAGCTGTTTTATTATTATTGGGGATTTAAGTTATTCTAAAATTTTCACTCTTATAAAATGTGATGCTGTGAATGGTTTCTGTACAAATTGCATTTCTTCTGTTTAGAATTATTGCTTTCTGGTATCTTACCAAAACTATAATAACCAGGCCAAAAGGTACGAGCTGTTTTATAGATCCTATCATGTGTTGCCAGATTGTATTCCCAGAAGATTAAACTGCGTAAGTGTGTCTATTTTCACAGAGCCCTGCAACACTGAATGTTATCATTTTTTACATTTTTTCTAGTTTAATAGGTATGTGAGTATATTCCCCCTTTGTTTCATTATTTATTTAATGAGGCTTTCCATTTTTTAGTGTCATAATTTGCTAACTGTTTCCTTGTTCATTTTCTTTCATCACTTCTCAAATAAAATGTAGGCATTGACCTTATATATTTTCAGCCATTCTTTCTATTTTGGATAGTCAGTTTTATCATTTATATTTGTCACATATTTTTCCAATTTTATTGCTTTTATTTTATGTGCCCTTTATCATATTTCACTATGCAAAAGTGTTCTTTTTTACATTTATGTATTCAAATCCATCCATCCTGTCTCTGATGTTTCTTTCATTTTTCAATATTCAGAAATTTACCACTCCTCCACAGCTGGGACAAATATGTGATTCTGTCTTCCCTACTCCCCCAGGGTGTTTTTTCTTTTTTGTGTTTAATTCTTGGGCCCATCTGGAATTTATTGAAGTGTATGGTATGAGGTATGGATCTAAAGTAAAATCTCCATACTGATATCCAAATGTTTTAGCAATTCAATTTGGCAAATATTTCTTGAACTCCTCCTATGTGCTAAACATTGTGCTAAGTACTACAAGAAAGTTTTCTTTTTTTTAATGGGACAAAATCCATGCTCTCCAAGTCTGTGTTTCTCTGTGTGTATGTGTGTGCATTTGTCTGTTGTTCTGTCTCTCCCTCTCCCTCTTTCTCTGAAGAGGGGAAGGATGGTAGTGGCAATAATAAGGTAGATATTTAAGCAATTATAACAAAGCACAGGAAGGCTAAGTAGGTATCACTAGAATGTCAGGAGCAGGGGCTTGGTGTGTAGCTAGGTGGTAGAGCACTTGGCTGGTATGCATTGAGGCCCTGAGAGTTTGATTCCCAGAGAGAGAGAGAGAGAGAGAGAGAGAGAGACTGTAAGCTGTAGGAATTTATAGGATTGTGAGAGTATTCCCAGCTGAGACAAGAAAGGTCTTCAGATGTCAGGATTTCATTCATTCAAAAAGCATGTAGTGAATATTCTGCCAGGCCTTGCTTTGGGTGCTGGTGATAGAGTTGGACAAAACATAGTCCTTGTCCTCAACTCTCAGAATAATAAGAGAACACACTAGGGGAAATGAAGTAGAAAGGGAAATGGATGTGGTTGGAGAAAGTTACAAGCTTGCAGACAGTTAAGACTAAGATTGGAAACAAAGGTTGGGCCAGTTTCAAGTGGGCTTTAGATGTCAAGAGGAAGCGTTTATTCTTCCTTTGCTTTGGTATAGAGAAGGCTTATATGGCAGATCCTTGATCAGAGTAGGCAGTCTAATTTACTAGGAAAGCTGTTATCTGTTCTGCAGACTGTTCTCTGAAGAGTTTGTTAGGTAGATGTGTGTACCATTTTGATATTTGGAATCCTTGGAAATATAATTTCTACCCTTTATAAAGTGTATTAAAATGTCTGGTCCCTCTCTATAATTGACAAAGTTTGTGATTTTTTAAAAATATATTGCAGCTGGTCCCTTTTTAGCAACCCTCTACTCTCCCTTTCAAATAGTTAGAATCATCTGCCTTTTGTGTTCATTTCTTAGGAGACATTTTAGAGTGAGTCTATCAAGATAACTGAAATGAAGTGTCTGATGTTTGAAGGAATAAAGTTCATGTAGCTAGAGGAGACACCTACGGAAAAACAACTCAGCCTCACTTTCTGCTGGAGAAGTAAAGGGGTAGTATGCATAAGACACACAGTTAATTTGATTGTGGCTATTCACATAAACATTCACTGGATTAATTGGTGAAGTTTTCTTTCTTATTGTGGGCATTGTGTATGTTAATCTACATATATGAAGCCTATAGTGTAGAAATTAAATCATTAGTAAGTAGAACCAGGCTATCTGCAAAGTTTAATATGGATTGATTTTCAGATGACCAGAAAAGCTTAATAAGAAGCTTAAAGCAGAACATGGTGGTGCATACCTGTAATCCCAGGGGCTTGGGAGGCTGAAGCAGGAGGATAGGGAGTTCAAAGCCAGCCTCAACTACTTAGCAAGGTCCTAAGCAATTCAGTCTGTCTCAAAGTAAAATATAAAAATGGCTGGGGATGTGGTTCAGTGATTAAGTGTCTCTGAGTTCATTTCCTGGTATCAAAAAAAAAAAAAAAAAAAAAGGCTTAAAAACCAGTGCTTTGGGAGCCAGAATTGCTGTGTGGAAAGCTTTATGTACCCTCTTCCCTGTGAAGCAACTTAACTGGTAAAAAATTATTGAAAGCAACCATTTAAAGTCTATGAAATATATCTGAAGGATTGAATATATTGAGAAAAATGTACTCAAGAAAATCTACTAAATTTCAATAAAGATGATACGAATCTAGGTAGCTGTCATCACCTCTTCCTTTCCCCACGTCTGTATTGTGGAAGCTTTACTCTGAGTAGGTATAGCCAAGAAGATGGGGCTTGCTTTACCCCCAGCTTCCAGTCATAGGACCACAGTTTCACCCTGGGAGGGACAGGCAGCCGAGATCTTTCTTTTCCCACTTTCAACTTCACGTTATGGGACCTCTATTTGGGGCTGGCATTTTCAAGGTCCCTCCACACTGCAGACATCACTTGGAGGGTAGAAGCTCCATACTTGGAGGGGCATATCAAGAAGATGGAGCTACCCTCTTTACCTTCTAGCTGACATTATTTGGAACAGCATAGAACTCATTCCTGAAGGCATTGTCAAAAATATCAGAGATCTTCATGTTGAGTAACTAATAGGAAACTAATAGTTCCATGAAACTTGGAACAACAACAACAAAATGAAGGGGCATACCAGCCAGAGGTTTAGCAAGAGGAGCCCTGGAGAGAGCCCTGTTAAGATCATACTTATCCCTGGGGTTAGGAAGGTGTGCACATGTGCCACATTGCATTGACTCAAAAGCAACCATGGTGGGTCCCTGAGAGCTACTAGTCACTACTTGAATATGAAAATAATTTAAAAGCATTGCTTTAGCCACAGAGACCCATCATCAAATTCTGATGCCTTAGAGTTTAGGAGGCATAAGAATAACCTCTAATTAATTACTAGTTGAACATTCAATTATGCTGACCGAAGAGCTACTCTGAGGTAGGAAAAGTAAATAAACAAAAAATGGAACAACAACAACACAAAATAAAACAAACCAAGGTGTAAAAACTGAGCAGTAATGTTAATGATTACACAATGTAAAGGAATTAGAGTTTATAAACTTAATGCAGGCAAGCACTGTGGTGGGACTGGTGGGGCCAATGAGAATCTAGAGTTTCTACAATATATCATCTAAACAAAAAGTGTAACACATGCAAAGTATCAGAACAATGTGACCATTATAGTTAATTAAAACAAGTAATAGAAACAACATTGGAAGGGAGGATACAAATGATACACCTATCAGACAAACAGAAACACTCTCAAGGAGCCACTATAAATATTTTCAAAGAAATAAAGGAGCAACACCAAAAGAAATTAACTACAAAAAAAGGAAAGGAGAAAAAAAAGAAAGAAAGAAAAAAGAAAAGAAATTTGGTACCAGGAATTGAACCCAGGGATGCTTAACCACTGAGCCATATCCCCATTTCTTTGTCATATTTTATTTAGAGACAGGGTCTTGCTGAGTTGCTTAGGGTCTCACTAACTTGCTGAGGCTGGCTTTGAACTCGATATCCTCCTGCCTCAGTCTCCAAGCTATTAAATGATTTTATTTAAAAGAAAGAGATATGGGGCTGAGGATGTGGCTCAAGCAGTAGCGCGCTCGCCTGGCATGCGTATGGCCCAGGTTCGATCCTCAGCACCACATACAAACAAAGATGTTGTGTCCGCCGAGAACCAAAAAATAAATATTAAAAATTCCCCCCCCCCACTCTCTCTTTTAAAAAAAATGAAAGAAAGAGATATGATAGTGAGAGAATATTATATCAAAGAGGAAATATCAATAGAGATAGAAATTATGGGGGAAAAAACAAATGAAAATTCTGAAGTTGGAAAGTACCCTGAAGTGAGAAAAAATTCACTAGAGGGCTTCTGCATGCAAATTAGGCAGGAAGAAAAAAGGATTAGTGAATTTGAAGATGGGTAATTAGACATTATACAACCTGAGGAACAAAAAAAGAAGATTAATAGAGCCCCAGAAGCCTATGGTACAACATTAAATGCTCCAACATACACATGGTGGAGTCTTAGAGGAGAAGAGAGAGTAAAAGGGCAGAGCAGGAAAAAAATCAAAGACATAATGGCTGAAAATGTCCCAAACACGACAAAACATATTAATGTATGCATGAAAAAACCTCAAAGATTGACCAGCATGAACAAAGCTCTGAGTTCAAGTTCAGTACAGTACTGGGAAAAAAACAGCATAAACAAATAAAACCCTCAAACATTAAGAACTCCAAGAAGGACAAAGGCATAAAGATCTACACCTAGATATATTATAGATAAAATGTTTGAGGCCAAAGTCAAAGACAAAAAAAATCATGGGTGAAGCAAGAAAAATAGAAGATTCATCACATACAAGTAAGCCACAATAAGATCAATAGCTATTTCCTCATCAGAAAAGAAGTAATGGAGATCAGAAGGAAAAGGGATGACATGTTCAAAGTACTTAAATGAAAAGGAAATCAATCAGTATTCTCCAACTCCATCCATTTACCTGCAAATGCCATAATTTTATTCTCTTTTAATGCTGAGTAATATTCCATTGTGTATAGATACCACAATTTCTTTATCCATTCATCCACTGAAGGGCATCTAGTTTGGGTCCACAATTTAACTATTGTGAATTGTGCTGCTATAAACATTGATGTGGGTGTGTCCCTATAGTATGCTATTTTTAAGTTATTTGCATATAAACCGAGGAGTGGGGTAGCTGGATCAAATGGTGATTCCATTCCCAGTTTCCCAAGAAATCTCCATACTGCTTTCCATATTGGTTGCAGCAATTTGCAGTCCCCCACATCCTCGCCAACAGTTATTACTGTTTGTATTCTTAGTAGGTGCCATTCTGACTGGAGTGAGATGAAATCAGAGTAGTTTTGATTTGCATTTCTTTAATTGCTAGAAATGTTAAACATTTTTTTCATATATTTGTTTATTGACTGTATGTTATCTTCTGAGAAGTGTCTTTTCAGTTCCTTGGACTATTTATTGATTGGATTATTTATTTATTTTGGTGTTAAGGTTTTTGAGTTCTTTATATATCTTAGAGATTAGTGCTCTATACTACAGAGCAATAGTAACAAAAAGGATATGGTATTGGCACCAAAATAGACTTGTAGGCCAATGGTACAGAATAGAGGACACAGAGATAAACCAGCATAAATACAGTTATCTCATATTAGACAAAGATGCCAAAAACATATTGGAGAAAAGGTAGCCTGTTCAACAAATGCTGTTGGGAAAAGTGGAAATCCACATGCAGCAAAATGAAATTAAGCTCCTATCTCTCACCATGCACAAAACTCAACTCAAAGTGGATTAAGAGCCTAGGAATTCAACCAGAGACCCTGCACCTAATAGAAGAAAAAGTAGGCCCAAATCTCCATCATGTTGGATTAGGCCCCAACTTCCTTAATAAGACTCCTGTAGTGCAAGAAATAAAATCAAGAATCAATAAATGGTGGATTCAAACTTTTTATATCTTACTAGAATTAGTATAAAACTGAATTACTGTAAATCAAACTATGTATTTTAATCCCTATGGCAATAAATAAAAAAATAACCTTAAAAGTACAGTTTAAAATTAAATAAAGGAATTTGAATGGAACATTGGAAAATATCCATTTCATATAAAATAAGACAGTAAAGGAGGGACAAATGTGACACATGGAAAGCAAATAGCAAATGGCAGATATGAATTCAACCATATTAATAATGATGATAAATGTGAATGAACTAAATATTATAATGAAAAGAAAGGTATGATCAGATTGGAAACTAAGATCTAAATGCTGTCTAAAAGAGACATGCTTTCAATTCAAAGTTATAAATGGGGTGTTGGGGGCATAGGTCAGTGTCAGAGCATGTGCCTAGCATATAAAAGATCTGAATTCAATCCCTAGCATTGAAAAAAAGAGATTCAAATAGGTTAATATTAAAATGATGGGAAAATATACCATGGAAACTGCAATTGTAAGTTAGCTGGAGTAGCTATAGTAATGTCAGCCAAAATAGATATTAAGATTAAAATGTTACTAGACATGAAAAGGGACATTTTATAATGATAAAGGGTCAGTTAATCAGGAAATTTATAATCTATATTAAATACAAATGTACTAAATAACAAGGCCTAAAATATATGATAGAAAAATTAACACAATGAAAAAGAGAAAAAGACAATTCAACAATAATGCAGATAGAGTGTAACAGTTAGATAAGAGGAATAATTTTCCATGCTCTATTACAATATAGGTAATTATAGTTAATAATTATGAATATTTCAAAATACCCAGAAGAGAGGATTTGAATGTTCTCAGCTGAAGAAATGGTAAATTTTAAGGTGATGGACCTGATAATTGTCCTAAATTTATTGTTACACATAGTACACATATATCAAAATATCACATTATACCCAATAAATGTGCACAATTATTATGTGTCAATAAAAACAAAATAAAACTATAAAAAGAAGAATATTCGGGGACTTCAATTCTCAGTTTCATTAATGGTTAAAATAATCAGAAGCTGAACAAGAAAATAGAGGACTTGAACAACACAATAAACCAAGCAGACCTAATAGGCATTTGTAGACCACTCCAGCCAACAACAGCAGAATACACATTCTTCTTAAGTGTGTATGGAACATTCTCCAAGATAGACCATATGCTAGGCCATAAAACAAGTCTCAACAAACTTAAAAGAGTAGAAACCATATGAAATAAATTTTAGATCACAATGGAATTAAATTAGACATCAACAACAGATGGAAATTGGGGAATTCACAAATATAGAGAAATTAAATAACACACTTCTAAATATCCAATAGGTCAAAGAATAAATCACAGGATAAATTAGAAAATACATAAAGATGAATGAAATAAAAATATAGAATAGCAAATCTTACAGGATACAGCAAAAACAATGCTTATGTGGAAATTTAGTCCTATAAATGCCTGTTAAAATATCAAATCAATAATCTAATCTTCTGCCTTAAGAATCTAGGAAATTCAGATCAAAGTTAAGTGCAAAAAAATCAGAAGGAAAAAATAATAAAGATTTGAGTTGAAATAAATGAAATTTGAAGCTGAAAAACGGCATAGAAAATCAATGAGATTGGAAGTTATTATTTTTTTTCTTTTCTGGTACTAGGAATTGAACCCATGGGCTCTTAACCACTGAGCCACATCCCCAGCCCTTTTCATTTTGAGACAGGGTCTCACTAAGTTACTTAGGGCCTCACTAAATTGCTGAGGCTGACTTTGAACTTGTGATCCTTTTGCTTCAGCCTCCTGCCTCAGCCTCCTGAGCCACTGGGATTACAGGCATGTACAAAGCCTCCCCTTGGAAATTGGTTCTTTGAAAATATCAACAAAATTGTTGTAAAAAGTTTGCTATGGCTGTGCTATGGTTTTAATGTGATTTGTATCCCCAAGATTCATGAGCTGAAAGCTTGGTCCCCAGTATGGTGATTTTGAGAGGTGGTAGAACCTTTAAGAAGTGGGTCCTAGTGGGATGTGATTAGATCAGTGGGGTTACCAGCTCTAGCATGCATTAATGTGTTTTATGGGAATTCTAGCTCACATGGAACTGGATTAGTACTCAAGAGAGTGGGCTGTTATAAATGAGCCTGGCATCTCCCCTCACTCTTTGTTCTGCAAGTGCCACTCACTACCATTGTGCACTCTTACCATATAATGCCATTGGCCATATGTTATGATAGAGCATAAGGCCTATTGCTAGATGTGGCGGCCTTCCAAATCTGAGTGCTTAAAATATGCCTCTTCTCTTTATAAAGTGTCCACTCTCAGATATTTTGTGATAGCTACACAAAATTGACTAAAACAGGCTGCCATAACAAACTACCAGAAACTGTGTTATTTGAACAATAGAATTTTACTTCCTCAATTTTTGGAGGCTGGAAGTGACAGAGCAAGGTGCCAGCAGGTTTGGTTTCTGCTGAAGCCACTCTCTTTGGCTTGTAAGTGACCGTATTTTCTCTGTGTCTTCACCTGGTTTTTGCACAGTGCCTTTGCATGTGTCTGGTATGTATGTGTGCAAATTTCCTCTTTTTATAAGGATACCACCGTCAGATTGAATTACAACCTACCCTCATTTTCACTTAAATTATCTCTTTAAAGGCCTTATTTCCAGATAGTTCACATTCTGAAGTATTAGGAGTTAGGGTTTCAACATAAAACTTTTGTGTGGACACCATTCAGCCCATGACAATTCACAAACCTTTAAATATACCGATAAAGAAAAAGAAGACTCAAATTACTGATAAAGAGAACCACGAGGGAACATCATTTCTGAACTTGCAGAAAAATAAAGGATTATAAAGAAATATTATGAAAAATTATGTGCCAACAAATTAGATACCATAGATGAATTTGACAAATTCCTGGATAAATACAAATTACCAAAACTGTACAAGAAAAAGCATAACATCTTTCTCCCATATTCTTATTGATGCACTATAGTTATACATAATGGTGGGATTTGTTGTTACATACTTGTATATTCAAACAATATAATAATATAATTGGGCCAATATTACTCCCTGTTATTTCCCCTTTCCTCTTCTCCTCTCTCTCCTTGGTCTCCCTTCTCTACTGATCTCCCTTCAATTTTCATGAGATCCTCCTCCCTTTATTTTCCTTTCTAGCTTTCACATATGAAAGAAAACATACTACCCTTGACCTTATAAATTTGTCTTATTTTGCTTAATATAATGATCTCAAGTTCCATCCATTTTCCTGAAAATGACAAAACTTCATTTTTCTTTATGGATGAATAAAACTCCATTGTAAATATGGCATATGTACCATATTTTCTTTATTCATCTCTCCATTAATGGACATCTAGGCTGTTTTCATAGTTTGGCTATTGTGAATCATGCTGCTGTTACATAGGTATGCATGTATCACTGTAGTATGATGACTTTAATTTTTTAGGATAAACACAAAGGAGTGGAATAGCTGGGTCATATGGTGGTTCCATTCCTATTCTTTTTTTAATATTTATTTTTTTACTTTTAGGTGGACACAACATCTTTATTTTTTCTTGTATTTTATGTGGTGCTGAGGATTGAACCCAGTGCCTCATGCATGCTAGGTGAGCACTCTACCACTGAGCCACAACCCCAGCCCTCCCCCCCTAATTCCTATTCTTTTGAAAACCCTCTATACTGATTTCCATAGTGGTTGTACTAATTTATAATCATCAACAGTTCTGGAGTGAGATGAAATCTCTGTGTAGTTTTGATTTGCATTTCCCTAATTTTTAATGATGTTGAACTTTTTTTCATATGTTTTAGCCATTTGCATTTCTTCTTTTGAGAAATATCTGCTTAGTTAATTTACCCATTTATTAATTGGGTTATTTGGCTTTGGTGTTAATTTTTTGAGTTCTTTAAACATTCTAGATATTGGAATTTATTCTAGATATTTAGTCACTCCTGTTCCAAGAGGGGCTAGCAAAGAGTTTCTCCCATTCTGTAGGTTCTCTCTTCACATTCCTAATTGTTTCCTTTGCTGTACATATGCTTTTTAATTTGATGCATCCTGTTTGTTAACTTTTGGCATTAATTCCTGAGCTTTAGTGGTCCTATTGAGAAAGTTGTTGCCTGTGCCTGTACATTGGAATGTTGATTCTATGTTTACTTTTAGGACTTGAATAGCTTTTGATCTTATTCCTAGGTCTTTGATGCATTTGAGTTGATTTTTGTGCAGCGTGAGACATAAGAGTCCAGTTTTATTCTTTGACATATGGATAAACAGTTTTCCCAGTACCATTTGTTAAAAAGGCTGTCTTTTCTCCAATGTGTATTTTTGGCTCCTTTTTCATGGATCAGATGATTATAGATGTGTGGGTTTGTCACTGTGTCTTCTGTACCATTGGTCTATATGTTTTTATGCCAGTCCCATGGAATTTTTGTTACTATAGTTCTATAGCATAATTTGAAGTCAGGTATTGTGATATCTCCAGCATGGCTTTTTAAGCTTAGAATTACTTTGGCTATTCTGGGTCTTTTATTATTCCAAATGAATTTTAGGACTTTTTTATTCTGGTTCTATGAAGAATGTTATTTGTATTTTGATGGGGATTGGATTATATTTGTATACTGCTTTTGGTAGTATGGACATTTAAACGATATTAATTCTGCCTGTGCATGAATAAGGGAGGTATTTCCATCTTCTTGTCTTCTTCAATAAATTTCTTCAGTATTCTATAGTTTTTCATTGTAGAGGTCTTTCACATCCTTGGTTAAATTTATTCCTATGTATGTTACTTTTTTGATGCTATTAAGAATAAGATTTTTTTCCTGATTTATTTCTCAGCAGATTCATTATTGGTATATAGGAAAGCTAATTGATTTTTGTATGTTGATTTTATAACCTGAAGCTTTGTTGAGTTTGTTCATTAGCTCTAGAAGTCTTTTGGTGGATCTTTTTGGATCTACTAAGTTTGACTTCTTCCTTTCCTATTTTTATCCCTTTTAAGGAAATAAAAAAATCGTAATAGCATCATACTGGGTATAGAGATTGAATTAATAGTCTAAAATCTTCTCACAAAGGAAAGTCAGGCCCAGGCAGTTCCACTATTTAATTCTACCAAATATTAAAATGAGAATTAATAGCAACCAAGAAAATAGAGAAGGAAACAAGTTTCAACTCATTATACAGGTATTGTCTTGATGCCAATACCAAGGATATCACAAGAAAACTATAAACCAGTATCTCTTGTGAATGTAAATGCAAAATGCCAGAAAAAATACTTACAAACTGAATCCAACAACAAATAAAAGGGATTACATATTCTGACCCAGTGAGAGTTACCTTAGGAATGCAAAGCTTGTTTAACATCCAAAAACGAACAGTGTAAATATTGCATTATTAGTATAAAGTACTAAAACAGGATGATGAACTCCATAGATGCATAAAAAGTATTTGGTGGAACCTGACATCCATTCATAAAAAACTCTCAATTAATTGAAAATAGAAGGGAATGTCCTTGAGTTCCTAAAGGGATGTACAAAAATCCTACAGTGAGTGTCATACTTAATAGAGAAAGATTAAAATATTTCCCATTAAAAATGGGATCATGGCAAGAATGTCTTCTCTTACCAGTTTATTTTATTTAACATTGTATTGAAAGTTCTAACCAGGACAATTAAATAAGTAAAATAGTTAATTTGTCTTTATTCACTGATGACATGATCTTGTAAACAGAAAATCAAGAAATCCACGAAAAAACTACAGTGACTAATAAGTTCATCATGTTTGTAGGATACAACATCAACACAAAAATCAATTGTATCTACCTTTATGTATATTTATAAAGCACCAATTAAAAAATATAAATAGAGAAAGATCCAAAGAGTCAAAGAAAGGGAGTAGGGGGAGGGAAGAGGAGAGGAAAAGAGAAAGTACTGGGAACTGAAATGGAGCAAATTATTCTATGCATGTATGATTATGCCAAAAGAACCTCATTATTATGTATAACCATAATACACTAATAAAAGCATTTTAAATCAGTTTTATTTCTTTAAAGTAATAATGAGCAATCTGAAAATGAAATTAAAACATTTTACATGCGTCATCATTTTACATGCATCAAAATGTAATAATTTAGAATATACATGACAAAATAGCACAAAACTTGTACACTGAAAAGTACAAAACATCAGTAAAAGAATTGAAAGAAGACCTAAATAAATAAAAAGACATTCATGTCTATGAATAAGAATACTCAATATTATTAAAATGGTGGTAATCTCCAAATGGGTTTACTGCTTCAACATGACCACTATCAAAACCCCCAGAGGACATTTTTTTGTTGTTTTGAAAAAAAAAAAAAAGGCTGATCCTAAAATTCACATGGAAATTTAATGGCTCTAGAAGAGCCAAAGCAGTGTTTAAAAGGACAAATGTTGTAGGACCTATACTTCATAATTTCAAAACTTTTAACAAATCTGTAGCAGTCAAGTCAGTGTTACAATAGTATAAGGAAAGACATAAATAAAGGAAATCATTTGAGATCTCAGACAAATCTATCTTAGTACATAAGCCCTTTTATGATAAACTGAGTTTTGACAAAATTGTCAGAAATTTCAAAGGGAAAGAAATAGTCTTTTCAACAAATGATGTTTGGCCAATAGGCTATCCATGCAAAACAATGAATCTGAAGCTCAAGTTCACACCATACATAAAAAACAAAAAAACCCTCAAAATGTATAATGAGTTTAAATGTAAGAACTATTCTGTAAAACTCTTAGTAGAGGTGCTGGGGTTGTGGCTCAGAGGTAGAGCACTTGACTTGCATTTGTGAGGCACTGGGTTCAATTCTCAGAACCACATATAAATAAATGAATAAAATAAAGATCTGTCAACAACTAAATTTTTTTAAGTTTTAAAAAAACTCTTAGAAGAAAATATAGGAGTAATCTTTGTGATCTTAGGTTACACCAATATTTCTTAGACACAACAAAAGCATGAATGATAAAAGGAAGGGAATAATAACCTGGACTTAAAATTTGGGTTAGTGTCACATGCCTGAAATCCCAACAACTCAGGAGGCTCAGGCAGGAGGATCACAAATTCAAGACCAGCCTTGGCAATTTAGCAAGGCCTTGTCTTAAAACAAAAAAAAAAAAAAAAAAAGAAAAAAGGCTGGGGATATAGCTCAGTGATATAGCTCTCCTGGGAACAATCCCTATTACTAAATAAATAAATAAATAAATAAATAAAAATATACTCAGTAAAGTGAAATGTCACTCTAAAGATTAGGAGATTATAACTAGAAATCATATATCTCATAATATATTTGGATTCAGAAAATATAAAATCCTGACAAGTCAATAATAAAAAGACAAACCACACTTTTGAAAGCAGGGTAAGAATTTGAGTAGACATTTCTCCAAGGAATATATACAAATGTCCAATAAACCCATGAATAAATAACTCATTAGTCATTAGGGGAATGAAAATCAAAACCATCATGACACAACACTTATTTCTCACTAGAATGACTATAATAAAAAGGACAGACTGCAAATGTTGTTGAGGAAGTTGAATACTAGAATTCTCTCATACTTTGCTGGTGGGAATGCAAAATGGTACATTTCTTTGGAAAACAGTTTGGCATTTCCTTGAAATGTTTAACATAGGGTTACCATATGACTCAGCAGTTCCATCCCTAGGTGTATATCCAAGAGATAGAAAATGTATGTCCAAACAAAACCCTGTACATTAATGTTTATAGCATCAGAATTCCCATTAGTCAAATAAGTAGAACACTCCAAGCATCCATCAACCAATGGATGAATAAATAAAATATGGTATGTCCATATAATGGAATGAAAAGAAACAAAGTACTGTTGTATGCTACTGTATGGATGAACCTCCAGAACATACATAAGACCACATATTATATGATTCCATTTATATTTAATATGCAAATAGGACAAGTCTACAGAGGCAGAAAGTGATTAGTGATTGCCTGGGGCTAGGTGTTAGGAATGGCACAAGATTTCTTTCTAGGATGATGAATAGGTTCTAAAATTAGATTGTGGTGATAGTCGTCCAACTCTGGAAAAAGACTACAATTCATTAAATTTTATAGTATAAATTGGTGAATTTTATCATATGTGAATTATATGCTAATAAGGCTGTTAAAATTTGGTGGTTTAAGAAAATAATAATTATGATGATTTTTTGAAGAATAATGCCAGCAAAACAAAATAAATTATAAAATTCTTTCCCAGTTGAAGTGTAACTCCAAAATTCCTATTCCTGTTACTATTTCAGGACCTTTTTCTATTTGTCAGTTTCTTCCATGTACCTTCTTATACCCTCCCCTGGATCTCTTCCTTTGGATTCTGTGCTCCTCCTTTCCCTTGCCTTGAGCCTGATAACCCTTCCAGAACTTCTTTCTTCCCCAGAATTCTGACTTAGGCTCTCACTTCTCTCCAAAAGCCCTTTTCTCCTAAAGCTTATTTCATTTCCAAACCCTGAATGTTTTCCTCAAATTTCTGCTTCTGTTTCTTTGATGTAGAGTGGCAAATAATTTCTCCTGGGTTCATCTGAACAACTAACAGATATTTACTGAGCTTCTCCTGTGTACTTGACCCTGTGATGATGCTTTGGAGGTCTTATGATGCTGATCTTTACGTTTACAGAGCAATAGGAACTTTCTTCAGCACTGGAGATGGAACCCAGGGCTGCATCCCCAGCCCTTTCTATTTTTATTTATTTTGTTTTGAGACAGGGTCTTGCTACATTGCCAAGGCTGGCCTTGAACTTGTGATCCTGCTGCCTCAGCCTTCCAAGTTGTTGGGATTATAGGAATGCACCACTGTGCCCAGTGAGAGCAAAAAGAAATTTTAACATGCCACAAAAAAATTCTGTGACGAAATACTGGGTTGCTATATTTCACAGCAGTTTGTGCTCAGCTCATAGAAAGGTCTTTATTTCAAAATGACAAGTGCATAATTGCCTTTTCTTTGTCTCTGAGTTTTCCATGTGTCTTGGGGTTTAAGGCTGTGGTGTGATGGTAAACCAGTTCTCCAAGAAAATAATAAACAAAACCTAATTTGTGGTTCTTTAGTGAATATACTCTGACTGTAGCCAGTTTCAAGTTACTAGCATGATAGTACTGAATCCAAAGTTGGTAAACTAACCAATGTGAGCCTTTTACTCAGCCAATTGCTTTGCCCTAATCCCACCAACAAGTTTCCATACTGTCTCTGAAATATCACCCAAGTTGGTTGGAAAGAATTTGGAAGAAGAGAAATAATGCTTCTGGGATACCAACTCTGTGCCAGGCACCATGCCCTTTGGTTGTTCCTTCCCATAACTGTGTGAGGGAGATGCCTATTTTATAGCAAGGAGATGGAGGTTTAAAGAATTAAAATGGTCTTACTAAAGTTACAGGATACAGCACAGCTAGGAGTTTAATCCTTGTGATTTTGATACCAAAGTCCATGCTATTTTCTTTGCACCGTGGTACCTCCCAGGGCAAAACTAGCAGTGGAAATAGTGAGAGAATACACTTTTCTAGTGGTCAAGTTCTGGATATCTCACTCGTAGCATGTCTGGCATACTGGAAGATACTTGGACCATCTCTGTGAGTAGCAGGCAGGAAGACAGTGAAGATGGATGCATGGTGTGAGGACGGAATCCCAAACCTTTAATACATTTGAGCCCCAAATAGGAACTACATGAATTGACCAGAAGTTCTTGATTATTCTGAAAGGGTGACAGAGATTGATAGAGTATTACATTCCTTATATGCTTCAGATTAGGCCTAGAATTGTCCATATTGAGAAGTCAATGCTATCTCTGAAGATAATTGTTTTCAAATTAAATCACGGAATATAAATGACTGGAGCAATCATCTGCAAACAAGGCTAGGATTTATTTTTACTAGAAAGAAAACTCCATAACGGCAGAATCCTTTTCTTGTTTGGTTTATTTTTGCATCCCCATTACCTAGAACAATCTTTGATGCTCAATAAATAACTATTGGATGGATGGATGGATGAATGGATGGATGGATTCTTTGGCTTGTTTGCATAAAAGCAAACCTCTTCTCAGAGATCCATGAGGGAACAACATTGAGACTTCTTATGTTTTTTTTTTTTTTTCCCAACTAAGGGTCTCATTAGCAATTATGTAAGGACAAA
This sequence comes from Marmota flaviventris, assembly GCF_047511675.1. Taxonomy (NCBI): domain Eukaryota; kingdom Metazoa; phylum Chordata; class Mammalia; order Rodentia; family Sciuridae; genus Marmota; species Marmota flaviventris. The sequence goes on from NC_092518.1 coordinate 40,350,987, forward strand.
TGTTGTCACTTGGATGATGAGATGTGTAACACTGCTTTGGGAAGCCCTCTTCAGTGTCTTTGGGTATAATAGCTACTAATTATTGCACATTTACTGTAAGCCGGATATAGTTATAAGTTATTTATATACATTAATCTATTAAATCCTCATAATGAACTGCTGGAAATAGGCCCTTTTGGCTAGAGGAGTTAACTAGGTTGGTCTGGGCTACACAGCTAGTATAAAGAAAAGCAAGTAATTAAATCCAGTTTCCCCCAACCATAAATCCTGTGCTTGTTCCATTATACTACAGTGCATCTTTTTTGTGTTATTATTTCTTCATTGATTCAGGGAGTATTTGTTAAGTCCCAAGCTCAATTATATGTCAGACACTTAGACCTTCTTGAGGGAAAGGGGAATGATGCTCTCTGGAAATGTCAAGTGAACAACACTTAACATTTTCTTATACCACTTCCCACCATTCCCAATAACCATAATAGGCTGATAATACTTCACCTGCTCCCTTTCCCAAATGTTTCACTGAATCCAATAGAGTGGGAATATTTTATTTAATCCCAGAAGATGAATGATATTCTAAGCAATGGTCTTTTCTTTTTGTTTTCAATATTTGAGATGATCTCAGGAAAATGCTTACTTTCTATGAGATGAGTCAGGACCATGTGGATATAACCTTTTCCTTTAAAAATACTCTTTTAGGCCAGGCATGGTGCTTGTAACCCCAGTGGTTTGGGAGGCTGAGGCAAGAGAATCTCAAGGTCAAAGCCAACCTCAGCAATTTAGCAAGGCCCTAAGCAATTTAGCAAGACCCTATCTCAAAATAAAAAATAAAAAGGGATGGGGATGTGACTCACTGGTTAAGGGCCCCTAGGTTCAATCCCTGGTATCCATATGTGTGTGTAATCTTTTAAAAATGCAAAATCTGCCAGGTGTGGTGGTATGCATATGTAATCCCAGCTACTTGGAAGGCTGAAGCAGAAGGATTATGTGAGCCTAGGAGTTCAGGACCAGCCTAGGCAACATAGCAAGACCCCATCGCAAATAATAAATAAATAAATAATCAAATCTTGTCTGGAGGTATAGTTCAGAGGCAGAGTGGTTGCCTAGCATGTGTGATGCTCTGAGTTTGATCCCCATCAATGCAACAAAAAACAGTAGAGCAAAATCTGCTTGTTATTAGTAAAAGGGACTTGGAAGGGTCATATTAAAAGTGTGGGCAGTACATGTTCCCCCTTTTGGGCTTGGAAACTGAGGAGGTGGAAGGGTGTTGGATTTAACCAAAGGCTGAACCAACCATTCTTTGATATTTCTGTTAAGGGTCCTGCCTCTTTTGTTCCGTTATTCTTTCAATGACTACTTACAGAGTATCAACTGTGTGATAGGAAAGAGGCTAGGCCAGCACTGACCAATAGGAATATAATTAGTACAACATATATGCCATTTTAACCTTGCAAGTAGTTACATTTAAAAAATGAAAAGAAACAGGGAAGTAAATATTAATAATTTATTTAACTCAATGTATCAATAACATTTGAACATATAATCAATATAAAATTGTTAATGAGATATTTTACATTCTTTTCTCATATTTTTTGATGTCTGGTCGTGTGTTTATTAAATTTACTATCATGTTTCAATTTGGACTAGTCACATTTAAGTGCTCTGTGGTCACATGTGACTCGTGGGTGGCTACTGTAATGGATAGCTCAGTTCTTAGCCCTTGTTCCAAGAGTTACTGAACTGTATTTGATACTTTTCTGTGAAGTTATGAAGAAAGGTCCATCAACTGGAATGAGCTCAATTATAATTTGTTTTGCAAAGGCTGTTCTTTCAATTAGTCTTCATATAGGCTTCAATCACAAGGTTAAAACCTAGTGTAACATTAATAGTCTTTTAAGCTCCTTCAAAGTTTCTTCCACTGATTTGGGGATGGCAACTTATTTAAGTAGGGCATTATTTTGATTCTGCAAACATTCTCTGAGGCAGTAAGGTCAGACCTCTGCAGAGTGGGTGTGAACTGAGCAGGAAGTAATTTAAGGATAGGGATTTCAGCAGTATGAAAAGAAGAGGCACCTACCATCCAAGTCCAATAAACTAGCTACTAGCCTGGAAATGATTTCTTTTTTCCCTATCCTTTGCTCTCCTCCATCATGCTGTCTCTTCTTCTAGAACATTCCATCTCTCCAGGGTTCCCTGTCTCTCCTTTATAGTCTAGGAAATGTGTAAGTATGTTTGTGAGGGTGTGGGACTATGTGGGGGACTATGTATGTGCTATTTTGGGTCAGCTATAGAAGGGATGGAGAGTGAGTTTACAGCCCAGAAGTATATCTTGGCATAATTAAGTAACAAGATTCTTCCTACTTCTTATCCTCTCAGAAGAAAGACACATAAATTAATGGAGCTAGAATTTAGACTCTAAGCTGACCTGACAATTTCCATGGAGACTCTCCCTGAGGTTGCAAGGACTGTCTTGCAAAGGGGAGGATTCAAAATTGCCATTAGAGTTTTTTCTCCTTTGGAAGACAATATTTTAAATTCATTTTCTCACATAAAGGTCTTATCAAAGTTGTCATAGGCTTTAGGTAGTCTTTCTTGATTGAAGACTTAGAAATCTGCTTTTAAAGAGGGCCCTTGGGGAAGGCACATTTCCTTTTCTTAAACTTTCAGAGTACAAAGGCAAGGAGGGATAGAAGAGTAGATTCTTTTTAGGAGGGCTACTTCCCAGAAGCCCCTTGGCCTGATCATAATGGTAATCTGGCTAATGTGGTTAATCATCAGAAATGTAAGGCAGGTTGCCATCTTGCTGCTTTGAAACAGACACAATGCCAAATTATCTGTTGTCTGCTTTCCCCAGAGAGAAGATGTGGCTCTAAGCTAGTATGTCCAAAAAAAAAAGAAAGAAAGAAAGAAAGAAAAATGGCACATTCCTTAGGATTAAGGTATGGGTGAGATTTACCCTATGTGCTCTGTCAAAATAGGAAATGCTTATGGACCACATTTCCCAAAGGCCTTAATCTGTCTTGAAGAACCATGTGTAGTCAGGAGTAACTAAAACTGGCTTTAAAGCTGGAGGGAGATCAACACTGGGAATCCTTCTAATATTGGGCACCAAAAGCATGGAACAAAATGTTTTCCCTCTATTTTTAGTTAAGATTTAGTAAACACCTGATCAGAACATCCTGTGTTTTTACCAGATGTAGGGATAGTAGAAAGGAAAGGGGGAGGTGACATTCATTTACAGAAATGTGCCAAGCCCTTTACATATTCTTAGGACTATGCTGTGGGGCAGATAGCATCTTCTTCACTTTATATTTTTGGGGACTAAGACTCATAGGACTTATTTGGCTTAGAGAGGGGTAGGGAGATTAAAACCTGGATATGCTATTCCAAAGCCCTCTATTCTGTTCTCTTAAATATTACTGTCAATCAACATATATTTGGCATGGTCAGGACAGACTTGATATTTCCCTGATGGTGTTGATTAATGGCATGTTGGTAGCAGGAAAATTATACAGGGAGCTATCAACAATACAGCCCACTATTGTTAAAGAAAAGTCTTCCTTTCCTCCAAATCACTGTAGAAACAAATCTGGACCAAAATCTGACAATAAACCCTGGCTCTTCCTGATGTACAGAATATCATTAGCTCTTTAGCTAATATTTCTTTGTCACAGTGATACAGAGACAACCTTTTGCAAACTAGTTCTGAGTTCTGCTGGTGGGTGGAAAAATACTAATCTTCTATTGTTTCCCCAGGAGATGCAGCTGAGGATTCAATGCCTGATAGTTCAAGAAGATAAAGGTTTCATTGTTCTGTTGCTTTATTGTCACAGTACCCTTGGAATAACAATTTCACAGTTGATCAAAGTGGTGGTACCATGTGGATCCATCCATGTTCTGGACTGTGTTCAGCATAGACTTCATGATTTCAATTAAAGTGGCAAAATTTGATCATTGCCTCTTTAGGCCTTGACAAAACCAACTGTCTTGTTAAAAAATGAATAAAGATAGGTATAACTTAACACTAAAATGCATTTTTCAATATGTATGTATTTATGAAACATAGGTGAAGATAGTGAAGGCAAATCTTGAATTTTTCTCCAATTTTCACTAAGACAGACTCCTATTGTTGAATATGGAGTGACATAACAATGGCTTGACAAGTCTTAATGGTCACATCATCTAGAAGCCCATTTCAGGACAAGCTTAACCATGCTGTAATTAGAGAGCTTTTATTAAATGCCCAGCATTTCACTACTGTCTACTATTTTTCAACCTGATCATTTGCTTGAGGATGATGAAGGAATAGTGAATACTATAGATAAGTTTTTTTCCCTTACAGTTCTTAAAATCAGCTGAGGTCAATGCAGATTCACTCTTAGAAATAATTCAGTCTTATGTGCTTCAGAAGAGACATAGCAGTAGAGATAGGAGCTCTTGGAACAAGTCTTTTTTTCCCTTATTTTCATTGGTGCATTATAGTTGTAAATAATGGTGGGATTTGTTGTCACATATTCACACACGCACACAATATCACAATATAATTTGACCAATAATATTCTCTTTCCCTGGTCCCTTTTCTCTGCTGATCTTCCTTTAATTTTCATGTGATCCCCCACCACATTTTTTTCCTTTTTCCTTTTTAGTTTCTACATATGAGAGAAAACATAGAACCATTGACCTTCTGAGTTTGGCTTTTTTCACTTAACATGATGTTCTCAAGTTCCATTTATTTTCCTGAAAATGACATGATTTCTTTTTTCTGTATGGCTTTGAACCATTTTAAGGTTGCTACCCTCAAATTCAGAAGTTTATCCCTTGAGGAAGATCTGTAATATCAGCAATCAGGACATATTTCTGAAGTCTTTTGGACACTTTCCACTAGAAATAAAAGCATAGGCCCTTTGTTGCTGATGTTGGTCAGGTGGGGTGGCAAAGGTGACAGACACTTCTTTCTGGTCTGCCAGTGTTAAGATCTCGTGGCAGGCAGAACTAGCCATAGATTCTAGCAAAGATTTCCATACCAATCATTCCACTTCTGGAATTACTGCCTGGTGGAGGCCAAGAAAATGAGATGTCTGTCCTCTTGTGTTGGTGGGTTATGGTCAATTTGAAGTCTTCAACAAGCTTTCCCGTTGCTCAATTTCAGTTCACTGTGAGTCTGACAACCCTCAAGAGACAGAGAAATGTTGGAGGTCTTCAAACAACCAGATTTCTAGTGGCAAAGGCAGTGGAATCCAGTGGAGAGTAACAACAATTGATTAGCTTACTCAAAGTTTAGTTTTAGAGAGAATATTCCCCATAGCAAGAACACCAAGCAGTTGATTACCCATGTCCTCATACATCCTGTGCCCTAACCAACTAAACTAAGTATGCCAAGGTCTTCCCACCTCTGTCTTTGTACATGTTGTACCCTTTGGTAGATATGCCCCCTTCCATTTCTACATGATAAACTCTCACCCATTCTTCAGAGGTCCAGCTCAAAGAATGTATTCTCCATATAACCTTTCTCTCATTACATCTCTACTTTCTGTTGTCCCATAGCCTATTGTATAGATCTCTCTTCTAGTATTTGCTCCTATTAGGCATAAATTATCTACAAGGTTATCTCCCTACTAAACTGTGATATTATTTGTGTATTTGTGTATTTATTTATTTATATATGACAGTGGAATGTATTACAATTCATATTTATACACATAGAGCACAATTTTTCATATCTCTGATTGTATATAAAGTATGTTGACACCAATTCGTGTCTTCATACATGTACTTTGGATAATGATGTCTATCACATTCCACCATCCTTGCTAACCCCCTGCCCCCTTCCTTCCCATCCCAACCCTCTGCCCTATCTAGAGTTCATCTATTCCTCCCATGTTCCCCCTCCCTACCCCACTATGAGTCATCCTCCTTATATCAGAGAAAACATTCAGTATTTTGTTTTTTTGGGATTGGCTAACTTCATTTAGTATTATCTTCTCCAACGCCATCCATTTACCTGCAAATGCCATGATTTATTCTCTTTTATTGCTGAGTAATATTCCAATATGTATATATGCCACATTTTTATCCATTCATATACTGAAGGGCATCTAGGTTTGTTCCACAATTTAGCTATTGTGAATTGTGCTACTATAAACTTTGATGTGGTTGTGTCCCTGTAGTATTCTGTTTTTAAGTAAATTGTGACCTTTTAAAAGGTGGGAATCATGTTCTCTGTTATCTCCATTGGCCAGAACAGAGGTTGTCATACATTACATTGAGCCAGACAAATGCTGTTTGAGTGGCTGAATTATTTATTCAGATACAGCTACTATTATGTACTCTTGAATTCCATCATCATTAGGCTTTATTAGGTATCATACCCTATAAGTGTGTATTTCATGGTGATTCTTCTTCCTCTTCCTCCTCCTTGTCCTTGTCCTCATCTTCCTCCTGTAGTAGGCAGAGCCCCATATATGTGCTCTACTACTGAGCTGCATCCCTAGCCCATGGATCTCTTATTTAATATAATGATTAAATTTTTGATAGTGTTTCTTTGGGTAAAAGGTATATTTATGGGCTTCAAACAAATTGGTCTGATGCACTTATTCCAATGGAACAGCACTGGCTCCCTCTGGTGAGACAGTCTCAGAATTTCTCCTATCATCTCTTAGGAGACTGTGGACAAGTTCCTCTCAGGAGAGTTGTTCTAATGGTCTGAATGTATTGGCTCTTAAGTGTTGACAACCAGCCAGTTGTTCCTCGAGAAGCTTTTAGACCTTCACATGACAAGAGTGAAGAATCCTGATCAATTCAAAATCCAAGCTTCCTAGAGTTAGGAAGGGTTCCTGGAGATTGTCTTTACAATTAAATCTCACAAAGCAATCATGCCAGCTTTGAGTTGCTCTCTCTTTTAGAGTTTTTTGTCTTTTAGAGGATTACTCATTTTAAGGAGTTAAAAATCTATCTCTAACTGACCTCAATCCTAGTCTTTGGAACCACACAAAACAGCCTATACCTTCTTAATAATTGCCCTTTAAATACTTAAAGACAATTTTAGGTTCCTAATGACATTTTTTTTAAAAAAATACTTTTTTAGTTGTAGGTAGACACAATATCTTTATTTTTATTTATTTATTTATTTATTTTTATGTGGTGCTGAGGATCAAACCCAGGGCTTCATGCATGCGAGGCAAGCATTCTACCAGTGAGCTACAACCCCAGCCCCCTAATGACATTTTTTAAATTTAGTTTTTTTCAACGTCTTTGAGCACCTTTCCCAGTGCCAGGCACTCTGCTCTAATTTTCTCTGGGTCCTTCAACTGTTTTCCCACATATCAGAGTTCCAATCCTCTGAACCAGTTTTTCTAGATAATTTCCATCTTGTCTCTGGCTCCAAAGTTTATAACTGTCACATGTTACCTTTGTTAAATGTTTCCCATTGTCCAAACAGCCCAGATATTTGAAAATCCCACCACATGTGGGACCTACTTTATTCTAGGTGTGCTTTCTCTTTTAGTTAATCAGGATAAGCTCCCAGTTATGGGACTGTGGAATTACTACTTCTCAGGAAGCAGCATGGTATAGTTGAATTGGAGGACACCAGATCTGTATTCAGTTCATTTAACTTCTTTGGGGAAAAAATTCTTTTAATAAGACTTCCTTCAAGGGTCATTGTCAGGATCCATGAGATACATTTTATAAAGCATTAAGCTTTTTATCTAAGCACTTAGTGGGTACACCAAAGAAGTTAATGTCCTCTCTTCCTGTCAGTCTTGCCCTGCCCACCGCTGCCCTCTACTGAGGAGAGTCAGTAACTACTTTGAATTTGAATTCTTTCTGACTTGTGCCAAGTAGCCTGGTTCTGTTTAATCCCTTTAGATAATGGCAGTCCTGCATGAGCTATAGCACAAACTGGAAGATGCTAGAATGGCCTCAATTTTGTAAAATTCTAAAAATATTTCAGTTGGAATTTTCACCAATTTCTGATACCACATAACTGAATTAGAGTCCTGTAGATAACTAGGTGTAAGAACATTTATTTTGATATCACAAGATACCAATCATGGGTGTTTTGAATATAATCCACCTTTTATGGTTCACTGTCATGTAAACAGTCAAAATCACAGATTGAATGTGAATTTGTTCATCGGTTTTCTGGATATTTCCTGTAGTCTTTCGGGGGGGGGGGGCATTTATATGAATTGGAGCTTTTAATTCTTCTGACAGGGTGAGGTAGGTTTGCATAAAAGCAACAAAAATACAAGGACCCAGGTGGAACTCAGTGTCACACTCATGAAAAGTGATGGTGTGGGAATTCTCTTCTATAAGAGGGGTTTGGGATGTGGAGGGAAATCCCTAAGCTTGGCAATCTGATATTATGGTAGAGCGGATGTAGGGTAGTTTCAGAGTCAGATCTCAGTTTCAATTCCTCCTCTGCCATTCACTGGATGTATGATCTAGAATAAGTCCTTGGACTTCACTTTACTTCCACTTTCTCCTCTGTAAATTGAGAAATAATGACGCCATTTTTATGGACTCTTTGTATTTTAAGCAAGGTTAACAATTCTGTACCACCTCGTCCAGTACTTGATACCTGGTAGGCAGTTAATAAATCATGTCCTTAGGATCAGTCCCAGTTTAAAGCAGCTAAGCTCTTTGGAGCTACAGTTATAATTTCTCTAATAAAAAGTGAAAGGAAATATGGCATGTGCATGGTTTGGGGGTTCAATACCTAAGTCTCTGTAGGAACTGAGCCATCCTGAGTCCCTTAGACTCTGCTGATCATTCATGCAAAGGACAGTGCAGCAGGAAAACACTGGGTTGCTTAAATCCCTTGGTGGTACTTATGAGAAGTCAGTAAAAACAACCTTGGGGACTTCGCAACTGTAAGGGAAGAACCCTCATGGTTCCTCTTATGCTATGACTCATAAATCCTTAAATGCAAAGACTTGGGTTTACCAACCTAAATAGGAGAGAAATGCTGCTACCACTTTTGGATGTCCTGAAATATATTTTCAGAAATCTGGTGAGCTGGTCATTTTGTGGGGAAGGAGGTGGTTGGAGTCTTTGTTTTCCCTTGAGAAATTTTGACCTGGAGGCAAATAGAAAATTCCTAATTTTTTTTTCATGAGAAAAGAGAAATGTGGTTGGGGTGGGACCCTTGATAAAAAAATAAACTTTATCACCAACCAGCTTTAGAAATTAAAAACTGTACAAAAACCAATCTAAGGACTGAAAGCTGATCAATGTTTGCCTGGAGAGGAGTAGAAAGAACTTTGGGTGGCAATACAAAGAGCACATCTTTGGGGGTCAATAGATATGTTTGTCATCTTGATTATGGTGGTGATATATATATATATATATATATATATATATATATATATATATATATATATCTTAGCTCATTGAATTGTACATTTAAAATGTGTGCAGTTGAATGTATATAAGCTACATATTAATAAATATTCCTTAAAACCAACCCAGTGCATATAACACATGGTACATAATAAGTGCATGCTAAATATGTGTTGAATTAACATAAATAATTGTGACAAACTAAATTCTTGTGTACAGAACTCAGCAGACCCTCTTACTGGTAAAAATAACATTAGACTGGTAATAAAAATTGATGAAAAGTGACCATTTGAAGTGTCTATAAATTGGCTTAAGGTCATACAACAAATTGAGGATCATTTAGAAAAATCTATGGAATATAGGTAATAACAATTGGTATCTGTGACATTTGAGCCAAGACCTGCTCCCATTCTTTCCCCCAGCTTTATATTGAAGAATATTTAGAAGCCAAGAAGATAGGGGCTGTATTTCTCACCAGCTCCTGGTGTCAGGATGAACAAAGTGCTCATGACTCTCATTCCACTCCTTCTAGTTCTGTGAAAAGTGTTGAAGATTTATTCTTTTGAATATGATCCAGAGGCCTGGGAGCTCCTTTCTCCTGCCCAGCTCCCACTCCTAAGATGGGGATCGTACCCTAAACTAATACAGCCAACTGTGAGTGGCAGTTGTAGGAGACTAAGTGGGTAGTCCCATTTCCCCATTCTCAGGTCCAGAACCAAGATTGATGTTTCTCAGATACTTCAGGGACTTATAGGGTAGCACTGTCACTCCAGTAGAAGGGTCCCTTATTTACTCTATCTTCACCAGGCTCTAAAATAGTCTTATAGTCTATGGGGGATGACTTTAGAATAAGCATGAAGGAACTCATGCAGAAAGGTGTTGTTGATTACAGCTTTAGCAATGAACAGTCTGAAAATAAAATTAAGAAAACAATTCTACTTACAGTAGCATTAACAAGAATAGCTTAAATCTTTTGAATTGGAAGGGGGTATAACTCAGTGGTAGAACACCTTCTTAGCATGTATGAGTTCCTGGCTTCAATACCCAGCATACACACACACACACACACACACACACACACACACACCAAACAAAACAAAACACCTTAGGAATTAAATTTAACAAAAGCATAAGGCATACATTAAAAAGTATAAATTTTGTAATAAAATTAAAATGACCTAAATAAATGGAAACATAAATACAATTTATCTATTTTCCCTTTGTTTCATGTGCTTTTAGGGTCACCTCTAATAATCAACTGCTAAATCCAAGGTCATGAAGATTTTTTAAATGGTGATTTTTGTATCTTGCAAATTTGCTGATTCTGTTTTCTATCTCTAATAGTTTTGTTTATTCCTTGGGATTTTAAAAATATATGATCATCTCATCTGTGAATAAATGCCTTCTCTTTGTTGCCTAACTACCTTGTCTAGAACTTTTAGAACAATGTTGAATAGAAGTGGCAAGAGTGGATATTCTTGTTTTGTTCCTGAATAAGGGAAAACTTTGTCTTTCACCATTATGTATGATGTTAGTTGTGGATTTTTTGTAGATGTCTATTATCAAGTTTAAGATGTTCCCACCAGAAAAAATAAGAAAATAAAAAGAATAAGAAGTTTACATCAAGCACAGTGGAGCAGGCCTGTAATCCCAGTGACTCAGGAGGCTGAGGCAGAAAAATCTTATATTTGAGGCCAGCCTCAGCAACTGAGGGAGACTCTATCAAAAAAATAAAAAGAGCTGTGACCATACCTCAGTGGTAGAGTTCCCATGGGGTTCAATCCCCAGTACCACAAAAAGTATCCATTTATCCTAAGTTTGTCGAGTGTCTTATCTTGAAAGTTTGTTAGATTTTCTCAAATCATCTTTCTGCATCAACTGAGTTGTGTCATTTTTTTCCTTCATTTATACTCTCATGCACCATATGCTTAAAAAAAAGCTCACCATAAATATAAGGGTTTCTTTTAGGAATCTGAGATCAATTCTATTGATCTCAATGTCTATACATCCAGTATCCAATGTCTTGATTATTGTAGTTTTGTAGTAAGTTTTGAAATCAGGAAGTTTAAATCCTCCAACTTGCATTTCTTTATCAAGATTATCTTCACAGGGCTGGGGATATAGCTCAGTTGGTAAAGTGCTTGCCTCGCATGTACAAGGCCCTGTGTTCAATCCCCAGCACCACACACACACACACACACACACACACAAATATTATCTTCACTACATTCTATCCTTTTATTTCAATATTAACTTTGGGATCAGCCCTTCCAAAATATTTTGAAAGGTTGGGATTTTGATATTATTTGAATTTTTAAATCAGATTGGAGATGGTTGCTCTCTTAACAACACTGATTCATTTGATATATGAGACCTGTGTCTGTAAAACTACTAGAAGAAAACACAAGGGAAAAGTTCTAGGACATTGAACAATAATTTTTTGGGTCTGACCCTGAAAATACAGATGACAAAAGCAAAAGTAGCTGAAGGGGATGGCATCAAACTAAAAAGTTTCTGCATAGCAAAGCAAACAATCAACAAAATAAAGAAACAACCGACACAAGTGGGAGAAAATATTTGCAAGCTGGACATCTGATAAGGGTTTAATGTCTAATATATATAAGGAACTCAAATAACTCAATAGCAAGAGAACAAACTGTTTTTACAAAATAGGTAAACAACTTGGATAGATATTTGTCAAAAGAAGACATACAAATGGCTAAAACATACATGAAGACAGGCTCAGCATCACTAATCATTAGGGAAATTAAAACCACATTGAAACTAGGGGTGTGACTCAGTGGTAGAGTGCATGTTTATCACGTACTAGGCTCTGGGTTCATTCCCCAGCATCACACACAAAATATTTCTTCCAGTCTGTGGGTATCTTTTCACTTTCTTGGTGGTGTCTTTTATAGTACAAAAGTATATCTCTATATATTAATATATAAATAACATTTTTGCAAAAGTAATATATAAACTGTATGTTTATAGTAATATATGTGTGTGTATATGTGTGTGTGTATGTGTGTATATATAAAACATTTTTGCAGTACCAAGGAGTGAACCCAGGGGTGCCCTGCTTCTGAACTACATCCCCAGCTCTGTGTTTGTTGAGCTAGTTGAATTTAAAAATCAGCCTTGTTAAATAAGTTTGAGGTTTTAGTCATTATTCTTCTAATATGTTTTTGAGTGTCTTTCTCTTTTTCATATCCCAGTATGCATATACGTTGGTGTGCTTAATGGTGTCCCACGTTTCTCTAAGGCTTTGTTCATTTTTCTCCATTATTTGTTTTGCATTTCATTTTATATAGTCTTTATTCATCTGTCTCCAACTTCACCAATTCTTTCTTCTGCTGGCTCAAATCTACCCTCAAGCCCCTCTACTGAATATTTCATTTGTGTAGTTGTAGTTTTCAACCTAGAATTCTATATAGCTTTCTTTATAATTTGTCTCCATATTGGTATTCTCTACTCCATGAGTTTTTGTTATTATATCTTCCTTTCATTCTTTAGGTATGTTTTCTTCTAGTTATTTTAACATATTAACAATACCTGCTGTGATGGGGTGAGGCTCAATGGAAGAGAACTTGCTTAACATGACCAAGGCCCTGGTTGTAACCCCAGCACCACACACACACACACACACACACACACACACAAATCCAAGACAGACACACACACAAAGGCGCGTGTACACACACACACACACACACACACACACACACACTGTTTGTAAACTTTGGTATGTCCAAAATTTTGTTTCCTTTAAAAGCATTTTCTGTTGTCTGCTTCTTTTCCTATATGTGGATAATTCTTCCTTGTTTCTTTCATGTCTTGTGATTTTTTTTTAAACTGGACATTTTAAGTAATATGTGAACTCTCTCCCACATCTCTAATTCACATAGTAGATTTTCCCCACCATTTATTTGGGGGAGTGCTGGGGTTTAAACCCATGGCCTTGTGCATGCTAAGCACATGTTCTACCACTGAGCTTGTGTAGCAGTTTGAAATATTGACCATGCACCCTCCTAGAACTTGTTGTTATTTGTTTGGTCATCTGTTTATTTTTTTTGATGACTTGTTTGGACTGATTCTGTGAAGTTTGTTTCCTCTACAGTGTGCAGCCTCTGATATCCATGCTCAGGTTTTTTTCCTTTGTTTTTGTCTTTTAGCCTAGCTTCCTAGGGGGTCACCCTTAGGTCTCCAAGAACCATTTATTCGTCAAAGACTGTGCTCACTCCCCTTAGCCAGTTAGACTTTGACTTCTTATTTTTGAATGTGCGTGTAGTTTGGAGTTTGTTTTCACAGTTCAGGGTGTTTATGATTTTTCCTGCATTTATCCAGATGTTCTCTCTGGTCTTTTCTGTGAGGGTGCAGCCTCAGGCATGCACACAGTGTTCCAGACCACTAAGGATGAATGTGATTTTTTTTAAAAAGCCTGGATTCCTAGGAGCAGTCCCTTGGTCAGAATAGCTTATTGTTCAGCCAGTGTTTATCAGGGGCTGTGTTTAAGTCCCTTGATCTGATAGATTTGTGTGTGGCTTGGAGAGTACTTTCAAGTCTGCCTCCCTTCCCAAACAGATTGCCTGAGTGAATGCAGCCTAGTATATGCACCCACACACTTCCAGGCTGGTGACCCAGGAGCAGTTCTGCAGAGTTAACTGTCTCTTTCTCTGATTATCACTGTTAAACTTCTGGCCAGTTTGCCATTTCATTAGTATCATGGAGCTGCCAGCTCACTCTTACTTGCTTACCAGATCACTTTTTTTTTCTGGTACCAGGGATTAAACTCAGGGGCACTCAACCACTGAGCCATATCCCCAACCCTTTTTTTTGTATTTTATTTAGAGACAGGGTCTCACTGAGTTGCTTAGTGCATAATTTGCTAAGGCTGGTTTTGAACTTGAGATCCTTCTGCTTCAGCCTCCCAAGGTGCTGGGATACAGGTGTGCTTCATGAGCAGGCTTCTGTTGTTTTTGATGGAAAACAATGGAAATGTTTTGATGGAAAACACCCTTAGACATAAACTTCTCCACATTCTGTTCCAAATAAAGCCAGTCCCCTGAGGCAGAGTTGTGCTACCTTCTGTCTTTATGATCTGCATTTCTCCCTGAGCAGAACTTCTCCATCCCTGCACTGGAGCTGAGGGAAACAATAGTAGCCTGCTTCTTCTGGAGTGACACCACTGGCACAAGTCCTGAGAGGTGGACAGTAGCTCCTGATATCTTCTGCTTGCACTTTCCAGCATGAGATATGTGCCCTATGTCAAGTCGTGGTGTGGTCCTTCCTTGCCTAGAGCGAAGTGCTCATATTATGAGTGGGAGAAAAGAGGTGGGGGGAGAGCTGCACCTGCCTGGAACCGCACTTCCATAATAAAGGGCTGGAGAGGATAAGAGATGCTGGCAGCCTGCCCTTCCTGGAGTGAATCCCTACACTCACCTTAGTCTGGGTTTAAGCCCTGATTAAGAGTTCAGGATAAAGGGAATTCCCTCCTTCACATAGCCATGCCTTTCTGGAGTAGAGCTTTCAGAACACTTAGAGGTGGGATAGGAACAAGTCATGTCTCAAATGTCACTGACTCCTAATGTTCTATCAGAATTAAATAGTTTTATTTGAATCAACATTTCTTTACTTTTCATATGCCATTAGGACAATTTCCAGAGACGTTTTTAAAAAATATTTTTTAGTTGTCAATGGACCTTTATTTTTGTTTATTTATATGTGGTGCTGAGAATTAAACCCAGTGCCTCACACATACTAGGCAAGAGGTCTACCACTGAGCCACAATCCCAGCCCTCCAGAGATTTTAAATGATTGGTTTTTTATAATTTTCACTAGCTAAATGCTTATTTCTCTGGAGAAAGGATTCATCAAGCTCTCTAAGTCTGCATTCTGGAAGTTCTACTAAGCAATGATTTTCTTGGAGATACCACCAAAGGCATAAGTGATGAAAATAAGAGATAAATACTGGGTTTAATAAAATCTGAAATGTCTGTGTTTTGAAATAAAAACTGAAAGGACAACTTAGTTTTCTATTGCTGCTATAATAAGTTACTAGAAACTTAGTAGATTAAAACAATAGCATTTTCGTTTTACAGTTCCATGGATTAGAAATATGATGTGGGTAATGTCTTAATCCATTTTTTTGTGTTGTAACTAAACATAACACACTGGGTAATATATAAAGAATAAAAGTTTATTCACCTCATGGTTCTGGAGCGAGGGAGGTCCAAGTTCAAAGGGTCATATCTGGTGATATCCTTCTTGCTGGCAGAGACTCTCTATAGAGATCCATTCTTAAGATAAACCATTAACCTATTAGTCCATGAATGGATTAATCCACTCATGAGACAGCCCATATGACCTAATCACCTCTTAAAGGTCCTATTAGTGCCACCTCTCAATTTATCACCATGAGGATTACACTTTAATATGAGTTTTGATGGGAACATTCAAAACCAGAGCAAGTCTCAGGCTAAACATAAGGTGTCAAACAGGGCTACACTCCTTTCTAGAGACTCTAGGGGGCATTTGTTTCCTTGCCTTTTCCAGCTTCTAGAGGTCACCAACATTCCTTGGCTCCTGGCTCTTGTCTTTCATCTTTAAAGCCAGTAAAATTGCATCTTTTTTGATCCTTCTTTTGTAAAAACATCTCCCTCTGATCACAGCCAGGATAGGTCCAATGTTTTTAAGGATTTATGTGATTAGATCTCCTCTTTTCAAGACCTTTAACAAAATCACATTTACCAAGTCCCTTTTGCCATGGAAAGTAACATATTCACAAATTCCAGGGATTAGAACATGGGAGTCTATGGATGCTGTTATCCTGCCTCTCACAATGACTGATATGCCAGGAGAAAATGTTTGCAAAACATCTAAGAAAGAACTTGCATCCAGAATATATATAATTTTTACAACTCAATAATAAAAAGGGAAACCATTAAAAATGAGCAAAAACTTTGAATAATTCAACATCTCTCTCTAGAAAATGTTCAAATGACCAGTAAGCACAGGAAAAGCTGATCAGCATAATTATTTATTAGGGAAATGGAATCAAAATTTAAAATGACATACCATTTATCCATTAGAATGGTTATAATAAGACAGATGTTAACAAGTGAGGATGTGAAAAATTTGGTACCTTAATGATTGTTGGTAGGAGTATAAAATGATACAGATAATTTTGAAAACAGTTTTGGCAGTTCCTCAGCATTTTACCAAAAATTGCTCTATGATCTAGCACTTCTGAGTATCTACCCAGAAGAAATGAAAACACTTGTCCACATAGAAAGTTGTGCATGAATGTTTGTAGCAGCATTCTTCATAATAACCAAAATGTGGAAGTATCCTAAATGTCCATCATGTGCCAAATGGGTAGATAAAATGTGGTATTTTGGGCAATAAACAGAATTGAAATACGGACAATTTCAAGGTTGCCACAACTCGACGACCTTGAAAACATGCTAAGTAAAAGAAATCAGACACAAAATACCACATACTTTATGATTCCATTTATAGGAATAAGCAAATTTGTAGAGACAGAAAGTGATTTATGTTTTCTCAGGGTTGGGTGTGGGAACACAGACTGACTGTATATCATCTCAAAAATTTTTTTGGGGGGGGTCATGGTAATATTCTAAAATTAGATTGTGGTGATAGTTGTACAACTGTGAAAATAGATAAAATATTGAATTGCATTTTAAATGGATAAATTTTGTGGTGTGGTAATATCATGGTATGTAAATTATACCTCAATAAAGCTATTTCATTGAAAGATGATCCAAGTTTCCCTCCATGCTACATATTGACAGAAGATTTCAATTGACTTGTATATATATGTCTATATATCAATTGTACATATACACACAAATATATATATATATATATATATATATATATATATATATATATATATAAACACAGACATGCACACATTATCTTAAGAGAAATGACATAAAGGGAGAGAGGGAAAAAAGAATAAAATAGAACCTGCTCTCCTAGTCTTCTGTCTGCAGTTGGGATTTCAGAAATGAAATTGCTCATCAGTAGGAATCTGCTATCCTCAGACTGGGATGGACATACACATGAGCAAGTTTCTCAACTGGAAATGAAATAGATGGCAGCCTGGGAGGTTTTGTAAGACCCTCCTGTTCTTTGGGAGGGTTAACTTCCCATGACTGCATTTCTGGCTGCCTTAACCCATGAAATGCATTTGGTTTATTTTAATGCTTTAATTTTCTTGATTAATGGGGAGAATCCACACCTTAGGGTTATACTGGGTCCAGGGCAGGTGCTTATGAACAGAGAAAAATTCCCTTTGAGTGCTGATGGCAAACAAGCCAAGGGCTGGAGCTGGCCTGAGTATCAGGGATGCCCCTTTGCTTACACAGGCTTTTGCCTGACTTCTGCAACCCAGTCTCCACCCCCCAGCAGCCACATTCCTTGGCTGTCCCTGAACATTGCTGTGGGCCCCCACACTGGAGTTTCCCCTTCCCCTGGACCTCTCTAGAAATATCTTTTCTGCATTCTATAAACTCTCATTTTCTCTCCCTCTCTGCTATTACTTAACTCAAGGACAGAGAAAATAGCTGCAGTCCAGAAATCCACTTTAAAAAAAAAGAAGAAGAAGAAGAAAGAGAAGAAGCCTTGAATGCATCTCAAATCTTTCAGAAAATAATTCTGTAGGGTTTGGTTGTGAATTGCCATGCAACTTTGGGAATGTGAAACATGTGCTAATCAGGGCCCTTTCTGTTTGGAGCCTACCTGACTTCTCTCTACCCTCCTCAGCCAGCTGGGCTAGGCTGGGCCCAGGGGAGCCACAAAGCCGCCAGCTTAGAAAATGGAGACAAATGAGGAGGCCCCAAAGGACAAAACAAAACTTGTTACTAGTTTTCAGGCCAAAAGCATCACACGCAGCCTTTAGATGCTACAAAGCCTGCAATCTCAACATTGAGGCTAAAGGCTGAGGCTGATTTGCAGGGACACTTCTGAAGGCAGCATTTTCTGAGCCCAGCCTCCATCTGCTTGTCTACCCTGACCTTCACCTTGATGAATGCCATACTTTCCAGGCCTGCTCTCCCTGCAGCCAATCAGTGCCTCTTCCAAACTATCTGCCATGTGGGTGCCACTGTGCTCTTTCCAAAGGAGAGATCTGATCTGATGATTTCCTCTCTTCCAGTCTATGTTATCTCCAGGAGAAAATCTATGTTCCTTAACATGATATATGAGAACCTTTCTCATGTACCCTCACCTGCTCTGCCTTGGTGTTTTATTTTATTACCCTCAGGTAACCCTACAAAACTATTTGTCATTTTCTTATTTTTTTTTCTTTCTCACATTAGTGCCTTTGTATCTGCTACTCCTTCAGCCAAGAATTAATGTCCTTTCCGTCTTTTTACTCCATGAGAGTATATAACACTCATTATTTAAGATCAGGAGTCTCTGTGAATCCTGTGGCTTTTTAGGAAAGGGTTTTCAACTTTCTTCTGGTCAGAACTCACTGAACATACATCAGGAAGGCAGAGCGATGCAATGGGAAGAGCCTATATTATGAAGTCAGACTGGGTGATAATGGGTTAATGACTTAACATCTCAGTTTCTTCATCTGTAAAATTGGAATAGGAATCCCCAGCAAGGCAAAATGGTTAACGCTGATAAGCGTCAAGTGCAGTACCTGATACATGGTAGGTGATTGGGCAATGTTGCATGTTATTAAAGAAATAGAAAAACACCCTTAGTTAAGACACCTAAGGAGGAGTTTCTCACCAAGCAACCAAGTGCATGGTGTTCTCTGGGACCTGTATACTTAATAGTCTTCTGGGGTTTACTTGCCTTTGGCCACTCTCATGTCTAGGGTGTTCTGCAATTGTCCTGCCTTCTTCAGAGCAGCCGTCAGCTGCCTTCCATTCATGTCCCTTCAAAATCTATGTGGGACCAGATGGGGTGGCACACACTTTTTATCCCAGTGTCCTGAGAGGCTGAGGCAGGATTGCAAGTTTGAAACCAATTTCAACAACTTAGCTAGACCCTGTGTCAAAATTTAAAAATGAAAAGGACTAGAGATGTAGGTCAGTGGTAGAGTGCCCCTGGGTTTAATCCCCAGTACCACACACAGGAAGGAAAGAAAGGAGGAAAGAAAAGAGAAGAGAAGGAAGGAAGAAAAAAGAAGAGAAAAAAAAGAAAGAAGTTTGTGTGAAATTGTATGAGAGGAGACAGAGGAAATTTTAGTACCTTCTTCTTTTCTTCCCCATTCCAAAGTCATGCCCCCCATGCCTCGAAGAAATTATCTAACAATCACTCCTGTGTTGGCCTTACTTCTGCCTGTAACCTACATTTTCTCTTTTTCTTTTCTTGCTTTTTCTTTCTTTCTTTCTTTTTTTTTGCAATTAGGATTTCAGAAATGAAATTGTCCATGAGTAGGAACCTACCATTCTTAAATTGGAATGGACATACACATGAGCTGGTTTCTCATCTGGACTCTATTTCAGAAATGTACACAACATGTCAAAAATATATCACTTGGAAACAGAGCACTATTTATTTTGAAAAATTAGGGCAAAAAGTTTCCTTGCTTCAATTCCTACTGGAGTGTAAAATAACTATGTGCTGATGCTGCATTTTGACAATATTGAGTTAGTTACCCTGAGGGTCACTGGATGTATACACGTGCACATGCATGCACCCCCGCTCCACATACACACAAACATATTCAGAGTGCTTTGTTGTGAAATGGGAATTGCAGGCATTCTGGGGATTGCAGCCTTTGATGGATCAAGCCATCCATTAACACTTTGGTGAGTGTTCCCCTGTGTGTCGAGCCTTGTGCTAGGCAGACAGAAGAGAAGGAGAAGCCAAGGGACTAGAAGCTACAGATGGAGTATTCAAAATAGAAACGAGAGAATAAAGCACTAATGTGAAGGAGTAAATGTTTAAAGGAGGAAACGTTGAGGTTACAGAACCGGAGTTACTGGGGAAACTTCCTAGAGGAGATGGTGAGACCTGAGTATGGCCTTTGGGGTGAGTACATCTAAGCATTCTCTTAGAAATAACTATTAGAAATTGACCAAATTATATTGTTCTATTGTGTGCATGAATGCATATGTCACAATGAATCTCACTATTATGTGTAATTATAATGCACCAATAAAGATTTAAAACATTTAAAAATAAAACAATTAGAATGGATAGAATGTGTATTAATTTACAGGATATGGGAATAAGAATGATGTAAAGTTGTATCTGAAAGAAGCCCTTTAGAATGTTGAAGGGAACATGGAACCAAGAGGCAGAATGCATTTGGTCCTTATGTCACTATTGACTTATTATGAGTCAATTATTAGGCAAGTAGTCCCTTCTCTGAACTTCAGTTTTCCCACTTATACATTGGAGCAATATAGTACCAGCCTTTTCAACCTCCTAGGACCATTGTTCAGAGAACAAATAAGATAAATTGTGTGGCTGTGCTTTAAAATGTAAAGTGGGCTATCCAAAATATAGGCTGGGATTATGAAGGCAGGTGTTTATACTGTAGCCATTCTCCTGCAACTGGGAATAGGATGACCTCAGTATTGAATGAATTTTTCTTGGCAGGCCTGTTGCCTGCCATAATTACAGCCTGCCAACTACTAGATGAATATGCATACTGAAGCAGGATCTGTCACAGAAGCACATACCTGTGTGTATGTGTGCGTGTGTGTACGCGCGCGTGTGTGTGCGCGTGTGTAAATCTGTAAGTTTGTAAGGGGCTAGGAAACTGGAGGCATTACAGCAAAAAGAGTCTTATTGATGTAGAGATGGGGATTTATACAAGCATTTTTGGATCTGCTTAAAGAAATGCATGCCCTGTTGTCCCTGCAGCAATTCAGGCCATCATCCATCTTGCTACTTGTTCCCTTGACTTTATGCGGCTGTAATCCAATCCATCCTGCAGACTGCTCCTACAGTGCTCTTTCCAACCTACATGACATTTTGGGCTCCTGGATGCCCACAAAATAATAGTCATGCTCATTCACAGGGCATTAAAGTAGGACTATATGCAACTGATATGCACTGATAAGACCATAATTCTTATTAAACGGTGGGATGCTTTGGTAACAGCTGTTTCTCTGAGCCTCCTCGAGACCTCTCTGGTTACCCCCGCTGTCCTACTCCCCACCTCTGGACCCAGCCACTAAAGGGTTACAGCCCATCACAGCAGGGGGCCTGGAGGACAATGCTCCACTTTTGATGTGAACCCATTATGCTTGGTTGGTGCTCCTGCTGTGGCTGGTTTTTAGATATTTTGAGGTTTACCTCTGCATTCCTGATTCATGTAATCCTAGGCCATCTTTCAGGCTTCATCTCCTACTAATTTTCTCCACATTGTTGACAACACTGAAATTTTCATATGCTATGTCTGGGTTTATATACCTGGATCTCTGAATGAATCAGAAACTCCTTGAGAGTACAGACATCAATGTAGTCCCAAAGTCCAGCTTAGGACCCAATATATAGTGCACTCGATATATATTTGTTGCTTACCATGGAGGATACTTGCAAGTTGAGACCATCCTTTCTGTGATCCTGTGAACACCTACAAGGTTCAGACCTGAAGATGGTACAAAGTACTTTCTTGGTCTTCATACAGATCTCATGAATGTTTTTCACATGACCAGTGTCCTTGGAAGACAGGGAAGGAACAAGTGCTATTCCATTCTATTACTGAGGAAATGGAAATATTCCAAGAGTGTGTCTCAACCACACAATGAATGTTTAATAGAACTGAGACATAAAGTCATCTCTCTGGAACTTTTCCTTACCCACAGAGCTGAAAAGGCCTTTGGGATTTGAGGGTGAAAACTGCTGCCCTAATGTGAGTAATTGAAGACTGCTGTCTTCTGGAGAAGTGTCAGCTTGCAGTGTAAGGAAGCCCTCGAACTATCTGTTGGTAGTGATGTCAATGTTCTTGCCCCTTTGCTCCCCCAGCACTACCAGGAGAGATGTCACCTTGTGGGGCTGAGGTGGAGACTAGATTGTCTTTGCTGATTTGGTTGCCAGCTTCTGCTGCAACCAATTAACATGACTTCATAACTGGTGGTCCCTTCAGCCACAATTTAACATTTGTTTCAGGAACAACTGTGACATCCTTTCTTTGAGATCCATCTTCCCAACCCCCATGAGTATAGTCCACAGTAGCAAGCCAAGTTGTGAGTACTGTTAAAAGGCCAGACTGGGAGGAGGGCTGAGTCCTATTTTCAAAAAATTATTTGCCTAGGGAAGCAGGCCTAAGACATTAGGTATGACTTAGACTGCAAGAATGAAAACCCAAACTGTAACTTGCTTAAAAATTAGGAAATTTATTATCTCACATAACAGGAAATCCAAGGAAAGGGCAGGCCTCAATATGTATTATGGTTTTGCGGGGTTTGGCATTCAGGGCCTTCGAGGCATGAACACTTGTCCCTAAGGGCGGCCTTTAAGATTGATTGATGCTGTTGATCACAATAGCTGTCAGTGAGTGTTAGGGTAAATCATTGCCTTGCTTTTGTCTAGCTGGAGACAGGAACCTACCTAGCAAGTCCACAAAACGTCGTAGGCATCAAAATTTTCTGATTTCTATCTTTATAGATAGAAGAGAAACATGGGCACTGGAGAACAAATGAGTAGATTCAGAACATCTACTGAGATCAGGTTAGCTGTGTGGACTTGAGAAAGTCAGCTGCTCTGAACCAGTTCCCTTATGGCTTTTTTTTTTGAAAGAGAGAGAGAGAGAAGAGAGAGAGAGAGAGAGAATCTTTTTTGTAGATAGACACAATACAATGCCTTTTTTTTTATATGTGGTTCTGAGAATCTCACTAGGTGAGCGCTCTACCTCTGAGCCACAATCCCAGCCCTCCCTTATGTCTTAAATGGAAATTGTTATCATATCTGACTTGCTTCCTAGCAGGCTGATGGTAGGGATCCTATAAGAAAATGCGAAAAACCACATCAGGGGTCATAATTAATTAATTTAATTATTGGTACTGGGGATTGAATCCAGGGGCATTTTACCACTGAGCTACATCCCCAGTCCTTTTTTTAAATTTTATTTTGAGACAGGGCCTTGGTTATTTGCTGAGGCTGGCCTTGATCAGTCCTCTTGTATCAGCTTCCCTCATTGCTGGGATTACAGGCATAAATCAATTATGTGTAACGGACAAAAATCGTGTGTCCTTATGGTATAACAGTATGTTTTCAAATCTGTATACATGTGGAAGGGCTAAATAGGGCTAGTTAATATACACATTGCCTCACATACTTATTATTTTTGTGGTAGAACCCTTAAAATCCACTCTCAGTGATTGTCAGGTATATAGCACACTGCTATTATTTTCTTCATCCCCACCATCTGTTGTGGTAAATGCACACAGGCTCCCTAGAGCTTCTAATCAGCAATGGGAAACTAAGCCTCTCCATTGAACAGGGATTCAAAATCTCACTGAACACTGACCCTCACTGACAGAACAGGATCATCTGAAGTTGCTTCATGATCTTTTGTAGCATATCATCTGGAAATTGCAGAAGATCAGGACTCTAAAAATTGGTTTAAGGCACATGTACTAACTTTTTCAGAAAACATTATTTAACAATGGAGTCTCTCATATCCTATTATATTGAAAGTTGCAATCCCCTGTCTGGTGTTGCCATCTAACATTGTCAATTAAAGTTCAAGTTATAAAGGGTTAAATTGTATTTTTTAAAATGGCAAATATTCTTTAAATAGAAAGCAATACTTTAGTATTCTCAAGTGCTATTTTCATCAACCCTATGAGTTCTCTAAGTTGCACAGGGCCTGAATAGTGAGGGTAGGGGAGACAGTCTGTAGCTTCTAATTTGTGAAGCCAACCCCAATAGTAGGTATTGAGGGCAAGTGACAAAACCTGGCTTAATGTTGCTTTCATGTAAGACATCTTTGCTTCTCCAGGTTCTCTGCCCCCTATAATGCCTTAATTACATCCTGATTTGATTTGATCATGAAAAAGTTGGCTGTTCTTTGAGGGCATGGCTTCCTGTGTGTGCTACACAGAGCTTAGCTGTCCTGAGCCCATTTGGGGAGTTTCTGCTCTTTGGCAGTTTCTGGGCTTTACCCAGATACCTGAGGCAGGTACCCACCTGCCTGCCCTTAAGTTGCTTCCTTGGGCCCAAAGTTTGATAGTACTTTTCTGGAGGACACAGCCAATTTCTCTGTTACCCTTAACCAGCTAGGGGACTTATCAAAGCTAAATGTGACTACTGGCAGAGGAGCATCATCCTGATTTTTAAAAAAGGGAATGCTTCATGTCTCTCACACCAATTAATGAATGATGAGATCCACATTAAGGGGAAAAATACAGATTTTAGGAAATGAACTGAAAAGGAAACCCACAAGGGAATGAGCATGTTTTCCAAATTGTAGGCTTCCCTTTTTTTGTTGTTGGGAATCATTTCAAAAATGCAAAAGATGCCAGAGCTATGGGAGAAAGGGTGTGTGTGTGTGTGTGTGTGTGTGTGTGTGTGTGTATGTGTGTGGAGAGAGAGAGAGAGAGAGAGAGAGAGAGAACTGAGGATCAAGCATTTTGACCGCAGATTCCAGTGAATGTTGAATGTAGAGAGAGCTACCTTAGACCACAATCCAGCTTCACTCTTTTTCTTCAATTTTGCTTTACATTTCTTTCAAAAAATTTCCTTCTGGTTTTATGTTTGTTTGTGAAGGGGATTTTGCAAACCAAACTTGAGTGCTTTCACTGAATGTCAGGGAGTCAGTGGAAACATTTGAATGTTGTACATACACCATAGGCCAAGGTCTTGGCCAAGCTGGAAACAATTTCCAATAAAAAAAAAGTACTCAGCAATTAAGCTGAAGCTCACACAAAAGGATTTCCATGGCTCAGACCTGTGCATTCCAACAGGACATGAATAAGAGCACTTTATTGAGAGTTCCCTACTCAAGATAGCTTTCATTAAATGCTCAACAATTTAAATGTAATTCCAACAATGACCATCTTGTGGGATAAGCCTTATTCTCCCCATTTAGCAGATAAACAGGTGCTGCACAGGTGAAGTAACTCGCCCAAGATCATGCTGCTATTCAATAGTATAGTCAGTATTTGAACTAGTCCATATACATTGTTTGAGAAATGAATAAATTAATGAAAGTTCTGTCTTATTAAACCAAATGGTTGCTTTTCTTATTTATGCTTCTGACACTTTATAATAAAATATTTCAAATATATAGAAATACTGAAAGAATTTTATGTTAAATACTCATATACCCAGCACCTAGATTCTGTTAACATTTCACTATTATTTGCTTTATCACAGATCTCTTCATCTATTGATTTCCTTTCTCCATCCATCAGTGCCTATTGTTTTCTGACACATTTCTAAGTAAATTGAAAACAGCAGTTCAGGTCCTCATAAAAATTTCAGCATGTTTATCACTAAAGTTCAGTGTTGCTGGGCATGGTGGTTCAGGCCTGTAATCCCAGTGACTCTGGGGGCTGAGGCAGGAGGATCGAAAGTTCAAGGCCATCCTCAGCAACTTAGCAAGGCCCTGAGCAATTTAGCAAGACCCTGTCTCAAAATAAAAAAATAAAAACAGCTGGGGATATGACTCAGTGGTAAAGCAGCCCTGGGTTAAATCCCCACTACAAAAAAAAAGTGGTCAGTTTTTTTAAAGCAAAATTTACAGATAATGAAATACACAAGTATTAAGTGAACGATGAGGTTTTTTTTTTTTTTCTTTTTGGTACCAGGGATTATTGAACCCAGAAATGCTTAACTCATGAGCCACATCCCCAACTCTTTTTATTTTATTGTCTTTTTATTTTGAGACAGGGTCTCGCTAAGTTGCCTAAGCTAAGGACTTGCTAAGTTGCTGAGGTTGGCCTCATACTTGTAATCCTTCTGCCTCAGCCTTCCGAGTTACTGGAATTACAGGTGTGTGCCACCTCCACCAGCCCATTGGGTGAGTTTTGACACAGCATGCATCAGTGTGTCCCAAATCTCTATCAATATATAGAACATTGCCATCACCCCAGACATTTCCTTCCTGTGTTGATTTTACCCATGATGTGTGACTTCCCTAACTGAGCCAGAAGCTGGAGTGGCATTCAGACGTCAGCAATTCCAACATAGGGGCTGTATGTACTGAGATCTCTTTCCCTTCCTTGATTGGTGCTCTCAGAGAGAACCAGGTGGCATATAACAAGATTTGCTCCTCAGTGCCCTTCACTTTGATAAATCTCACCTGGAAGTGTTTCCTGCTTCCTTTTAAGCAGACATTTGTGAAAGGTTACCTGTTGATTATAGTAATTAACTTTATCACTTTAAACAGAAGTGAAACAGTGAATAATTGTTTTATTTCATTGTGATTTAATGTTAGTAAGGCATAAGGGCTAGCATTAAGTGGCTGTTCTTTTCAGCTGGGAAAGCACATGCCTTTCAGCTCTGTGTGTTTAAAGGTTAAAAATAATGCTGCTGGTGGGCTGGGAATATAGCTCATTGGTAGAGTGCTTTCCTAGCATGCACAGGCCCTGGGTTCAATCCCCAGCACCACCTAAAAATGATGCCATACATTAAATATTCCTGGATTGGTTTTCAGAGTGAGATGTAGTCATCATGTTAAGATTAACAGAACACTCAAAGGAATGTATGTGACTTAATAGCATTTAGATGAGGAACCTGAAAGGTCTTTTGTACATTGGTATCCATGGAGGTCTGGGTCCAGAACCACCCCCCACCCAACAGATATTAAAAGCCACAGATGCTCATTTTTTAAATAAAATGGAGTAGTATTTACATGTAACCTATGCATATCCTCCTATGTACTTTCAATCATCTCTAGATTACTTATAATACCTAGTACACTGTAAATGCTGTGTAAATAGTTGTTATACCATATTGTTTAGGTAATAATGACAAAGTGAAAGTCTGTACATGATGAATACAACCCCCCCATTATTATTTGCAGTGCTGGGGGTTGAACTCAGGATTTCATGCATGCTCTGCAAGTACTCTACCACTGGGCCACATCCCCAGCCCTCCCCAAATTATTTTGGATCCACAGATGGTTGAATTCACTGATATGGAACCTACGGCTATAGAGGGCCAACTATAATTTGGAATGCAGTAAAAGTCAGATAATTCCATGATCCAGGGATGTTGAGAGAGATTGTAGGCTGAGTTGACAGAGAGAATGATGGGTGAATGCCTGCCCTTACCAAATATACCTGTGATTCTGATCTTTCAGTTAGTGGCATTGCTGGTTGGCAATGTGAACGTTACCAGGTGGACATGTAATCCAAGGATTTTAACACTTGGCAATCAGTAGAATCACCTGGAAGGATTAAAACACAGATGGCTGACCCCTCCACCAGACTTTGTGATTCAGTAGGTCTAAAGGAGGTCCTGATAATTTACATTTCTAAAAAACTTCCTGGAAATGCTAATGCTGCCAGTCCAAGTCCTGTACTTTGAGAACCACTGCCTTAAGAAAAGAGTGAATGAATGGAATCCCTTGAATCCAATTATATATTGTCCCTCTATAACCTATGGCAATATTTGTGGTAAGAGAGAACAAACATGCCCCTTAGCTCTTGCTATATTTTCTTTTTTAATATTAATATTTTAGTTTTAGGTGGACACAATATCTTTTATTTTTATGTGATACTGAGAATCAAACCCAGTGCCTCATGCATGCTAGGCAAGCGCTCTACCACTGAGCCCCAGCCCCAGCCCTCTTGCTATATTTTAGAGTGGGGGAATGCTAGGAAGGATACATCAACTACCTCTTTCTCCAACTTGTGCAAAAAGGAATTTCAGTTTGCATTGGGCTTATTACAGCCCTAGCTTTCCACAGTCCTGACTGATCTGCTGCAGACAAGGAAAGAACCCAGGCCCCAAACCACATGGCACAGTTTTAATTAACTCCCTCCTGTGTTGGGACCCCTCAGAAAAAGATAATATGTGGCTATGAATACCATAAGTCCCAGATTTCCCAGGACAGCTCTGATTTCACATATTCTATCCTCTTGTCCCCATAAATATAATTGTCAGACCATGCCCTGCTTTTGGGTTCAGAAAATATTGTTCCCATATGCATGGCTTAGGGACCCCAGGGAGCCAAAAGCAAGTCTTTACTTTCTTTCTTGAGATTGTGGGGACCATGGCAAAAACTTGTGTCATAGAGAAGGCTAGGGAGGTGGGGTGAATCTCAACATGTGAGATCAGCAGCAGGCTGCTTGTTTCTTCTTTCTTTGTGTCTCACTGATCCTTTTTACAGACTCTGGAATGTTACAAAGAAGAGATTCTGGCTGCTGAAAGAGCCTGAATTGGACCTGTAACTTCTGCTATTTCTTCCTTCCCCCATGCTCTGGGAGGACCACACAGACATAGCCCAACAGAAGAGCCACTCCAAAGAAAGAAATACCATAACCTTCATTGACCTACCACTCGGTCGAATATTTACCTACTGTCCCTTGCAGGAAGTTCTTCCTTCTTACTAACATCAGCCTCTCTCATTGCAATTTCAATTTCTTTGCCTTTGCTCTGCTTTCAATCAAAATTGAGAACAGCTGGTTCTTACCCTCTAAGTCCTTTATGTGCTTAAAAGTCATATTAACCATCCTTCCTGGGTCCAGGTTTAACCATCCTTGTGGCTCCTTTATCCTTCCTGCGCGGATCTGACTTGCCAGCCGTTTAATCATCTTTGCCATAGGGAAGCAGCTCAGGCAATCTGGGCGAACAGTGTAGCAAAGCCTAAAGCTTTATGGCTGGCGCTAATGGGCATGCTAAATGTTTAGTGGAGACTATTTTCGAGCATGCAATTGTGAGCAATTTAAAGTGGACTGTACATGGAACCCATTTCCTCTCCCAGCTCCCCCAACAGGGCCTCCCCTTAGCAGCTGAAATGAGTTAGTGGCAATCAGTGCAGAGTAGGAATCCTGTGGTTTCTGCCCTTCCCTCCTGCTGGTTCGATGGCAGCTAGTCTCTTAAAATGAGTTTTCTCCCTAGTAGAGCCAGTAAATGGGACTTCGGAATCAGTTAAGAATCACCTTAGTCAAAGAGCAGGAGGTGCTAGTGCTGAGACGCCTCTGGAGATTTTAGGAGAGATTGTGGGGGACGGGGTGAACAGGGACTGATGAGAGAGAGAGAAAGAGAGAGAGAGAGAGAGAGAGAGAGAGAGAGAGAGAGAGAGAGAGAGAGAGAGAACACACGTGTGTGTGTGTGTGTGTGTGTGTTGGCCCAGAATTGATCGCATCTCACAGTTGCACATGCCTCTTTTGCAAGTTTGCTGAGGACTTTTCTGGCCTTTGTTTGTGCACTTGGCCTTTTTCCACTGTCCTAACCCTGTGTAAGCGATGCCAGCAAGCTGAGGCAGAATCCCAGCCTCAGGGCTAGTTGGGTTCCTAAAACAGGGTGAGGGGTGTAACTCGACATGCAATGGGATTGTCCTTGTCAGTCAGTTTTCCCTGCCCTTAGTGGGGAATGCATTCCTTCTCAGGAGGGCTGCTGTCTTACCTCTGTTGAGATGCAGGGTATGTCCAGGGCTTCTGCTGATCAAGATGAGTTGGTTTAGCTGATGGTACTGCAGATGAAAAGGATAGGGCCAACAGATATTTGTCTTGTTCTCACCTTTTCACTTTTGGCTCTTCTGTTTTAATCAAACCTTAAAAAAACTCTTCTCTTCAAAATGGCTAGCCAGGTAGTTTGTCTCAGCAAAGCTACAGGAGCAGTTAACACACCACGCCATAGAGAAGGAAGAGAAAGAGACCTCTGGGGGTTGTGTGTGGGGGGGCTTTGGCCTTTGTATGACAGTGTCATTGAAGGCTTCATCACAGATGCACTCAGACTTAGGAACAGAAACTCTTGGGGTGGGGGTAGAGAGCAGTTTGATTGAAGCATTAGCTGCCTTGGCTCTGGGCCAAGGCAAATTGCCAGAGAACCATTAAACTCGGTGTAATTCCATATAATTCACAGCAGCCACAGGTAATCTGAATCAGACCTGACAAAACTTCACTATCACTTATTGTCCATTAGTGCTGAATGCACACTACAGATATTTAGACTATTTTTGTTTCAGCTGTGCTGTGGTGGCCGTATTTTCCAAACCCCAAATCGGGAAACCTGGCATGACAAAGGATTTTTTTTTCTGACTTGTGAATTTGTTTATATGGAAAGCCTCACAAAGGTATAAACACTAAATCACGAAGGTATAAACTCTAAATCCAGTGAATCAATAGCCTTTAAGAAGGGAATTGTAGTTCCAAGAAGTAAGGTCAGGGCAAACTCTTGTTCAAACACCACGGAGGGTCCCCTCTGACACCCACACAGCCACACACGTTTTTAGGCATCTGAGGATACTGGCCAAGCAATCAGTTTTGAATCTGGTTTATGCCCATCATCTGGATTTGCTCTTAAAGTTTTCAGGGATGGTAGACTGAAAGGGCCTCTTGTAATGTCTGTACACAGGAAGGTGGAGTATATGTTACTTTGAATTCCCAGCTGCTGGGAGTAGTTAAATCTCCCAGTGTTCATGGTCTGTTTGTAAGGGCTTGTGTGTGTTTTAAATTAACTTCCTAAGACTCGGAATGTTCAAAACTAAGGAGAATCATATCTGGGCACAAGGTATTATTGCCATGCACCTAAGGTTCCTTAAAGACTTCATTCCTTACCTCTGGGCACCTTCTGACAAGCAGAGAATATTTAGCTTAAGGATAATTATTCTAGAATATTCTGAGCCAATAATAACAATGCTTTGAAAAATATTCAGGTAATTCTTCTGCAAGAACTTCTTTGCATTGCTAATCAAGGATCATGAAGAGCCATATACCCATGGGAAAGTGAAAGGCTTTGTCATGGCTGCATAGACCTAATAATTATTCTATCTTGGGCAAGTTGTGTAACATTTCTGAACCTCATTTATTTTATCAACAAAGTGAAAAACGTGTTACTTGTCCAGAATCAGGCAAGCAGATAGGATAATATTCTGTGATCCCTTCTAATTCTAATTTCAACAAATATTTATTGAGCAACTACAGATATTTTTCCCTGGATGCCAGTGATAGAGCTATGATGACTATGTCCCCCATTACAATTGAAGTATCCTGAGAGAAGGTAAACATGTAGAAATAAACAAGATCATACAAAATAGTGATACATTTTTATGATGGAGGTAATGTGATAGAGAGTGATGGAGACCAGGATGGGGGAAAGAGAGAAAGTTAGGTAAGGCAAATTTGAGCTGAGACATGAATGATAAACTGAACTACATAAGAATCTAGAAGAAGAATATTCTCAGCTCTGAGAACAGCAAGTGCAAAGGTCTTGAAATGGAGATGGGCTTGATCTTTCTGAAGAACAGAAATTTCAATCTGACTACAGTGTGTGGAGGGTGGAGGTGTAGGGGTGGAGGATTGAGGAAAAGGAGGTCAATAAGGCATGCATGGCCAGATCATGTAGAGCTTCTGACCTGCTGCTTTTGACATTGCAAGAATCATTCCTCGGCCTGTCTGATTTAATTAGTGAACATGAGTGCCAGATCTTAATGAGAGGGGAGGTTGAAGCCTGCCCAAAGGAGACTTAGGGAGAAGGACTGGAGGCAGGGGGGAGAGGACAGAGGTGTGTGGGGGAGTAGGAAGAGGTAGAGAAGGCAAGCTTAGGGCTGGGGGGTGTAGCTCAGTAGTAGAGTGCTTGCCTAGGTTGCACAAGGCCCTGGGTTCCATCCCAGCATAGAAAAACAGGCAAGCTCAGGCACACGTGGAGGAGAAAACACATACAGAGGTGTGGTGATTAGAGAGGGCTGGAGAAGGCTTGGTGGAGGAGGAAAAGCAGCAGACTGATGTTGCTGTGAAGAAGACCCTCAGTGCCAACATTTGTGTAGCCTGCTGTCAGAGGGAG
Source organism: Marmota flaviventris (assembly GCF_047511675.1). Taxonomy (NCBI): domain Eukaryota; kingdom Metazoa; phylum Chordata; class Mammalia; order Rodentia; family Sciuridae; genus Marmota; species Marmota flaviventris. The sequence goes on from NC_092518.1 coordinate 40,383,225, forward strand.
TCCACCATCCTAGGACAAGGGGCAGGGCTCTACTCTTGTGTTTGAGGTTAGGGAAGCGGGAGTGAGCGGGGACAGGAGTTAAAAATCAAGTTCTCACTTTTCACCCAGGCGTAGTCTAAAACAGCAAGTCTGATACCTTTCTGAATGGCTTCTGCACTGCTCACCCAGGTCTTGAATTCACATGCACATCACCCCTCCTTCATTTGTTTCTCAAGCTAATCCTGGCATTGGAAGGGGAAAATGATCTCTGCTATAAAAGTCCCTATCCCCCCCCATCCCCCCCCCCCCCCCCGTTAACATATAAACAACTGAGTGCATCTTCCCTCCTCTCTCTCTCTCTCTCTCTCTCTCTCTCTCTCTCTCTCCATTTGTGGAAGCTCAGTTTTATTTTGTTATTTGACACGTCTTGCTAAGGGTCTTGCTAAGCGGGAAAGAGATGGTGCTCCATTTTTCTGTCACCATGTAAACAGGATGCTTGGAACAGACAGGGGGATGGCTCACTTATTCCCAGATCTGCAGCACGATGTGAAAGCAGCAGCAACAGTGGCCATTTCTTTCTTTTTTAGAATATTTTTTAGTTATTGATGGACCTTTATTTAATTTATTTTTATGCAGTGCTGAAAATCGAACCCAGTGCATCACGCATGCTAGGTAAGCACTCTACCACTGAGCTACAACCCCAGCCTGCTGTGGGCACTTAATTTCAAGGTGGATCTGTCCTGGGGTCAGTAAAGGACATCGCTGTTATTGTCTTTGCCTTGGTAGGTTATTTCTGTGGGAGCTGTTTGCTTTGGTATTAGTCATTCTGAAGGATGGGAGGAAGTTAAAAGCCTCTTTTCTTTTTTTCATTTTCCACTGATCAGGAGCAAAGTGAAGACCAGAGATTCAAATCATTACTGTGGTAAAAGGGCCTGGGCAGGGGCAAACAATGTTCTGGGACTGGAACGTGGGCGCCTATCTCTGGGAAATAGAAATCAAGCTTAATCTCCCTTCATCCACATCTGGTGGAGGGACACGGGTACCTAGGAAGGTGGACAAGCAGTTTCCAGGCAACAGAGCAGGCTAGTGATTTCCACAGGCAGCCTTTTTATCCCCCCTCCCCTGAAGGGTGTTCAGTGCATTGGTCCTTTTCCAGTCAGAAGTGACTAATGTTGGATATGTGCACTCTTTAGAAACTGTCTTTGGCTTTTTGCATAATGGGTTATAAATAAATGGCTTCAGGGAACCAGTAATGAGTTATTCAGTGAACCTGGCTTTGGGATAGTTCAGATTCCAGATAGTTAATCACATCCTCTTGGGCTGGAAGGCTGTATCTAACTCATTCACAGCCAACTGGCAAATTAAAACGATGGTTTTGATCAACTTGAAGGATAGTTTTCAAATCAACAATGGGTTGATACTGGAGAAATAAAGATTATATTAATCCAAGCAGTATTACTTGCATCTCTCTCTAGTAATCCAGTGGGATTTAACACGCATTCTTGTTTTAATTTGGGCATTATGCACAGTTCAAAAATGCCAGTGAATTGATATGTCCTCTTTATAGGATTTTTTTTTCTGGTGTGTGTGTGTGTGTGTGTGTGCACGCGCGCGTGCACAAGTGCACATCGTGTGCATGTGGGGGATGAAACCCAGGGCTTTGCACAGGCTCGTCAAGAATGAGCTACATTCCCAGCCCACAGGGTTGTTATATTGGATGGTTCGTAAGAGACTGTTGCTCTTTCAGCCTCTTAGGCTCACCCACTATGTCAACATCCAGTGCTGTGCTCATGCTCGAGGGCATTATGGGCTTTCTGGTTTGCCCTAGACTGTTTTAACCCTATGCGAAGGAGCATATCGTGGTTGCTTATAGTGAACTGTTGCTGACAGCTGCCTCTGGAAGTCAGGAGCAAAGACCCTAGCATTCTGCCTAACCTCTCCTTGGCTTTCATCCACTGCAGTGCACCCTGAACCCCCACTATCACTCAGCTTTGTAAGATTCTTTGATCACTTGTAGCACTAAAGGTCCAATCTTATTTCACAGCCAAGAAGCACAGGCACTAAGGGGACAGTAAGGATGCCCGGGATAGAGCTAGTTGCTTGTGTGACAATGGCCTGATGAAGTTCAGCTTGTAGTGGGTGTCAGGAACTCTGAAAGAGCCGTATCTGGGATAGACAGGAGAAGCCGCAGTACATGGCTCCAACATTGGGCGAGGACTGATTCTGTGTTTAGGCTGTGTCAAGATAGAGAGTGGTTGAAGATTCAAAACAAAACAAAACAAAACTTTTGACCTTTACCGGTTGGCAGGTAAAGCAAATGAAGTGCTGATCTTCATTTTTGCTTCTTACTGAAAGCTTCCACCTTGTGGGGAGGGGTGGGGTGAATACTGTCTCAAAGCAGAGAGGAATGGTGAGAGTCCTATTGTGGAGGTTTATCTTGAAGGGAAATGCTTTGCCTTGCAGAAATATAATCTACATAGTATAGAGGTCTTTGTTGTTTAAATTCTTTCTTCAATTCAGAAATTAGTTATAGACAGTAAAATGCACAGATCTCAATGAAGTTTTAGTGTATATTCCCATGTAACCAGCGCTCCCAGAAAAATTCCTCATGGACCTTTACAATCAGTCTACCCTGGTCATAGTTAACCACTTCTTAGCTTTTTCAACATCAATTTTTTTTCTGTTCTTGATATTCCTAAACTATGGAATCATACTACAGTCTTGTCTTTTTTCAGTCAACATAATATTTTATTTATTTATTTTTAATTATTAATTTTTTGGTACTTGGGATTGAACCCACAGGCACTTAACCACTGAGTCACATCCTCAGCCCTTTTTATTTTGTACTTTGAGACAGGGTCCCACTAAGTTGCTTAGAGCCTCACTCATTTGCTGAGGCTGGCCTTAAACTAGTGATCCAATTGCCTCAGCCTCCTGAGCTGCTGGAATCACAGACATGTGCCACCATGCCTGGCAACATATTTTAGAGAGTCTTGCATTTTGTTGCATGTATATTATTTTGTTCTTTTTAATTGCTGTATAGTAGGTATGCCACTTTGTGTACATGTATGTTTTGATAGACATGTGGGTTATTCCTAGTTTTTGTCTATTATAAATAAAGTTGCTATGGACAAGTAAATCTTTTTTAGACTCAGGCGCTTCTTTCTCTTGGGTATCCCTAAGTGTGGAATTGCTGCATCCTGGAGGAAGTATACAGTCCAGAGTTGTTGTATCATTTTATACTCCTGCCAGCAATGTAGAGTTCAAATTGCTTTACATTCTTGCCAATACTCTTTGTAATTTTAGGCATTCTGGTGGATAGGTAATGATATTTTACTATGATTTAAAATTGCATTTCCTTGATGAAAAATTATATTGGGCACCTTTTCATATGCTTATTGAGCATTTGGCTACCTTCTTTATGGAGTGCTTATTCAAGTCTTCTGCCAACTGCTAATTGGCTATTGGTCTTTCTCTTATTGATTTGTAGTTCTTTTCATATTCTGAGTATAAGTCCTTTGTCAGATATATTTATTACAAATATTTTCCCATTCATTGGCTTGACTTTTCACTTTTTTAAAAAAAATATTTTATTAGTTGATGAGGAGCCATTTTATTTATTTATTTATTTATTTATTTATTTATTTTTATGTGGTGCTGAGAATAGAACGCAGTGTCTCACACATGCTAGACAAGCACTCTACCACTGAGTCCCAGCCCCAACCCTTTATAAATTTTTTAAAATTTTCATGGAGGCTGGGCATGGTGGCACATGTCTATAATCCCAGTGGCTTGGAAGACTGAGGCAGGAGTATCTCAAGTTCAAAGCCAGCCTCAGCAACTCAGCGAGACTCCATCTCAAAATTAAAACAAAAACAATAAAAAGGGTTGCGGATATGTTTCAGTGGTTAATGACCCCTAATTTCAATCTCTGATACAAAAAAAAAAATGACAGGGTCTCACTAAGATACCTAGGCTGGCATGAACCTACAATCATCCTGCCTCAGCCTCCCAAGTAGCTGGGATTACAGACATGTACCACTGTGTGTACCATTCCTCCAGGATGCAGCAATTCCACACTTAGGGATACCCAAGAGAAAGAAGCGCCTGAGTCTAAAAAAGATTTGCTTGTCCATAGCAACTTTATTTATAATAGACAAAAACTATCTTTTCATTCTTTTGTTTAGTGACAACCTTAATGAAGTATTTTTTGGTTAGATGAGCCAATATATCTTTTATGGTTACTATCTTTTGCATCTGGCCCAAGAAATCTCTGTCCAACAGCAAGGTCACAAAGATATGCTGCTATATTTTCCTCTAATAGTATTATTGGGGCCAAGTGTGGTAGCTTGCACCTATATCCCACAGCAATTCAGGAGGCTGAGGCAGGAGGACTGAAAGTTCCAGGCCAGCCTCAGCAACTTAGTGAGGCCCTCAGCAACTTAGCAAGACCCTGTGTCAAACATAAAATAAACAAATAAAAAGGGCTAGGGGGTGTAGCTCAGTGGTAAAGCACCCTTGAATCCAATCCCCAGTGCCAAAAATGAATGAATTAATTAAAATGAAAGCATTTTGATTTTAGCCCTCTCATTTTGGTCTATGATCTGGCCAATTTTTTAGTAAAAGTTTATGTCAGTAAAAATGTTTTGAACATGAACATGTATTCCATATATATGTATATATGTCTATATATTATTTATGTAGAATATAATTCTAATGATAGCAAATATTAATAAAGTTTAATTTAAAAAAAATTTAGATAAATAGAAGTTCCAATGGATCATGGTGCCAATAGATATGTGCACAGCCTGGAATATATATACCCTACTCTGGATACTATTGTCCTAAACCACCAAAGACTGATATTTGTGACAAACACTGACAACATTAATATCAGCAGAAGGCTTTAGGGTAAACAAATGGCTAGAGTTGACAAAATATAAACAGGACCCCAATGAACACTACTGTGAACCATAGAAGAAGCCCTGCATATACTTTTGTGTCCCCTTGCCTGGCTTATGGAGACCACAGGACTATGTGATTTGGTAGGAGCAAAGACAAACTTACCTTTGGTTGCTGACTTAGGGACAGTGCTTTTGACTCCTTTTCCCTCATCACCAAATTCCTAGAGTTGAGCTTGGCTCTGGGCTGACTGAGTTTTTGGCAAAGATGCTTAGAATTTGACTTGGGTTAATCCCCAGGGAAATTTAATGATTCAGAGCTTTGAGGGCCTTTGTTGTGAGGATTAGTAAACTAGATGGTGATTAAGCAGCTGGAGAGGAAGGTGCTGTCTGTGGGTAGGTCATGCTGTGGGCCAATGAAAGTTCCAGTGGCTCAAGGGCAAAGGAGTTCTTGGGCCTGATCCCCAGAGTTTTACACTCTGGGGCATCTCCTTGTAGGATGTGGGCATCTTCTTCTTAGCTGGTAGAGGAAAGAATGGCTTCTCCTTCTGTATCCATCTACATACTCTCTCCTCACTCTATCTACATGCAGGATTACTGCTTTAATCTAGGCCTACTCACATCTTTTTCATTAGCTATTGTTTTTGAATTCTTGTTTATTTAAGAGGTCATTTTTGTTTTCTGTTTTGCCTTTTGGGAAGCTAGAGTAAAGTAGGGAAGATTAGGAGCAACAGAGCTTCTTGTCTTTTTTTTTTTTTTTTTTTTTAAACCTAGAGTGCTTTAAAGGGAAATTTGAGAGGGATATTTTAAAGGGAGGGAGTTGCTTAGAGAGACAAGTTAGGGCAGCCAGTGTCTACAACCTGGAATCAAAGTGTTGAAAACCATGGCAAGGAGATTGCAGGGGTTTAAAAGCCCGCATCTCCCCTTTTCAGGGCACCCCGATTAATCTCTGCTAGCATGAAGAGATTCTAAGATATACCAACAGACGAGATGGGACAGATCAGAAACAGATGACCCCCACTCCCCACACCCCTGTCTGTGGTTCACTCAAGATTTTCCATTAAATTTCTGAAAGAGAAAGGTCTTTATCCATTCTTTCATGATCCTACTTCCTAACAGTTAAACTTCCCCAAACCATCTTATCCCTATCTCTACATTTTCTCTTTATTGATTTGCAAGAAAAGGCTAAATTGTTGAACATGTTTTTAGAGTAGTATTAAAAACTTGAAAGTTTTCAAAAATGCTAAAAAGGCACTCAGAGGACACACATGCACACACCCACTCACACACACTTTTTAAGCAATAGATCTGTAATACTCTGGGTGAACTTTTTCTACATCAATTAACAATTATGCTATTTGCCTTTTTACATGAAAAACAAGCTTGTAGAGGTAGGTGTATGGGCTGGTAATTTGGCCAGAGCCTCTGAAAACTGACAAAGAAAGTTTCAGTTGATTCCTACTTTTTCTAACAAATTTCTAGAAGGAAGCAGAAGTATCACAATCATGTCATTGATTTTTAATGCTACCCTTACACTGGTGTAATAACTATTAAATACCTGTTGGTTATTATTGCAACTGGTGTTCCTTGTACTAAAAGCATTTTTAAAATTTAAACCTGATCTCATATTTCTTTCCTTTCCTTTTGCATATCTTCCAAGGTTGTTCTAAAGACCAGGCAAGTATCTGCTTGTATTTGATAAAATAAAAGCTACTAAGAAGCCAGTAAATGCTGCTAAGCCCATTTTTCTTTGCCTTTACTCTCAAAGGGCCAACTTGTCACTTTGTTGACAGCCGTCAGAGTACTTCATGCTTCGTTGAAGACCCATCAAAAATTTCCAAATCACCAGCTCATTAGCACAAAATGGAGCTTCAGGAATCTTTTTCTCTCATTGTCCCAAACATGCCTTATTAAGTGTTCCAACCTTGGTGGACCACTCTGAAACAATGGATAAAGACCTAGGGGAGTTGAGAGATGGATGTTAATTAGTCAGTTTCGAAGGAGTGAAACACGGTAAAAGCAAAGTACAATGGGGAGAAAATCCCGGATTATCTGTGTCAGCAGCAGGATAATGCATGACTTTGCTAACTGTTCACAGGTCACTGAATGTCAGAACTGTAAAGGCATAGAGCTGTCAGTGCCCCCAAGAGATCATCTAGTCAGGCCCCTGTGTTTTACCAGTAAGGGTAAGAGAGGCTTTGAGAGTGGAAAGGGACTTGTCCAAGGTCAGTCATCTCTTTCCAGCTTTCCAGACACCATCTGGCTTTTGGTTCTGTGCCCTCAATGCAATAAATTTTCATTTACTTGGGTCACTCACTGCTAGCCCAGTGATCACTTGGATAATCCAAAATGACGCAAAAGTTAACCATCGTTTACATTGAGCTTTGTGCTATGTGTTTATACTGACAATCTAGTGCATCTGGGTCTAATCTGAGAAGTCACAGCACTTCAAATGAAACAGGATAGCCACCCTGAAGGTTTGATTCAGGAAGGGCTGGAAAATTGACCAGCCTCACTGAACTGACAGCATCATATGATATTACACAGCCCTACAAGCAGGGTATGTTAATTTCAACAAGTGAGTTGATTCACACCTTTCCTGGGCCCCAGCCAGAGTTAGAGAGTGGTGCGAAGGGGAAAATAAAACCTTTTATAGAAATATCTATATCAGTTTCTGTATCCATATCTATATTTATATATCTTCTTTCCCTCCCTCTTCCCCTGCTATTTGTTCTTTCTTCCTTTTCTTTTTTCCTTGCTAGAAACATGAACATCTGCTTTGTTTTCCATATAAACAAGTGTGTGGTTGAGCCACTGACCTGGAGAACTAGTTGTCAGAAAGCCAAACAGTAACAGGAAGGGGCGCGGGGTGGAGAGACTAGTGAGCAATAAAAGTGGACTCAAAAGCCTGGAGGAGTACGGAGTCATTTGTACAGCTCAATAAATACCCTAATGTGGAAAAGGGCTAGCTTGGGGTATAGTCCTAGGGATCTCCCACCAAACGGAGTCTCATTCCTGATCTGGATCCTCTGGACTCTGGGATTGTGCTGGGCACCCCAAATTTGCTGGCTCATGCTTGTACTAGAGAAGCATGAGTACACTCAACATATCCATCCTGAGGAAGATGCTGCTGGTGACTGAGAAGGGCCATGGAACAGAAAAAGAGGCACCGTCCACCTGTGGCTATAATTCAAGAATGAATCTCTGCAAGATCTCAGGTAGTGGCAGCTAAAGTGGCAGTAGGGAAAGCAACTGTCTGAGCTTTCACTGCAGCAATAATTAAGCATTTTAGTTTAAAAGGTTTCCCTCTTTCATTTTCTGGCCGAGAATAAACAGAGATCTTGCTGATGTAACCTAGTGCTTAATTAACCAAAGGCAGTACTTAATATCAATACATATTGAAGGAAAGACTTGTTATGAGTAACAGTAATATGGATAATTGAGTTGTATGAATAAAAAAAATGGGTAAGAGTGAATTAAGGCTAATGTACATCAACAGGGAAAATCTATTAGCATTCATTAGTTAGACTTCTGTTTATGGTTCTTTGTTAGCCTCAGGAAGCCCTTTCAAATGGCTGATCCATGTTGAAAGTTCTGCCTGATGCTGAGGGCCTTCTGTGGATGCCAAAGTAATGAGTCATTCAAATAGAACTTATGAAATTCAAGTACCGCACTTTGCTTTCCTTTACCCTTTATTTTTTTTCTCCCAGCAGGCAGCAGTGTCTGTGAAGTAACACTGATAATGGCAATGGAAGTAAGAGTATAATCCTAATTAATTTGCTAAGAGTTGTTTCCCATTTACCAATATTGGCTTGCTTTGTTTTGAGTGGTGGCCCAGGTGCCAGAACAACGATATGTGTAGTATACATACAAACATATACACATATATACATATATGCATGTTTGTGTGTGTATATATATATATATATATATATATATATATATATATATATATCTCCCAGATGTGTGAGATATATAATGTATGTGTATATATAGATATATTTATGTATATATACACACAAAGATATATATATATATATATATATATATATATAGCCCAGGCCCAGGTGTGTGGTGTGTGTGTGTATCTCCATACATGTATGTACACATTATCTTATATCTTTATATAAGATAATGTACACATTATCTTTATATATCTTTATATAAGATAATGTACACATTATCTTATATAAAGATATATCTATATATCTTTATCTATCTTTGTACTGGAAACTGGGCCATACATATATGTCTTCAAATAGGTCTTTAATGTCACATAGTCAACCTATGATTTTTCAGAAAGGTTATTTTTTAAAAAATGTTGGGTTAGCAGTAATACATTGAACAAGTCTGTGATTTAACCCAGAAGTTCAATTTATTTGATGGGGGTTTAAAAATCCTGAATTAGCATTTTTCTCTACACTCAGATCTTATCTGCCAAATTACACATGAGCTGGCTAACCTAAAACTCAGCAATATTCTAACTTCCAGGGTATGAGGATAGACTGGGGACATGCTACAGAAGACTGACAGGAAAGTTAGAACAAGAGTAGAAGTAAGTGTAATACCACCTTCAGTGAAGATGAGCCCTAGTTGCCCCCTTTAAAATAAACTTTCCCCTAAGGGCTGTATGACTTAATCATCTTTAGCTCCTTTTTGGATTTTATTTTACCTGACCATCTCCATAAACTTTAGACAGTAATTCTGAGGCTAAGAGTTCATTTCTGTATCTCTAGCACTTTGTATGTTGTTCTATGCGTAATAAAAATTCACTAAATACTTGAGGGATGAGTTAATAGATATATGTCTGCTTTCACCATGAATGGAATTGATACTGTAATAGGCAGAAGTCACCTTTGTGTTAAAAGGAATGTTACATATAAAATTAGCCATAGCAAGAAAACTTGGGGGACATCCTGCTTTGCTTTTGCCTACCCAAATAACTATTACTTCTGGCTTTGCTTTCAGTGGCCCTGGCTTGACAACCTTTTCATTGAGATTGGTCCATGGAAATCTGTGGGCTATGGTAGAACAATAAATACCCATATTCCCAGTTTTTACTGAATGCCTACATGTGGATTGGAAGCACTATGCTAGACATTTGAATAGATGTAGATAAATGAGCAGCTACATTGTTCATACCTACGTCATATCTTTTGAATTTGCAAGTGCATTTGCAGAATGTTGAGCTGGGAGCCACCTTCAAGGGCTTTAGTCAACCGACTATTATAATAATCTGAGATCATATTTTGTAAGGACTTAATGCTCTCAGACACTTCCAATACTAACCACCCTGTGAGGTAGGTATTCTTATTATCTACACGTCACACATGAGGCAATTGAAACACAGAGGTGTTAGGTAACTTGCTTAGGATCACACAGCTACAAAGTAGTAGGGTCAGAATTCAAAGTCAAGTTTATCAGATTTCAAGGCCTTCCCAAAGATAGGAAAGGATTTGCCAAATTTCATTGAAGCCTATCTCATCTGGTTCTAATTTTGTGTGCATTTTTCAGTGCCATGTTTCTACTTTAGCCATACTCTGGGGTTCCTTCCAAATGTCATTTTCTGTTTTAGAAGCAGGGTTTATTTTTGTTTTGTTTTGTACCGGGGATTGAACCCAGGGGTGCTTAACCACTGAGCCATATCCCCAGCTGTTTTTATATTTTATTTAGAGACAGGGTCTCTCTAAGTTGCTTAGGGCCTTGCTAAATTGCTAAGGCTGGCTTTGAACTCACAATCCTCCTGCCTCGGCCTCCTGAGCTGCTAGGATTACACATGTGCACTCCACACCCGGCTTAGAAGTGTTTGTTTTTCCAGATGGACTGTTCATTCCTCCAGGCAGGGATTGCATTATTTCTGAGTTGACTCCTTCTTTAAAGGTTTACCCAAGCGTTTCCTTCAGGAAATAATTGCCTATGATCAACTCAGCTGCTCCCAGAAGCTTCCTGGAGCCATTCCCTATCCTACCTGTAGTTCCAAGATTGGGAGGAACCAAGGAGTAGAATTATGGGGAGGAAGTCCCCTCACCACCTGCTTTCTATTTTGTTCTCTGCAACACAGATTGAAGATGGAGGCAAGGCAGCCTTGTCCCAGAAGATGAGGACTGGTGATGAGCTGGTGAATATCAATGGCACTCCATTGTATGGCTCCCGCCAAGAAGCTCTCATCCTCATCAAAGGCTCCTTCCGGATCCTCAAGCTGATTGTCAGGAGGTAAGGTACAGGTGCAGAGGCCACTGAAATACTTGGTTGGTATGAAAATCTCAATAGAGTCACATCTTTGTCGTTATCATCAAAGAGAGAGGTGCATCACATGGACAGACTTTTGTGGACAACTAAAGCAGACTGGCATAAGAAAAAGAACCTTTGGTGCAAATCCTGGCAGTGCCACATACCAGCCATATCATGTCAGATACATTTATTGTGCCTCTGCAAGACTCAGTTTCCCTATTTACTATAGAGGACTAAATTGCTCAGTATGCACTTAGGGCCTACCTCAGACAGCATTTTTCCATGTCCTTCATAACAGGCTGCCACTGTTCAACTACATTATCAATAGAGTTTTTATTAAGTGCATTATACTGTACATAATCATGGGGTTCATTTTCACATACACAGAATGTTAAAGAGACCATATTGCCACTCAAGGTAGGCACTCTGGGGGCTGTGGCAAATTCTAAGATAGAAACATTGCCCTTGAGGACTGTACAGTCTAAAACTGGAGAAAAGACACATATATGAGCAACTGATTAGCAATACTTTTTTTTTAAAGAAAGCAGTAAAGGAGGTTTTACAGGGTGGCGTGTGATCATTAAATGGATTGTTCAGATAGAAATTGCTGTTAAGAAGAAAATGAGATCACTTCAGACTAGATTGATAGGGTAAGAGTCTAGAAAGGACGTGAACTTTGAGCTAAAGGGCAGGCAGAATCTGAATAAGAAACCATCAGAAAGGGAGACACTCCAGGTAAGTGCAGAGACATAAGCAGAAGGAAGGGAAGCACGTTGTTGGATTCAGTCATTATGCTTAGTCTATGTGACTGCTTTTTGTTTTTTTTTTCAGTACTAAGCATTAAACCTGGGGCCTTGCACATGCTAAAGCACTTGACCACCAAGCCACATCCCTAGTCCCATGGCTTTTCATTTTGCTGCTGCATCTCTACGTTGTATTACTGGCACTCCGACTTCTCCTATTGTTTTGTTTTAATATTTTTTTAGTTGTAGATGGACATAATACCTTTATTTAATTTATTTATTTTTATGTAGTGCTGAGGATCGAACCCAGGGCCTCACTCATGCCAGGCAAGTGCTCTACCACTGAGCCACAACCCCAGCCCAGGCTTTTCCCTTTGTAGTGGATGGTTTCCTTTATTCGAGATATATGCCTAAGTCCTTTATCTTAATTATTTTTATTGGAGAAAAAATTTAAAAGCATCTTCCTATGATCCTACTTCTCGTTCTGGCTGCTACTACCCCATCTTTCTCCTTTGGTTCAAACTTAGCCTCAAACTCAGTCTATATTCACTGTCTCCACCTCTTCACCTGCCATCTAGCTTCCCATCCTCAGAACTTCACTGAAACAACTCTGTCAAAATACACACAAATCATCTCCTAGTTGTCAAAGACAATGGATTATTTTCAATCTTCATCAACTATGATTTCTGCATGCCATTTGATATCATCAATTCCAAGATTGTGTCCTCCTTTAGGAAATTCTTACTTTCCAGATACCCTGATGTTTTGTTCTTTTCCTACCTCTTTGTCCATTTCTTAACCAGGCTCTTACTACATGCTATTCCCCTGACTGTCCCTTAAATGCTGCTGTTTTCCCCAGTTCCACCCTTTCTAACTTCATTAATTTACTGTGGAAAGTCTCACCCCATCCTCTAGCTTTAATTTGTATCTATTTGTGGATGACTATCTCTCTTGTGTCTCAAATGACGTAAGCTACTTCCAACTGGACATTTATAATTAGGTGTCTCCAAAGCCTTTCAAACACAGCATGCTCAAAATTAACACATTATCTTATCTATCCAAGCTTATCTCAATGACCAGGGCCATAAATCCCTGAGCCAACTAAACTAGAAAAACAGAACTTTCTTCAATTATTCCATTGTTCTCATGTTCCTATATCCAAATTATTTATCCTAAAGAGAGACTACTTAGGGGGAAATGGTTTGAGGTTAAGAAGGAGAGGTTATATAGCATCCTATTGATTGTATTGCCTTCTAGTATGTAAAATTAAGCTATGCCTATACATGTGTGTACCTGAATAACATTTTATACTGTGCAATAACATTATCATGGATTTAGTCTTGGATTAGTCATGGTTTAAGTTATAAATGAGATTTATTGTAGAGGTAGTATATATATGTATATATATTTGTACACGGACACAATACTTTTATTTTTATGTGGTGCTGAGGATCAAACCCAGTACCTCATGCATGCTAGGTGAGTGCTCTACCACAGAGCCACAATCCCACCCTGAAGAGGTAGATCTTGAAAAAAAATTATTGATGCATAATTGTCTATAATTGATGGAATTAATTGTGACATATTCATACATACTCATAACTTGATCAACTTCAGACTCTTACCCTCCCCTCTTCCCTCCCTCTGATCTCCATCCTCTGCTCTATTGTTCTCCTATTTTCATGAGATCCATTTTTTCCTTTTTCCTTTCCTTCCACATAACAAAGAAAACATATAACCTTTGACTTTCTGAGTCTGATTTATTTTACTTAACATGATTTTCTCCAGTTTCATCCATTTTCTTGCAAATGGCATAATATCATTTACATGGCTCAATAAAAGTCCATTGCCCCCCACACACACAGCCATGTGTTTATATCTATCTATCTATCTATCTATAGAGAGAAAGAATGAGAGAGAGTGAGAAGTATTTTCTTTATCCATTGTCTCTGGACAATACCTATGCTGGTTCTATAATTTACTTATTATGAATTATGCTGCTATAAATATGGGTATGAATATATTGCTATAGTATTCTGACTAATGTTTTGGATAAATATCAAAGAGTGGTATAAATGGGTCATTTGGTGGTTCTGTGTTGAGCTTTTTGAGGAACTTGGAGGGGAAGCTTAATAAGAGTTTTTGTTTTGGAGTCCAATAGACTCATGTATGCAACTTCCTGTTTCAGTCACATGGGAAATAGTAATTGGTAGTTTAATGGTATTATTATGATGATTAAATGAGACAATTTTTACAAAATGCCTTTTACATAATGGTTTCTCTGGGAATTTCAGTTCCATTCCTTTCCCTAGGGTATAAAGGAGCATAACTGGAGTAACCAAACATTGTTAAATGGATCAAATAGCAGAACCATAGTATGCTTTGCAACCTAACCTACTGAGAGTGTAATTTGCTAGGAAACCATTAGGGGCGGTAAAGATCTAAACAAGACATACAGGCCCCTGTGAGATGCTGGCTGTAGAGATACACTTGGAGGGAGTATGGGCACCATCCAGAATAGCTTCTGAGCCAGTCACAGGAGTGTGAGGATTTCCTTGTTTCACCCACCCATCCTCCTTTGGCAAGCTCCATGTCTTCTTTCCCCCTGAGGTAGCAACATCTGCCACTGCCAGTCGCCTAGGAGTGGTGATAATTATGGCCTTGCAGATAACAGGGCCTTTGATTATTCATAGTGTGGCAGGCCCTATGGCTCCCTGAACCTACATTGTCTACCCTTTCTGCTCCCCACCTCAGCCCTTATTGGTGGAGGCGTTCAATGCATAATTTATGAGGTGATGCTGCCCTCTTGTGGAAAACTTAACCTTCACATATGGACTACCCTGGGCATGGCATAGGAAATTAATTCCTTCTCGTTTAGTCTGGTTTTTTTTCCCCTCAAATTTATGAAAGAGCTGTTAGCATATTAAACAAATGCGATTTCCCTGTAATTTATGAATTTCATCCTAGTGTTTTGTACAAAGGTAGAGGGACTTTGCTTTGAGTAAGCAATCAACTGACAAGACCCAAAACTGAGCCTTAGGTCTGGGCTTGAGTCCTTTGAGAATGAACATAAAGAGAACGAAATTCAGAAAATTGTCCATTCTGAAAAGCCAACCCAGCTCTTCCTCCTATATTGCCTTTTCGATAATGGTCAAGTTAGAAGTCTAGGTGTAACCTCAACTCTTCTCTCTCCTCACCTCCTGCAGTCCAAGTAACTTCAAATCTTGATGTTTTTAATCTGCTGAAAATCCTCTCTGTTGCCTTCGTCTTAATTCAATCACTCACGATTTCTCACCTGAACTATTTTCAGAGCCTTCCCACTGGCTTCTCAGCATTCAGTCTCACCTCCTTCCAATCAATCCATTCTCCAAATAGGCATCTGAGCATGTCACTTCTCTATGTGAAAAGAAATATATCAGGAATAATAATCATATGATCATGTTATTCTCAGGAGATTCATTTTATATTGATAGAAGATACAAGCCATTTTTGAAGATATTGTATTCATGAACTATTTTTTTTGCAAAATATGGCATCTATATATGTAAAGAATATTTAGAAGCATTGCAGTGCAAAAAGAAAAAATATGGAAATGTCTAGGAGACTTTAACATGATTTAACTATGACAACGTGGACTGAAAATAAATATGTAGAACATTTGAAAGACATAATTCATTCAATCTAATAAGTTTCAAAAAACGTATTTAACAGGTAGTGCATACAGAACTCTTTTAAAATGTTAAGAAAACAGTTTCTTAAAAAATGACCACATATGCCACAAAGACTTTTGTAAACTCTTCAAAATAGAAAGCACATTGGCCTTGATAATAATATACAATGTTTACAAATTTAAACAAAAATCATCGGTTCCTTGAATATTTCAGAACACATTTAAATGCTAGTAATAGCTCAAATAAACATTAGCAGACTAATACAAATAATGAAAATGAGATCATGACATATCAAAACTTTGAGATCAGTATTCAGAAGTAAATTCATATCCTTAAATATTTTATTAAAAATGAAGAATAAAATTACATGAATAAGAATTCAATATAGTATGAAGCCAAGGGCTAAATTCTTTTTGGAGAGAATGAATTAAATAGATAAGCTTCTAGCAAATTTAATCAAGAAAACAAAGATGAATTATAAGTAAAATTAAATGATAAATGCAATAAAACAACAAAGAACATTTTTGAATTTAAAGAGACACTATAACTGTACCTTAGTAAATTTGAAAATCTCAGGAAATTTAAAAGTACCTAATAAAAACTATTGATATTGAAAACTAGAAACATTGATAATAATAATTGAAGAGAATTTTTGAAAAATACATTAGGCCCAGATATTTTTTTATTCATGCCTTCCTTAAAATTTTCTATGAATACCTAAATGCAATTCTGTAAAAATGCTATAGATTTGAAAATGTGGCAGAGTTATTTACATATTTTGGTAGTTGTCTTTGTTTTCTTTTTTCTTTCTTTTTTTTAGTTATACATAACATTGGGATTCATTTTGACATAATTATAGAGGCATGGAATATAATTTGTTCTAATTCAGTCACCAGTACTTCCCCTTCCCATCCTCCCTCCCTCCCCCATTTCCTTCCATCTACTCTTACTGATCTTTCTGCTATTTACTTTTAGTGTTTTGTTGTTGTTGTTGTTGTTTAGTTAGTGTCTTGTAGATATGCATGATGGTGAGATTCACTGTGATATATTCATATATGTACATAGGAAAGTTAGATCTGATTCATTCCTCTGTTCTTCCCTTATTCTATCCCTCCTCTCTCCCCCTCAATCCCCTATTACTAGTCCAGAAAACTTATATTTGTGAAGCAAGCATTATTTTGACACCAAAACCCAACAGACTGCTCCAAAAGAGAATATTATATTTAATTTGTTGAATTTACATGCAAAGTCTATAAATGATATCCAATCAAATCTATTTCAATAATATAGCACAATAACAATCCAGGGCAAGTATTAAAATATTTTTAAAATGGATAAAACTTTGACTCATACAGATATAAAAATGAACATATATTAAAGATCTTGTTAAACTCTAATGAGGAAACTGCAAGATGTTATAAGCAGTTCAAAGGAGAAGTCAAAAAAGCACAAATTTAAAGTCAACAATAGAACACAATAACCAGTTTGGAAGCTGTATGAAGAAATACCCTCCCCATTCACAGTAGCAACCAAACACATAACGTATGGGGGAATGTCCTTAAGAAGAAATATGTGCAGGACATGGTGGTGCATACCTGTAATCTCAGCAGCTGTAAAAGCTGATGCAGGAGGATCATGAGTTCAAAGCCAGCCTCAGTAATTTAGTGAGGCCTGAGCAACTTAGTGAGACCCTGTCTCTAAATGAAATATAAAATGGGACTGGGGATGTGCTTCAGTGGTTAAGTGCCCCTGGTTTCAATCCCTTGAATAAAAAAAGAAAAAAAGAATAAGAAATATGCATGACAAAAAAGAGGATGTCTATGGAGGAAATTACAAAACCACACAGAAAAACATGTATACGAGTAATTTTTGATGTGTAGACAGTCTTATGGCACTGTGTTATATTATTTTTTACAAAAGCAAGACATATTTAATAAAAAATATAGTCACATTCCCTGGTTTAGTCATGCTCTTCATAGACAACTTCCAAATAATCATTGCTCTACCTTCATGTAAGATCCATTCACTATTATTTATTTATTTATTGCAGTGCTAGGGAAGGAACCCAAGCCTTCACACATGCTAGGCAAGTATTCTACCACCAAGACACCCGCAGCTCTCCTTTCACTTTTGAAATTCAAAGGAGCAGGCTTTATCTTTGTCATGTCACCTATCAGCCTCTGGGTCATTTTCCCATTTTATACTTTGGCACCTGCTTCAATGTCATCTTCTCTAATGCAATTTCAGCTGTCATACTGAAAGATTTCAGTGTCCTGTAGAGAGTTCCAAACTTTATAGTCTTATGGAGCCCTGATCTTAACTTCAGTAAGCAAACCTATGTCAGCAGCTCACTCCCCTGTGTCATGGTCCCTGCCAATATTTGAGTCAAGAAATATTTATTGAATGTCAGACCTATGTTGGAGTCTGGTAATTCAATCATGAACAATGTAGTTATGGTTCCTGCTTTCATGGAGCCCTGACACCTCCCGTCTTTCTCAATCAGTGTTCTTTATCTGCATCAGAGCACAGAAAATAATTTGTGAGTATCATTTCACTTTTCTGAAGGATGATATGTAACTGGAGCATTTTAGCTACATAAGAGAGAAGTTAATATATATCATACAATTGGCATTTTAGAGCCCTGGTAAGTTTCCCTAGCAAGTTGCTAAGTGAAACACACTGTTGAGTATCACTTAGGAACTTGCTAGAAATGCAAATTATTGGGCAACAGCACAGACTCACAGACACACTGAGTTAAAACTCTGGGGGTGATTTCTGACATTGTAGGTTTTAGATTTTTTTGTTTCATTTTTGTGGTACTGGGGATTGAACCCAGGGGTACTCTGCCAATACATCCCTTGTATTTTTCAGTTTTTATTATGAGACAAGGGCCTTGCTAAATTGCGGAGGCTGGCCTCAAACTTAGAATCCTCCTGCCTCAGCCTCCCAAGTAGCTGGGATTAGAGGCATGTGCCATGGGGCCAGCTTTCACACTGTCTTTAATAAGCTTTCTAGCAAAACATTGACCATTTGAGAAGTACTGCCTTGAGGTAATAGGTCTTAATTTCCAGGAATCAATTGAGAAAAATTAACTTCGATTCTCTGATAATAACCTTTCCCCATCTAGCTTCCTCATACCTCATTCTCTTTATACTTACTCTTCTATATCATCAAGGTCTCAAATATTTTTCCTCCTATAATCTTCCTTTTGACCATTATGGCCCATGACTCTCCTGACTCTACTCATTTAATGTAAGGTACCCCATGCACTTTATAATTTTAACTATCACTTCTGTGCTAATGGCCTTATCTCTCATTCCAATCTCCTCCTGTCCAAATTCAGATTCATATATTCAGCAGGTAGATAGGAAAACCCACAGAAAATAGAAATGCAATGTATATAAATCTGAATTTGTTGTATATCCTGTTAAACTCTCTCCCTCACCCATAGTAGTTACTGCTATCCTCCTCCTCCCAGCCATCCAAATGAGAAACCTATGAGTCATTCTGACTCCTTGCTCTCCCTCACTGAACCATGATGATTTTATCTTTCAGACATTTCTAGAATCCATCCTTTTCTCTCCATTCCCACTGTTACTGCCCTGGTTCAGGCCCTCATCATCTCTCCCCTGAACTATTTCAGTCACCTCTCAGCTGCTTCAGATCTGTCTGCCAAGGTTTTGCCACAGAGATGAATCCAAAACACAGATTCAATTATATCAATCCCCTGCTGAAAACTTGTCAGTGGCCTTCACTGCCCAGAAACACAATATATGTCATTTTATGTCCTCCTTCCTACCCACGCCTGCAACTTCATCTGGCACATCTTGTTTTTATGCTGGAGTAATAACCATTCTCTAAGAATATCACACTGTTTATCATCTCTGTTATTTTTCATTCTCTCCTTTCTACCTGGAGCATCCATTTTCTTTTTCTCTTCTTTTGGTACAGGGGATTGAACTCAGGGGCACTCGAGCCCCATCCCCAGCCCTATTCTGTATTTTATTTAGAGACAGGGTCTCACTGAGTTGCTTAGGGCCTCACTTTTGCTGAGGCTGGCTTTGAACTCACGATCCTCCTGCCTCAGTCTCCTGAGCTGCTGGGATTCTGCACACGGTGGCGTGTGCCACCGTGCCTGATTTAACATTAACATGTTTACAGACTCAGCCTTGGGTGGTCATTTCTAGGATATCTTCTTTGACACCTTTGGTTGATGTAGGTGACCTTTGTCTACCTCTAGCCTTTATCACATAGCACCAAAGTTTTTTTTTTTTTCTAAATTTATTTTCCCCACTAGATTAGACCAAATTTTGGCAAACTATAGTCATGGGCTAAGCCAGCCCACATCCTGATTTTATATGGCCTGCTATAAAATTGTTGTTTAAGTTTAAATATATTTTTAAATGATTGGGAAAAATAAATGAATGGTTAGTATTTTGTCATATGTGAAATCATGTAAAATTAAATTTTCAGTGCCCATAAATAAGGTTTTACTGAAAAAGAATCACATCTGTTCATGTATTTACTACCTATGCTGCTTTTGCTTTAAAATGGCAAGGTTGAGTAGTTGTGACAGAGATTGCATGGCTTGAAAAGCTGAAAAATATTAATTATTTGGCTTTTTACAGAAAAATATTTGTGACACTTGGATTAGAAGAACCGTGAAGGGAAGGACTGCTCCTTATTCCCTGTCATGTCCCCAGGATGCAGTGCATTGTATGGTCCACAGGAAGGACTCAGAAATTATTATTTTATACATCCTGATAGGGAAGTAGGAAAGATTCAGGACTTTTCTGCCTGTATCCTCATATAGGGATGTAGGAACTATGAGTAACTGGTTCACTTGATGACTCTATTTTTCAGTCATCTAATTTGGCATTTAGCATTGCATTCATTCTCTTATGAGTATTGTTATTTGTAAGATTTTTTTCTTTTCTTTTTTTTTTTTGTGCTGAGGATTGAACCCAGAGCCTTTTTCATGCGAGACAAGCACTCTACCAACTGAGCTATATCCCCAACCCCTTGTGAGATTGTTTTTAAGTGTCTGATCAATTCTGGGTGCACTGAACAAAAAGCAAAAATACAGCTTTCATCGTGTGTACCTGATGGGCAGGTTTTGACCAGCATGAAGATTATGAAAAGGAATTGCCATATCTTAGAGCCTTGTCCAGGCCAACTGCCAACCTCCCATGCTATCTTCTGTCAGTTGTTGTCATAATAGTCCTGCTATCTACAATTAAACAGAAAGGCTGAAATGATTAAAACTTATTACAAGTGAAGTTGTTCTGTTATGGGATAGGGGGAGCTTTAGGGTTGATACAATGTTAGACAAGGACTGGAAAGAAAAGGGGTAGAAAAATCAAAGTAATTTTAAAAAGCAGGATAGGTAAACTATGGCCTGTGGCTAGTTCTGGCCTGCCATCTGTTTTTGCAAATAAAATTTTATTAGAACATAGGAATACTCATCCATCTATGAGTTGTCTGTGACTGTTTTTACCCTACAGTGGCAGTTGAGTACTTGCAACAGATACCATATGGCCTTTGAAGCCTAAAATATTTATTACCTTGCCCTTTACTGCATAAGTTTTCTGGCCCCTTGGTGTAAAACATTCTCCAAAAAGACCTTGTGACTCTATCTAAAAGTTTAAAAGCCTGAAAGAGCTATCTTGGTCTACAAGTAAGAAAGAATTAAAAAATCACAGAGTATTTCAGCCAAAAAGCATGGTAAGCAAATTGATGAGTTCTCGTGTTTCAATTACTCTTTTAAATTTGGACCATGATGTGGTTGGTGTAGAAGAAAAATGGATATTATTTGGGTTCACACAAGCATGCATTTGCTTGCTTGCTTTCTTGTTTGTTTCTATTCACAAGGTATTTTTTGAATCTTACTGGAATCTCAATACTGAGTTAGCTGTTGAGATACCCAGGAGAAAAAGACAGATGCTTTCCTGTCACGTGTAGATCACTATCTGTTGTATTGTTCCCAGCAAGACCCCTACTAATTGTGTGATTTCAACCAAATTTACATAAGCACTTGTAGTCATCTTTTCCCATTTATATTATGAGAATACTATTGCCTCTTTTGCCAGTTTATTATAAAGAGTAAATGAGATTATATTCATATATTTTTTCAAGTAATTTGAAAAACTTTTATTGAGTGCCAACTAGGTACTGAGTGCTATTTCAGGTATTAGTGATACAGCAATTAATACAACAGATTTAAAAGCAAATCTTGCCCTCTTTGGAAATTACTTTTGGGAAATATATGAAATTACCTGAAACAGAGTAGCCATTTCATACCTTTTGTTTTCTTTTGTCCTGAGTAAATAAAAGGAAGGTAGTGCTTATCCTTCAGGACTGATTTTAGGGGGAGTATGATACTTCACCTGTATGCATTGATTTTTAATGGCCAGCACTTTTGACAACATAGACCAGTTCTTTTTGTCAATCCCATAGTACTTTAATAATTGTCAGTAAGACTAATAATTAGGTTAGATAGCTCCAGTTGTGGAAAAAAATAGTTCCAAAATAATTTATTTCTCTTTTATAACATTTTAAAATTTATTTGTTCTTTTTAGTTAAACATGACAGTAATGTCTATTTTTATTATTTTTTTAGTTGTTGATGAACCTTTATTTTATTAATTCATTTTTATGTGGTGCTGAGGATCAAACCCAGTGCCTCACACATGCTAGGCAAGCGCTCTACTGCTGAGCTACAACCCCAGCCCAAGCAGAGTCTATTTTGACATATTTATACAAACATGGAACATATTTTATACTAATTAGGATCCAAGTCTTGTTGATCTCATGGTGGCGAGATTCACTGTGGTGTAGTCATATATGTACATAAGAAAGCTAGGTCCAATTAATTCCACTGCCTTTTCTATTCCAATTCCCATCCCTTCCTTTTATTTCCCTTTGTCTAATCCGATGAACTTCTATTCTTCCCTTCCTCCCTTTTTGTGTGTTAGCTTCCACATATCAAAGAGAACATTCAACCTTTGTTTTTTTTAAGAAAGGCCAACCCTTCTTTTATTGATTGATTTACTTCTAAATATTTCACCTCTCCCCTGGATATAGGAGACTACCAGATCTCTCCCCGTTTTCCTTCTTCCTAAGCTCCATACTTCTCAAGTGTGCAATACTTCTTACCCACCAATGTCCTGATATTTGTATTTTTTTGTATGTGGCATCATTCCCATCCCTATAAGTCAAGCTTACAATTGTAGGGTTCTCTTCAGTTCCCTCTTTTTATCTCCAACAATCCCTGAGTCCTTTCTGAGCTCCCTCTGCAGCGTTTCTAATATCCATCCCATCAATTTCCTTTGCCTTCTTCCTGCTACTGCCAGGGACTCATTACCTCTTGTCTGGATGCCCTCCAACCCATTCTTTGCACTTCTGCCAAATTAATCTTCCTAAAGTACATCTCAGTATTTATTTCAATCAGCAATAATTGTGCTTCGGGTAAACCTCATGAGTTGTGAGATCTCTATTGTGCTTAGCTTGGGTCATGTCATTCCTTTTCTCAAAAAAAGCCCCAATTACCTCCAGAAATAAGTCCAAATACTTCATCCAAGCATTTATTACCCCATATAGATTGTTCTAAGTGACTTCTTTTCTATCCTTATATTCCTGGAACCCAAAGGGCTATGTCTTAAAAGAGTTAATTGTCTCATTTGGATATACACTATTCTTCTATGTCCTGGAACTCATTCCCCCTCACTTCCTTAAGAAATATTTCTCCTTTAATATCAATAAAGTATAGTAGTGAATCATGGGGGGGGAAGGGAATGGAAAGGGAAGGTACTGGGAAATGAGATTGATTGAATTATGTTATATGCATGTACAAAAATGGCATAATGAATCCTACTATTATGTGTAATTATAATGCACCAAGAAAATATAGCTTAAAAAAGAAAGTATTCTCCTTTAATTAGTATACTCCTTTATTCAGATATTATCAGCCTGTTATCCCATTTGCCCTATGTTTTTTCCTTAAGTCTACAAACTTGCTCCAATTTTGAAAACTTTCCCTGAACCTATGTTCATTTTTAGTTATTGCCCTTTCTTCTCTTCTTTCACAGCTAAACTATTCTGACAGACCTTTATTTTATTTATTTATATGTGGTGCTGAAAATTGAATCCAGTGCTTCTCACATGCCAGGAAAGTGTGATACTGCTGAGCCCCAGCCCCAGCCCCAGCTAAACTACTTTGAGAAGCTGTCTTCATTCACTGGTTCTACTTTGTAATCTCCCATTCACACAACCTGTGACAATCCAACATGGTCCCCCATCATTTTCCTCAAGGAATTGTTCAACATTACCAGTGACCTGTTAATTGTTTAAACCAGAGGAATCCATTCAGTTCTTATTCTATGTCACCTCTGTATTAGTTTCCTAGGGCTGCCATACCAAAGTTCCATAAACAGGATGCCTTAAAACAATGCAAGTTCTTTCAAAATTCCAGAAGCGAGAAGTCTGAAATCAAGATGTCACTTGGGGCCATGATCCTTCTGAAGCCCTTTGGACTTCAATTTTAGTAATAGTGATGGTGAATAGTAGTTGGATTTTGAATTTGATTTGGAGGATTTGTTCATGGATAAGGTGTGAGTTAGACAGGGTTGTGATAGAGCAGGAGTAGACAAGGAATTAAAAGATTCCTTGATTTTGGATCGAATAACTGGATGGTATCAGTTACTAAGGTGGGAAAGAAAAGAGGAAGAACAAGTTTGACTGATGTTGGGAACAAATTGTTTGGTTTTGTACATGTTAAATTGAAGATGTCTATCTATGCCAATATTAAGTAATAAATTAAAGGAATCCAGATTTCATGAAATAGGTTAAGGTTAAATACACACACACACACACTTTTGGAGTGAACTTCTGATCCTCAAAGCTTTGAGACTAGGTGAGATCACTAATAGGTTAAGCATAAACAGTAAAGAGTAGAGTTACTTGGACTCGGCCATGGGGCATACTAATATTTAGAGAGGGCAGATAAAGAGCAACCAGAAGAACAAGCTATGAAATGACCAGTTCAGTGCTAGGAAAAACAAAAGAGAGCAGTGTGTCCCACAATTCAAGTGAAGAAACTGATTCAAGAAAGAGGGAGTCGTCATCAGTGTGAAGTTAGTGAGACACTGATTCTGAGAACTGACTATTGGTTTTGACAGCACAGAGGTCATTGGTAATCTTGACATTGGAATGTTGGAGACAAAAGCCTGAAAAGATAGTTTCTTGAAAGAATGGTGGCAGGAGTGAAGAAGTAAAGACAGTATGAGTTTCCTATGAGTTTCATTGTGAAGCAGTACAGAAAAATAGAGTATTAGATGGAGAGTCAACTGGAGGGAATATCTACACTTTTATTTGTTAAGTATTAAATTTGTTTCATTTTTTTAAAAGGGAAATTTTCTTTTTTTAATATTTATGTTTTAGTTGTAGTTCGACACAATACCTTTGTTTTACTTATTTAATTATTTTTATGTGGTGCTGAGGATTGAACCCAGGGCCTCACGCGTGCAAGATGAGTGGTCTACCACTGAGCTGCAACCCCAGCCCCAGGACATTTTCTTTTAAATCACAAATATTAAATATCTGATTGCTGATGGAAATAATTCAGGAGTGAGGGAGAAATTGATGGGATAAAAAGGAAGGAATAATTGCACAGCAAGGTCCTTGGGAAGATTAGAGTGGAAGTGGCCAATTGAACTTTGCTAAGAATAAGGACAATTCATCCACATTGTGAAGATGGAAGGCTGAGTAAGTTGGTGAAACGGTGATGGAAAGAGGAGGAAATTCTCCTCTCTATGCTTCTCTTTTATGTTCAAATATAAGGGGAGGCCATCAGCTGAGAGTGAGGAAAGAAAGGAGATGCAAAAGGAAAAAGAAAGGGCAATCACAGATGAGAAAAGAGACATAGGAGAGTAGTGTTGTGGAAAGCAAGGGCAGAGAGAGGATTTGAAGAAAGAGCACTCCATCAATCAATAATGTTAAATATTACTACAGTCATGCCAGGTAATATTGAAAAGAGACTATTGAGTGTGCTAATTCAGGGGTTATCTGTTGACTTTGGCAGGTGAGCCTTCCTTAAAACATTAGGAGCGGAGGTTTATTTTTAATGAAGAATGAATAAAAGTGAGTAATTGTAAATGTAAACTTTATTTTGTGGGGTAGGTGCTGAGGAATGAACCCAGGGATTTGCACATGTGAGGCAATTGCTCTACCACTGAGCTACCACAACAACACTTTGTTTGACATATTGGGGATACAGGGGGGCTATATCACTGAGCTACATCCCCAGTTCTTTTTAAAATTTTGTTTTTAGACAGGTCCTCACTAAGGTGCTGAGGCTGGTCTTGAACTTGCATTCTTCCTGCTTTGGCCTCCCAAATCATTAGGATTATAGGCATGCACCCCTGCACCTGACCCAACACTTTTTTTAAGAAAGAAAAGTGGCAGGGGATAAGTTGAGGAGAGAAACATACATATCTTCTTTATTACACTGTAAATTCCTTGAGGAAGAAGAACATGCCAGATGCACATAGTATAACCATAATGACTTTTACAGGGAATGACAATGCTTGTTTCTAGCAAAAGCTGAATATTAGTGAATGAATGACTTGTGTACCCAGAAAGAATCTCCTAAGATGTTCTTTTGATAAAATTGGATCTTTTCTGCTACTCTCACAACATGTGGTAGGAAAAAAATATGGAAGAAGTGTTCCTATACCCTAGAGGAGCAGAAATATGGAGGTGACAAGAGGTAGTTCAACACAATCTGTGGCCTCAAGACATCAGCTTCTCTGCCTAATATTATAGTTAGGTATCTGAAAGGTCTAACCCCAGAAGTATAAGAAATTAGTTGGTGTTTTTCTGCCTAGGTGAGAAATACTTAGGTGACTAGAAGTTGTGTGGGGTTGAGGCTTTCTTTCTTGAGGGTAGCTTAACAGTGAGCCATGGTGGAGAGGGGAGGAATTGGTGTATTAGGCATGTAGCTATATTTCAAGAGTATAAATACAGCAACAAAAGAAGAATTGTAAAGAATGGGGAACAGGGTAGATCAGAGCATAATTAGATGAAATCAAGACAAGCACTGTTTAAGCTGACTATCAGAGAAACCATCTTGACACTGAAAATTACTGGATTGTGGGCTAATCTTTGAGAGGAAATAGTGGAAACCCTGCTGCTGAGTCATTTATAATTATTTAGAATTAGACAGGACAATGTCGTTGAGAAATAATGTAGCATAATACAAGGAGTGGTTTTGCTCTGTCCCTAGAGGGATGGACTGGATGTGACCTAATAGCTTTTTCCTACACTAATTTGGTTGATTGTGTCAGGGAAAAGACTGGTTGATCATTTTGTTTGTTTTCCCCCTGTTCAATGACTCATTCTTGGTTTGACCACAGGCATGCATCAAAAAGGATGGCCATTGGTTAGGCATATAATAGAATGTAGAGCAGGAAGCCAATAGATTGAAAGAGAGGATTCCCCAAATGTTGATGAATTCAACAGGGACAGGTACACTCCAAAAAGTTAGGATCTTAATATCTAGGAAAAGTCTACAGTGCCTGGAATATAGTATTTGATGAATAAATAAATAGCTGATGAATTAATGACACCTTGAGGAGAGCACCTAGGAACACCAATATAAGATGAGATAGGTTAGACATGTTCCTTAATATCTCTGAGTCAGTTTTCTCATTTCCTTTCCAGTGATTTCTTCTGAGAATGAAATGAAAGCATGTAGATAAGATACTGGGAATTTAGCATCTTAAGAAGTATTAGCTCTCTTTCCCCTCTGCCAGACTGGATCTCTTCAGACAAGTCAAACTCTCTGTTTGTGTTTTATCGCATCACAAAGAGAGAAAATTATGCCTTTCCTTTAAAAAAAATCATAGATATTGATGTTAAAACAGCTTGGCTTGACGTTAACCAACAGCTGCAGGCAATTTTAGAGGAATTTTTGAAATAATAAACAACTAAGGCACTACCTGGTATGATACTCCTTCACTTTGCTTTTATCAACTCACCCCAGGTCTCAATTCAATAAAATCAAAATGCTCCTCTGAAAGCATGTTTTTATCCTTGGAACTTGCTCAGTATCCAAATTACCTGAGTCTGCCTCTGTCAGTGATTAACTATCATTCACACTGTATTGGCCACAAATAAGCTGCTCCCTTAGCCTTGGCCATTGGAGCTAACCAGGTGGAAACCCTGCATTCACCTGTTCAGTCTCTTGATGCTGTCAGATTTCCTTCCACTGTTATTTTTGTCCTTCCCCACCAGACAGAATTTATAGAGAAAAGAATAGCTTCATTAAGGAAGTGATACCACTAAGTGGATGAAAATCCCTTTTCTCTCTTTCCTTAAGAAGGAGATATTTTCAGCTTTCTCTTATGCATTTCTTCTCTTCCTTCCACTTTGCTGCTTTGTTGTTGTTGTTGTTGTTGCAGTTAGGAGACACCAGTTTAATTTGGATATAATAACTGGACTTAATTAATATCCCAGAGCAGCTCACTTCCTTTCACAACAGTACCTGACACTTTTTTTTAAAACTCTGAGATGTTTTTTCAAGAGCTCACATCCCTTTCACGGAACAGAATGTTTTGAAAAATACTTAGACACAGTTTCTCATCACAGAGTTAAGGTGATCCTATCATAACAACTAAAGATGAGTGTAGAGAATTTGGTGAGCTATCAAGGAAGTACTCTAAAATGACAAATGGATAGAAAAGGCATTCTGATGAAGCCTTTGGAAAAGAATCAAGGTTATTTGACCTGAAGAGATAAAGTTTTCAGACCCTTAGAAATAGCCACTTGCCACGGACAGTTGAACAAAACAGAAACAGAGCAAAACAAAAATGCCAACTTCATTCATTTCATAATGTTGGACATTAAATCGATTGGCTTATTTATTGAAGAATAATTATTGAAGATTAAATAAGCTGTGTGATGGATTCTTTATACATCTTTATAAATTTGCTTGGTAAGACAAATTTTGTAAATTTGTTTTTTGTGTGTGGTAATGGGGATAGACCCCAGGGGCTTGTGCATGTTAGGCAAGTGCTCTATTCACTGACCTGTATCCCCAGGCCTGTATGTATGCATGTATTTAGAGATGTGATCTAGGTAATTTGCCTAGGCTATCCTTAAACTTTTAATTCTCCTGCCTCAGCCTCCCAAGTCTCTGGGATTACAGGCATGTGCCACCAAGCCTGGCAAGAAGTGATTTAATAACTGCATTTAAGCACTGAAAAAAAAAATATCCTCTAGAAAAAAAAAAAAAAAAAAACTCAGTTTTTCTTGAATGCCAGGAATTGAGTCTCACAGTTTCCTCTAACCACCCATTTTTCCCTGTCAACCCTAAGACCTCCAATCAGCCACTTTATTTTTCTTGAAAAATCTACTTTCCCGTACTGTCCATACCAGAAACACACAGTTCTGTAATACACGCAAAAGGGTATCTGATTTTTTTTTCCTTCATTAAAGACAAGAAGAAATAGCATCATTTGGAACAGAAGGGATTTTAGCTAGGTCTTCTAAAGGACTTCCAAGTCACTTTCTGTAGTCAGTGATAATTCACCAATGAAAGCTATGGAATTTTCTTTACTGACTTCAGCAGATTGTTACCTCCCCAGAGATGCCTTACTGAGACAGAAGAGAAAAAATTTGGCAGCAATGGCTGAGAAATGGATGAACTATAGCCTTTTCATCTCTTTGTCTTATTCAAGCCAGAGTTCTCTAAATGTTAATGCATAGAGGGGAATCTAAACTACCTCTGCGGAGACTGGATGGCAAGCAGTCAAAAAAGAATATTGGACTTTGCTCTATCAATTTCTTTTTGTCTCTCTCTCTCTCTCTCACACACACCCCCCCCCACACACACACCCAGCTTCTGTCTGTCCTTTGAGTATGTAATATAATTTACTCCCATAGCTTCAGCTAAGTGAATACTGATGTCTCTTGCACTTCCATCTCTAGCCCAGAACTATTTTATAAATACCAGTCACATTTTACCAGTTCTCTGTAGGATATTTTTATTTGTAAAAACAGTTACCTCAAACTCAACATGTCTTACTACTGTCCCCACTCAGAAAAACAACCCCCCTTCCTTTCCTGTTCCTCTTCACAAAAATATGTCTTCTTTCAAATCTCACACTTTTAGCCTCTATGAACATCTTAGCTGTTCCCTGAATACAGTGTTCTTTCATGACTCTTCCTTTACAGATACTGTTCTTTCTTGCTTGGAATAGTCTCCCACCCCCCTTTACCTCATGAGCCCCTACTCATTGGTACAGGTCCTCTCCAAGTGTTATAAAGTGTTCCTCATTCCTACAGCAGAGATACAGTTCTCTATGTACTTACCACATCTCATTCTTATTCTGAGTTTAGGCATCTCATTCACTGCAAAACTAATAGTTCCTTGAAGGCTATATATTCCTTGAAATGCATTTTAATTATATTTAAAATCCCAGCACCTAGCACAAAATAGTCTATAGTAACAATTACTGAAATAATAAATGATGTAATGCAAAATTCAATTTATCAATTTTTCCTTTGATGGATCGTGCTTTTGAGATCACAGCTAAAGGCTATTTACAAAGTCTCAGATACCAAATATTCTCCTCTATATTTTCCAAAACATTTATAGTTTTACATTTCCAATAAGTCCATGATCTGTTTTCGATGTGTGTGTGTGTGTTTGTGTTTGTGTGTGTGTGTGTGTGTGTGTGTGTGTATGAGGCTTGGGTCAAGTTTCATTTTCAGGCCTGTGGTTGTCTAATTGTTACACTACCATTTGATGAAAATACTATCTTTTTCCATTGAATTACTTTTCTACTTTGTCAGAAATAAATTGGGCATATCTATGTGGGTTTGTTTCTGGGTTTTCTATTCTCTATGTATATATCCATTGTCCTATGTATATAACCCCCTATCAATATCACCCAGTCTTGATTACTATACGTATATAATTCTTAAAATTGAATAGACTGACTCCTTTCTAGAACAATTGTGCTTATATCTACAAAAATATTGGTGAAATTTCATTGTAATTGCATTAAATATATATGGGAATTTGAGAACTGATACCTTTACTACATCAGTCTTCTAATCCAAGAACACAGTGTGTCTATTTATTTAGATCTTTGATTTCCTTCATCAGCATTGTGTAGTTTTCAGAATATGTCTCTTATACATATTCTGTTAGATTTACACCTATTTTATTTTCTTTGCAGCAATTACAAATGGTATTATTTTTAATTTGTTACTACATGCCCATTGTTCGTGTATAGAAATATAAATGCCTTTTATGTTTGATCTTGTATAATCCAATCTTGCTGAACTTATTAGTTCTAGGAATTTCTTTTTTATTTGTTTTTGTTCATTTTGGATTCCTTGGGTTTTTGGACACAAGTCATCTGCAAATAGGGACAGCTTTACTTCTTCCTTTCCTATTTGAATACCTTTCATTGGTTCTACTTATCGTCCTGTGCTGGCTGTAAATTTGAGTACTATGTTGAATAAGAATAGGAAAGGTGGCTATCACGTGGCAGTCAGTGTTTCATTAAATGTGATGCTGGCAGTAGGATTTTTGCAGATGTTCTTTACCAAGTGATGAAGTTCCTCTTTATTCTTTGTTTATTGAGAGTTGTTATGAATGCATGCTGGATTTTGTCAAATGCTTTTTATGTATGAATATGATAAATCCTGTAAGTTTCCTTCAGCCTGCTGATTAGGTATATCACAATTGACTGTTTTTCAAATGTTGAGTCTGTTTTGCATCACAGAAATAACCTCCACTTTGCCAAATTATTTAATTCTTTTCATGGATTGAGAAATCCTATTCCCTAATATTTTCTTTTTAAAAATATTTTAATTGTAGATGGATACAATACCTTTATTTTATTTATTTTTATGTGATGCTGAGGATTGAACCCAGTGCCTTACATGTGCTAGGCAAGTGCTCTATTACTGAGCCACAACCCAAGCCCCCTAATATATTCTTTTTTAAAAAATATTTTTTTAGTTGTAGATGAACACAATACATTTATTTATTTATCTTTATGTGGTGCTGAGGATTGAATCCAGTGCCTCACACATGCTAGGCAAGTGCTCTTCCACTGAGCCACAACCCCGGCTCCCCAATGTATTCTTAAGAAGTCTTCATGTCATTATTTATGAGATGTGTAGGGTTTTTTTTTTTGGTACAGTTTTGTCTGGTTTTCACATCAGGGTAATACTTCACAAAATATTTTGGGAAGAGTTCTCCCCTCTTTGATTTTCTGGAAGATATGTAGAATTGGTGCTAATATTTTTTTTAGCAATTTTCTTTTTTTCAGAGTAAGGAAAATTACTAGAGAAAATAATTTTTGTTTTGTTTTTAATTGGTGCATAATAATTGCACATATTTGGGGGGATACAGTGTGATGTTTTGATAGAATTTTCCATGGATACAATCTGGGCCTGAGGATTCCTTGTATGAGTTTTTAACTTCTGAGTTAATTTCCTTTTTTAAAATTCTTTTTTAAAAATTTATTTTATTTGTTCTTTTTAGACATATAAGACAGCAGAGTGTACTTTGACATATTATATATACATAGAATATAACTTTTTCTAATCAAGATCTTATTCTTGCAGTTGTACAAGATGTGGCGTTTCACTGGTCATGTATTCAGATATGAACCTAGGAAAGTTCTTTCTGATTCATTCTATCTTTCTGAGTTAATTTTCTTAATGGTTACAGGCCTATTCAAATGATCTATTTCATATTAAGCAAGGTGTATTAGGTTTTAATTATTCAAGGGCATAATTGTCTATTTCATCTAAATTGTCATATTTGTGTCTGTAAAATTGTGCATAGTACTCCTTTATGGTCTTTTTTGATATCTTTACAGTCTTCTGTCATAGACTTTTTTCATTGCTAATATTGATAATTTATATATCTCTCATTTTTCCTTTGTCAGTCTTGCTAGAATTTTGTCAATTTTATTGACCTTTTCAAAGAGCCAGATTTTTTTTCATTGATTTTCTGTAATTTTGGTGTTAGTTTCATTCATTGATTTTTGCTCTCATATTTATTGTTTCTTTCCTTGTGCTTGCTTTGGGTTTCTTTTGCTCTTCTTTCTCTAATTTCTTGAGGTGGGAGCTTAGATTACTTATTTGTGTCTTTTGTTCTTTTCTAATTCAGTAACAGTGCTACAAATTTTCCTTTTTGCACGACTTTGGCTACGTCTTGAAAATTGTAATATGTTGTATTTTCCTTTTCATTTATATATATGTATATATATGTATGTGTATATATATAATATGATTTGTGATTTCTCTAGAGAATTCCTCTTTGACCCACAGATTACTTAGAAATGTTGCTTAGTACCAGGCATGGTGGCACACACATGTAGCCCCAGAACCTCTGGAGGCTAAGGCAAGAGAATAGCAAGTTTGAAGCCAGCCTCAGCAACTTTACCAAGGCCTAAGTGACTTAGTGAGACCCTATCTCAAAATAAAAAAATGAAAAAGGGCTAGGGATGTGGCTCAGTGGTAGAGTGCCTTGGGTTCAATCCTTAGTACCAAAAGAGAAATGTTGCTTTAGTTTCCAAATGTTCATTTCTATTTTGATTTCATTGTAGTAGGAAAAAGTACTGTATATGTTTTAAATACTTTTAAAACTGTTTAAGATTTGTTTGTAGACCAGGATGTAGTCTATTTTGGCATATTTTTCATGAGCATTTGAAAATGATGTGCATTCTACTAATTTGTGGGATGTTTCATAAATGTTATTTAAGTTTTGTTGGTAAATGGTAGTGTTGAATTCTTCTACCTCCTATGTATTTTCTATCTAGTAATTCTATTCATTGTTGAGAGAAGGGCATTGAAATTTCCAAGTACTTGTGTTCCTATAGGTCAGTGATGAATCAACTGAAAGAGAAATTAGGAAAACTACCCCATTCACAATAGTCTCAAAAAATAAAATATTTCAGAATCAATTGAATAAAAGAAGTAAAAGACATCTACAATGAAAACTAAAAGAAACACTAAAGAAAGAAATTGAAGAAGATCTTAGAAGATGGAAAGATCTCCCATATTCTTGGCTAGGCAGAATTAATATTATCAAAATGGCCATATTACCAAAAGCACTATACAGATTTTATGCAATTCCTATGAAAATCCCAGTGACAATCTTCATAGAAATAGAAAAAGTAGTCATGAAATCCATTTGGAAAAATAAGAGGCCCAGAACACCTAAAGCAATCCTTAGCAAGAAGAGGTGAATCAGGTGGCATCACTATATCCAGACCTTGAACTATATACTACAGAGCTATAGTTACAAAACAGCATGGTATTGGCACAAAAATAGACATGAAGACCAATGGTACAGAATAGATGACACAGAAAAACCTACATAAATACAGTTATCTTATATTAGACAAAGGTGCCAAAAACATATTGGCGAAAAGTAGTCTCTTCAACAAATGGTGCTGGGAAAACTGTAAATCCATAAGTAGCAAAACAAAATTAAGCCCCTATCTCTCATCGTGCACAAAACTCAAATCAAAGTGCATTAAGGACCTAGTCAGAGACCCTGCACCTAATAGAAGAAAAAGTAGGTCCAAGTACTGTGTAATTGTGGATTTGTGTATTTCTACTTTCAGTTTTTTCTGGATTTCCTCACATATTTTTCAGTTGTTTAATGGATAGGTATTTAGAATTTTTGTGCTTTCTGGGTGGATTGATCCTTTTTATCATTGTGCAACATACCTCTTTCTCTAGTAATTTTCCTTACTCCAAAACTTACTTTATCTGCCATTAATATAGCCATTCTTTTTTCCTTTTTATTAGAATTTAGATCGTATATTTTATATTGTTTTATTTTAAACCCTCACATTTTATTTTATTTGAAGTGAATGTCTATTTACAGTATATAGTTTGGACAGTATATAGTTGTGTTTTAAGGTACTCTTCCAATCTGTCTTTTAACTGGTATATTTAGACCATTTATATTTAATGTAATTATTGGTATATTAGAGCTTAATTCTAACATTTTATTTTGTTTTCCCTTTGTCCTATTTTTTTCTTTATTTTCTTTTCCCACCTTGCTGTGGGTTTTTTAAACAATAATTATAATTCTAGTGATTTTTTATATCTAGTGTTTTTAGGTATATCTCTTCATGTAGATTTTATTGACTATTATAGATATTATAATATACATATTTTTTATCATTCTATTGATGTCATTTTACCAGTTTGAATGAAGTGTAGAAACTTTATCTCCCTTTACACCCCTATATGCTCCCCCTTATAATAAAATCTTATTAAATATTTCCTTTACATATATTTAAAGGTACATCAAATGTGCTATAAAATCTTGTTTCCATCATCAAACATAATTTTTTAGAAAACTCAAGAGAAGTATTGTTTTACACAAAAAATGGAGTTTTATTCAGTCATAAATAAAAATTTTCCAGAAAAATGAATGGACCTGGAGACCATTATATTAAGCAAAATAAATCAGACTCAGAAAAGTAGTATATGTTTCTTTGATGTGTGGAAACTAGGTGGAGAAAAGGAAACCAAAGGGACTCCATGAAATTAGAGAGGGAGACCAATAGGGCAGATGAAAAGAAAGGATCAAGGAGAGGGTAGGGAAAGTACTGGGGAGTAACGCTGATCAAATTATGTTTTTTTTGTATACACAAATATGCTACAATGAAACTCACTATATGATATGATTAATATATTATATGGAGAGGTTGGCCATGTTGTTTCTTCCTGATATTCCAACATTCCCTTGTCATTTCCTTTCTGTTTAAAGAACTTCCTTTAGCTGTTCTTTTAGAATAGGTCTGCCAGTAATGAATTCTGTTAGTTTTCCTCATCTGAGAATGTCTTTTGCCAAATTTGGGGAGTTCTCAGGCATCATTTGTTCAAGTACATTTTTAGCCCTGCTCTCTTTCCTCTCTTCAAGTACTCTTGTATTTATGAACATTTGGTCTTTCATTGCAGTCCCAAAGATACCGAGAATGTGTTCATTTTTCCAATCTATTTCCCTTCCATTGTTTATATTAGGTAATTTCTATTATTCTGTCTTTAAGTTTATTGATTCCTTTTTTCTTTGTTCCCTCCATTCTTCTATTGAGACTATTTATTAAGTATATTTTGAATATTTTATTAAGTTCTAAAATTTTGATTGGGTGGCACTTTATTTCTTTTATTTCTTTGCTAAGACATGCAAGTTCTTTGCTGAGACATTCTCTTTTCTCATTTGTTTCATGCAGAGCTGTAACTTCTCATTGAAGCATTTTTTATGATGGCTGCTCTATCGAATACTTATAGCATTTCTATCATTTTGGTGTTAGCATCTATTGATTATCTTTCTAAATTGTTGTTCAGTGTAAGATCTTCCTGGTTTGGAGAATGATGAATGATATTCTACTGAAATGTGGACTTTGGGTTATTATGTTATGAGACTATGAAACATATCTAAACTTTCCATTTTAGCTGGCTTCCTCTGACACTACCCTGGTAGTGGATGTGGCCACTGCCTCATTACTTCCAGGTTGAGGTAGAAGTTCAAGTTTTGCACTTGAACTCTATTGACACCCAAGGAGGGAGGCTCTTTGTTCCTTCTAGTCTCCTACTGATTCCTCCCTTGCTAGGAGTGCCACTTTTCTTTTCCCTGTATGGCCTCCTCTAGCACCACCTCATCAATGAGAGGGAGGAGGCTCCTTGTTCCTACCAGGTGAGGGTGAATGTCCAGGTTCCCCATGTGCTCTCCATTTACACTCAGAATAGGGGAAGGCTTGTTACAACCTGTCATGGATAAATGTCCTTTCTCTATATTCAGCCTTTTCTGTAAATACCTAGGGGTGGTGGTGGGTTTGGGGGCACATCATTACAGCCAAGCTGGAGTGGAAATATACACTCCCAGCTCAACCTTTGTTGTCATGAGTGGCATTAAGCCACAGTTTTTCTCTGGCATTTGGCTAGAGTACAGCTATTGTCTAACAGTGTTCTGTTTTGTGAGGCTATCCTTCTCCTGGTTCTCTGGAGGGTCAGAGCAGGCTTTTATCATATATATATATATATATATATATATATATATATATATATATACATACATATATATGTGTATATATATACATATATAATTTTTTATTAGATCATTATAATTATATGTAGAAATTGGGTTCATTGTAAAAAATCATCCATGCATGGAATTCAGCTTATTCCATTTCCATATCTATTCCCCACAGCCATTCCCTGCTCTTCTCCCTCCCTCTGTTCTCCTTTTTCTACTGATCTTCCTTTTACTTATTTATTTATTTATTTATTTATTTTTGATTGATGCTTTCTACATAGACATAAAGGTGAAATTCCCTTTTGGAGATTTATAAACACATCTAATGTGATTGTGCTTTGTTAAATTGATTACACATTTCCTCCCCTTTTCGTCCCTCTTTCCTCTTTCTCATCTCTCTTTTCTAATCCAATGATCTTCCCTATATCTTTATGATATTCTATCCATACCCCCAACCTTCTTTCCCTTATTTTGAAGAGCAGGCTTTTGTTAGAGCCTTTGTGCTCTGTGCCCACTGAGATTTCCAGCTTGAAATCTGTTTCTCAGCTCCAAATATGGACTGTATAGGGCAAAAGGAAAACCTATAGAACTTAGCACTTTGCCATGCTCTGAAACCCAAGGTCCTTAGCTGGTCTGTCTTCTTAAAGTAATAGAAGTCTTATGTGTGTTAAGACCCTTCTAATTAGATTGTTTGTTTCCACCTTTGAGTTCTGAAATTTCTTTGCATATTCTAAATGCTAGTCCTTTGTCCAATATGTGGTTTGCAACAACTTTCTCCTAAAGAAAGCCAGATGTTTATTTATAAGGTACAAAGGTTTTAGTTGTATTAGTGGAAGGAATAAGGAAAAGTTCACCTCCATTTTCCCAGAAGCAGAAGTCTCATTAATGCCCTATCCTAAAAAATATGCATATCACCTTCCCCTATCTATTATAATTCAAAATTAAATAAATGCCTTTATCAAAAATCGAGTATCTTTATTAAAATAGCAAAATGAAGCAAACCTTAAATGCCTAAGTTGTTTCTTTTAGCTAATGAAAGAAACATGTGAATCCTAAGGATATTGAGTATCTTTATTATTCAGCAACTTCTTTATAAGCTTCAGCCTTAAACTTGGGTCCTGATGAGCATGCCAACTCTGGATCTTAGTGCAGTGTCAAGATCCCTTCTGGGGATTTGTCTCTGGACTGCCAGATTTCTGGACTTCAGGCCAGTTTCTATTTTGAGTGAAAGCTCCAATCTAGCAGGAGTGCACTGATTGCTTTCCAGCTAATCAAAGGGAAAGCATTGGTTGGCCATTCTGGCATCCTCGTTCAGCTAAAAATGATTATGTCTCTGGCTCCTAATGCAAAGATATATTACTCCCCTTTTTTCCTATGATGAGGGTGCAGAATATCCTTCAATTTTGTTAAGTATAAAGTTAATGTATGCCTTTGAATGGTCTTTCAGAAGTTCTATAGGGTAGTTTTTTTTTCTAGAGAAAAGAGCAGAAAATCACTTGCCCTTCTCTTTCTCTCCATTATAAAAATGGTTTCATTTTAATTTGCACACACTGAAGATCACCTCACTTTAAGTTGTACCTCCTTGCACTTCAGAGATTTCTTAAGATAACCATGAACCTTCCAAGAGAATGGAACATTTTGAACAAAAATTTAAAACTGATTTTGGTGCATGCATATTTATGAGATTAAGAAGTTTTTCTCTTGGGCTGGGGTTGTAGCTCAATGGTAGACTGCTTGTCTAACATGTGTGTAGCACTGGGTTTGATCCTCAGCACCATATAAAAATGAATGAATAAAATGAACTTATTGTGTTTATCTACAACTAAAAATATAAGAGAAGAAGTTTTTCTCTTGTACACTCCTTCCTTTTCTCTCTTTTTTCCCATACACCCTTTCATTGTGGGTGTGGGTGCGTGTGTGTGTGTGTGTGTGTGTGTGTGTGTGAGAGAGAGAGAGAGAGAGAGAGAGAGAGAGAGAGAGAGCAATATGTGAGATTCTTTGCTACTTAGTACTTTCTGGGAAATACCAGATTTTTAATAAAGGGAAGTTAAAGGTGAGTGAGAGAAGGGTGCTCATGAAGTTATGGGGGATATGGCAGATCTATTATATGTAATTCAGAATCACTATTAGGATGAATCCTCAAGAACATGAAGAATTGCTAGAAGGCCCTTATATGCCATAGTAATTCTCCACTATGAAAAGAACCCTTTCTTATCAGTTCTACAATTCACTGAAATACTGCTGTATCATGCCTTTATCCAACTATTGGTTTAAAAATGTTAAAACCAGTAAAGGGTGGACTAATTTCTCCTTAGTGATCTGAATTCAGAATAAAGGAGTCTTTCAAGATGCCTTCCCATACAACACTGAAGGGGCTCAGCCAGAACCCTGAATACTTTCAGATTTAATAGACACTCTATGAATATTTTTTCCATCCCTCGATCACAGCACTTACTATGGCTCTGATTCAGTGCTAGTAGTTCTCAAATGCATCATCCCATTTAATCATCACAGATCTCTTGTGAGAGATGGGAATGAACATATCCCCATTTTACAGATTAGGACATGGAGGTGCAAAGAAATATAGAAACTGACATTTTGTCTGCTATCTCACAGCCAACTCTGTCTGATTTCATATCTAGTGTGCTCTTTATAATGCCTCAGTTGGTTTCTGCCTACCTACCTACTTCTGTTCTCAGTAATATTTTCAGAGGTTTTTAATTGAATGTTTAGCTGAGTTTTTTAGCAATCCTTTTATGAGTAAAAAGAAAATCCGTAGGCTATGCATGTTTTCTCCCTTGCCTTACCCTGTGAGTGTTATCCTCAGCAGAAACCTTGGCCACCAGTACAGCCTAGAGCAAAAGAAATTGTAAATTGGTCTGTGAGGATAATTGAGTCTTTCTCAATTATCTGTAGCTTTGCCTTGACCTGGGATGTTTGCCAGTCTCCACAGAAGAATGAACCAAGTTAATTGGCTTTTGGATGAGGTGAGGGTTAAGGTGTGGGTTTGCTTAACAACTGAACTGATTGTCACTGGATGCTTACATGAACCACATTTAGTAGCCATCTGTTGGATGAAGGCATCTTTTTTTTTTTTTTTTTTTCTGACCTAAAGCTGGGTCAGTCTCAGTAAGTGGGAAAATATTGTTGTTTGTATTCTGAATCCCTCCTGTTTCTTTGGAGTGTACTATGTTTAATAATGTATGTGTTAGGAGATACTGAAAGAATTGTGTTGTGTGTGTGTGTGTGTGTGTGTGTGTGTGTGTATGTGTGTATATATAATACTGTGGACTGAACTCAGGGGTGCTCTACCACAGAGTTACATCCCCATCTCTTTTGTTAAATTATTTTGAGACAAAGTCTCGGAAATTGCCCAGGTTGGCCTCAAATTTCTGATCCTCCTGCCTCAGGCTCCTGAGTAGCTGGGATTACAGGTGTGCACCACCACGCCTAGCTAAATAATAGTTTTTTTTTTTTTTTTTTTTTTGGTACCAGGGGTTAAACTCAGGGGCACTCAACCACTGAGCCACATTCCCAGCCCTATTTTGTATTTTATTTTGGAACATAAGATGCGTAATTATGAATGTTAATACAGCACCCTGCTGCATCTCATCTCCCTTTGCATTATGGCACAAGTTTACTTCAGGGACACAAAGAAACAGGGTCTCCCTGAGATGCTTAGCGCCTCGCTTTTGCTGAGGATGGTTTTGAACTCATGATCCTCCTACCTCAACCTCCTGAGCTGCTGGGATTACAGGTGTGTGCCACTGCACCCAGCCTAAATAATAGTATTTAATCTAGTATTTTTCTCCCAATAGGTTTCAATTGCCCCCAAAGCATGTGTGTTGTGTGTGTGTGTGTGTGTGTGTGTGTGTGTCTTTCAGAACAAATATCACTGGAAAAGGTGTCACTGTTGCTATGTGTAGGTTATTGTGTTTGTGGAACAAAATTTCCCTTAAGTGATATAGCTATTATGTGTCACAAAAGTTAATTCATTTTATGTTTTTGTGTTTATTTCATGAATCTTTAATAGGAAAATATATTTTAGTAGATTAGTTTACAGTGTTTCTAAATGATCAAAACATCAATGAAAGAAAACATCTAATATGTGCATAATTGAGAGTCAATTATATGTTGATTAACCTTATGTGCTTTTGTCATAATTCTTACTATTGTCATTTTCCCTTGATGGCAAACAACAATTCATTTTGGAACATAAGATGCGTAATTATGAATGTTAATACAGCACCCTGCTGCATCTCATCTCCCTTTGCATTATGGCACAAGTTTACTTCAGGGACACAAAGATACTTTCTCTAATTATTCATAATAACTGTAATTAGACACAATATTCGAGATATGAATATATTAATTATTACTTATTTTGTTAACCATAATTTTTACATCAAAACTATAAAAAATAATCTTTATAATCCAACTAAGAACCAGGGGACCCTGTTTAAAAAATAGAAATAAAAGAAGGGAATCTGTTATAGAGGATGGAATGAGGGACTTGGAGGTTTTAAATGTAAGCTGTGGGTAGTCAGTGGAAATAGTAAACATATTGAACAAGCCATTAAATTTCTCATAGACTCTCTATGGCAATTCAGAACAATAATTCCCACCTGACAGGGATCTGGGAAGTAATAAGTACTTCATAAGAAAATACCTAGAACAGTTCCTAATACTGGGTATATATCAAGTGAATGTGCGCCATTGTTCTATTTTTAAAATAGCTTTAGTGTAGATGGACACAATACCTTTATTTTATTTATTTTTATGTGGTGCTGAGGATGGAACCCAGGGCCTCACACATGCTACAGAAGTGCTCTACCACTGAGCTACAACCCCAGTCCTCATTATTCTTAATATGGTATTTGAAAATTAAAAAGAAAGTAGATATTTTCCAAAAATTAATTCACCAAAGATCTTTTTAAATGCATAAAACAATTTCACTGCTTTAATAATTTAATTTTGAGTGAATAGCAGGTTTGTTAAGCAATGTACTGGGGTTCACAGCAGGATTATACTCTGATCTAGTGCTCTAGTTGAGACAGATAAGACATATATAGGCAAAATACTTTGGCAAAGAAGTAGAGGATTATTGAAATGAGTGGTACCAGCAGCAAGTGATTTTGAAAATTGAAGGAAGAAAACATATCAATGTGCTTGAGAACAAGACAAGATACTTGGCCTGATTCTTCAACGGTGTGTGGGAAGGCATATAGAGAGGGTGGGGAGAAATCTAGTCTTGATAAATAGTAAGGATGCTCATTCAACTTAAGGTTTATGGAGAGGGATCAATAAGAAATAAATTTGTTCAATCTCTAGATGGCTTATAAAAGCAAACTTCACCCAGCAGTTAATGGGAAGCCATTGGAGGAGTGTAAGTTGGTGAATAAAAATGAAATTTGCACATGTGGAAAATTGGAGTGGGTTGGATTGAATGGAGGAAGAGATGTGATATAGTTGGTTATATAGAGTAGGCAGTAGTAAAAGTGAGGCTATTCCAATGAGTTGGTTATTAGGGGGAGCTATTTCAATGCCAGCACTTTGTGACTAATTCAATATAAAGGCTAAAGAAGAAGAGGAATAAACAATAACTACAGGGTTTGAGCCAGTCAGATCTTTAAGGATTTGGAACAAATACATAATAAAACAAAATGATAAATTAGGAAGAAGTAGGCTAAGTCTTCATTATTGTTTGGTTTCAGTGTTTTGTTTTTAGTTTGGGGCACTTGGTGGGATAGAGATGTGACTGGCAGTTGCAGGGGTTTAGGTGAGAGATCAGGTCTAGAGGTTGCCCTAGACCCATAGAATGCTATTCATAATCTTAACTAGTTGAAAATCCACTTAAATATCTTTGGGAGATCACTGCATCCCCCCCAAATGTCATCTGCCTTTACCCTTCATCTTTTTCCAACAACCAATCATTTTCTCCAAATCATTTCAACCAATCATTTCTTCTTCCAAACCTCTTAGACTCTTTAAAAGTATTCTTACACACTTGTCTCTACTTTCTTACCTACTATTTTTTCACTGTAGCTTGGCTCCTAATCCTTCCACTTCCATGATGCTTTTTTAAAAATATCTTTATTTTATTTGTTTATTTTTATGTGGTGCTGAGGATCGAACCCAGTACCTCACACATGCAAGGCAAGCGCTCTACCACTGAGCTACAGCTACAGCCCCAGCCCCCGCCCCCAATGCTTTTTTTATGGTTCCAAGATGAATGAGCATCCTCCAGATTGAAAATAGTTAAGGAGCGTCTTTACTTCTTCTTCTCCAATGAGCAAAATTTCCGTGATGAAGTAGAGTAGAAGTAAGTGTGCTATCTATCATTCTATTACATGTAGCCACTGGTATATAATAGATCTGGTATCAAATCACCT
Source organism: Marmota flaviventris (assembly GCF_047511675.1). Classification (NCBI taxonomy): domain Eukaryota; kingdom Metazoa; phylum Chordata; class Mammalia; order Rodentia; family Sciuridae; genus Marmota; species Marmota flaviventris. The sequence goes on from NC_092518.1 coordinate 40,426,223, forward strand.
ATCTACTGAATGACTTTCAGCAAGTTACTAATACTGATATTGGGTATATACTGAGTATATATCATAGATTTATTTATTTGTTTGTTTGTTTATTTAATTTAGTGTCACTGGTAATTGAACCTAGGGTCTCTTGCATGCTCAGCAAGCCCTCTATCACTGAGCTACATCCCCATCCCAGTTTCCTTATCTTGTGCTGTATATGTGTAATAAGAATTGTAATGCATTCTGCTGTCATTTATTTATTTTAAAAAATAAATAAAATAAAATGGGAATAATGATATCTGCTTTATCAAATTATGTGAGCAAATGAGAACTTGTAAGAAATGCAGCTCCTCCCCAGACTACTAAACCAGAATCTGCATCTTAATGAGATGCAGCTGATTTGCATGCCCATGAAAGTTTGAAAAGCACTGCTCTCATGCATTGTTTGTGGGAATTCAAATTAGCATAACCTCTCTGGGTTTTAGTAGATTTTATCCTACATTTATACACTTTTTAAGCCAGAGTTCCATTTGTAGAACTTTATCTAAATGATACAATCATAGATGTTTGTAAAGACATGTACAGAGGTGTTCTTTGAAGCATTTTTTTTTTGTATTTCAAAACAATAGAAACAATCTCAGTATTCATTACTTGGATAGTAAACATTAAATAAACTCTTAAAAAATTTACACACTGAAATACTATGCAGTTATTAGAATTTTTGAAAAAGTATCTGCAGATATGAAGTTATCTCTAAAATATATTGTTAAGCACAAACAGCGAGATTCTAAACAGTATTATGATATTCTTTTGTGTGTGTGCTATTATTATAATTCCCATTTTAAAGATAATGTAACTGAGACAAAGATGCCAAACAGCTAGAAACTGTGAGTTCAAGTTTAGAGAGTCTGCTTATGTTCTTCATACTATGTCATACTTCTGCTCAAGGGTTAAAAAATGTTCCTTTGGAGTGTGGGGAACTGCTTTTTCATTTCATGTATTTTTACTGCTTGAATAGCTTGATATGACTTTTAAAACTAAGAAATGCTTAAAAATCAGTTGGTCCAAAACTGAACTAAGTTTCCTCCCCACTTTTCTTCTGATAGTGAGGGTGATGGGTTGAGTCATTTACTAAGGAGAGAAATCTGATAGAATCTCTGGACTCTCTCCTTTACCCCTTCAGCAGTCAGATGAGGCACCGTCTTAATCTATTTTCCATTGCTATGACTAAATGACACAGACTGGGGCATTCACACAGAAAAGGAATTTGCTTCTGATGGTTTCAGAGGCTGGAAAGTCCAATGTCAAGGGGCTGTATTGGTGAGGGCCTTCCTGATGGTGAAAACTTTCTGCAAAATCCTGAGTTGGCACAGGGTGTCACAGGGCAAGAAAGAGCTTAGGTCTTTCTTCTTCTTCTTCTTCTTTTTTTTTTTGCATTTTTCTTGTTTTTATTCACTAAGCAATATAGTATAGCAATCATATACATAGTGTTCACATTATATTAGGTATTATATGCCATGTAGAGATGATTTAAACCATATGGGAGGTTGTGTATGTGTTGTATGCAAATTAAAAACCACTTTTCATAAGGGACTTGAGAGTCTATGGATTGTGTGTCTCTGGGTATCCTTCTTATAAAGCCACTAATGCAATCAGAGGGTCCTACCTTTATCCTTGCATCTAAGTCTGATTGCCTCCCAGTGGCCCCACCTCCAAATATCATTACCATAAGACATTTTGGGGGATTAAGTTTCAATGTAAGTTTTGGATGATGTAAATATTCAGACTGTAGAAGGTATCAAGATTTATTGATTCTACCTCTTAGACTAGACAATTATCAAATCTGCCCCTTTATTCTTGAATCATGGTATCTTAAATGCTTTCCTTCATTTCCTAATTCCTATAATCCCAACAATGGAGGGAGAGCTGAGGCAGGAGGATCACAAGTTCAAGGCCACCCTGGGCAACCTAATGAGATCCCCGTGTCAAAAAAAATGTCAGGGGCTATAGCTCAGTGCTAAAGTACACCTGGGTTCAATCCCCAGTATCAGTATTGCTACTGCAATGAACGTAAGCAAACGGGTAGGTAGATCAATGAATCAGAATAGAGACCCCAGAAATAAATACACACATTTACAATCAACTGGTTTTCAAAAACACTATGAAGAACTTAGAACGGGAAAAGGAAAGTCTTTTCAGTAAATGGAGCTTGGAATATTGGGAAGCCACAGGCAGAAGTATAAAATTGTATGCATATTTCATACCTTATACAAAAATCGACTTAGCATGGATTAAAAAGTAATACCTAAGATCAGAAACTAAAACTACTGGAAGAAAGCCTAGGGAAAAACTTGACGTTGGTCTTGGTGAAGATTTATTTATATGACCCCCAAAGTACAGGCAACAAAAGCAAAGTAGACAAAATAGACACATGAGATAATCACCAACTAAAAATATCACAAAGGAAGCATCAACAAAGAGACAGCATATGAAATGGGAGAAAATATTTGCAAACTATACAAGACTTTAGTATCCAAAATATATTTTAAAAAAACTCAAACAATTCAATGGCAAGCATATAAATAACCTGATTTTTAAAAATGAACTTAAGAACTGAATAGACATTTCTTTTTTATTTTTTTAAATTTACTTATTCTAATTTGTTATACATGACAACAGAATGCATGTCAATTCATAGTACACATATAGAGCTCAATTTTTCATGTCTCTGGCTGTACATAGAGTCACACCATTTGTGTCTTCATACATGTACTTAGGGTAATGATGTCCATCTCATTCCACTGACTTTATTACCCCCATGCCCCTTCCCATCCCCTTCCTCTCCTTTGCCCTATCTAAAGTTCCTCAATTCGTCTTGTGCTCCCTGCCACTCCCATTATGGATCAGCATCCACATATCAGAGAAAACATTTGGCATTTGATTTTTGGGGATTAGCTTATTTTGCTTAGCATAATATTCTCCAACTCCATCCATTTACCTGAAAATGCCATGATTTTATTATTTTTCATGCTGAGTAATATTCCTTTGTGTATGTACACCACAGTTTCTTTATCCATTCATTTACTAAAGGGTATTTAGGTTGGTTCCACAGTTTAGCTATTGTGAATTGTGCTGCTTTAAACACTGATGTGGCTGTGTCCCTTTAGTATGCTGTTTTTAAGTCCTTTAGGTATAAACCAAGAAGTGGCTGAGTCAATGGTGGTTCCATTCCAAGTTTTCCAAGGAATCTTGATACTGCTTTCCATATTGGTTGCATGAGTTTGCAGTCCCACCAGCAATGTATGAGTGTGCCTTTTTCTATACATCCTCACCAACACTTATTGTTGTTTGTATTCTTAATAGCTGCCATTCTGACTGGAGTGAGATGAAATCTTAGAGTAGTTTTGATTTGCATTTCTCTGATTGCTAGAGATGTTGAACATGTTTTCATATATTTGTTGATTGATTGTATATCATCTTCTGAGAACTGTCTGTTCAGTTCCTTGGCCCATTTATTGATCGGGTTATTTGGGGGGGGGGGGTTGGTATTAAGATTTTTTTGAGTTCTTTACTAGAGATTAGTGCTCTATCTGATGTGTATGTGGTAAGAATTTGCTCCCATTCTGTAGGCTCTCTATTCACTTCACTGATTATTTCTTTTGTTGAGTAGAAGCTTTTTAGTTTGAATCCATTCCATTTATTGATTCTTGATTTTATTTCTTAAGCTATAGGAGTCTTATTAAGGAAGTTGGGGCCTAATCCAACATGATGGAGATTTGGACCTACTTTTTCTTCTATTAGGTGCAGGGACTCTGGTTTAATTCCTAGGTCCTTGATCCACTTCGAGTTGAGTTTTGTGCATGGTGAGAGACAGGGGCTTACTTTCATTTTGCTGCATATGGATTTCCAGTTTTCCCAGCACCATTTGTTGAAGAAGCTATCTTTTCTCCAATATAGGTTTTTGGCACCTCTGTCTAATATAAGATACAGTAATTATGTGGTTTAATCTCTGTGTCCTCTATTCTGTTCCATTGATCTACAAGTCTATTTTGGAGCCAATATCATGTTGTTTTTGTTCTATTGCTCTGTAGTATAGATTAAGGTCTGATATAGTGATGCCACCTGCTTCACTCTTCTTGCTAAGGATTGCTTTAGCTGTTATGAGTCTCTTATTTTTCCAAATGAATTTCATGGCTGCTTTTTTCTATTTATACAAGGAATGTCATTGGGATTTAGATTGGAATTGCATTAAATCTGTATAGTGCTTTTGGTAATATGGTCATTTTGACAATATTAATTGTGTCAATCCAAGAACAAAGGAGATCTTTCCATTTTCTAAGGTGAATACACATTTCTTAAAAGAATATGGAGAGAAAAGCTCAATGTCACTAATAATTAGAGAAATGCAAATAAAAACCACAATTAGACATCCCCTCACACTTGTTAGAATGGCTACTATCAAAAAGATACTATAAAAATGATCACAAGTGCTCCTGAGAATATGGAGAAAAGGAAACCTTTGTGGCCATGTCCATTAGTATAGCCACAGTGGAAAGCAGTATGGAGGTTCCTCAAAAAGTTAGAATTTAGGACTGAGGATGTAGCTTAGTGACAGGGTGCTTCCCTACCATGTGCCAAGCTGTGGATTCAATTCCCAGTACTGAAAAAAAAAATAATTGAATTTAAACTCAGCAATCTCCACTTTTGGGAATGTATCCAAAACAAATGAAGTAAGTATCATGAAGAGATATCTGCACTCTTACGTTTATTGCAGCATTATGCACAATAACTAGATATGGAATTGACCTAAGTTGTCCATTGACTGAGGAACAAATAAAGACAATGTGATATATATGCACAATGAAATACTGTTAAACCTCTAAAAAGAAGGAAATTATTTCATTTGTGACTACATGGATGGAATTAAGGAACATTATGCTAAGTGAAATAAGTCAAGCACAGAAAGGTATATACTACATGGTCTTTCTTATACCTGGAATCTAAAAAAATTGAACTCATAGGAATAAAATTGTGGTACCAGAAGGTGGGGTGGGCCAGGAAATGGGGATGTAGTTGTCAAAGGATATAAAGCTTTGGTTATGCAGAATGATTAATCTCTAGAGATTTAATATCCAGCTTGGTGCCTACAGTTAATAATAATGTATTGTATTCTTGCACATAGCTAATAAGAGTAATCTTAAATAATCTCACCACATAAAAAGAGTAGCTATGTGGTGTTGTTTTAGTCAGTAGCTATGTGGGGTTGTTTTTTGTCTCTATGACCGAAAGACCTGACAAGGACCATTTTAGAAGAGGAAAAGTTTATTTGTCATCCATGATTTCAGAGGTCACAGTCCAGAGATGGCTGACTCTGTTGTTCTGGGCCTGAGGTGAAGCAGAACATCTCAGTGGAAAGGTGTGGAGGAGGAAAGCAGCTTAGAACATGGTCACCAGGAAGCAGAGAGAGAACTCTCACTCACCAGGGACAAAATATAAAGGCCAAAGTTATGGCCCCAGGAAACCATCTCCTCCAACCACACCCTATCTCCCTATAATCATCACCCAGTTCATCTGTTCAAGTCGGTTGATGTACTGATTAGGTTATGACTCTCATAACCCAATCATTTCACTTCTAAGCTTTGTTGCATTGTCTCACCCATGAGCTTTTGGGGGACATCTCATATCTAAACTACAATAGAGGTAATGGATATGCTAATTAGCCTGATAAGCATTTTTTGATGTACACATGTATTAAACCTTCATGTACAGCATAAATAAATGCAATTTTTATTTATTAGCTAAACTTTAATAAAACTGTAAAAAGAAAGAAACAAAACTAAGGACATAAAAGCTTGAAGAACTAGAGGTTTATGAACGTGGAATGCCTCAGGCTGGGACATTTTGCAGGGGTTCATGCAAAATACTGTGGAACCAGGTGAGAATCTTTATGAGGGTATACCTCATAGGGGAAGCACATATATGGTAGCTTCTCTACCATGTGACAAGCTATGGATTCAATTCCCAGTACTGAAAAAAATAATTGAATTTAAACTCAGCAATCTCCATTTTTGGGAATGTATCCAAAGCAACCTTACCTGTTTACCTGCTCAATACTTCTCCCTGACAAATGTATCTGTGACCCAGGAATTGCCTTCTTGGTTGTAGAATCTTCTTTACCATACAGAGATCCATGCCCTCCCCTGAGGGATCCCATGTACCTTTCAAGATATTGTCCTGTATTATATATGTGGTATTGGCAGTTGAAGGGAGGCTTCTAGCCTACTTTAGTAGGCCAGAACCCACCAACGTCAAAGCCTCTGCCAGTATTTTGAAGAAGCCATTTGAATATCTGTTCTAAAATGTACAATAGAGTAATGGTTATCAAACTTGAGAGTGCATCAGAATCATATAAAAACTTGTTAAAACACATCTCTAGCTGGGCATGATGGTGCACTCCTGTCAGTTCAGCAACTTGGGAGGCTCAGGTACGAGGTCGCAAGTTTGAGGCCAGCCTCAGGAACTTAGTGAGGCCTTAAGCAACTTAGCAAGACCTTATCTCAAAATTAAAAGAAAAAAAAAAAAGGACTAGGGATGTAGCTCAGTGGTTAAGTGCCCCTGGCTTCAATCCCCAGTATAAAAAAAAAAAAAAAAAAAAAAACACCTGCATGGAATTCTGCTTTTCATTCTGTTTCTCTCCTATTCTGGAACCTGCAATGCCTGTCTCTTGCCTATGGGATAATAAAAAGCCAGTGCTTCAACCTGATACTCAAGGTCCCCATGTTCTTGAGTCATTCTATTTTTACTTCCTATGTGTCCTATAGAAAGAGTATGTTCTTCCTTCAGCACATTCCTGCCTTTCCTACTTTTATTCATGTAAACCTGGCAGGATCTCTCTCCTAGTCTTCTCTAGTTGAAATTGTATTAAGTCTTCTAAAATTAGCTTGGAGATTCTGTGAAGCCTTCCTTGATTCAGCTAGCTATGTATTCTCCTTTGAACTCTCCTTTGGTTAGCATTTCCTTTCTGGAACTTCTGACTTTGTTTCTTGTTTAGTGGTTATCTAGGTCTTTTTCTTCTCCCCTTTTATGCTATAAATTCCTTGAGCACAGAGATGATAACTTCTTCATTTTGATGTGTTCTTGAATACCTTTCCAAGCACCTTACATGTAGATAGAAGCTCCATAAATGCTTAGAAAAAAGAACAGCAATGACTGCCAACTTTCTTTTTCTTTTTTCTTTTTTTTAAGAGCTACTAATTACTCAGTTTCGGGAATGAATACTGTGCTAAGAAGGTACAGGTGCCAGATGACCCTAGTGTCATAGTTATTCTTTTTTCTTCACTCTCCACATTCAACCCATTAATAAATGCTGTTGGCACTACCTCTTCAAAATATCCCTAATATTAATAAACCTCTGTTCCTTATGCCTCCTTCTACCTTTTTTGAACAAACCACCATTCTCTCTTATCTACATGAACATTTTAAATTGGTTGCCTGGTTTCTATTCTTATCCCTCCCCACCTTTACCAAATCCATCAGCCAAATGAGATCTTTACAAAACGTAGATCATGTTAGCCCCATTTAACAACCTCCCACAGCTTCCTAGTTCCTTGAGAATACCATTCAAACCGATGGCCTTTGTTGGTCTTGGAAAACTCCATGATATGCCTAGGTATCTCACCAATCTCATCTCTCCTGATGTCCATCTTGCTCATGGTTATCCAGTTCTGCTGAGGGTTGGCCTGTCCTCATTATCATATTTGCTCAAAGCAGAGTAAGTAGATTCTTTTATTTCAATTGGGGTCCTAGCCATTGTTGGCTATTACTCTAGCGCTCCATGTCTTTAGTAACAGAGATGATTCAGGAGTGGCCAGAAGTAGTGCTAAGGACTTTGAGACATGACTCTGGGGAAACCTTTTTGGATTCCATCAGATGCTTGAAACATTGTGTCTAACACTGGGTGTGAGCTGAAGAAAACAATGGGCCTAAAGGAGGAAGAAAGGAAAGTTTGTATTATCCCTTGCTGCCTCCTTCCCAAGGGAGGGTATAAACATAACTGGTAGCAACCAAGCTGGAGGACAAACAGCCTCCACCTTATTTATCACTTTGGGAGTTGGTTTAGGAAATTGGGCATCATGGCAAAAGCTTTAAGGTCATCTGTTAAATCAGATGGTTCTCTGTGTACTTGATGCTTTTATTCCATTATGCTCTTCTGAAGTCTCTTTCAGCTTTCTCATGTTTTATCCTTAGCTTTTCTTTTTAAAGTATTGATTTTTTTAGTTGTAGATGTACACAATATCTTTATTTTATTTATTTGTTTTTATGTGGTGCTGAGGATTGAACCCAGTGCTAGGTGAGCACTCTACCACTGAGCTCCAATCCCACCCTCCCTAGTTTTTGGAGAGGTGGGGGAGAGGAAGCCCTTTTTCATTATTCAGAGATTTTATTTGATCCCCTTCCTTCTAGAAGCTGCAAAAGTTTTGCAACATTTATATTTTCGCTTTTAGGGCCATTGACAAGAAATAGTCAATGGTGGGTATATTTCATCAGACCATATCTAGAAAAACTTGTGTTGATCCATGACTCCTGCTTGCACATGCCCACCCTCCTCTGTCTACATGTCAAATTTGTGCCAGGCACAGTGGAACATGCCTTATAATCCCAGCAACTTGGGAGGCTGAGACAGTAAGATTGCCCAGGACCCTGAATCAACATTTTAATGAAAGGACTGGAGATGTAGCTCATTGATAAAGCATCACTGGGTTCAATAACGAGTACCAAAAAAAAGTGACAACAACAACAAACAGCCTACAAATTACTCACTAGCCTACAGGAAAAATGAATTACAAGAACTGTGTTTCTAAACTATTATGCATTTTCTAGTTCTCAGAATTTGCAAAGCTCTCCCAAGTCATCTGTATGGTTACTTCCTTCCAACCTTCTTTGGAAAAAGTGGTCTCCTTAGGCTGAGACAGGAGGATTGCAAGTTCAAGGCCAGCCTCAGCAACTTTGCCTCAAAACACAACAAAATAAACAAATAAAAACAAAAAGGACTAGAGATGTGGCTCAGTGTTAAAGTACCTATGGGTTCCATTCTCAGTACTGAAAGAAAGAAAGAATGAAAAAGAAATAAGGAAAGGAAGGAAGGAATAAAGATTTATTCCCATTTATAAATGGAGTAATAGAAACAGAATGTCAAATTTAATGACCCCAGTCAGATGAAGTGATCACTCCCTTCTTGGAAAGTCAGAAAACACCCTCCTGCTATGCATGCTCTAACAATCAGAGGGTCTTTATTTTCATCACAAGATTCCCTACTTATTCTTATTTCTTATCTGGGTTTCTTTAGAGCCAGAGATGAATCCTGAGGTGGAAGGTGTAGATGAGGATCCAGCAGATTTTCATGGAAGAACTTGACCTGTCTATTCACAGGGAAAGGGGATGGGAAGGTAGAACTGAGTACCGAAATCATCCCCTTCTCCCAAATGTATTCATCTCTTGATGTCCCAGATTATAGTTTTCCCAGAATGACACCAGCCGTTGTCCTGAAAGTTCTCTTTAAAATCTCTCTCTCTCTCTCTCTCTCTCTCTCTCTCTCTCTCTCTCTCTCTCACACACACACACACACACACACACACACACACACACAATTTCCCCCTTGGTTTTTGTCTATAGTAAGGAAGGGTCCCTGGATCACCAGGCTTCAAAGTCTTCCAGCCAACAGTGAAGTGGGGGTGGGCCTTCAGAGCTCTGTGTCCCTCCATGGTGACCAAGCAGCTTTTCCCCTCCTCTGTCAGATAAACAAGCTGTGCATTGTTCTGTCCCCTCCGCCGGTTTGCAGGCTTCCCTTCCTGCCAGGCGGGCCAGAATGAGCTTAGGCTCCTTCATGTGGGGCAGGTGGAATGTGCTCTTTGGGGGGAGGCTGGAAGAGTCACAGAAAGTAAACAGAGCTAATCAAGGACACTCTTTTGTGCTTCTCCTTATCCAAACACTTTCAAAAGCAGAAAGAGCCCACACTCTATTATGGCCTAGACTTCTTGCTAAGCACAGCCCCAAGTAACAGGGGTTACATTTTCTTCTTGCCCTGGGTTGTGCAGAGCTCTGGTTCTCTTTATGATTGTTCTCTCCCAATAAGTGTCTCTTGAGAGGTCCACTGACAGCCAGGTTCAGAGACAAGTGGTACCATCAGAGGATATCAGGGAAACAGCCAAGAGGAGCTGCTGAAGATTGACTCTTCCAGAGTTGCTCTACCTTCCTCTCCTAACCTCTCAAGGTAACTTTACAAAGACTCTTCTGGGAGTTGATTATGGTGGATCCATCACTTTTGCTGGCATATATCCACCCTCCTCTGTCCACATGCCAAGTTCTTATCCTTGGAGAGCTTAGGAAAGAGGCAGCTATCCTTACCTTGTCCCCATCATAGGAAGTTATACCTAGTCACGTTGTCTGGAACTCAGTTCTGCTAAGTGGCAGAGTGTTCCTTTTCTCCCCATGCCATCTTCCAGCCTCTTCCCCCAATCCTAAACTCGCCTAACTGCTGCCCAAGATCTCTTTTCTTACACAAAGATTTCTTGAGTATATCCTGTCTGTGCCCAACCTGCCTATCACCTCATCTGAAGATTGCCCAGATCTCCCATATTCCCACCCTGCCTTCCCAGAAACTTCCAGTTAAATCTGCTGGATTCTTATTGACACCTTTCACCTCAGGAACTTTTCAGCCAGTTCCATCAACAGGCATATGTTTCCAGGTATTATTTCCTCAGCCTCACCTTGCTACTGACAGGGTCAGACTGCTGTCAAACTCATTGCACTTTATTTTGTTAGGAAATGGGGCTCAGCAAGCCTCATCAGGCATGCACTTGCATGGGTCAGGTGACTGAAAGGATAGAGGAAGGCACTTGGCAATGAGAAGATTAGGGAAGGCTGGGCACCCAGGCCTGGCGATTCTTGAGGGCAAGGCTTATTACTTAGTATGTTGCCACTCTAAATGTGGTTATGGCTGCGGTAGCAGCAGTACCACCACCACCCTGGAGCTCATTAGAAAGTCAGAACCTGAAGTCCAGCCCAGTGGTGCACACCTGTAATCCCAGCAACTTGGGAAAGCTGAGGCAGGGGGATTCCAATTTGAGGCCAGCCTCAGCAACTTAGTGAGATCCTATCTCAAAAATAAATAAATAAATAAATAAATAAATAAAAAGTGCTGGGAATGTAGGTTAGTGGTAGAGTGCCCTGGGTTTAATCCCCAGCACACACACACACACACACACACACACACACACACAGAGGGCAGAAAAGAGGGGTTGAGGTTAAAAAAAATCAGACCTTGAGCTTCAGTGCTGAATCAGAATCTGCATTTTAACAAGACACCCAAGTAATCCACATGCCCATGAAAGTTTGACAAGTTCCTTCTCCTAAGTGGCCCTTTCTTTTCTATCTCTGGATTGAAGATATCCATTTTCTTACTAAATACAATATCTTGCCCATTGTTATTTTTGGTACAAGGTAGTATTAATAACAGATACCACTTATTGCGTGCCTGACACATGCCAGGTGTATTTTACACAGGAGGAAATTGAGGTTCTGGGTCATGTCCAAGACCAAACAACTAGTGAATGATGGAGATGAGGCACCAAGCCAGATCCCCATGCCCCCACAAAACCTCAAAATTTCCTTCATACAGTACTCCTATACAGTTGGTAAAAGTCAACCTAGACTTCCCTATGAGGTCCACAGGGAAGAGAGGAGAAGGGGCCTCCGGACGTGATTTCCCCAGAGAGGAAAGGGCCTAGCATACTTTTTGTCCTGAGGGAGTTTGCGTAAGCCCTCTCAGGGGCCAGAAATTACTGGAATTGGGGCTAGAGGCCAAGGGAAATGGGAGTAGGATCAGAAACATTATGAAGGGAAAACCCTAACTCTAAATTCTCAAAAGAAATTAAATTCTGATGCCTTAGCCTGGATTAAAGGGTGCAATAAACCCATGTGAAGCACTCTGAGTTGTGTCTAGTGTATTGGTCAATGAGAACATAATTTGGAGCCCCAGGCTGGGGCTCAGGACTACTGCATCATAGTATGCTGTAGCTGAAAGGGTCATTTGTGATGATTAAGTTCAATGTTTTATTTTTCAGAGAGGAAACAGAAGCCCAGAGAAGGGGGAGTAAGTTGCCAGAGGTCAGAGTCAATTTATGGCAGGCCACAAATACTGACCCCAAATGCCACTATTTCAGCATTGCTAATGGGCACCTTTTCTGGACTTGGAGTCTCTGGTGTGAAATTGAGGTTTTGTTTTGTTTTGTTTTGGGTTTGTTCATACAGAAATGCAGACCCTGTAAATAAGACCCAGAATGATCATAAGGCTTTATATCTCAGCAAGACCTTCACCTTGGAAAGGTTTTAATTCGCTTGCTCCCAGTTTTAGACAATCAGCTGTGGTGCCATTTCTTTGGACCTGGAGACTGCTCAGCTTGGCTGATCTGAGCTTTCCTTTTCTGGGACCCTGAGGACCTACAGAGATGGCTGGGTGGGGTCAACTCAGTCCAGGAAGCTCAGGAATTCTTTTAAGTGTATGTGTCTGGGGTATTTTTCTCTCTCACTTACGTGTATTTTTAAAAATTCTTTTTAGACACCCGCTTTATCTTTCCCAAACATCATTTCCTTGCTCCTTTCCTGAGTTCTAGCAGTGGCTGGGGGCCCAGCTTCCTTATTGGCCTCTGAGCTGTGGAGGGGGTGGGCCAGGGCTCAGAAGAGGTGGGAGTCGGGAACAGGGGGCCTGTTTATGCTGTTGGAACTGCCTTTCATCCTTCCCTTTGCCACCAGGGTTCCTGGCTAGTTCCTGGAGCACTGTCTTCACTCCTATCTAGCTCTTCATACTGCCTTTCGTTCCCTAAGGCTGTGGTCACTTTGAAGCCCAACTAGGCCGATGACCACACATTGCCTTCAGTGCTACTCCTTCCTGTTCTTGCAACTGGGACCTGACTGTGTCTGAGCCCCTTGGACCACACTCAGGAACTTGGGCTGATGGCTCCCCATCCCAGGAGGTCTTAACTGGAAGGCAGATGGGTCCCAGTTAAGGAAGGGACGCCGGCTGCGGGGTTTGTCGTTGAGAGTCTGAGCTAGCTGGATACCTCATTCTCTCCTAAGCCATCTCTCCGCTCTGGGCAACTTCATGGTAGGTACAGCCTATAGCCATGGCTGCCAAGGCCGCCACCCCTCTTCTCTTCTGCTTTCTTTCTTTAATGCCCTTTTCTTTTTGCCTCCTTAAGAAAGGTGTTTTGGTGTAATGAATGATAGAGTGTGTGTTCAATGCTAGTGCCTGAGCCAGCCTTAGGGGAAAGTGTAAGTGCTAGGTCATTGCCCCCATGTGTAGGTCTGGGCTGCATGGTGGGTGGTTGGAATTGTCTTACCTCTCTGCTCATTTCTCATGATCCCCCCTTCCCCACTGCCCAGGAGGGGTGGTTTCCAGTCTAGGACTACTGAGACGTCCCTTTTCTGACTGCTTCTTGAGGGAATGGTTTGGGGCATCCAAGCTTTCTTAGTCAGACCCCTTTGCGGAGGAGGGGTTGTGTGGTATCTTAGTAGGAACTAGGGGATCTGAGTCTTGATCCCAATTCATCTGGTTACAAGCTCTGTGCTCTTGGCAAATCACTTCAGTTTTATGCATCTCTGTTTCTTCATCTGTTAAATGGGGTAATCATAGTTCTTACCATATAAGGCTAGCATGAGGAATAATCCAGCTAATGTCTTTGTTGTTCCTAGTGCCTGGTACATCATAACTGTTCAGTAAATGACCTCTGCGAGTTTTTTTAAGTTTATAAAATATCTATGTCAGGTACTGATTTCACACCCAGAACTGCAATTAATTCAGACCATAACTCATAAGAAGGAGATGGTCACTTTCCCCATTTTAGGGATAAAGAATCTGTCACTCAGGGACTGGGGTTGTGACTCAATGGTAGAGCACTTGCCTGGCATGTGTGAGGCACTGGGTTTGATTCTCAGCACCACATATAAATAAATAAAATAAAGGTCCATTGACAACTGAAAATATATATAAAAAGAATATCACTCAAGTGGTTAAGGATATGACTTGGGGGTAAAGTGTTTGCGTAGCATGCATGAGGTCCTGGCTGCACTCCTAGCATCCCCTCCCTCAAAAAGAAGAATCTGCACCTCAGAGAAATGACTTGTCCAAGGTCACATAGCTAGGATTTGAATATAAGCATGGACTAATTCTAAGCCTAGTCAAATCGGGAATAATAAGCCAAAACCTGACAAAGTTTTCTCTCCTCTCCTAAACTAGGGTTAGAAGGCTCCAATTCCCTCTGTTAGAATTTTCCTTCTCTGAGCTGTTCATTTTCTCCTAGTATCTCCAAAGCCCCTACTATTCCTACTTCTGAAGAAATCCCAAGGTTCCTTTTGTAAGCTACCTTTCAAAGTGTGGCAAGGGAGTGTCATAGCAAAAACTTAGTAGATGATTAAATCGAGGTGCCCTTTGTGGGTGTTCTCTTGAGCTACCAAACAGGACAAGTTTGAGCTAATAACCATTATTATAGTACCTAGTAGTTACTGACCATTTGCTATGGACCAGGCTGTTTCCCATTTGCTTGGAGAATACTCTCTCTAATCTCTCCAGTCACCTATCCAGGTAAGAACTATTTTTCCCTTTCTTAGATCAGAGAACTAAAGCTCAGATGATTCAAGTGATTCACATAGAATCACACATCTCAAATTCTAGAGGTAGGATTTGAATCTAGATCCTTCTCACTTGTTTTTGTCTCCTTGCCTACTAGCTAGATTACTCAGGACAAGCTCCCAGGAAGACATGGCACTTGAGCAGTACCTTGAAGAACAGGTAGGATTTAGGTTAACAAAAAGGAGGGGACACTCTAGGCAGGGGAACGGTCATAGTGATAACTATTATTGTTTGAAGGGCTGGCCAGACCCAGTTCTAAGCACTTGACATACATTTTCTTACTTGATCTTTCAACAACCCCAGCAGGTAGATACTTGTATTTCTACTTTACTGCCAAGTAAACAAGGATTCTGAGAAGTGAAGAAACTTGCCTAATGCCTCAGAAGCTAATCAGTTGGGATTCAAATCAAGGTGGTCCAACTCCTGAATCTGTACTAGATTTTACTAGAAATTTAACATTAAAGGCACAGAGTCAGAAAGGGTGAAGCTGGATACATGGTGTGATTGGAGCAGACATTAAAGGTTGAGCTGGGTGAGTAAAATAGCCTTTGAAAAACTAGTCCAGTTTAAATGTGAGGCAGGACAGTGTAGGAAATAGGGAGCCAGGGAAGATTCTTGAGTAGGAGACTGCCCTTGATTCAGTTGGTGTTCAGTGTAGTATGATCATAAAGCAGCGACCAGAGGTGGAACACGAAGAGACTGGCTGGCAAGCGGATGCAGTAGTTTGAACACAAAATCCTAAGGGCCTGAACTGGAACAGGATGTGGTGGTGGTGGATTCTGGAAGGAGTGGTGCAATTCTGTGTAAGGGTCATAGTGAGAATGGAGAGGGAGAAGGAGGGGGGAGGGGAGGGGCATTAGAGATACATCATAAAAGAAGACACAGTAGAACTCAGTACGAGGGGTGGACAGTTAGGGAAAAGGAGGTAGGCACATATCCTGGACCCAGAGAAATTTCAGGAATCTAGGATGTGGAAAAAGGGCCCCAAATGGGACAGGTACCCTGGCCAGTACAGCCTTAGTATCTACAAGCATAGCCCAGAGACCTAGTAGTACACAGGAACATTACTGGGAGATGCTTGATGAATTTTTATTGACCATCTGACTACAGGATAGTCAAGGTCACTGCTGCTGACCGGTGGCTCTCATCTTTGTTAACCAACTTTCTCTGCCCTTCCTCCTGTACCACCTTCTCTGTGTCTGGCCTGTTAGCACTCAAACCATGTACCCCCAGTAAGCCCATGCTCCCAGGACTCCCTCTCCAGGCCTTAGCCTTACACTACTTGGATCTTCTGTTTTTCTGCTGTGGGGAGGGACATTTCTAGCTAGGTTGCAATCTTCCACTGCCCTATAAAGTAGAGAGCTGATTTATCCCACTCTATAACAAAGTTGATGAAAACAGGAACGTATATCTTATTTAAATCTGTACCATGAGTGCCTTATATGGAGCCCAGCACAGTGAATGTGAATAAATTAGTAAATAATGAGTGAATAACTTATCAAATAATCTATCATCCTCCCCCTCTCTCTGGTACCTCCTTATTTAACACCTGGTTCTCTTTGTAGTATTCTCTCTACTATGTATTTCTCTATATTCTTTCTCAGAGTTTTCTCCTTTTCTGACATTTGGTTTTCCCCTCTCTCCCCCTTATCTGAAGTATCTTCCTGACCCTTGCTCTATCATTTACTCTTGTGGACTGTCTGTCTGTCTGTCTCAGCATTCACACCCCACATATTTTCTTCCCCACTTTCAAGAATGGCATCTATTCATGTGAAGTATGCCAGGAGACAGGGACAGGTCCTGAATAAGCCAGTCAGTGCGAGATTTGTGGCTGTAGCCTCAGGTACCTGGCAAACCCCAGGCTGCACCTGGGGCCTTCGCCTCAGACCTGTTTTCCTTTATTCACTCCTGACAGCTGGGTAGCCAGTCTCCTCTGCCAGCCTAGTGCTGTGCTGTTCACCACTTTGTCCTCCATCCCCTGGCAGGAGTTGGGATTCCCTGCCACCACTTTCCCTACAAATTCAAGTGTCTCAGCTCCATGCACATCTCATCTTTCACTCTCTCAGTGTCTTTACCATGCTTTATTTGACTGAGGTCTGTGTCTCTCACAAATCTATAAGTTCTCAAGGATAAAGAGAACTTTTGTTCATATCTGTACCCTTAGAGCAACATACATGCCACACAGTAAGTAAACATGCAACAGGGCTTATTAAATGAATGAGTAAAAATTAAAAATTAAAAATCAGATCTCAGTCACCTGACTCTTCCTTTCTCAGAGAAAAAGGGAAAGATTGGCCAGATTGATGTTTCCCCTCAAAAAGAAGTGGAGTTTGGCTCACTGTTCATTGGTCACTGGCTCTCATTTAGTCCACAAGTATTTATTGAGCATCTACTATATGCCCAGCACTATGAGACACACTTAGGATATTCCTATGAAGAAAACAGCCCTGTGAAGCTGCCATGCTGTTTCTCCAGGGATCACTCACTGGATAAAGGAGATTTCAGTACTGGGGGCTGAGACGGGCCACTCAGATTCCCACACCAGCTCCTTGCAAGATGTTCTACCTCGCTGAAGGGAAAGAGGGGGTGGGGCGAAAGCTGCCTGGGAAGTGATTTCAGCCCTGGTTCCCTTAGCCAACTTCCTGTCCCTTTCTCACTGCAGGAGAAACGCCCCTGTCAGTAGGCCGCACTCATGGCATGTGGCCAAGCTGCTGGAGGGATGCCCTGAAGCGGCCACCACCATGCATTTCCCTTCTGAAGCCTTCAGCTTGTCCTGGCATTCTGGTTGCAGTACAAGGTGAGTCTAGAGCCCTCCCCTCAAGGTGAACTGGAGTGTGGACAGCCTGGCCACTCCCCCTCCTTTGACCTGGTCCCTCTTGGATGTTTTAGAACTAAGAGCGGTAAAATGGGAAATGGCATGGGAGTCCAGAATACCTGGCTTCTTTTCCCAGTGTTCTGCTAAGTCTCTGTGGCTTTGGGCTCTCCCTTTCCTTCTGGACAGTGTTTCCTTGAAATGCCTCATTTGGCTTGGGAGACACCACATTGTCCTGCTTCTCACCCTATTCACTAGCTGCACTTTCTCAGTCCGTCTCTCTGATTCCTTCCATCCCCCTGCTCTCTTAATGTAGAAGGACCCCACAGTTCTGTTCTGGTGGTCTTCTCTATCTATGATGATGCACTGGGGCTTCCACCCAGTCCATCAGCTGATCATGGGGCCAAAGTCTCCAAAACAGGGACCTCCCTGATAACAGGGCCTACCTGCCTGGAATATCACTCAATACAGGCACCTCAATGTTATCTATTGTTATTGAAACAGCTGCTCAGGACACAGCCAACTTTTTGACCAGCTCAGAGCCAAAGTGTTGCTTTCAACTACTTCTTCCTTTCTGCAACTAAATCTTCCCTCCAAAAAAGAATTTCTGTTGAGGAGGCTCAGAGAAACTAACAGTTTTCCCTGATTCAGTGACTTTATTTGGCATTGGAAGTCAGGGGCTCAGGGCAGAGGCAGGTTTGTTCTAGAATATACCGAAACATATTCTGAGCTTGGCTCCTGTTGAAGTAGGGGTGTGGTTTTGTTCAGCAGGAAGGGTGGTGCAGTGGGCAGCAAGTTCTCTTGCCAACAAGGAATTGATGGATTCCTAGCCCAGAGTACAAGTGAGCAGAGTGACTAAGGGGCAAGGCAGAAAGCAAGAATTAAGAGACACTGACGGAGGCTCTCATGTGCTGCTGCTCAGCTGTGGCTTTCTGGGCAACAGCATTTCTGATATCAGCCTGCAATCCCTGGGTTCTAGTCAAAGGAGTTACTGGCATGACTTGGCTCTGTTTGGCTAAGTGTTTGGGAAATGGCACTTAAAATTCAAGATCGTGTCTGCTCCTTGATCCCCCTGGTTTGGCTCTGCTGTAAGGGATGAGGGAGTAATGTTTGGGCAGAGGCCACCATGGTATCAATACTGGTAGTAAAGAGGATGCTGATAATAATAACAACAATTGAGACAGTCACTGCCTTGTAGCAAACCCTTGCTAGGCACCTGAGCTGTATTTTTTATCTGATTTCTTCTATACAGCAACCCACTGATATAGATATTACTCTTATTCCTGTCTAAAAGAGATTATCAGAGAAGATCTCAGACATTGAATTCATAGAGGCCTGCATTCAAATTGCAGCTCTGATTCTTTAAGAGCTTAGTGAACCTCTCTAAGCTTCTGCATTCTCAGTTGTAAAGCAGAGGATAGCAATCTCTTCCATTGGGATTAAATGGACTATTGTAAAGTACCTGGCATATTGTAAGTCCTCAGAAAAGAATGGAGTAGGGCTGTCATTATAGCTTGGTGATAGAGTACTTGCCTAGCATGTGCTAGGCCCTGGGTTTCATCCTTAGCACCTAATAAATAATAATAATAATAATAATAATAATAATAATAATAATAATAATTGTAGAATAGGGGAATGCCTAATTCCTCCCTGTCTATACCACTAGTTAGAGCTAGGTGATCCTGGCAAAATCACCTCCTCAATAGTACTTTCTTTTGCAGGGCTTGCTTTATAGACATCAGTGGTTCTCAAAAGCATAGGTCTTATACAGCAGCACCTGAGAAATTCTTAGCTCAGAATCCCGCCAGACCTAAAACTCAAGGATGAAGCCCAGTGGCTGGTGTGGTAATAATACCCACCAGGTGATGCTGGTACACATTCAAGTTTGAGAACTGCTGATTTATGAAATGGTCTGACTGAAATTGAATCAGCCCTTTAGGGCCCTTTTTTAATGCTAATATTCCATGAGTGTGTCTCCTGGCAGAGAGCCATATACTGATTCCACAGGGACAGGGACAGCCCAGAAGCAACTCCAAACTTACTCATGGCAAAGAAATAGTGCATAGCCCCCATGTTTTTCTCCCGCTTTTAATCTTAAGGATGTTTGCTCATCTTTCTTCTATATGTCATTTTGTCCCCCCAGTTTACCATGTCCCTATGGCACTCCACTATCCATGTTCTTCTGCATTTCACTTTTTGCCTTATCGCCCTTTCATTTGTGACATGGGTAGCTCTGGGATGCCTGCCTTCTTCAATGTCAGGGCTGGCCAAGGTGGGAAAGGGATCTGGTGGCTCAGCTAACTAACCAGTGTACCCTGTGTCTTACAGTGACGTGTGTGTGCAGTGGTGTCCCCTCTCCCGGCACTGTAGCACCGAGAAAAGCAGCTCTATTGGCAGCATGGAGAGCCTGGAGCAACCAGGCCAAGCCACCTATGAGGGCCACCTCTTGCCCATTGACCAGAACATGTACCCCAATCAACGGGACTCAGCCTATAGCTCCTTCTCGGCCAGCTCAAATGCATCTGACTGTGCTCTTTCCCTCAGGCCAGAGGAGCCAACCTCCACAGACTGCATCACACAAGGCCCAGGGCCAAGTAAAGTCCCTAATGTCCGGCCTAATGTGGCTGAAACCTCAGGAGGTAGCCAGCGCACCAACGGGGGCCATTTGACGTCATCTCGCTCACAGGAAGGCCACCACCCAGGGTCTGCCAAGGGGGTCAGGGGCCCACCACAACCTCCAGTGAGGCGGGACAGTCTTCAGGCCTCCAGAGCCCAACTCCTCAATGGAGAGCAGAGCAGGGCTTCTGAGCCTGTGGACTCCTTGCAACAGAAGGAGAAAGTGAATTTAGAGACAATGATGATTCCCAGGAACCCTAACAGGTTCTGCTGCCTCAGTGGACAAGAGCAAATGACAAAGGAGGGCCATCAGAACTGTGAACTCAGCCAGTCTCCCGAAGCCAGCCAGCAGGGCTCTGAACATCTACTGACAGAGGCTGCAGCCAATGTTCTTGGTTCCCCTAAAGCCTGTGAGAAAGCTTCCACCAGAGTTTCTAGCCCACTCAGTGAGGCTTCAGCAGAGCTACCTAAGACTTCCTCCTTTGGCCGCTTTCCACACCTCACAGGACCTACAGGGCATCGCCACAGTGCCCCTGAACAGCTGCTGGCATCCCACCTGCAGCATGTGCACCTCGATTCCAGGGACAGCAAAGGGACAGAGCTTCCCACTGGGCAGGATGGACACCAGTGGACTTTGTCCCCTTTGCACAACAGCCGCAAAGGGAAGAAAATTCCATGTTCCCCTCCAGGAGGAACCCAGGACCAGCCCAGCAAAGAAAGAAAGACCAAGCCAATGGAAGATAGGCCTTTGGGTTCAGGACACCAGAGCCAAAGCAGTTCTACACATGGAGAGACTGATGGACACCCTCCAGAACAAGGTTTCCTAGACCCAAGCAGAGCAAGCAAAGCAGGCAGTGAATTGGCCAGCCAGCAGCCCTCTGCCTCTGGCTCTCTCGTTCAAACCAGAGATTGTTCTTCAAGTGCTAAAGTAGCTAGCAGCAAAGAGACAACTGAAGAAGGGGATAGTGAGCCCAAAGAATGTGGCCGGGTGGGCGGTAGGCGAAGTGGAGGTTCCCGGGGTCGTTCAATCCAAAATCGGCGGAAAAGTGAGCGCTTCGCTACCAATCTGCGCAATGAAATTCAGAGGAGGAAGGCCCAGCTCCAGAAGAGCAAAGGCCCCTTGTCACAGCTGTGTGACACTAAGGAGCAAGTGGAAGAGACCCAGGAGCCTCCCGAAAGTCCTCCACTCCCTGCCTCTAACTCAGCTCTTCTATCTTCATATAAAAAACCCCCTAGCCCCAGAGATAAGCTCTTCAACAAAAGCATGATACTCAGGGCTCGGTCTTCAGAGTGCCTCAGCCAAGCTCCTGAGAGCCACGAATCTAGGCTAGGCCCAGAGGGACAAAAAAGCCCTGGCCAGAGGTCTGGCCAGTCCTCTTTGGGCCTAAACTCCTGGTGGAAAGCCTCTGACACATCCTCAGACTCTGAGAAAGCAAATGCTCATCATGGAGTCCGTGGAGGTCATTGGAGATGGTCTCCAGAGCATAACCTGCAGCCACATGTGGCACTAGCCATGGAAGGCCCTTCCAGCCCAGGTGACAACAAGGAATTGAAGACTTCTCCTGTCCAAGCTGGGGAGGAAGCCATCCTTTTGCCCTTTGCAGACAGAAGAAGGTTCTTTGAAGAGAGCAGCAAATCCTTATCCACATCTCATTTGCCAGGTTTAACCACTCAGAGCAACAAGTCTTTTAGCCAGAGACCAAAACCTATAGACCCCAACTTTCAGTCAATGAGCTCCAGCTATCGGGAATTGAGGCGCCATCCCATGGACCAGTCATATCACTCCACAGACCAACCGTATCATGCCACAGACCAACCATTTCATTCCATATCACCCCTTCAGTCAGAAACTCCTACTTACTCAGAATGCTTTTCAAGCAAAGGTCTAGAAAATTCCATGTGTTGTAAGCCACTGCACTGTGGTGATTTTGATTACCACAGGACCTGCTCTTACTCCTGCAGTGTTCAGGGAGCTGTGGTCCATGACCCTTGCATTTATTGTTCTGGGGAAATCTGTCCTGCCTTGCTAAAGAGAAATATGATGTCCAACTGCTACAACTGCAGGTGCCACCACCACCAGTGTATCCGGTGTTCAGCTTGCTATCATAATCCTCAGCACAGTACTCTTGAGGACAGCAGCTTGGCACCTGGCAACGCTTGGAATTCCAGGAAGCCACCAGTGCAGGTGAGGACCTGGTTTTAGAGTGGGTGAACTTCATTATTGTCTGTGTGAAGAGGAAACTAGAACCTTTTGAAAATATGATAGTTGTAATTCCTGGTAATGAGATAGCCGTTGTTTCCACCAGATGGTTGTTTAGTAACCTTGAGCAAGACCCTTAGCCACCAACATCTTAACACACCTGCTCATCTTGAGAGTTAGATACAGTAACTTTTGGTTCACAGATGAATAGGACTGGGATTCTATCCTGTGAAATTGGAATCTGGATGACCTTAAGTGAGTCATTCAGCTACCACAATTTGAAGTTTCATATTATTATTATTATTATTATTATTATTATTATTATTATGTACCATGGGTCACACCTAGGGGTGCTTAACCACTGAGTCACATCCCCAGCCTTTTTAAATTTTTTTATTTTGAGACAGGGTCTTGCCAACTGCTCAAGCCTCACTAATTTGCTGAGGCTGGTCTTAAACCTGTTATCCCCTTGCCTCAGCCTTCTGAGCCACTGGGATTACAGGTGTGCACCACAGAACCTGGCTAAGTTTCATGATTTGTTTTAAAGGGGAAAATAATGTTTATTTCCAGTAGTAAGAAAAGTCTTATCACCTCATCTCCAATGTAGAAGAAAATCATGGCTGCCTCATGGATCCATTTTGAGGAGAACCCAAGAGCAGTTTATAGAGTGCTAGGCCCACAGCATGATACAGAGCAGCACTAACTGCTTTTAATTTCCTATTTTAAAATTATTTGATGCTGCAAAATTGGAGACCCAGGTCCAAACTGTGTCCATTGGAGACCCATGTCTAAACTGGCTGCTGTTCTGCCTTGGTCATGACCTGTCACCCTAACACAAGACCTTACCATCCCCCAGGGTTCTTCTGGGAGGACCTCCTAAGTCCTTACCCACCCACTCTCTGCCAGATTCCTTCCCCCATGACATCCTTAGTGACACATTTTGGCTGTTAAACCAGAAGTCCATTCCTGTGTCAAATTGTTGTTCATAGCAGATCTTTGAATTTACTTTTAATGTTTGAAAATGCTTAATATGTATTATTTGAAAAAAGGAACTTCAGGAAAGAAAGAAGCCTTATAAAAAAGAGTACAGACCCTACAATTTCTTTTATATGAAGTTCTCTGATAGCTGTTCCTAAGGGGAAAATTTCATAGCAGGGCTTAGAAATGGGATATGGCTCAGCAATGGGCTGGAAAAGGGTATGGGAACATGTTCCTAGATAAAGTTTAGAGTTACACAGGTGTATTCACCAAAACTCAAAAAATGTACACTTAATATCTGTGCCTGTCATGGGAAGTAAGTTTTACCTAAAAATATTATAAGTGACTATCAAACTTTAATAAGTATGCTGAAGTGCTTTTGAAGTATAGTGATATATACAAGTCTTTTTTATAGCTTTGAAATCTTAGATATTTTGTTATACCTGTCCCTAAGATGTCATGGTTTCGATGCTACTGTAAACAGTATTGCTTTATTCATGTTGATTGAAAATTCTTTGTCACTACCCTATAGAAATACAATTATTGGTCTTGTGTCCTGCAACCTTGCCAAAGTCACTGATTAATTGTAGTTGCTTTTTGGTAGGTTATAAAATATTTTGTACATAAGCAATCATGTTATCTGTGAATGGAAAGAATGTTATATCGTCCTTTCCAGCGTATGCCCTTTCATGGGGGGGAAGGGAGCCTTATTGCACTGTCAAGACCTCCAATGCAGTATTTAGAGGAAGTGGCTAGGGCAGACATTGTTGCTTTGTTTTTAATCTTTCATTGTTAAGTTTAATGTTAGTTATATGCTTTTGTTGTAGATACCTTTATCAGGTTGAGGAAATACCCTCTGATTCTTGGTTTCAGAGGGTCTTTATTAGGAGCAGATGTTGGATATTTTTCAAATGCTTTTTCTGTATCTATTGAGATGACCATATATTTTTTCCTGTTTTGTATACTGGTATGGGTGAATTATGTTGATTGGTTTTTAAAATAGGAACTAATGTAGCATTGCCAGGATAAAATCCACTTGGTCATGATGTAGTATCCTTTTTATATGTCACTAGATTTGATTTGTAGGTATTTTGTTAAAGATTTTTCTGTGTTTATCAGGGATTTTAGACTGATAAACCTTTGTCTGGTCTCTGTATCAAAGTAATGCTGGCCTTAAAGAATGAGCTGGGTAGTATTATCTTCCCTTATATTTTCAGAAAGAGTTCATATAAAATTGGTATTATTTCTTCCAGAAATGTCTGGTAGAATTCATCATCAAAGCCATCAGGGCCTGGTGTTGTCTTTGTGGGAAGGTTTTAAGTGACAAATTTAATTTCCTTCACGGATAGAATAGGATCAATTAGGTTGTTTATTTCTTCTTCAGTGTGCTTTGGTAGTTTGTGGCTTTTAAGGAGTGTGTCCATTTCATTTAAGTTTTCAAATTTGGGCGGAATGAAATCGTTGTAACTTACTTTGAAATGTATCAAGAATTTAAGATGGACTGGTGGATGGATAGAAGAATAAACAGATACAATAAGGCAATTGTAGCAAAATGCTAATTGGAAAATCGAAATGATGAGCATATGGGTGCTTGCTATACACTATAAACTCCTTTCAACTTTTCAAAATATTCACAATGTTGAAAAAAAGGAGAAGAGGAACTAGAAGGGTCCTGAAGCTAGAACCAGATTTCCTGGATTCAAATTCCCTCCCCAGAATTCACAGTGCCTAAATATTCCCATCTCAAAATGGAGTCCATAGCAGCATCTACTTCAGAAGTTGGTGGTGAGGATTAAATGATGTCATGTGTGTAAGGCATTTAGAACAGTGACTGCCAGACAGTGATTAACTTATAAGGCAGCTATTAAGGTAAAGAGAGAGTTTGGATTAGCTTGAGAGATTTTGGCTAAAAGAAGGACTCACAAGTTGATGATAGAGAAAAGGGGCCAAAGACAAGCAGGAAGTGAGGAGATGGTGGCTGTAGAGATGTCAGCTCAAGGCCAGCAACTGTTTAAGGAAAGGAGGTGTAATTGGCAGGTGCAGAATTGGCAGCAGCAATGTAGGTGAGCCTGTGCCTATACCATGCTTTTCCTTTTGTCCTTGGAGGGAGGGACACATTGGGTTTCTAGTGCCTGTTAGACTGGTCAAGCAGGTCTGCTTAGACATTAGCCTTTCAAACACATGGTTGGCTATCTAGGAGTTACTCTGTGCCTATTTCTATCCCTGCCACCTAAACCTTCTACCCCAACCATGCAGGACCTGGGGAGAATTTGCAGCATGAGTTAAGATACTCCAGCTCTGGTGACAAAGGTAATTGTGGTGGCTCTCTCAAGTTAGATCTGACATCCTGCTCCTTCTGCCCCTGGAGAAGATCAGGGTGCTAATCAGCTCTTATTCAGTGTTATTAGGAGAACTGCAAACAGCACACATTCACATCCCACATCTCATGCCAGTTAGTTTTGCATGCATTGAAGATGATTTCACTTAATACTAGTATGAAATAATTTATAATAGGATCTTAATTTTATGGGAAAGGAAACTGAGGCTCAGAGAGGTCACACATCTCAGAAGTGGCAGAGATGGGATTTGAATGACATGGTAGTAAGTGACATTTGAGAGTCCACTGGGCACCAGATATATCATTCCAGGTGCCCTGGATGTATCAACTCATTGAGTCCTCAAGCAATTAAGAAATAGGTTCTCTTTTGCTACTAGATAGCTGGGGAAATGCAGAGAGAAGTTGAAGTTACCTGGCTAGTGAAGGGCAGGTGTGGGATCTGAAGCCATGCTATCTAGTTTCAGAGGCCAAGTTCCTAAGTATGCCACACTGCCCCTCCATAATCTGATCACATATTACAGGGTATGGACAAGAAGCCCTGCCTCCCACTGTGGCTGAACAAATTGTGGTATCTATTGGCATCTATATGGTATGTATATGGGCATCTCACAAGGTTGTTGAGGCACAGTCTAAGGTATAAGTGATTAGAGGTTCTCTGATATCCCAGATATGGGTAAGGACTGCTTTGGTCTTTTAAAAAGCCAGAACCAGGAAACAAACCTCACCTTTATCTGTGGCTACTAACATCCAAAACCTTCTACATGCCAACCACTGGGCTAGGTATTCTCTGTGCTTTTCATTTAATTCTCACTTCTGGCAACCCAGCAAGACTAGATAGCAGAATCCCTATTTGCCAGATAGGAAACTGAGTTCCAAAGAGGTGCCAGAATTTCCCTTAAATAACACTGCTAATAAGTGTCTTAGCCAATATGTCTGACACCAAAGAACTATGTTTGCTCTACTTCACCAGGCATCTGAACCCCAAAAGGGAAGCCTACTTGGGCAAAAGTAATAAAATTTTCAATGGGACTAATAATGATAATGTTGGGAAAAAGGAATTTGGAAGATCAGTGATGTTTAGGGAAAACTGTGCATTCCCATTGAGCAAGCTCTGAGTCTAGGCCCTGGGTTTTGGATACAAAATTTGGACAGGCCTGAAAAGCAATTTTGCATTCTATTTAGAGTTAGAATAAGACAACAGGGACATTTTTTTTTTTTTTTTTTTTTTTTTTTTTTTTTTTTTTACGAATGGCACCTTATGACTTGGCCTGGGAGGAAAAGAGCTGCTTGGTCATAACCCTTAAGAAAAAAAAGTCCAGTGTAGAAACTACTCCTGTAGAGTTGGGACTATGGCATCTGACATTTATGTTCCCCACAGATGAGCCAACCTCAGTTCCTGCCATTGGGTGAGCAGAGGAAGAAGAGCCCCTGCAGGACAGGGGTGTACTGGCATGCCTGCCTCCCTCTGCCCACCCTGGGGGAGGGTTGGTGCAGCAGGAGCTCCCACCCTCAAAGCCCACTCAAGGCCAGAGCTTCCAAGAAGATGCTTTCTGTATTGGAAGAGGCAGGAGGAGCAAGCAGGTTCATCTAGGAGAATAAACAAAAAGACCTCCATCCCTCAATGCTGGCAAGAGCCAGAGCAAACAGCAAACATGCTAAACTGGTTTTTAAGGTGGTTTGGGAGGGAGTGCAGAAAGAGGGAAATGCAGTATTTCTAGACTACAGCGTCCAGGTCCCTGAGTGCTCTCTGAGTCTCTGCATGCCTGCAGCAGCTCAGCAGGCCTCCTGATAGAAAGGCAGCCTTCCAGGTACATATTTCAGTAGCCTGCCTAGGACTGTAGATGGTACCAACTGTGGTGACCTGGCCAGGGACAGGGTCCTGACCACCTCACTGTTTTGAAACCATCTAGCTACCTGGCTGTTCAGAGTTCCTTAACTTATCAGAATTTTGCTTTGCAGGAATTTCCTGGGGACAAATGGAAATCAATAACAGGAAACAGAAAGACCAGCCAGTCAGGGAGGTAAGTGACCTCTTAGGGATTTGGGATGAGTTAGTGCCTCTGAGGCTTCAATGGAAATTGCTAAGATCTTCATTCATTGTGCTTAGTTTCCTTTGAGGAAACTGGTCTGGTATCCACACCAAGAAATTGGTGCCAGAGATGTAATCCAGCCTGCCCCCCGACCCCCTGATAGCTGGATATAGAACCGATTGTGTGCTAGAACATTTTGGAATACAGAGGAGTCAGGTAGTATATTGTGAGGCATTATGCCCATTAGCTTAAAGGCCTGAGGCAGCCCTCACCATGTCCAAGGATATTTGGGACAAAACTGCTGAAAGAAATGTGAAGGCATAAATTGTGCCTGCCTTGCCATTGGCCGTGGGGCAGTTGAAACAGGCAGGGAGGAGGGAGGACTGTCTAGGTACTGTGGTGCCTTTGCCCCAGAGTTGTTTGGGGCACCTGTTTCTTGGGTTCTGCCACCTTTCTTTTAATGGGACTCATTGAAAACTTAAGGTCTGCTCATTAAAAGTCTGGGGCCTGATCATGTGGACTATAGGTTATAATTCCTGGAGGAAGACAGGGATATTTTTTATGAATGGTGCATGTGGTTTGGGATAAGGAGAAAAGAGCTGCTTTCCCTTAAGGAAAAAAATACCCAGTGTGGAAAGTCTACCACTGTAACATGGGGCTCATGGCACTGGGCACTCATGTTCCTTAGAGATGAGGTACCCTAAGTGACTGCCCTAAGTCACTATGAGATACAGAAAGTTGCCATCTCCTGGCTAAAGCTCTTTTAGGTAAAAATCTCACATATTCTTTCAGCCAGTTTTTTCTCAACTAAAATGATACAACGGGCACTTAAATTGTATTGATTCTTAACTTGAACTCCAAAATAAACAAGAGTACAAGCTGTGCTCTGTTCTCCAAGGTGAAGGTACCAAGAGAGAGGACTAGAATCTAAGGCTTCTGATCCCTGAAGAGTCTAGAGTTCATTCTAGGTGTCTGTATTATTCCCTGTGATTTGATGGCATGGTCAGGAATTATTTTGCTTTTTCTTTGACTGGGAAACCTGTTCATTTTCTGGTTGGCAATGGGAAATTGGGGAATCCAATATATGTGGATCATCTACTAAGCACAAAGCATTGGACTGAATCTTTTGACAACCATAGTTTCTTTTGTTGCCCATTTTGTAAGTGAGATCCAGAGAAAAGTCATATAACTTAGCTGAGGTTACAGAGCTAGCAAGTGATGGAACTAGATTTCAAACAAATGTTTGTATGGCCCCAAACTCATGCTTTTTTCCATTCTGCCTGCTTCATTTAGGACCCCTAAGAAAACCTTTCAAACATATCCCTGGTATCATGTCTCAGGGGTCTAGGTCTTGGGTGGGGATTCTATGGGATTTGGGGGGATACCCTTGATTCCCCAGCTCTAGGCTGACTTGTACCATGTCCTTGTGGAAATCACTTCAATCTAGCAAGCCTGCCAAGATTCCTATATTAGACTGAGACCCTTGAGAGGGAAGACCATGTCTTAGATATGGACATAACCACATTCTCCGTGTCTGACAATAATGCTAACATTTCTTAAATTCCGTTCTTTGTTCTAGGCGCCATTCAAAGCATTTTACCAGTATTTATCACTCTGACCTTATGGGGTAGGTACTTAGTAGTTTCTCCTTTTGACATAACAAAGTAAGTCCCACAGCTCATAAGTTGACTAGATCCAGTCAGTCTAGCTTCAGAGACACTATAGTGCATGACAGTAATTCTCTGAAATGGTTTTCTTGCTGCCTAGTGAAATGAAGTAAGAGGACTTTATTTAAAACCTGCCGTATGTACTGAATTTTGGTAGGCAAGGTGGGAAATACTAGTGAAAGAGCAGCAAGACACACAGGACCTGCTCACAGCTTCAGCAAGGAAGACCAATCCACTGAAAGTTCAACAGCAATGATAATAATATATTACCACTTGCAAAACGACCTATGTGCCATGAACTGAGTTACACATGTTATGTAATGTTTTATGTTCCCTACAATTCTTCCAGGTAGGTATTATTACAGTATGACAGCGAGCCCCAGACTTCAGACTATGAGACAGAAAACACCTGGGGAGTTTGATGAATGATGATGGGGAGTTGGGCTGGGGTTGTGACTTAGTGGTAGAGTGCTTGCTTAGCACATGTGAGACACTGGGTTTGATCCTCAGCACCACATGAAATAAATAAGTAAAGGTATTATGTCCATCTACAACTAAAAATATTTTTTTTAAAAAAGAAAAACAGGGAGCTAGTTGGAAATCACCCTCAGGGAGTTTGATTCAGCAGGTGGGGAGTGAGGCTCAATATTTCCTTTTCTAACAAGCTCTCTGGGTGATGCTGATGCAGCTGGTCCTGGGATCACACTTTGAGAAATACTAACTCAGATGAAGAAGCTGAAGTTCAGGGAGGCTAAGTAATCTACTCAATGTCTCACAGGCAGGAAAGAGGCAAGCCCATACTTAAGCCCAGATTTTACTTACACAATTGACAGAAGATAAAGCCTTATAAAATACAGGGTTTCAACAAGATGCTCCTGGCACATGTTAAAGGGTCAGTACATGATAAGTATTATTGTGCCTTGTGTAAATTCACTGTAAGGCCAAGAAACTGAAGGTTGGGAACTACAGGATGAAAGGCCCATAGAGAATACTAAAGCAGAGTATGTTGGAAGAATCAACATCACTGGTTGAGTTTTGGCCTTCAGTTAGTCCTACCTGAGTTCAAATCCAAGTTCTTCTTGTGGCCTTGACAAGTGCCTCCCCTCCCCTCCCAGTCTCTTTTCTCCCTCCTTTCCTCCCTCCTTCTTCTTCTCTCTCTCTATATCTCTTTCTCCCCTCATTTGCAAAATGGGGTAAGAGTATCTATAATCAAATGATTGTTGAGTCTTAAATGAGTTTATATATGTAAACTCTTGAGAACAAAACCTGGCACTTGAGACCCTCAGCAAGTTTTAGTTGTGATACTAAGGAGAAGGAAGAGGAACTTCAGCAGCAATAAGATAAGAAAGGTGACTAGTAAAGCCTTGGACCAGAAGGGGTAGGCCTTCAGAACTAGATAGGATCACAAACATGGGCGCAATTAAAGATCACCTATCAACAAATAGTGCTAAGATAGAGTTAGATAGGAGTAAGAAACTCTGGGGTACTATTGCACCATATGGTGATTACAGATAAACATAATGAATTGTGCATTTCAAGAAGCTACAAGAAAGGATTTGGAAGGTTTTCATTATAAAGAACTGATAAATGTTTAAGGAAATAGCTACGTTTAACATGATTTCAACAGTATGCAATGCGTATGTGCATCAAACATTGCATGGAGCACATTAATATGTACTTTTATGTTTTTATGTATCAGATTAAAAAATAAATTGAGAGACTGAGGCTGTAGCTCAGTGGTAGAGCACTTGCCTATCACACAAGAGGCCCTGGGTTTGATCCCCAGCACTAGAAAAAATTTAATGAATTAAAATTAATTAGAAGATCAACAATCAGGTAAGTGAGTTCATAAATGTGGTACCTTAGGGAACTTGGCAGTATTTGCAGCCTAGATGACTTGAAGTGAGACCAGTTGTGGCAGTGATACAGGCATGGAGGAGTGTGGCATGGCCTAGACTGGGGAAGTACAGATACAATAGAAACGGAGCAGAAGACATAGATAAATATGTGAGATATTTGGGGAGAAAAAGTTTGTTTTGATGAAAACAATATTACAGGAAATTAAAAACAGAAGAATAAGGAGACTTGTTCCTACCACCTTAGCACTCTGATTATTTTCATTTCCCTGCCTGCATCATCTATAGGTATGGAGATTATTTTTGGCATGGTTATAATAACTATGTAGATGTGCTTTCCTGTGTCCTGATTTCCCCGACCAAACTGCATTATGCAGTATGGCAAACAATTTTTCATGCTGCTATACAGACTCCCTCAATATTAGTGGCTATATAATATTTCACCAGCTTAATGTGTTCTAATTTGCTTAATCATTCCTAAATTGTTGGGTAATTAGGTTGTTTCCAATATCTTGCTATTATAATGTAATGCTGCAGAAACATTTTGAATAGCAATAGCCTTTTTCTCATTTTGAATTATCTCATTAAAAACAATTATCTGGAGTTGGGATTACTAGTTCAAAGAATATGAACATTCTTATAGTTCTTTGTAGATTTCACCAAATTGCTTTCCCCCGGAAGGGTTTTTACACTGCCATTAGCAATATATGAGGAAAAGTTTACCCTAAATTTTGCCATCATTGAAAATTTTCTTTTTATAATGCAATAGGTGTAAATGGTACCTATTACTATTTTAATTTACTTACTTTGATCATTCTACTTTGAACATTTTTCATGTGTTTAATATTAGTATTGCTTTTCCTGTGAATTGTCTGTTCAGATTACTTACTCACAAATGTGTAACATCTTTTGAGAGATAAATAGAGAAAAACTTGGTGACTAGAGCTTGGGAGGAAAGAGGAGATAAGTCCAAAATAACTCTGATCTTTGGTGACTTAGAGAAAGTTGCTAACATATATGGGGCAATCAAGAAATGGGAGCTAGTTTGGTGGGGAAAATAAGTTAGAAATGGCATATGTTGTAGTTGAAGTTAGTAAGATATACAAGTGAGTTCTTTTTTTTTGGGGGGGGGGGGTAGTCAGCAGGTAGGATGAGGGAGACAAGCCAGACAAGGAAACTGAAGGGTCAAGCAGTAGAAGTAGTAGAAAGAGAAATCTGTGAATGTACTATCATCATAGAACATAGAGATGACCATTAATAGTTTTGACAGTATGAAATCACAACTGATTTTCTTTAATTTTTTTTAAATTTTAATTTGTTATATATGACAACAGGATGCATTAAAATTCATATTACACATATAGAGCACAATTTTTCATATCTCTGGTTGTACACAAAGTAGAGTCACATCTTTCATGTCTTCATACATGTACTAAGGGTAATGATGACCATTGCATTTCACCCTCTTTCCTACCCCTCTGACCCCTTCCTTCCCCTCCCTCCCCTTTTCCCCTTTGCCCTATCTAGAGTTCATTTAATCCCCTCCCCCATGCAGCATATTATGGATCAGCATCCTGAAATCAGAGAAATCATTCAGCATTTGATTTTTGGGGATTGGCTAATGCTGATGGCACAGTTGTCTATAAGGGGAAAGCATAAAGAAGAACTGCAAACAGCTCTACATATCATAATTTCACCTGCTTTCAGTGTACAATTATATCATTTGCTGGTGAATGGATGGAACTGGAGACCATCATGCTAAGTGAAATAAGCCAGACTCAGAAAGTCAAGGGTCATGAATTCCCATTTTTACCCCGTATACAGATTGCAGAATCACATCTGTTACACATCCACGTTCATAATCCACTTGAATCAAATGTATGAAATATGATATGTCAAGAGCTTTGTAATGTTTTGAACAACTAATAATAAAAAATAATAACAAACAACTAAAAAAAAGAAAGTCAAGGGTCAAATGTTTTCTCTCATATGCAGAAGCTAGAGAGAAAAAAATGATTTAAAAAGGGGGAGGGGCCTTATGAAAACACAAGGGAGAACAGTGGCATTGAGGAAAGGGACTAAAGGGGAAGGAAGAGGGATAGGAAAGGGGAGAAACAGCAGAATGAAATTAACTAAACTATACCATGTGAGTATATGAACATCTCACAGTAAATTCCACTTTTACATATAAATATAATGCACCAATTAAAAAATAAATCAATTAAAAATAAAAAGACTTCTGGTAAATTTACAGTGACATGCAGTCATCACCACAATCCAATTTTAGACCATTTCTATCAGTGTAAAACAGATCCCTCATACCGATTTGAAGCCACTCACCATTTAAACCCTTAACCTCAAGCAATCACTAATTTGCTTTCTGTCTTTATAGATTTGCCATTTCAGTACAGTTCCCATAAATGGAATCATACAAAATGTGGGCTTTGGTTTCTGATGTCTTTCATTTGGCATGAAGCTGTAGCAGGTCATCCATGTTATAGAATGTTTCAGTACTTTATTCCTTTTTATTGCCAACTAATATTTCATTGCATGGTTAGATAGCCTTTTGTTCATTCATTCATCCCTTAAGAGACATCTGGGCTGTTTCCACCTTTTGGCTATTGTGAATATTACTGTTACTGGCATTCATATACAGGATTCTGTGTAGACATGTTTTCAACTCTTTGGTATACACTCAGGAGTTGAATTTCTGGGCTGTATGGTAATTTTGCATTTAACTTTTTGAGGAACTAACTGTTTTCAAAAGCAGCTGTACCATTTATATTCCCACCCACAATGTAGGAGGGACCTCATTTCTTTTCTCTGATTTTAATAATATATTATACCATGTAGTTTTTTTAAATGTTTAAAATGAAGAATGTTTAAAGAGACACTTATGGGCTGGGGTTGTGGCTTAGTGGTAGAGCACTTGCCTAGCATGTGTGAGGCACTGGATTTGAGCTTTGGCAAATAATAATAATAATAATAATAATAAATTTAAACATTAAAAAATGTTTCAAAAGAAATTGACTAGAGAGCTTGGGCTGTAGCTCAGTGATAGAGCACTTGCCTAGCATGGGTGATGCACTGGGTTCAATCCTCAGCATCACATAAAAGTAAATAAACAAAATAAAGGCGTTGTGTCCATCTACAACTAAAAAAAAATTAAAAATAAAGAAGTTGACTAGAGAAAGAAAGGGAAAACTGGGGACATCTGAGTTTAATTTAGTGGTTTTTAAAATGTGGTTTCAGGCTCAGTGACCTCAATATTACCCAAGAACTTGTTAAAAAATTAAGAATCGTAATGCAAAAATAACTAACTAACTAAATACATAAATATTACCCCCCAAAAAGAGTTCTAACTCAGTCTTTAATAAAGAGCTGTTTTGAGGGGAAAAATAAAATGAAAACTCTTAGGCCCCGCTCAGACCTACTGAATCAGAAAGTGGGGATATGAGCAGCAATCTGTGTTTTCTTAAGCCCTCTAGACAATTCTGATACAAGCTGAGTTTGAGAAGCACTAGTTTAAGAGAAGGTTTGGTCAGAATCTCAAAAACTGCATTAAGTTTAAAAATAGAAAGGAAAGATCAAAAGAAAGGGGGAAAGTATTGCTATCTAACATAGAAGAGGCAGATGACAGTTCAAGATCTCAGGCAAGACAAGATGGACTTGGAATGGTCCAGGCAAGAGATGACATTTGTGAGAAAAAATTCTAAGGAATTTTCCCTCACTCTCTCTCCCCACCACACACATGCATTTTAACAATTATTATGTCATTTCCGTCACAACTGGAATGATGGGTGTAGGTGGGAAAATCAAATGTATAATCTTGAGCCACTCTCTCTGCCTAGAAGCCTGCAATGAATTGATAATTCCAGGTAGTTACACTCTTGGTTGTCTCTCTCCACTGTTATTTGGTTTGTGTGCAGAGAATGTAAAATCATTTTGATATTAGCAGGAGGGGAAAAAGTGGTGAGTAGATTTACTGGGAGAAAAAGTTATATAAGTATATGTGTTTAAAAGCCAAAAGACATTATTCTTTGGATTACCTCTCTTGGTTTTCTCTACCTATGATTGCCTGCTGTGATTCTTTCCATTTCCTTTTTTTTTTTTCACACTTTGCAAAGAACATTAAAACGTGTAGGGTGTTTTTTATATTCGTAGGACACAGTTAATCCTTACAGCATTGTGAAGTTAAGCCTTATTTTTCCCATTGTACTTATGAGGAAACTCAGTCTTGGGAAAGATATTATTATATTATTAACAACAAGAACAAATATAATAGCTAACATTTATGGAGTGTTTGTTATGTGTCAGACACTGTCATATACATTTTATATGAATTATTTATTATTTATCCCCATGAGATAGTTACTGTTTATTGATCCAGTATTTCAGATGAGAATACTGACTCACAAATAGATAATTATCACTTTCCCAAGGTAAATCAAGCATCTGACTCCACAGTCCATTACTTTTGGGTTTATACAGCAAGTACGTGACAAAACTAGAACTCTGCCTAGTTTTCTTTTCAATTCTCAGTCGAGGGTTCTCTTTGTCCCTTTTGTCATACTAAATCATGAGCAAGTGTGGAATATAGAGTTCATATTTCTTATTTACTGATTGATTAAAAGAAAATGGATAATTCAGATTTGAATCCGATTTCATTAGGAAGAGTACACTTCCCAGGATTCCTTTATCACCTGAGAAGAAGGTAACCAACCTATAGAAGCACAAAAATGTCACAAATATGACAAAGTGAATTTAAATACTTGGGTATTAATATAACATTGGGCACACAAAACTTATTCAAGGAAAATTATGAGAATCTAATGTTCAGGCTGGGGCTGTAGCTCAGTGGCAAAGTGCTTGCCTAGCATGTGTGAGGCACTGGGTTCCATCCTCAGCACCACATAAAAATAAACAAATAAAAGCATTCTGTCCATTTACAACTACAAAAGAATTTTTTTTAAAAAAAATCTAATTGGATAAATAACAATATAAGTAAACACATAACTATACTTTGCTTCATTTTGGGAAGACTAAATATAGTAATGATACAATCCTCCCTATATTAATATATAGATGTAATGCACTAACATTAGAATCACCATGTGATACTTTATAGATTTGTCAAACTCATAGTGCCATTTATCTGGATGGAGTGGGCCAGAATACCAAAGGTAATGATGGTAGACTTACCATCTCAAGTTTTAAATCCTATCATAAAGTGACAGTGGTCAAAAAAACATATTGTAATGGGTTTGGTTAAAAAGTCAAATAGTAAAATAAAAAGATAATTCTAGTAATAGATTTGAGCTATTTTAAGAATATAAAACACAGTGGATGCAATGCTAAATGTGAGAAAGCACTCACAGTTTCATAAATTTTGGAAATTTTATAGATCAATATGGAGAATAAATAATTTACATAGCACTTGCCTTAGTTAGATCCATAGCACATACTGTCCAGAAGGTCTACCAGTGGAATAGCTATTTATTCCAGCTGTGGATGGAAGTTAACTTTGTGTCTGTTAAATGAAGGATATCATCAGAGACAAGATGGATGGGTTCAAATATATAAAAGCTAAAAAAAAAAAAAACCTTTGAACAACAAAATATAATAAAAAGCTAACCAGCAGAATGAGGAAAATGTCTGAGATCAATGTCACTGATAACAATTGCCTGTCCCCAAAGCATAAAGAATGGCTATAGATATAGAAGGTTGGGTTGAAGATTTGGATTCATTAGTGGGCAAGGAAAATAAACAGGCAATTGACATGTGAGGAAATAAAGGCAGTAAAATCATTGCATGGAAAAGTACAACCCCTGTAGCAATTAAAGTAATGCAAATACAAAGCAATTTCAAGGTATCATGACCTTCTCATTAAGTGATCAACAATTAATAGAAATGATAAATAGAAATTATAAAACCCTTCCTTGGCAAGGCTGTGAGGAAACAGGTTGTGCTTTCCTATAGGGTGATCTGGAAACATGTGACAAGTGTTATAACATTTCCCCCCTACTTTTACCCTTAAAGAAATCAATTAAAAGGGAAAAATAATCTCTTTAAAGATGTTCTTAGCAGTGCCATTTTTTTTGATCATAGAAAAGGCTTGCCAATCTAATATGCTATCATGATGCCACTAATAGCATCATGATAGAAGAGCCATTAATAGTAGTGGTTATACAAATATTGGGTCTTACACAGAAATAGATATTTGTAATCATATTTACCCCCACCAAAAAAAAGCTAAATCCTAAAGCACATGTTGAATCTGATAGTAGCTTCAGGAAAGAATCTGATAAAATATAAATAGCTGGCCTGGAATGCACATGATGTTCTTTGGGCACATGTCAAGATGCTGAGAATCCTAATAAAAAAGAAAATCTGAAGAAGAGCAGTCTTCCTTGGTTCAATTTAGGCCTGGGAAGTTAGAGATTAAGGGCTTTGTAAAAAAAAAAAAATCCCCATACCAATGATAGACAGTGTTACTTATCAGACATGCTTGATCTCACTGCTAGCAAGAGTGCACTTTGCTAGAATTCTCCCATCAATCAGCACCTCTACTTATCTAAATCCACGTGAACTTTGACATTTCTGAGGTGGTACCTCACCAGACCTTTGTGAAACTCCTAATTTGTCACCACCGTTTTGATATGGTACCCTCCACCCCCACACGCCAATAACCATTTTATTCTCTGGCTCAGAACCATCACTTTCTTCAACTTTTCCATTTTTCTTTACTTCCATCATCAGCAGTAGTTTGCAGATATTTTGCCTTTTGGTACCATTATTCCCAAAGAAGCATGTTTACTCTCTATCCTAGTAACTTTATCTGTATGGATACTTTGATGACAAATAGTGATGAGGGTCACTGGGGAATGGGGAGCTAATCTTCACCTGGAAAACGTCCAATAAAGCAAAGACCTCTGTGGTCTCTTAAAGAGCACTTTGTACCAATCTCTTGAGGACAGGGAAATGCTCAGGGAGAATCCTGCCACTTGTATTTATTGTTGCCAGACTCATCATTCCTTACTGGAAGTTCTGTGAACCCAGGGGCGAAGAGAGATGACAGCAATAAGCTCTCTGGGTCCTCCTCCCCTCTTTGTGTAGCCTCCTTGTGTCTCACTTCCTGAATCTTACAAATATTTCCTTCAGCATTAACCTGGGAGTGGCTGTTTCTCTTGGAGCAGTCTTATCTTTGGACTGCTGAGAGAAGGGAAAGGCAAGAGGGACTGGCCCTGTATGCTCTTGCTACTGAAATCCAGGAATGCCAAGCTATTGTGGTGAGTTTAAAAATAAAATTTCCAAACAAGAAAACTTCAAAGGGGGCAAGGAAGAGACAGGAGGAGATTTTTTTTTTTTTTAGTCTCTGCAAATATTGGTTTTCGTTTTCAATTACTATTAGGCCAAAAAAATATTTTAACAGAAGGGGAAAATCTATTCATCAGAAGAAAATGAAGCCTGTGCCAAGAGGAAGAGAACAGCCCAAGCCTTGGCAGGCAATCTGCTTTTGTTTTTGAGATGTAGACTCTTTGCTGGTGTCAACAAAGCCCTTTCTCCTATTTATCTTTCATGCTTCTTCCCCTTTGTTCAGGGAGGAGCTGAAGTCTTCATGGACACCTGGGGATTAATGGAGCAAGTACCTTTTTGCTCCACCCCAGGAGTCCTTGCTTCAGTGGGATTTTCCCTCAGAGCCAGACAAGGCAAGTTCCAGTCTGGAAACTACTGCTTCTTACCTACTGAGAAAATGATTTACCCTTTCTGAGCCTAACAATTCTCATCTGCAAACTGGCAATAATGGCACCTACTGGAGTACCCCGATCATGGAACCTACTTCAATGGGTTGTTGTAAAGATTAATTGAAATACATTCATGGAAGTGTCTAACACAGTTTTCAACACATCGTAAGAAGGAAGAAACCACAGTGCCTGCCTTTCAATGAAACTCTCTGCCTTCCATTCCAGGGAGAATATCCTTATTCGGTTCCAAAGTGTTGTCAATTTGTCAATTTTTGTGTATTTAGGAGTCCTTAGCATTTCAAAGTGGAACCTCCATAGGCTAATGCCCTTGGCTTGAACCTAATGCATGCCAATGGAAGCCTGTGGGTCAAAGTCCTGCAGAAAGGACACAGTGTCAGAATAACTGGAGTTTGAATTCCAGTAGAATTTTAAAATCTGGTTCCATAACTCAAAAGCTGCATGACCTTGAGCAAGGTACTTATTTCTGTTTCAGTAAAATACAGAACTGCCTTGAGGATTAACTCTATAAAAAGACCTGGAAATGATGCTGGGTACATAGCAAGGTGCCTGATAAATGACAGTACAATCTTTATTATTAGAGGGAAGTCCATGGCCTATGGTTGTGCAAATTGTAATCTTAACAGCTCTATGCTTCAAGCCCACTCCTTGCTTCTGTTAAGGATGTTGTAATGCACTGCTCCCTGGTTAATGTTCAACCCTGCTCAACATTTAAGAAACCGGGAGATCTCAGCTCCCAGCTCTGCCTAGTCAGGAGGCCCACATTAGCAAGGATTTTATCCATAGACTCATTTGTTCACTCTTCTTATCTACTAAAAAGAGAGAGATAATAAAAATCAAGTTTCAGCTTAAGAATGGTGTGAAGATCCATTGGGCTAGAGATTCAAAGGTGTCTTGTTTAGGTAGTTACCACTATGTCAGTGGTATATAAAACTGACCCATTTCAAAATCAGTTGAAAGAAAACAATGTGCCCTTCTAGGGACATCTGATACCCTGATTTATGGCAGTGTGATGTTTTTGGAGACACTGGGCTCTAATAAGGCAACCTGGAAATTACTATAATCAGTGTTATCCCTAAAGTTAAAAGCAACGCTCTCCCTTTCACTTGTCTGAGTAGGACCAGCCTCCACATTGCAGAGACATGCAGAACAGGATGGCAGAAGAAAGTAGGATTCCAGGAAGGGGAAGGACCACCCTAATGAGATCATCTGGGCCAGATCAACATGTATTTCCAGAATATGGTCCCTGAACCACTTATGTTAGAATCCTATGTGTTAATTCTCTAAAATGAAGAATTCCAGGGCCCACCACAGAGGTTTAAAAATCCCAATTTCAAGGGATGGGGCCCATTTATTTTCATTTTAAACAATCTCTCTAGGCAAATGATCAGGAGCCACTTAGATTAGGAACTGCTGACCCAGACCAATAGTTTCCAACTTTTGGAACATGCTCTGATCCCAGAAAGAATTTTCTGAACATGAACCTCAACATATGATGGTAGTTTATTTATAAATTTCTTATAGGTAAAAGTATCCTAATGTATTTAAATGCAAGAAATATGAGAAGAATAATTATTAAAATTCTGTAAAAACTTGCTATAGACTAGAAAATCAAGAACCTGGCCAAACAAACAGACAACAACAACAACAACAAAAACAGTGGTTGGGGCCTAGTTTGAAAAATAAGGCTGGAGGTGATTTAGAGCTGGAGTAGGGTGGAAAGATGTCTTCATTTTTATGTAAATCCAGAAGAAATCTTTGGCCTCTTAGGTCCTAGTTTTCACATTAATTAGCCTTTCCCATGGATAGATAGATGGCTCCATCAAATGTCCCCACATCAACCATCTTCCCAAAGCTCTTTATTTTCCTGATAGAAGGGCCATTGGAAGAATGCTAAGGAAAAGATTAAACCCTTGGTAACCCAGGGGTGCACCATCAGAAAAGTCAGATGACCACA
Source organism: Marmota flaviventris (assembly GCF_047511675.1). NCBI lineage: Eukaryota > Metazoa > Chordata > Mammalia > Rodentia > Sciuridae > Marmota > Marmota flaviventris. The sequence continues at coordinate 40,467,108 of NC_092518.1, forward strand.
CGTCAGGGTGGGGGAATGCCCAGTATGCCTATTAGCACCAGATTCTCTTTTCCAAGAGCAACATCTGGGGGCAGCACTCCTAAAATTAGCTGCACATTCATACCACACATTGTTTTCTCTGCTACATGTTTTTTGTTTGTTTTTTGGGTTTTTTTTTTTTTTAAATTAAATTTGTTTTAATTAGTTACACCAGAAAGTACAATGATCTTGACATATCTCTGCTACATGTTGCTTTTTCATTTTGGTGATAGTTCTGTAGATTGTTCCATAAGTCACATATAGATCCACTTGCCTTATTTTAACAGCTATGTAGCATTTCATATTCAGGTATTCCCTATATTATTTAACTAGTTCTTTTTTCTTTTTATTTGTTCTTTTGAGATACACATGACAGTAGTGTTTATTTTGTCATATTACATATACAAGAAGTATAAATTATGCTAACTAGGATCCCATTCTTGTGGTTGTACCTGATGCAATTATCCTGGTTATGTATTCAAATACAAGGCTAGGAAAATTCTGTCTGTTTCACTTTACTGTCCTTCCTATTCCCCTGCCCCTCCCTTCCCTTCATTCCCCTTTGTCTAACCCAGTGGACACCTATAATATAATGCATACGGGGCATTCCCCCACCCTGACGTGTGGTCACCTGAGCTTTCTGATGGTGCACCCCTGGATTATCAAGGGTTTAATCTTTTCCTTGGCTTTCTTCCAGTGCCCCTTCTATCAGGGAGGTCAGATGGAGCCCTCCCTTTTAGAAAGGCATTTTGAATGTTTCTAGTCTCTTGTGATCACACAGAAAGCTACAGTGAATATCCTTATGAATATCTCTCTGTGTTCATGTTAAAATACATCTGTAGGATAAATCCTTAGTGGTTGAATTGCTGGTTGAAAGGTTACGCACATTTTGCCTACCAAAGTGTGCTTCATAGAGACTACACCAGTTTAGACTCCCAAGGGTGATGTAGGAGATCACCTGTTTCCTTATCAATTCTTTATTTTTTATAGCTTTATTTTGTTTATTTATTTTTATGTGGTGCTAAGGATCGAACCCAGAGCCTCACACATGCAAGGCAAGTGCTCTACAGCTGAGCCATAACCCCAGCCCTCAATTCTTTATTTTTTATTAAAAATGTTTCATCATTGTTTGTATTTGTATTTCTTGAAGTGAAATTGAATACCTTTGATATGTTGATAAGTCGTCCTCATTTTTCCATGAACTATTTTCCTACTGAGTTGTTGGTTCCTTTTATGGATTTTTAAGTATGTTTCACACTGTAAGGGCACTTCCTCTTGTATATGTTATAAATATTTTTCCCAGTGTATCATCACCTTTTCAGTTTGTTCATGATACTTTTCTGAACATCAATTTTTAATTTTTAAGAGGTCTAATTTATCAACTTTCCCTTATTGCCTCTTTATTTGGTGTCTCACAGCTTATCCTGCCAAGATAATTTTAAAGTTTTCCCATGGTTTCTCTTTTCTTCTAGAAACTTCATGGTGACTTTTTTTTTTTTTTTAACATTTGAGACTCAATGATCTGAACTCTATTTTGTTGTAAAGAGTAATAAGAGGATTCCACCTTATTTTGGGTCCCAATGGCTACCCAGTTGTTTCAAAATAATATTGCCTAATCCATCTTTCCCCCACTATTTGAAGTGCTTTCTTTATCACAAGTTTTATTAGGAAGTTTCTCTAACTTCCCCAATATATCTGGGTTTACTTCCAAGTTCTGGGGTCTATGTGTTGTTCCATGGCTATATCTTTCTATTTATGAGACTGCCTTATTCACTGTAACTTTAGAATGTATTTTAGGTAGGGCTATTTTTTCAACTGTTTCTGGCTGTTCTCACAACTTTATTTTCCCATATGAAATTTAGAATGATGTTCCAAAATGTAATCTGTTGACAATTTTATTGGGTTTCTCTTAAGTTTATAGATTATTAGGTAGAGGTAACATCTTTACAATATCAAATCATATTGCTAGGAAATGGTATGTTATTTCATTTATGTACATCTTATTTTACGTCCCTCCACAGAAATGTAGAGTTTTCTGCATATAGTTCCTGCATATTTCTTGTTTAGGTTTATTACTAGGCATTTTATCTTTTCAATTGCTGTAGTAAATGGGATCTTTCCCTCTAGTATATTTTCTGATTGCTGCACATATAGGAAAGTTGTTGATTTCTATAGATTAATTTTATACACTGACACCTTACTGAATTTTCTTATTATTGGTATTGGTTTTGAAATTGTTTCTCATGAAACTTCCAGGTAAATACTCTTATCATTTATACATAATAATAACATAGCCCTTCTTCCAATGTTTACTTATTTATTATTTTATATTGCATATCTAGTATTTTCAGAACAATATAAATACTTGTGGGAAAAGTGGGAACTTTGGCCTTGTTCCCCATTTTAATGGGAATGCATCTAGTAGTTTGCCATTAAGCACAATGTTGAATTTTGTCTTTAAAAAATGTATAAAGACGGGCTGGGGTTGTAGCTCAGTGATAGAGTGCTTGCCTCGCCCATGTGAGGCACTGGGTTCGATCCTCAGTACTATATAAAAATAAATAAATAAAATCAAGGTAATGTGTCCAATTGCAACTAAAAAATATTTACAAAAAATGTGTAATGATAATGATGGTGTCAAGGAAATAGCCTTATTTCCCTATTAGGTTTTTTTCCTCAATCTGGAAGGGTATTGAATTGTCCTGAAATATATTTTTAGATTAGGGAGATTGTCTTATGTCTTTTATCCTTTGATTTATCAATGTTGTCATTTATATGAATAGGTTTTCTAATACAGAAGCAGTCTTTTATTTCTAGGATGAGCCTTACATTTTATGATACATTATATTCTTAACATCCTACTGCAATCTCTGCTGTATTTTAAGAATTTTACATCAATGTTCTCAGATGAGATTGGTCTCTAGTTTTCCTTTATATATTTTGTAGTTGTTGGGTTTGGCTATGTTAAACCAGGAATATTATGCAGGAACCTGTCTCCTCTGTTCTCAAGATTCCAGGGTCTAGAAAGTGTATAATATAATTTTGATATTGTGTATGTTTCTGGGAGATTGGTAGAGTTAATGCAAGACTATGTGATTGTGCTATTTTGGGGGGGGGTCAAATTTATCAATATTTTCTACAATAACTGATGGGTTTAGATATTCTTTTCTTCTATCAGTATTGGTAATTTTTGTTTGTCTAGAAACTCAGTCAAAGTTTTTATAAAGTATTCACTTACTCTTTTCATTTACTCTATAATTGTGGTAATTTCTCCATTTCACATTTTGGGTGTTTGGGTTTCTTAAAATTAGATTAACAATTTTTTTCCTGTTTTATATTTTCTTTTGAAGAACTGGCTTTGGGCTTTCATTATTAGTTCATGTGTTTTGCTGTGTATTATTTCTGCCATTAGTTTTATTTATTATCTTTCTGCTTGATTTAGCTTTATTTTTGAGATTTCCCTAACTACTTTTGTTGAATGCTTAATTCATTTATTTTAATTTGTTATTATGTATTAATGTAAGTATTGAAGGCTACAGATTTTCCTTGGACTACCGTTTAGTTCACCATATCCTTCAGCTTTAGATATTTTTGTTAATGTTACTTTATAAGCATTGTGCAATTTCATATAACATTTCCTCTTTGATTGAAGTAGAAGGGGGTTTTTCCTTGTTTAATTTCTGGAGATTTTTTTTTTTTACTTTCATATGTGTCTTTGTTTTTAGCATATGAAGAAATTTAGATTTTTCCATTATCTTGATTTTTGACTGTTGTGGTCTGTTTTAAATTGAACCATCTTACATTTTGCTTCTGCTTTTTAATATTTTAGCATTTTCTATGGATTTTACTTTATGATTTTTTTGTCTGTGAGGTGCTGGGGATGGAACCCAGAACCTTGCACATGTTAGGCAAGTGCTTTACCACTGAGCTACACCCCAGCCCTGCTTTATGAATTTCTTCTCTCTTTAAAAAGAAAAATAATCTTTTTTTTTAAAGATTCAGAATATTGCCATGCACAGAGGTGCACACCTATAATCCCAGCAACTTGGGAGGCAGGAGGATCGCAAGTTCAAGGTCATCCTTGGCAACTTAATGAGACCCTGTATCAAAATTAAAAACGAAAAAAGGGCTGGGATGTAACTCAGTGGTAGAGCACCCCTGCATCACTCAATTCTCAGTACTGCAATAATGGAAAAGAAGAGAAAAGAAAGAAGGAAAAGAAAAAAAAAAAGAAAATGAAAAGAAGATTCAGGGTACTTAGATCTTCATCATATATTACATGTGTTATAGTCATTAACATTATAGTGTCCTTCTTTGTCTTATTCATTTCTTTTTGCCTTTAATTCAACTTTTTATGATATGAATATCATGACTTGCATTTTAAAGTTTTGGAATTAATTAATTTATTAAACAAATGTTTATTGAACACCTACTATGTGCCAGGCACTAGAGACCAGATGAATGAGACAGACAAGATCTCTGACCTCATGGGGCTTATATTTCAATTTGAGAGTGAAATACCAAAATAAACAAGTAAAAATAAGTATGTAATATAATATCAGTAGGCTGTGATAAATGCTCTGAGAAAGAACAAAGTAGAATAAGGATGATTAAGGATTAGTCATCTCTATTTTAGATCAGCTAATCAAGAAAGGCCTCTCTGCTTGATATTCATTTGTCATCATTTACTTTCTACTCACTACTTTTGGTTTTTATTTTTCTGGGAGATATGCCCAAATGAGAACAGTAGGGATGTCTGGATATGAATTTCTGATGCAAGTGAACAAACACCTAGCCAGGATGGGGGCTGGAGATAAGGGGAATGAAGGCCATTTTACTTTCTATTCTGTCTGAGCTTGGCTACCATTATGTATATTATCTTTTAATTTTGTATTATTATTATTCTTATTTTTTTGATACCAGGGATTGAGCTCAGGGGCACTTAACCTCTGAGCCACATCCCCAGCCCTTATTTATTTTTTTTATTTTGGGACAGGATCTTGCTAAGTTGCTTAGGGCCTCGCTAAGTTGCTGAGGCTGGCCTCAAACTTGCAATTCTCCTGCCTCAGCCTCCCAAGCCACTGGGATTACAGATGTGTGCCACTGCATGTGGCTGTATTATTATTTTTAAAAAGAAATATTCCTAGTCTTCATTATGATCACTGAATGGATATTCTGTCTGATGACAGAATTTCCTGTCACTGGGCAGGACTTAGAATGATGGCTGTTTTCTCATAGGCTGAAGCAGGAAACCAGATCTGTATTTTAGAGGGCTTAACTTTTTATACCCTGAAGTCAAAAAGATGTCTTTTTAACTTTGGTCACTCTTTATTTTAAAGAAGTTTGGCATTTGACACTGACTCAAATAAACCTGGACTTTTTTCCTTAGAGATTTTCTTCTATCACTTATGAGAATTTTATTTCACCTCACAAGGGATAGTCTTTAATTTTCTGATAATTTTTCCTTATAAGTATATTATACATATATGCATATAATATTTATACATGTATATACATACATCAGATATGTAGTACATTAAATTTTTATAAACCCATACATCCTTAACTCTTGAGCTTGAATTTATTTTGGTGTCTAATAAGTGGTCTAGCTCCAAATAGCACCATTCTGCAGTTTTCTCAAAGACATTTATTAAATAGTCTTTCTTTATCTCCTTGTTTTGGAAGATTACACATATATGATGATTTGATAGATGGTCTTGTTGTTTCTGGTCTTTCTATACTGTTCTGTTTGTCAAGAACACACTTTCAATCATTGTTGTCTTGTAAAATGCTTGATAACTTACTTATCCCCTTTCCCATTTCTTCTATAGCAGAACATTCTTTAACATCCTTTCCTTTTTTGCAAGTTTATATTTAAAAAAAAAAATAGACGGGCATGATGGTGTGCACCTGAAATGCCAGCAACTTGGGTGCCTGAGGCAGGAAGATCACAAGTTCAAATCTAGCCTCAGCAACTTAGCGAGGCCCTAAGCAACTTATGGAGACCCTGTCTCTAAATAAAACATAACAAAAGGGCTGGGGATGTAGCTCAGTGGTAAAATGCCCCTGGGTTCAATCCCCAATGGTTAAAAAAAATAAAAAAAAAAAAAACTGAAGTAAAAAAAAATAGAAGTTTAGAATTTTCTATATTTGAAAATTCTGATTGAGACTTCAGTAGGATATATTATAAAACTCATTGAGTTCAGAGATGATTAACCACTGAGCCACAAACGTATGAATGAACAGAAATGTATGAATGGCCTGCTTGTGTTTTTTGTTACATATATAAGAACATGGAAAGTATGCACATCCCATTCATGATATAGGTTGCATCTGGAGGGGCAGGGGACTGGACACAAAGCATGTTATTTCTATTTGTCGAGAAAAATGTACAATGCATGCATAAAAATGCTAATTCTGGGTGGTACTTGGAAATGTGGTTATTTATTATAGCAATCTCTGTACATTTCTAAATATTTGAAATCTTCATAATGTAAAATCAACAAAAACAACAGATAAAACAGGATAAATAGACTTGTAAGTCCCAGAACACAGCCTATCCAATCTAAGTGGTATAAACAAACTGAGGTAGTATGTGTGTATCTCGACTTTGGAGCTAGACAGTTTAAGTTCAGATTCTAGCTCTGCCACTTATTAACTTTATGACCCTAGGAAAGTGACTTGACCTGTCCATGTCTCAGTTTCCCCATCTGTAAAATCATGATAATAATAACTACCACCTAGGCTGATCATGAGGGTTAATTAAATTAAGATAAGGAACACACTTAAAATATTACCTGATACTTAGTATATGCACAATGAATGTTAGAAGTTGTTATTAGTAGTATGATTATTATATTTCTTACACATATTGCAGTGTTTTGTGGCCATTTAAAATTTAATGTAAATAGGGGCTGGGGTTGTGGCTCAGTGGTAGAGCACTTGCCTTGCATGTGTGAGGCCCTGGGTTGGATCCTCAGCCCCACATATAAATAAATAAAATAAAGGTCCATTGACAACTAAAAGAATATTTTTTTTAAATTTACATAAGTAATGGCGTCCAAACTGTGGACCTGTCCACCACATGCTTATGTTACTTAACCTTCATCTGCTGTTTTGCAGGGAAATGGCTCATTCCAAGACTAGCTTCCCATGGGCAACCCCCTTCCATCCTTGCCTCGAGAACCCATCACTGGATTTATCAAGTCATCGAGCAGTTTCTTCTCTTGATCTCCTCGGAGACTTCAAACAGGCCTTGAAAAAAACGGAGGAAACTTCCCTTTATGAGGAGGGGAGCTCCCTTGCCGCCATGCCCCGCCCACTGCGCAGCCGGGCCTTCTCAGAGAGTCACATCAGCTTGGAGCCCCAGAGTACCCGGGCCTGGGGACAGCCTCGCAGGGAGCTCTTTAGCAAAGGGGATGAGACTCAGCCAGATCCTCTGGGAGCCAGGAAGAAGGCCTTTCCTCCTCCTCGCCCTCCTCCTCCAAACTGGGAGAAGTACAGGCTCTTCCGGGCAGCCCAGCAGCAGAAGCAGCAGCTGCAGCAGCAACAACAACAACAGCAGCAGCAGCAGCAGCAGGAGGAGGAAGAGGAGGAGGAAGAGGAAGAAGAAGAGGAAGAGGGAGAAGAAGAGGAGGAAGAGTTGCCACCCCAGTATTTCAGCTCAGAAACCACTGGTTCCTGTGCTCCCAATCCTGAGGAGGTCCTAGAACAACCACAACCCCTTGGTCACCGGGAGGCTTCAAGGCAGGGTTCACAAAGCCTCCCAGATCAAGAGTCCTTTGCTCTCCATTCCAGTAATTTCCTGCCTCCAATAAGAGGCCACCCGGGTTCTCAACCTGAGCAGGCTCAGCCCCCTTGCTATTATGGTGTTGGTGGACTTTGGAGGACATCAGAGCAGGAGGCCACTGATTCCCCCAAGTAAGTGTTTGTGAAAGGTATTGAGTCCCTGAAGAAGTAGGCAGCATTAGTTTGAATTCTATCTCTGCCATTTTCCAACTGGGCAGGTCAATGAAACTACTACTAGCCTCAGTTTTCTTACCTGGAAAATGGGTGTGATGATGCCTGCTCCTTATGGTTGTTGTGAATGTTAAGATAATTTATGTGAAGGACACAGATACATGCTTAGCACTGAGTAGATGCTCAGTAAAAGAGAGTTGTTGATATTCTTATCCCTAACATCATTATCAAAATACTGTTTTATTTCTCAGTTTTTCTTCAAAATATACATCAGTATCTGGCCCCTGATCCTGAAGCCATGAAACCCTTCTTGCCTTTACTAGGCCTTTCTCAGACATCTGGTTCAAGGTTTTTTTTTTTTTTTTTTTTTTTGTTGTTGTTGTTGTTTCACTTGCTCTCCAGAACAAGAGGCTAGCTTCTGGCAACCTGACCTGCCTCTACTTTAGGATAAATAGCCTGCACCTATAAATTCTACCCCCAACCCTATCATCAAAGGTATTCCTGGGGCTGGGTACTTGTCCCCAGCCCCTTATGTCAGCTAAGTACATTGTCCTTATGACAGCTAAGTGCATTCTTTGTCCTACTTTCTCCCCTTTCTGTTTCCCTGCCTCCTCATATTTGCTTTGGTGGACAACAAGTGGTAATTAGGTTGACTAGGCAGGGAGGTCAAGTAGGAATGTGGTCTGAGAGCAGGACTTCCAGTGTCTGCTAACTCCACTGTGACATTGCTTGTTTGCATACCTCACAGTGCCTGGTTATCTTTTAAGCAGCAAAGCAAAACCCCAGGACCACCATTGCTCAGTGCTTTGGCTCTCATGTCTTCCTGCCCTCCTGAGGGGAGACATGTGCACTCTTGTGAGAGGTGGGTGCCAGGAGGTAGATACATTATGAGTGCTTTCCTTAAATCCTTTATAGCAGGAACTTGCCAGGGACATGTTGTTATTGGAAGTACCTTGTTATTGTGTCTTTGATTGACAGACAAATCTTGTTACTTGGTGTTTTAGTCAGCTTTTTCACTGCTGTGACCAAAGGACCTGACAAGAACAATTTTTTTGTTAAATAATTTTTAGTTGTCAGTGGACCTTTATTTTATTTATTTTTATGAGGTGCTGAGAATTGAACCCAGTGCCTCACACATGCCAGGCAAGCACTCTACTACTGAGCTACAACTGCAGACCCTGACAAGAACAATTTTAAGGAGGAAAAGTTTATTTTGGGGTTCATGGTTTCAGAGATCTTAGCCCATAGATAACTGATTCCATTCTTCAGGGCCCAAAGTGAGGTAGAACATTATGGCGGGAGGGTATGTAGAGTAAAGCAGGTCTGGACATGGGCACCAAGAAGCAGAAAGAAAATAAGCTCAGCTCACCAGATACACGCCCTCAATGACACACGCCCTCCAGCCACACCCTCCCTGCTTTCAGTTACCCTCAGTTAATCCCTATCAAGTGATGAATTCACTGATTGGGTTAAGGTTCTCATAATCCAATCATTTCACCTCTAGGCCTTCTTTCATTGACTCACACATAAGCCTTTGGGGGACACCTCATATCTAAAGCATAACACTTGGTTATCTGGAGGTTTTGGAGCAATTTTCCAGTCCAAGGTGCCACACACAGAGCATGTACAGGGCCTGGCTCCCAGGCACTGAGAATCCCTTATCAGGTCCCAATATGGCTGTTTCTCAAACTGTCTAGTTGGGCAGCATACTTATTGCAGCTAGAAAACACTTTGCAGAAAGTTACTGTAATGGTTACTCATCAGAGCTGGGAGAAGGGAAAGTAGCTCAGCACATAATAGGTGCTGGTTAAGCATTTCAGAAGAAATGACTAAATGAATGATTGAACATTTATTAAGCATTTGCTATGTGCTAGACACTGCTAGGCATTTTCTGTCCATTATTTCATTTAATCCACCTTATAGCCCTATTGGCCATTATTATCCCAATTTGACAAATAGGAAAACAAAAGCTTAGCAAATGAGGGACTAACTAATTTGGTGTTATACAGCAAAGATTCAAAGTTATATCTATGTGATTCTAAAACCCATGAGTATTTTATCTTCTTCAACAACCTCTCTAGGGAGGACTTATTGTTCCAGTCATCTAGGTCTTCAGGAGACCCCCTTCCCTCCTGTAGAGCAGTACTTGTGGGACCTCCATCATCCTCTTTATGTATTTTCATTCACCTTGGCACTTTGGACCCAGAGATGTTACTACAGATCTTATAAACTGGTCCAGAGATTCTGGGGGTGGGGTGTTCTAGGGATTGAACTCAGGGGCATTCAACCACTAAGCCCCATCCCCAGCCCCATTTATATTTTATTTAGAGACAGGGTCTCACTGAGTTGCTTAGGGCCTCGCTATTGCTGAGGCTGGCTTTGAACTCGTGATCATCCTGCCTCAGCCTCCCGAGCCGCTGGGATTGCAGGCATGTAAGGTGTGTGCCACTTCACCTGGCTGGAGACTTTTCTTTACTGACTGTGGGATACAAGGGGGAAAAAAAAAATATATATATATATATATATATATATATATATATATATATATACACACACACACACACACACACACACACACATATTTGCTTATAGTCCTAGCTTTGGCTGCAAAAAATAAATTCTTGATGATTCTCTGAGTAATGGAAATTTAAGGAAAAGCGTCATTCCCAACATAGCTAACATTTTTTGCCTGTTTACTATGTGCCCAGCAGTATCCTAAGCACTTTCATGGACAGATAGTCCCTGACTTAGGATGATTTGACTTAGGATAATTTGGCTTTATGATGGTGCAAATAAAAATATGCATTCAACATTCCTATTTTGCATTTTGATTTTCTTTTCCTGGACTAGCAAGATGCAGTATAATACTGTTCCAATGCTGGGCAGCAGCAGCGTCTGCAGTTCCCAGTCAGCCACGTGATTACATGGGGAACAAACAAGACTATGCTGTACTGCATGGATAGGCTCTGATGTTCCGTAGATTAGGTGTATTCAAGACACTTTCAACTTATGATATTTTCAATGTACCATGACTTTATCAAGATGTAACCTCACTATATTGATTGATTTGATCTCCAGAATGATCCTAGGGAATAGTGACAGTGAGTCTCCTCCATTTATTAGACAAGAAAAGTGAGGCCCAGGGAAATGATAGAACTTCATGACAAGATCACAGGTAACCAGACTCCCTGGGTTCTTCATCCCAGGATCTCTGGGCTCTTGAAGGACATTCTGTTCCAGACTCTAGGATGGCAGAGAGTGCTAACCAGAAGGAATCAGCTTTACAATTTTGTAAGGAAGCATAGTATTAGAGGCAAGTTGATGTAGACTATTTTATTCTGAAATGCAAACAAACACATGTACATTTCAGCCAAGCTAAGCCACTATGTCTCTGTAACCCATGTACCATTCAACTAAAAATATCAGTGACACACGTAGAAACAAATTAGCAGAATTATCAAATGTTGGTAACGTCTAATGGCTCTGAGTCAAGGGTAGGTATATCTTGCTTTAGGGACTCTCTGCACTTCCTTCCAGGGCTCTGTGGAAGGACTCTGATTTTTGCTTTGATGTTCACTTTCCAATTCTGAATATGTTCTCACACATCTCCTGTAACTCCTTCCCTATTCGTGGAGATGCTGAGGAGCGCTGCCCTAGAGCACAGTGTGAAACACGATCTACTCTAATATGATGCAGGGCTGTGTCTGCTGAGGGACTGTGTCCCCAATTAGCACATCCTTTCTTTTCTTTTATAATTTCTGACTCAGAATTTTCACACATGCCCTAATATTTTTTTCACAGATAGGACTTCCCTAAGTTCATATTTTCATTATTCCTCCCAGAATGTTCTCTTTTCTCTGTTAACAAAGGTAAACTCCAATTAGAAAATTCCTTACATATACAGTTTTATAAGTTGTCCCTTTGCCTGTATAGTATAATGGCTAAAAGCACAGATTTTAGATTCAAGTTGCCTGGGCAAACCCAGTTCTGGTGTTTACTGGCTGGTGACCTTGAGAAAAATTATTTTACCTCTTGGTGCCTCATGTTTCTCATCTCTGAAATGGTTATGATGAGCATTCAGTTATATATCTATATGTGCAAATGTGTGTGTGCAAGTGTGTACGCATACACACATGTGTACATATGTGTGGTATCTATCTTAGGACCATTTCTGGCACATGGTAAACACTGTGTGACTATTAGCTAGCATTGTTCTTATATCAGTGTTATAAGCTTGAAGCCCTACATGTAAAATGAATTTCCTAGGATGAGGAATATTGGCATGCCAAAGTTTCTTTTGTGCAATAAATTAGGAGACAGCATAGCATGAATCAGTAAATAGCTGTGGAGCCTTTTAGCCATTATTTTTGACCTTTATCTAAGAGCTGCAAATAGCTGCAAAAATGACTAATGAGTTTCTCCTATTTTTCCCTTTCAAACAGCTAGAGGTTAGCAGAGGGGTAGTGACATAGACAGGTGGTGGGAGAGAGTGGCTGGTAGGCAAAGAGAATATATATGATGGGGGTGGGCCTCCCCCTTGTAGAAACCCTAGGCAGAATTATTTACTGCTTCATCAGTGAAACCCGACATTGTAGCATTTCTCTTTTGTTCTTCCCACCAGACCAGAAGTCTCGATGGCAGAAGAGTCCAAACCCAATCCAGCATGGAACCAGCGCTACTTCTTTCCTGAGGAGAAATTTGCTTTCATGGCCTGGGGCTCTGAGAAGCAGCACCCCAGCCCTGCAGGCTTTGGTGAACCCAAAACAACAGGGTCTGCTCCTCCACTTAAGTTCCTGGGTGTTACTGGTTCCATTTTCTCCCCATTGCACTCTACAGCCATGCAGGAGGCTGGGGCCATTGAGGATATGGTAGAAGTGGAGAGATACTGTTTCTTTTTAGGCCAAGGGCTGCTCTATAGCAGGCAGTCTTAGAAGAGCTCATGAGAGATATGGTTGGCCATGATAAGTCACTTGCAGGGGTGTTAACCCCAGCCTTGAAGATAGTGACCACTGCCAAGGTCATAGGTGACCTCTTTGCTGTGGGAGATTTGCAATGGAGGGGCTATTTAAAACAGGAGTGGCATCAGGAAAGGAGAAATGATGAGAGTATCCACAAAAGTCATAGGACACTCTTGTAAGAAAGTCAATTAGACAGAGCCCCAGAGTGGGTGGGAATCCATGAATAGGTAGTACAGAGGCCAACAGACTTGGAGGACCCATAGCTAAGGTCTCAGGTACTTCTCCACCATCTCTCCTCTCCACTGGGGCCATGAACCAATAGGAATCATGATCAGAAGCCCAGAGCTTCTGGGGCCTGCCATTTTTTTTCTAGATTTCAGTAGGGTGTTAATGACCAAACCAAATTATCTCTAAAGTCCTCCTAATTGCTAAAATGATGGTTATAGAAATAGTCTTCTAAGAATATTCTTAAAGTATGCCTTTACTTGGCTTCCAGAGAGCCCTTGTGTGGCCTATTTACATGTGAACAGTGCATTTTATTCCATTTTTTTACAACTCTTTGCTGAAGCAGGGTCTCATTTTACAGATGGGTAAATTAAGGAAGTAGAAAGATAAGCAGTCTTTTTCAACAGAGATGCTTAAATGGTCTCTCTTTGTTTCCACAGACAAGAGTTTCAGCACTTCTCACCTCCTCCAGGCGCCTCAGGAATCCCTACCTCTTACTCAGCTTATTATAATATTTCTGTGGCCAAAGCAGAGCTGCTGAACAAGTTGAAAGACCAGCCAGAGATGGCAGAAATTGGCCTGGGAGAGGAGGAAGTGGATCATGAACTGGCTCAAAAAAAGGTAAAGTTTCTTAGTATGCCCTAGAGATTGTTAACATTTGTATCTGGAGGGTAACCAGCTTCTCTATGCCCTCTAAAACTCTTTCGTTCCTATATTTTCAGTATGGAACTCAAATAGTCTCTCTGGGTTTCTCATGGATCCAACTCCAGCTTCTTTTTGATTCAAGAAATAGTAGCAGTCGTAGTAATCAAATCAGTCTCCCCGATCCTTAAGACCATCATATAAAATAGGAATTGCTATCTTTTTTTTTAACCAGCTAGGGGATTGATTTTCCCAAGGGTTATATTCTAAATGATAGATACAGGACTTCAAGTCAAGACTCTGGATTTGTGCTCTACCAAGCTACCCCTCTGAGTTAAGTCAGCCTTGTAGATAACTCAACACCCAGGGCACATAAGGGCTTCTGCCAGTGAGTTCTAGCCAATGGCAGTGTCATTGATTTTTATTCTCTGTGTAACTTTCTGGGAGAGAGAACAGACTTGACTAAGGAAAATAAGGAGAAATTATAGGCTGGCAGACTTTGGTATTTATTTGCAATGATGGTCAATTATCTCTTAGAAATACAAAATAGATAAATGGAGATGATGTTGTTGTTGTTCCAAAACCTCCTTTTCTTCCTCTAAATACCACTAGCCTAGTTTTTAAATCAAGTTCCTGGAATCACTTTGCCCTCCCTGCACTTACCCATTTTATTTCATAAGCAAATAGGGTTGCCATGGCAACCTCAAAAGCCCAATTTACCGTTTTGTGGACATGTGAACTCAATGTAAATTGCTCTTCTGCCCATATTTCCCTTTCAGGACATGACCTGTAGGAAGGTACAGGGCCATTTGCAAAAGTCCTCCTTCCAATTTCCCATCTGAAGCAAAATGTCAGAGAAAGAATTGGAAGCATGGTGGTATCGAAGTTTGATTGCTCCTTTGATTCCATGTTCCCTGAGCATGACAGGGCTGCTCCACGCTTACTCAGGGCCTGACCTGTCAAGGGGCAAACCTAATAAAAGTCTAGCCAGGAGAAGATAGCAATGATCAGAAATGGCAAAGCACAGAACAACAGACAGTGATTTGAAGTGACTGTGGGTGGGCTAGGACAGTTTTTTGTTTCTGAGGAAGAAAGGTGAGGAAGGTCACCAATTTGCAATATCACAGAGAAAAACAGCCATCTATGGCTTGGGTCTGTATAACTCCCATAGCTGTACATACTGTATTTTCCCTAGGGCTGAGGTTCAGGCTGCAGAGTCCTAGTGCTGAGAAACAAAAGGCTCTTCTACTTCATTCTTCCACCCATCAGAGCCTGTCAGCAGGGGTGGGTAGGTGATTTTCTAAGTGTCCCTGGCATTGTGTTTTGTGTGGAGGCGCAGACAATGGTACAATACCTGGGAATCTTTTGATATCTACATATGTTGCCTCATTCACATCACCAATCCCCAGTTCCTGGTGGGTTTTAGAATTTCCCCCCAATGCACACTTATAACACTTCTGACGAAATCATGATCTCCTGCCTTTTGAACACTTCTAAAATATAACAACAGGCTCTAGAACCCAGAGGCAACTCTCTTAGTCTTGGTCACCTTGGACCTCTCTAAATAAATGACCAGTGAGGAACACATTCTAGAAAACTGTAAGCCAATGGTCCCAGAATACCTGAGCTGGAATAATACTAAAAAGAAGCACTGAAGCATGCTTCCTACATGCAAGATACTATTCCAAGCAGGTAACATGTTAAATCATTTAATCCTCATAACCACTCTATGAGATGAATATTATGGTTAGTCTATTTTTTTAGATGGGGAAATCAAGGCACAGAAAGATTGAGTAACTCATTCCAGATTCAAACCATTACTTTGTGTCAAAGCTGAGGTTCAAACACAGGTAGTATGGCACTCAAGGTAGTATGGCACTCAAGTGCATACTCCTAACCACTTGTAATACTGACTAAAAAAGCTACAGGTGACCTGAGTTGCCTACATGCCTGTCAGAAGCTTGCAGCTAGGTGAGTCTCCTTTAGTTTAGGGGATCTTATAGTAGTAGTGATGCTACTGCTGCTGATGGTGGTGGTGGTGGTGGCAGTGACAGCAGCATCAATTAGCATGCATTGAGCACTTCATGTTCCAGACACAATAGTAAATATTTTACCTCTGTTATCTCAACAGCTATCACAGCAACCAGGTGCAGGGAGTACTTATTCAGTTTATAGATGTGGAAATAGAAGTCTTAGTGGGATTAGGTATCTTGCTCAAGGTCAGAGAGTTGGAGGAGGTAGAATTGGAATCCAAGTGTCTCTAACTCTAAAATTTCATATTGCCTTCCTGTGGTCCCAGAACTGGTTATCCCTTGAATGCACACAAATTGGAAGACACAGGCAGTACTTTCCTTGAGAGAACGACATTTGGTGGTAGGCAGGGGATCACACTCACACACATGACATACCACAGGAACAACTTCAAATTATTCTGAAGGGTTGTAATTCTAGAAAACTTGAGAGTTCTGGATAAAAAATAAGAAAGAGAGGAAGATCATTGAAAGAATCCTTCCAGAGCTTCCAGAGAAGGGTTTTCCATAATGAAGGTGGGAGAAAAGCTGGGCCCTAAAAAAAAAAAAAATCATAATACCCAAAGGGAAGAATGAATGGGTAGAACTGTAGAAGCAACAAAGGAACACAGGGGTAAATCTGGGGAACATAGAGGACAGTGAGTAGCTAATCCTGAAAGATTTTGAGGAGTGAAATTAGAATGATAGGGGGGGACAAGATGGAATAATTATAATATTAATAACAGCAGCCTAGATTTTATTGAGCACTTACTCTGTGCTAATCCCTTTGCATGTATTATCTCACTGAATCATTACCACCCAGTGAAATGGGTGCTGAAAATACCCTCACAACTTCTACAGATAAAGAGAAGTTCACAAACGTCAACTCATCCAAAGTTCCAATTAGGAAGTGGCAGAACTAGAAGTCAAACCAAGTCATTGTGACTCCAGAATGTACACTCCTATCCAAAGGCCTCGAAAGCCAAGCTAAAGGGCTGGGAGTGTAGCTCAGTGGCAGAGCACTTACCTAGCATGCTCAAGGTCCTGGATTTTGTCCCTAGCACATAATAAATAACCAACCAACCTAAGAAAAATCTTAGACTGAGGATGTAGCTCAGTGGTAGAGCAATTGCCTAGTATACACAAGACCCTTGTTCCATTCCCAGCACATCACAAAAGCCAAGCTGTGGGGGCAAGGACCTAGCACAGTGCTATAAACAGAGAGATACTTCAGTGGAATGAAGGAGAATGATCAAAAATGATGACACATGCTTTTCCAACCTAGGATCTCACAGACATCTCACTCCTATTTATCAAACAGTCTCAACAAGTATTCAATTGCATTGAGCAAATAAGGCTTAGCCCTTGGGTAGCACTTGTCTAATGCCAAGAAATCTGTTGATGACATGGAGATGCCTACCAGACAGGGACAGGAGATGCCTGTCCAGAGCACCAGAATTGCTCACCATTTGCTCCGATTTTCTTGGTTTCCAATGACTGGGGTAGAGCCTACCATCCGTTACGTGGATCCCAATACAAGAGTGATGGGCACTGATCCGTTTCTGTTGGTACCCATGCTCATCATTGGTCTTCTCCTGTTTAACTCCCCTAGATACAGCTTATTGAAAGCATTGGTCGAAAACTTTCTGTCCTGCGAGAGGCTCAGCGAGGGCTGCTGGAGGATGTGAATGCCAATTCTGCCCTTGGGGAGGAAGTGGAGGCTAACTTAAAAGCCGTCTGCAAATCCAATGAGTTTGAAAAATACCGCTTGTTTATTGGGGACCTGGACAAAGTGGTCAACCTGTTGCTGTCACTTTCTGGACGATTGGCCCGGGTGGAGAATGCTCTCAACAGCATTGATTCAGAGGCCAATCAAGAGAAGGTAGAATTGGGGTCCTTGGGGATGTGGATGGATAGAAATGCCAGGTGTTTCTCCTTAGGACTCTCTCTTTCATGTTTGGCTATTATGAGAGGCAAAAGAGTAGAATGTTAGCAGTGTGAGCACTGGCTTTCAAGTGTACCCCAATTCTAACTCTACCACTTACTAGCTGTGTAACTGTGGACAGTGTACTTAACGTCACTCTCTCTCAATCTCTTCATTTGTACAATGAGGTGAACACACTACCTGCCATGTCGGGTTGTTGTGAAGATGAAGTTAGATAATCCATGTTAAATACTGAGGCAATCCAGGGTAAATACCGAGTTGGTGCTAGCTGCCAGTAGTAGTGATGGTGGTAATGGCAGGAGCAGCAGCAGCAATTTTGCCTCACTGTCTCTAGAGTTGGAAAGGGAGTTTTCATCAAGCAGTTGAGATGGAGAGACTGTCAGTTTCACAGGTTGGCACACACTGTGTCCATACCTGAATCAAACTGCAGCACCCTTCTCTATATAAATGGCTTTGAAATCACCACAATAAGGGATGCATATATATGTGCACATCCACTCAAATGGAGGCACACGCCATAGAGAAAGCATTACCACAATGATGGTTCATGAGGCTGCTCTGTTAGAGCCTTCCCCGATCGCCAAACCCAGTGACAGTTCACAGATTAAAGATAGCCTTAGAGAAGGAAAGAGGTTCTAGCACACCCCCCTCTCCAGAGTGGCTGTGACGTCTGTGCTCCTCCAGCTACAGGAGAGAAAGGCATTTCTATGGCGGTGGCCTTTACATTGGGAAATCTAGGAGTGATCAATTAGCAGAACGGGTAGTTGCTTGGTGGTGCCTCCCTGGTGAGCACTGCTAGGCAGATGCCTGATAATTAGGAGAGCACTTAATTGGTCCTCTGCTTCCCCAGTTGGTGCTGATAGAGAAGAAGCAGCAGCTGACGGGCCAGTTAGCAGATGCCAAGGAGCTGAAGGAGCACGTGGACCGCCGGGAGAAGTTGGTGTTTGGAATGGTCTCCCGCTACCTGCCTCAGGATCAGCTCCAAGATTACCAGCACTTTGTCAAGATGAAATCTGCTCTTATCATTGAACAGCGAGAGCTGGAAGAGAAGATCAAGCTTGGGGAAGAGCAGCTGAAATGTCTCAGGGAGAGCCTACTCCTGGGGCCCAGCAATTTCTAATTCTCTCAGCAGACTGCCCACAGCATCCCTGCTTGGTCACAGTGGGAAGTGCTTTCGATCTTCAGTAGTGGTTTGTTAACAAGTAAACAGCAACAAGTTAGTGATTCATCCCAGCCCTCTACCCTGGCTCTGTCTCATGGCTTCTTCCCTAGCAGTGGTCCCAACCAGTGAGGGGACCCTAGGGGGGCACCAAGCTTCTGCAGGGAGCTGCGGCAAGGTGTGATCACACAACCACATTCTCCTTCCCACAGTGTATGTGGGTAAGCATTCACTGCCCACAGAATCACCAAAGTGCCTTTATTCTCTCTGTATCCGGACACCAAAGACCAAGAACTCCCCACCCATCTGTGCAGCTCCATTGTGCTCCAGGGCTTAGGGCCCAGACATCTCCCACAGAGAACTGCCTGACTTGAGGGCATTCATCTACCACCATTTTCAGAGCCTCACCCAAGCTTTGTAGTGGGAGGCATAGAAGAAGGGATTGTATGTGACAGAAGATGGGCAAAGGTAGGGCATCCTTAGGTGCCCCTCAGGAAAAAGCCAGGCTTAAACCAGTTGGCTCCACTTCTATCTTTCCTAGAAGCTAGTTGAGGGGAAGAGGCCTACTCTCATCCTTGACTAGTGAGGCCTTCTTCCTGTCCTCAGACCTTAGGCCTATCACCTCATATTTGATCTTGCCCTTGTATCACTGGGAGTTCCAGGTGCCTATTCCAGGACTTCACACTATGGGCTTTTAGTAGCTACTCCAGTTGACTTCTAGATATAGGTTTCATTATTGGGGGAGAGGGTTCTTGTTATATTTTCAATGACCTTTTGATTGTATTTATTTTCATGTTTTGATTGGGTTTTTTTTTCATTTTTGAACTAATAAGGTGAGGAGAGGGAAGTTAGAGAGGGGAAAGAAAAAGAGAGGGGAAGAAGAGCATTTTCTGCAGATCAGACTGAGTCTAGGTAAGCAAGTACTGAGGCATTGAATTCTTCCCCACATAGCTACAAGTGTCTAAGAATGGAGTTCTTCCTTTGAACTCATAGCCACCCTACCATGGCCTGCCCATGTTCTTCCTTTGAAATCTAGATGACCATGAACTTAGCATACCCCAGCACAGTTCAACTTTTTTTTGTGTGCTAATATTTGCAACCAAAGAAATTTCCCCAAATTAACAATAATTGCCCATTTCTCTAGCATCTCTAAGTCATGGGATGGGTGGAGGCACTCCTCTAACAACTTTTTTCTCAGCCTGTGACCTGGCTCAGGGAACCCAGACTATGATAGCTGGGAACAAATTATGATCCAGCCAGGATCTTAGGCAAAGATGATCCATCCTTATCTTTGCAGGCTGTGTGCCAAGAACCCCAGCGGGTGCCTGAAGCTATGGGTAGTAACCAAAACTTATATGTACTGTTTTTTCCTATACTTCCTACAGCATTGCCATATAGTACCAGAGTTAATCTATCTTCCTTGTTTTATGCCCTGGTGTCTCCTTTGCTTCACTACTCTTGCACTTTGGAACCATTATTAAATTTAAAAAAGGGGTTACTTGAACAGAAACACTGCAGTACTGCAACAGTCAATTTGATAACTGAAATGGCTCCTAAGTAATTAAAGGGAGGGTAGCCCATACAGTGTGGATATGTTGGACAAAGGTATGTCCCAGGTAGGATGTAGCAGGATTGCATCATTCTGCTCAGAATGATACACAAATGAAAGCTTATGAATTGCTTATTTCTGGAATTTCCCACTTAATATTTTTAGACCATGGTTGACCACAGAAAGTAAAACTGCAGATAAGGGGGAACTACTATACAAAGAACTGAAGTTGCTGCTATTGACAAGGCCCTGAGACTTGTAGCCAGCTTCTACCCTGGAAAAGTTAGCCATTGGGCAATGGCAGAAATGGAATTATAACCAAACTGTGTCCTATTACCCAGCTCATTGTCCCCATTGCTTGCTAACTAGGGTCAATCCTTGGCATTACACAGCCCATCTAATCCCATCCCAGCCGAGCCCTGGCACCTTGTTACTGCTGAGTTCCTCAGAGCCCTTGCAACTTAACTGCAGCAGCAGGGGTACCTCACTCAACCAAAGAATTTGCCAAGGAACTTTGCTGCTGCTACAGATACTGGTTACTAATTTCCGTTTCCTCTACATTGTGTCTGAAAACAATAGGAAAATCTTGGCCAGGAGGGTATCCTGGGGGTGGTGGTAACCCTTTATGTGGGGACCTGGGTATGCTCTTAGTACTGCTGCCAATGCCAAGACCACTGTTAGAATGTCAACCTTGTCATTTTCCCCTCTGGTGGAAGATTCTACTCTATTCAGGAGGGTTGATGGCTTTTAAAGGGCTGGGTTTACCCAAGTGAAACTTGAGAAATTTGGGAGAGTGCTTTGAATACAGGCCATTATTGCCACCTTTCAAAATGAAACAGAAGCCCTAGGTAAATAGTAAGCCCAGTTGAAATGTCTTTTATTAGGAGATGATGCCAATATGTTCCATCATTACAAGATTTTTTGGCTGGAATAGATTTTGTTGGGGTGGGGGTACTGGGGATTGAACTCAGGGGCACTCGACCACTGAGCCACATCCCCAGTCCTATTTTGTATTTTATTTAGAGACAGGGTCTCACTGAGTTGCTTAGCACCTTGCTTTTGCTGAGGCTGGCTTTGAACTTGCGATCCTCCTGTCTCAGCCTCCGGAGTCACAGGGATTACAGGTGTGCGCCACCACGCCCATCTGGAATAGATATTTGAAGTATGTACCCAGGGAAAAAAGTGGTCAACTTAACTGGTCACCATGGCATAGCTAGTGTGTTTGTGTGTGTGTGTGTGTGTGTGTGTGTGTGTGTGTGTGAGAGAGAGAGTGTGTGTGTGTGTTTTATTTTTTTTTAGCCATCATTACATTGGTTTTACCTTAATTTTTGTGATACCAAAAATATTAAGTCTGTTTTTTTTGTTGTTGTTTGTTTGTTTTGTTTTTGTGGTGCTGGGAATTAAACCCAGGGCCTCGCACATGCTAGGTAAGCACTCTACCACTGAGCTACAACCCCAACCTTAACACTGTTATTTTTGTACCACATCCCACCTCAAATTAGTTTCTAGAGTTGGAATGAGAACACAAGGATGCTCATTTTCACATAGAACCATAGGTCCCAAAGTACTTAAAAAGTAACCCCCAAACTCTACTGAGCAGTAGAAGTTTAGTAGATAAAGGTGAACTACTAAACAGACACTGGCATATAGCACCTGCCTGCCATGGCAGTCCCCTTGTGAGAGATAGTGCTACAAAGCTGCCAGTATTATCTAAGATGCAATAGTTCTCCCCTATTCTCAGTGTAAGGGGCTCAGCCTTCTTCCAAGGCCTTTGAGGGGGTAGCAGTTTGGAAGACAGGCCAGATGGTATCCCCAAAGACAGTTATTGGTCTTGACTTCTGCTCTTTCCCTTCAAATATTTACATTGCCCCCCATGGGGAAAAAGGAAAGCTGATGGTGGATTGATAGAAAGGAGTCCAGTATAAGAGTTACTATCAGTTATCCCCTCTACTTCCCTCATCCCCAGGGCTCTGGATAGTTGAATCTCCCACAGTGATCCCACTGTTGTCTCACAGTTGGACACTCATCCAGGATCTAGAAGTAAATGCCAAAGTGGAGTCCAAGAGAATGAGACAGAGATACTTAAAATAAAGCACTAGCATGGGAGAGAATAGGAGAGGGAAGGAAGGACAGAGGGTGAAAAGATGAAATGGCTCTTTCAAGGCTGGGTTCAGATTCTGTTTTCCATTTAACTTCATGTGCCAAAAAGCTTCCCCGGGTCATCAGAGCCACATCCTGAACCCCAGCCTCCCTGAGGGTGCTGCTTTGCCAGTAGCAGGCCCCAGACAGAGGAAGCTGGGCACATTTCTGGCTACTTCCACCCATCTGGAGCTTGGCAACTCCTGCTGTCTTGGCCAGAGGAGTTGCCTATGCCAATAATATTTCTGTAACAGCATATTGTACTATTTGAAGATTAGTAGATCTTTAGGGGGTGGGTGGGTCATGGGCCATTTGTATAGATAAAGAATCAGTGTTTGTTGTACAACTGTGGGGGGGATCAATCCCAGGTGAAGCTTATTTTTTTGAATCTTACTGTCTCTATATTTGTGTCCTCCACCACTCCCTTCTTGGCTGACATAGATATGCCTGCCAGATTGTCATCAAGGGTCATACTTTAATAAAAGGTGCTAAGGACAGAAAATTGTCTCGTGTGTTTTGACTCAGGTTATGAAAATTCCTTAATATTCTGCTGAGAAGTATCTCAAAGGAATTTGATCACCTATCTATTGTCTGTCATAGATAGCTTTGACAAGCAGAGCCCTCCCACATTCCTAAACCTCTACTTTGAGCTCTTAGGGATGATATTGATACTATATCATTTATTATCCCTAGTAAAATTGCAGGGTCTGACATAGCCTTTTAAAGGGAACAGCTTTTAGACATCTATTCTAAGAACAACTTGACTATGAGACACAGAGTTTATGTGCCATTGGTCAATTTCTCTTGTTACAACAAGATTGAAGCAAGGCATTTTTCAACTTAGAAGAAATTCAGGACCACAAGCTCTGTCCTTTGGTTCACGGATATATTTCTTGCTCTGTGGGTAGTTATATTGGTCCATTTTTCCATTATTATAACAACATACATGAGCATAGGTAACTTTACAAATTAAAGAGGTTTATTCAGGTCACAGTTCAGAAGGTTCAAAGGCATGATATTTGCATCAGTTTAACTCTGGTGAAGACCTCATGGTGTTCATGTAACAGAGAGATCACATCACATCAGGATGCCAAAAGTGAATCAGGGGTCAGCCTCCTGTTTTTGTTTTTTTGTACTAGGGATTGAACTCAGGGGTGCTTACCCACTGAGCCACATCCCAAGCCCTTTTTGATATTTTATTTAGAGACAGGGTCTCGCTGAATTTCTTCGGGCCTCACTAAGTTGCTGAGGCTATCTTTGACTTGTGGTCCTCCTGTCTCAGCCTCTCTAGCCACTAGGATTACAAGCATGCACCACTATGCCTGGCTAAGGCTCATGTTTTTATAATGTGCTCTCATGATCAGGTGTCCCATAAAAGCTAATGTAATTCCTTATGAGGGCATGATCCCAAAGACCAAAGGATCTCCAACTAGGCCCCACCTCTGTTGCCACACACTAAGAACCAAGCTCCAAACACATGAACCCTTAGGGGACAAACTGAAACTATATTCAAACTATAGCATTAGTCAATGACACCATTATAATTAATATAACCTAACACTCAGTATTCAATATTGAAGATTCAATAATAAGAGTAATCTCAGGTACAGACCTCAGCAGTATACACATTCCAGTTCTAGAGTCTAGTCTGATCAGAAGTAAACCACCTTCAAGACCTCTTCCAATCTTGAGTTCTGTCTGCTAGTATCATCTTACTTCTAGCTGATTGTCTAGTCTAACAACTTCACCTGAACTCCCTGGAAAGCAAAGGATCTGATCAGCTCTCCAGAATACCTGAAAGTACATTTAGACCTAAAATGTATTCTAGGCAGCGGTTCTGATGTTAAAAACTTATTTTTTTCCTAACCCACACTCTGTTCATTTCTCAACTGTCCTTCTCATACTCCAGCTATCCAGTGTAATAGAGGAAAGAACCCAGCATTAGCATCAGAAGAAACCATATTCAAATCATTATTCTGCCTATTCTATGAACCTGGGTTACTTGCTCAGCTTCCAATATAATTTTCTTATCAGTAAAAAGGAAACATTAATATCTGCATAGCAAGGTTGTTTAAACTTGAAAATAATAAAAGCTACTATCTACTGAGGAGTTGTTACAAAGGCAGAATCCCTGGCCCTACCCCAAACTCAGTGATAACAGTCTCAATTTTAACTAAATTCCCAGGAGATTCATTTGCATATTGATGGTAGAGAAACACTGACCTATCACAAGCATATTCAGTACATGGTAACTATTACCACAGTCTTCTTTGCTTAATCCAGACACATTCTTGATTTTCTCTTATTGCTCGAAACTACCTACCTAAATAAATTCAGGACAAAGTTGCAGGACACAAGGTTAATATATGTCTTAGTCCATTTTGTGATGTTGTAGCAGAATACCTAAGACTGGATAATTTATAATGAAGAAAATACATGACCTCATGGTTCTGGAGGCTGAGAAGTTCAAGTTTGAGGGGCCATCATCTGCTGAGTGGCTTCTTGCTATGTGATGCCATGACAGAAGAGCAAAGAGTGAGCTAGAGAAAGCAAGAAATTGAACTTACCACCTCAAGCCCTTTTATAATAACTATTAATTCATTCATGATGGTAGGGCCCTCATGATCTAAACACCTACCACTAGTCCCAACCTTCCATTACTGTTGCATTGAGGATTAAGCTTCCAACTCATACTTTCTGGTGGACACGATCAAACCATAGCAATATACAAAATCAAAACAAAATCCTTGGATGTTCCCACCACAAAAGAAATGATAAATATTTGAAGGGATAGATATACAATTACCTTCATCTGCATTATACATTGTATACATGTTGCTTTTTTTCTACTATAATCAAAATAGAGGAGGAAAAGTTTATTTCAGGGCTTATGGTTTCAGAAGTCTCAGTCCATTAGATGGCTGACTACATTCCCCAGGGCCTAAAGTAAGGCAGGCCCTCATGGTGGAAGAGTGTGGTGGAGGAAAGCAGCTAGGAACATGGCACCAGGAAGCAAAGAGAGAACCTCCCTCACCGTGGACAAAATACATACCCCAAAGGCATGCCACCAATGACCTACCACGTTTAGCCACATGCTACCTGCCTACAGTTACCACCCAGTTAATGCCTATCAGGGTATTAATTATCAGGTTAGGCTAAGGCTTTCAAATCTCAATCATTTCCCCTCTAAACTTTCTTGCATTTTCTCACATATGAGTGTTTAGAAGATACCTCATACCTAAACCATAACGTATGTCATTGATGCATTACATTGTACACATTATATATGTCACACTTTATGTATATGTACCATAAATATGTACAACTCTTATGTGTCAATTAAAAATAAAAGTAAAATGCAAAAGCTTAAAAAGAAAGCAATTCAATTTACCATAGCATGAAAAATACTTAGAAATGAATTTAAAAGAATGTAAAACTTTTACACTGCTAACCACAAAGTATTGCTAAATTAGTTCTAAATAATGAAAAGACATCCCATGTTCATGGATCAGAAGACTTAATATTGTTAAGATAATAATATATCCCAAAGTGATCTACAGATTCAATCCAATCTTTATTAGAATACCAGCAGACTTCTTTGCATAAATTGACAAGCTCATCCTAAAACTCATATGAAATTGCAAGAGACGCAGAATAGCCAAAACAATGTTTGAAAAGAACAAAATTGGAGGGCTTACAATTCTCAATTTCAAAACTTACTGCAAAACTACAGTAATCAAGACAATGTTGTATAGGCACAAGAATAAGACATGGAAATTAATAGAGAGTCCAGAAATAAACCCTCACATTTATGGTCTGTTAATTTTCAACAAGGGTGCTGAAACAATAAAACAGGGAAGGAATACTTTTTGAACAAATGGTGCTGAGACAACTGGGTATATACTTGCAAAAAATGAAGTTGGATCCTTTCCATATACCACACACAAAAATAAACTCAAAATGAATCCATAAACCTAAATGTAGAAGTTAATATTAAAGAATTTTACAAAAGAATACAGGAGTAAATCTTCCTGACATTCAGTCAAGCAATGTTTCATAAGTAACAAAAGGCTATAAATAAATTGGAGTGGATGGGATTGTATCTCAGTGATAGAGCACTTGCCTAGCATGTGTGAGGACTGGGTTCGATTCTCAGCATCACATATAAATAAATAAAGGTCCATCAACAACAAAAATATTTGTAAACAAATAAATAATAAATTGGAGTACATACAGATTAAAAATATTCATGTTCAAATGACACTATTAAGAAAATGAGAAGATCACATAGTAAAAATATATCCATATCATATGTCTAATAATGGAGTTGTTTTCAGAAGCTATTGTAAGCTCTTACATTTCAAAAATAAAAAAGAAAATAACCAAATAAAAAAGGCAATGGGTTGCAATAGACATCTCTGCAAATAATGTATATGTTTTAGTCTGCTTGTGTTGTCATAACATACCATAGATTGGGTGGCTTAAACCACAAACATTTGTTTTTCAAAGTTCTGGAGGCTGGGAAGTCCAAGATCAAGGTGCTACCAGATTCATGTCTGGTAAGGACCTGAATCCTGCTTCCAGATGGCCACCTTCTTGCTATGTCCTCATATAGCAGAAAGAATGGAAGGCTCTAATCGTTTCCTCTTCTTATAAGGGCACTAATCCCATTATAAGGACCTCACCCTTATAACTCATCTTAACCTAATTACCTCACCTCCCAAAGGCCATATCTCTAAATATCCCATTTGGGGTTAGGGCTTTAACATATGAATTTGAGGAGGCCACAGACATTCTTTTTAAAGTAATAGGCATGGAAAAGTGTTCATAGTGAAATTCAAATGAGATGCCACTTCACATAAACTCAGGTGGCTAAAAACATAGACAATAACAAGTGTCAGTGAGGACAAAGAGAAATTGGAGCACTCACACATCGCTGATAGGGATGTAAATTATTACAGCCACATTGGAAAATAGTTTGGCAGTTTCTCAAAATGTTAAGTTTCCATATGACTCAGCAATTCCACTTCTAGATATATTCCCAAAAGAATTGAAAACCAATGTTTAAAAAATATTCATGAATGTTCAAATCAGCATTATTCATAATAGCCAAAAAGTGGGAACAAACCCAAAGTCCATCAACTGAGGAATGGATGAACACACTTTGATATGTCCATACAGTAGAATATTATTCAGCCATAATATGGATCTTTATCCATACTGATGCATGGTATAATATGGGTAAGCCTTGAAAAATATTATTCTAAGTAAAAGGAGTCAATTACAAAACACTGCATACTATATGATTCAATTTATATGAAATATCCTGAATAGGAAAATCTATAATGAGAAAATAGATTAGTGGTTGTCAAGGGCTAGGGGTATAGGACAATGAGGTGTAACTGCTAATGGGCATGGGGTCTCTTTTGAAGGTGATGAAAACATTCAAAAATTAGTTTTTCATCATAGTTGCCCAATTCTGTGAATGTATTAAAAACCACTGGATTACACACTTTAATTATTTATTTTAAATATTTTTAGTTGCTAATTGACTTTTATTTTATTTATTTTTATGTGGTGCTGAGAATCAAACCCAGTGCCTCACACATGCTAGGCAAGTGCTCTACCACTGAGCCACCACCCCAGCCTGGATTACACACTTTAAATGGGCATGCTAAATGTTGTGTGAATTGTTTCTCAATTTTTTTTTTCCGAGACAGTGTCTTATGGTATTATTCAGGCTGGCCTCAAACTCCAGCCTCAGCCCTCTGAGTAGCTAGGATGATAGGCATGCACCACTGCTTCTGGCTTTTAATGTTTTTTTTAAAGCATTGCTTGTTTCTATGAATCTCATTCTTATTTTTAAAAATCTGAATTGATGGTGAACATGTAGTTCATTCCTGAGCCCAAAAGCTACAATTTTCATAGCATTTTAATTTGGGGGATGAGCTTGTCACTATCTCCCTCCCCTTGCAGACCTAGCAAGCTCAACAAAACAAGAAGGAAGAAGAGTTTCAGCACTTTGTCATGATTATGGCAGGAATAGGAGGTATGGAACCTATTGGAGAGGAGGGACGATTTTTCTAGTCAGGTATTGTGATAGAGTGGTTAAGAACTTCAGCTTATTAGGCAAATAAGCTAGAGTTTGAATCCTGATCCCACCAACTTGCCTTACTAAGTATGTCACCTTAGTAAGTTACTTGGTTCCTCTCTAATTTCTTCATCCATAAAAGGAGGTCAATAAAAACATTACCTCAAAGTGTTACTATGAAGTTTAAATGACATTATCCATATGAACCACTTAATGCCTTCCATATAGTATCTGATAAATGTTAGCTGCCAGATATATTGTTTTTATTGAGGTGAGATTGAAGCAAAACAATATAAGGAAAAGTAAAGCATCCTCACCTTTGAAGTCAGACAATTCTGTTAATGTGACCTTGGGAAGTTATTTATAGAGCCTTAGATCCTCTGTAACAATGAGGATACTAATCCTTCTCTTATAGAGTCAGTTCCAAGTCTGGACACTGCAACCTGCACCACCTAGGTTTGCATACATGATCCAACACTGATGAGTTGTATTACATGGAGCATATTATGTCAATTCCCTGTACCCAGGTGACCTTTTTTGTCAGTTGATGATGAAAAAAATACTTACTTCCTTGATTTCTTTGGGAATTATTGAGTTAATCCATGACAAAGCCTGTGCAAGGACAGTGCCTAGCACAAAGTACTCAATGAATGCTAACTGTTGTCATAAAAGTGAAGTAGTGGGACTAGGGTTCTGGCTCAGTGGTAGTGCATGTGTGAGGCACTGGGTTCGATTCTCAGCACCACATACAAATAAATAAAATAAAGATCCATCAATAACTAATTTTTTAAAGTGAAGTAGGAATCAAATGAGGTCCTTGGTAGGGCTGGACATGTCCCAGGTCCTCAGCAGATGATAGTTCCCTTCCTTTCCCACCCTTTATCTGTACACCAAACCAAGATTTCCTTGAGCTTGCAAATAAAATGTTTCAAACTACGTAGTTCCCCATAGTAAGAATTTTCTGGCAATTTAATACTGCCATCATCAATATGCCCATCTAAGAACAATGCAAACTGTTAGCTGCCTGCAAGATGACTGACTACACTCCAAAGAAAACACGCCATTCAGAGCAATGGGGAAAAAAACAAAAAACAAAAAACTACCTACTTTATATGTGGGTCCCAATTTGAGGATAGTTCAAGAAAGCTCTCTCTTCCTCCTCAATCTCATCCTCACATTTCTAGTCAACTTAAGTCCTATTGAGTTTCCTACCCTGGGTTATGTGTTTTCACATATCTTTTCTTCTACTATTTTTCTATCTAAATATACATTTTTTTAAACCAAAATCTTCATTTGATCTTTAAAACAGCAATTGTTCTCTATTGAAAAAGGTATTTTTAAACAAAAACCCCCATTTAATCTTTACAACAGTGACTTAAATGCTTTAATTTATTAAATAGAAATTTAAAATTATGGCATCATGTTTGCTGTTTGTAAGTGAAACAAAAAGAATGTAAATGTGTAATGCCATTCATTCATTCATTCATCTGCCAAGCATTGTTTTATGGTTCAGATATTCAGAAGTGGACAAGATAGAAAAAGACTCACTCTCATGGAATTTCCATCCTAATGAAAGTGATAGAGAAGCATAAATATGCAATTATATAATACTTTATATAAAAAATACATTCACTATATTTTTACTCCAGTACAGCAGTTAAATATTTAAAATTTGACTTCCACAGCTATTAGGAACAGACTAAATTCATGAATATCCTACCTACCTCACTTTTTGATGCTGGGAAAGTGCTTTGCCACTAGCTACACATTCAATCCCTTCATAAATCTCTTTGTTACTATAATAATGAAATATTTTACATTAATATTTACCAGAGAATAATACTGCAATGAACATGGGTGTGTGATATCTCCTCAAAATACTGATTTCCTTTCTTTGAGTTATCTAGCCAGAAGTGGGATTTCTAGTTCATATGGTAGATTTTTTAGAAATATTTTTTTAATTGTCATGGACCTTTATTTTATTTATTTGTATGTGGTGCTGAGAATTGAACCTAGTGTCTCACGCATGCTAAGCAAGTGCTCTACCATTGAGCTACAACCCTAGCCCCAGTAGTTCCACTTTTAATTTGTTGAAGAACCTCCATATTGTTTTCTGAAGTGTCTGTACTGAATTACATTATCTCCAACAGTGTATAAGGGTTCTCTTTTCTTTATACCATTGCCAACTGTTGAGAGCCACAGCCGAAGGGGCCCCAGCAAACTTCCAGCTGCCAGCAATCCAGCTGCCGGCTGATGATTGGCTCACAGCGGCCCCAGCAACATCTAGCTGATTGGCTCCTCGGCCCCAGCAACATCTAGCTGATTGGCTCCTCTGCGGTGATGCTCATTGGACTGTTTCCCTGCCCTTTCAGACCACGGAGCTGCTCATTGGGGGATTTTTGGCTCTGCCCACGTGACCCAGCCAATCGGCCTCAAGAGCAGGAGGATTGTGGGAGGTGGAGAGAAGCTTGTGGGGGGAGAGAGAGGCGTGTGGAAAGCCGGTGGTGGCAGTTGAGGCTCTGAGGGGTTTTTCCTGAGATGCTGTTTGTTTGGCGTGTTTGGTTCTAAAAATAAAGTTAGTTTCTTTTGACAAGTGGCTCCTGATTGTGCCCAGCCAGACTGCGGCATCTGGTGGCTCGCACGGGGAGCGACTGAGGGTAAGTGAACTGCTCGCCCCTGAGGGCAGGGCGAGAGGATGGGTAGCCATTTTAAGATTCTTCTTTTGTTATTTTGTTTCACTTTTGTTTTAAGTTGCCTGTCCCTGGAGATGAGTGAGAAGGAAGAAAAACCGCTCACATCTGAGGAAAAACTATTTACGTCTGAGGAACAGATAGGGAGAAAGGACGGATGCACATGTCAGGAGGATAGAAAGGCTATAATGACTTTTTGTTGTTCCCTTTTTATTTCATTCTGTCTCGGTTTTGTTTGGCGTCATCTTGTTGGGTTGTATTATAGTAGAAACACGGGATCAGAAATTAGTAAAAAACAAACTGAAAGAGTGTTAAGTAAATTGTTAGAGGAAGGAGGCATCCCAGTAAAATCAGTAGCAGTCAGGGCATACGTTGATACAATACAAAAATGTAGCCCATGGCTTTTTAAGGAGGAGTTGTTAAATATATCACAATGGAACCATCATGGTGAAGATTTAAAAAGAATAGAAAAGAAAAGCCCAGGGACTCTGCCAGTTGGCACATTGCCATTGTGGACGTTCGTATCTTGTTTGCTTAGTCCAAAGCCTTCAGTTCAGACAATGGTAGAGGAAGGAGAAGACATAATGATTCAAGTAAAAGAGAAGGTCTCTCAAGTTAGTCAGACAGAGGAAAAGATTCAAGTAAAAAAGAAGGTCTCTCAAGTTAGTCAGACAGAGGAAAAGATTCAAGTAAAAGAGAAGGCCTCTCAAGTTAGTCAGACAGAGAAAGAAAGTGTAAAACAGAAAAAGCCATCAGGGGGAAAGTTACAACAGGAGATTGCTACTAACACCTTTCTATCACCAGAGGGTGTAAGTGTCCAACCAACAGCACCACCTCTACAGGAGACTGCTACTAACACCTTTCTATCACCAGAGGACGTAAGTGTCCAACTAACAAGGCCACCTCCATATGCTGGGAGGTCCCCAACCCCCGCAGTTGATAGTTGGGATCCTGAGACAAGATCTCAAATATTAACATGCCCTGTATTTGAGGCAGGAGGGCAGCGATTTTACCAAGTTTTAAATTTCAAAACAGTGAAGCAGCTAAAAGAGGCTGTAACAACCTATGGTCCTCAAGCACCCTTCACTGTAAGCTTGGTCGAATCCATTAACAACTTGAACATGACGCCAGCAGATTGTGCTAATATGTGTAAAGCTGTGCTAAATGGAGGACAATACCTGTTATGGAAGGTTGCCAATGAGGAATTTTGCAAGGAGACGGCTAGGCGAAATGCAGCAGCTGGTTATCCTCAGAGAAATCTAGATATGTTGTTAGGAAAGGGACCTTATGAGGATCAGCAGCAACAAATTGCATATGATCCTGGCGTATACGCACAAATTGCTGCAGATGCAATTAAGGCATGGAAGACTTTACAAGGACATGGAGGTTTACAAGGTCAATTATCTAAGGTAATACAAGGAGCTAATGAACCTTATGCTGAATTTGTAGATAGGCTTATTCAAACAGCTACCAGAGTTTTTGGGAATACAGAACAAGCAATGCCATTACTAAAACACCTGGCTTATGAGCAAGCGAATCGTTGGTGCAGAGATATCATTAGACCATGGAAACATGAAGATTTAAACACATATATTAAATTATGTAGAGACATTAATGAACAAGAGCAAGTCGTGGCAGCTGCAGTAAAACAGGCTTTAGATGCCAGAGACATTAATGAACAAGGGCAAATTGTGGCAGCTGCAGTAAAACAGGCTTTAGATGCCAGGCCAAGAACATGCTACAATTGTGAACAAACAGGACATTTTAAAAGGAATTGCCCCATTGGAGGAGGGTTTAACAAAACTAGGTATCCAAGGAGTAGAATACCAGGTATTTGCCCACAATGCCGTAGAGGGAGACATTGGGCTAATGAATGCCGTTCTCAAACCACCATAGAGGGTACTCCATTATCAAAAAACGAACAAGGACCAGGTGTTTATCCACGATATCGTGGAGAAAGGCATCAGGCTCCATTGCCAAAAAATGGACAAGGGGGCCCAATGCTCCGGGGCCCAAAACCACAAATATACGGAGCACTGGAGGAACCCAGCAACCCCATCAGGGTAGTGCCCAGGACACATTGTCCATCAGATCCCTCATCAGACAAACCAGAGGGAGCGCAGGGTTGGACATCTGCGCTTCCGCCAGAGCAGTACTAACTCCAGAGATGGGAGTTCAAATCATTCCCACAGGGGTGAAAGGACCTCTTCCCAAAGGAACAGTAGGCTTATTATTGGGACGCAGCTCTTCTACTCTAAAAGGACTTATGATAAGTCCTGGGGTAATTGATCCCGATTATGAAGGTGAAATAAAAATTATAGCCAGTTCTCCAAAGGGTATATCAGTAATTTCACCAGGAGATAGAATAGCACAGTTACTAATAATACCCAGCCTACATGATAAATTTTCCAGTCGTACTGTAGAAAGAGGTTCCAAGGGATTAGGTTCCACAGGTGTAGATTGGGCTATGCTTTCTTTAAATTTAGATTCTCGCCCCATGCTAAAACTAAATATTCAAGGACATGAATTTAATGGGCTACTGGATACAGGTGCAGACCTTAGCATCATCTCTCGTCAAGAATGGCCAAAACATTGACCATTACAACAAGCCACTCAAACTCTTCGAGGCCTAGGAGTGGCGACTAATCCCCATAGAAGTGCAATGGTATTAGATTGGAAGGATCCTGAAGGATGTGAAGGAACTATACAGCCATATGTATTGGATCATCTTCCCGTAAATTTATGGGGACGAGATGTCCTAGATCAATTAGGTTTGACATTAACAAATAACATCAACCAAAATGCACCCACTATTATGACTAGACAAGGTTTTAGGAAAGGAAAAAGATTAGAAAAACAAGAACAAGGTATAGCAGCACCAATACAAATAGATCAAGGAACAGACAGACATGGGTTGGATTTTCAGAAAGGGCCACTGAGACAATAAAAATTACTTGGAAATCAGAAAGACCAGTGTGGGTTCCTCAGTGGCCCCTGACTAAAGAAAAGATACAAGCAGCCCATGACCTGGTCAAACAACAATTAGCAGAAGGACATATACAACCTTCTGTATCTCCCCATAATACTCCCATTTTTGTCATCAAAAAGAAATCTGGTAAATGGAGATTATTGCAAGATTTAAGAGCCATTAATAATGAGATGGTTATTATGGGACCTGCTCAATCAGGGATTCCTCAATTGTCTGCTTTGCCAAAAACCTGGTATGTTTTAGTTATAGATATTAAAGATTGTTTTTTTTCAATTCCAATTCATCCTGAGGATAGTCCACGTTTTGCATTTACTATCCCTGCACTGAATCATGAAGGTCCTGATCAGAGATATGAATGGAAAGTACTCCCTCAAGGGATGGCTAACAGCCCAACTATGTGTCAAATTTATGTTAACAAAGCAATCCAGCCACTTAGAAATCAAAATTCTGAACTACAAATATTTCACTATATGGATGATGTATTATTAGCACACAAAGATAAAAACACATTGCTAGAATGTTATGCCACACTTACAAACTTATTAAAAAATTATAATCTAGAGATAGCAATAGATAAAGTACAATTAAATTTTCCAATTAATTATTTAGGAGTTCTATTATCCTCAACCATGGTCCGTCCACCAAAAATTCAAATACGAGTAGATCAACTCAAATCACTTAATGACTTTCAAAAGTTATTAGGAGACATAAATTGGATAAGGCCTTATTTAGGTATACCAACAGGAGAGTTGGGACCTTTATTTGATATCCTAAAAGGTCCATCAGATCCAAATTCACCCCGAATGTTAACGCCTGAAGCAAGAAAGGCATTAAAAATCATTGAAACATATATGGAAAATATGCATTTGGATAGAATTGATATAAGTTTGCCTTTATTATTTATTGTACTACCAACAAAAAATATTCCTACAGGAGTATTTTGGCAAGAAGGTCCATTATTATGGATACATTTATCTTATTCTCCTAACACTATTCTTACTAGGTATCCTGAGGCTGTAGGACAATTAATACTCAAAGGAATAAAAGCAGCAAAGGGAGTGTTTGGAATTTCTCCCAATAAAATTATTACTCCATATACTATGAATCAAATTGATGAGTTAGCTAATGAGTTAAATACTTGGGCAATAATCATGTGCAAATCTAATGTTTCATTTGATAACCACTTACCATCTAATCCTTTATTGTCTTTTTGGTCATTGCATCCTGTAATTTTTCCAAAAATGACAAGAAAAACACCTATCATGAATGCTCCAAATATATTCACTGATGGGTCAAATAATGGTACAGCAGCAGTAGTTACCCCTGATCAAACTTTTACATTTTTAGTACCCAAACAATCAGCTCAAAAGGTAGAGCTTAATGCAGTTTTACAAGCTTTTGTGATGTTTAAAGATTCTGTATTTAATTTATTTTCTGATAGTCAGTATGTAGTTAATGCTATAGTATCTCTTGAAGATGCTGGTAGGATTTCCCCTTCTTCTACTGTTTTCTCTTTGCTTTCCACTATACAAAGT
This sequence comes from Marmota flaviventris, assembly GCF_047511675.1. Classification (NCBI taxonomy): domain Eukaryota; kingdom Metazoa; phylum Chordata; class Mammalia; order Rodentia; family Sciuridae; genus Marmota; species Marmota flaviventris. The sequence goes on from NC_092518.1 coordinate 40,503,016, forward strand.
CTAATCTGGGACAGAAAAGATCCATTCTTTATAGGACATATCAGGGCACATACAGGATTGCCTGGAGCCCTTAGTTTGGGCAATGATTTAGCAGATAAAACTACACATGACATACATATTTTCTCTACACTAGAAGAAGCTATAAATTTTCATAAAAAGTTCCATGTCAATGCTAATACTTTACAAAAGCGTTTTAAAATAACTAAGGAACAAGCTAGACAAATAATAAAACAATGTCAAAATTGTGTGACCTTTTTACCACAAGTTAATCTTGGAGTCAATCCTAGAGGATTGATACCTAACCATATTTGGCAGATGGACGTCACGCACTTGCCAGAATTTGGAAAATTAAAATATTTGCATGTTACAGTTGATACTTCTTCTGGATTTTTGATGGGCTCCCTTCATGCCGGAGAAAAAACTAAAGATGTTATAGCTCATTGCTTACAAAATTTTGCCACTGTGGGTGTTCCAAAACAGTTAAAAACAGATAATGCCCCTGGTTATACTTCTACCTCTTTTAAACAATTTTGCTCAACATTTGGCATTACTCATATAACAGGAATCCCATACAATCCACAGGGACAAGGCATAGTTGAAAGAGCTCATCAAACTATTAAAATGTACTTATTAAAGCAAAAAGAAGGAATTGGGAAGGGGTATATATTCCCCAAAGATAAACTTAAAATAACCCTTTTTACTCTAAACTTTTTAAATTTGGATTCATCAGGACTTAGTGCTGCGGAAAGGCATATGTGTCCAAAAAATGTACATAAGCCCAAGGTACTTTGGAAGGATATTCTAACAGGACAATGGAAAGGTCCTGACCCAGTAATTGTCTGGAGTCGGGGGTCTGTTTGTGTGTTTCCACAGGGAGAACAGCAGCCGATTTGGATTCCAGAGAGATTAACCAAAGTCCTGACCCAGTGATTGTCTGGAGTCGGGGGTCTGTTTATGTGTTTCCACAGGGAGAACAGCAGCCGATTTGGATTCCAGAAAGATTAACTAAAGCGATTTCTACAGACCAAAAAGAAGATGATTTGGCTCAAATCCATAACAACTGATATCCAAAACTCCAGTTTGGCTATTCTTACATCTGCAACAGAACCAGGATGCTTTTTTCAATATCTATTTTATTATTGCCCTTTGCCATATCATGAAGTTCTATTTTGTTTTTTGAGCTCATACAGACCTAGGTTAATGTTTTGCTGATCAGTTCTATTTTTTGACTATAGAGTTTTTAAACATTGCAATGGAGATTTCACCTGTAAAAAGTTATAAGGCCTTTACTATAATGTTATGTGTTGTATGTATTATGTTATGTGTGCACACTTGTGTTTTGTGTTATATGTTTGAATGTCCATATATCATATATGATGAGCGCTCATGATAAAATGGATCCAAATATTTTTTTTTTCACGTGATTTATATGGTTTAATTTAAATTGGGTAAACAACTGTTGAGGATTGTTTTAATATGTAAACAAAAAAGAAGGTTAACAGATCTGTTTGTTTACTTTCACCTTTCCTTTTCATTATATTTAATAATTCTCTTAAAGACAATGTAAATTGTTAAGAAAATTGTTTTCTTTTAGTGCCTTCTGTAATGTTACATAATTTTTTCTTTAGCCATTATTGCCAGAATTCCTATCTTCATCCCAGTGCCGGTGAAGACAATGTAAATTGTTAAGAAAATTGTTTTCTTTTAGTGCCTTCTGTAATGTTACATAATTTTTTCTTTAGCCATTATTGCCAGAATTCCTATCTTCATCCCAGTGCTGGTGACGTCAAAGATAAAACCAATCTACACCTTCTACAATAGCCATCACTGAACTGCTTGCAGAACTTGCCTGGACACATTGTGAGCTCACCTGTATGCATTTTGAACTATCTGTTGGTGCAGAGACTTGTGGTAGTGTTGGGGTATTTTTGCTGATGATGTCACCGGTGGTACAATTTTTCAAAGGAGCCCTCAATTGGCTTAATGTCATGGCATTTTGCATCCTCCTCTACTAGTGATGGTCTAAAATTTGGGGGCCAACAGAGGTGAGGCAAAGAACCTCACCCCCCCACTGGTGCAAAGGCCTATCCACAAGTATAGCTGTATGCTGGACCGGTAGTCAGTGACGGGTATGATCCAATTGCAGTGGTACCAACCTAAGACAGGAGGCTGACGCCTAGAGGTCAGTTCATCCGATGACGGGTAAGGACCATATGTTGAATTGGACTGCCTAACAGGCACGGTCCCTAAGCCACATGCTTGTTGTTTAAACAGAGAGGGGGAGATGTTGAGAGCCACAGCCGAAGGGGCCCCAGCAAACTTCCAGCTGCCAGCAATCCAGCTGCCGGCTGATGATTGGCTCACAGCGGCCCCAGCAACATCTAGCTGATTGGCTCCTCGGCCCCAGCAACATCTAGCTGATTGGCTCCTCTGCGGTGATGCTCATTGGACTGTTTCCCTGCCCTTTCAGACCACGGAGCTGCTCATTGGGGGACTTTTTGGCTCTGCCCACGTGACCCAGCCAATCGGCCTCAAGAGCAGGAGGATTGTGGGAGGTGGAGAGAAGCTTGTGGGGGGAGAGAGAGGCGTGTGGAAAGCCGGTGGTGGCAGTTGAGGCTCTGAGGGGTTTTTCCTGAGATGCTGTTTGTTTGGCGTGTTTGGTTCTAAAAATAAAGTTAGTTTCTTTTGACAAGTGGCTCCTGATTGTGCCCAGCCAGACTGCGGCAGCCAACATCATTTGTTCTTTCTTTCTTTCTTCTTCCTTCCTTCCTTCCTTCTTTTCTTTCTTTCTTTGTACGAGAGATTGAACCCAGGGGTGCTTAACCACTGAGCCACATCCCCAGCCCTTTTTTGTATTTCATTTAGAGACAGGGTCTCACTGAGTGGCTTAGCGTCTCACGAAATTGTTAAGGCTGGCTTTGAACTTGGGATCCTTCTGCCTCAGCTTCCTGAGCCACCGGAGTTACAGGCATGAGCCACCATGCCTGGCTTTTCCTTGTCTCTTTGAAAATAGTCTGCCATTTGTGACAATATGGATGCAATTGGAGGCCATTTTGCTGAGTAAAATAAGTCTGACATGGAAAGAAAAATTCTGCATGATCTCACTTATATCTGAAATCTTAAAAAGTTGAATATATCAAAACAAAGTAGAATGGTAGGTACCAGGATGAGGAGGTGGGTAAAACAGGGGGATCTTATTCAAAGGATGTTTCATTTATATAAGATGAATAAGTCCAGAGATCTAATGTAAATAAGGAGAACTATAGTTAATAATGCTGTATTGTATACTGGAACTGTGCTAAGAAGGTAGATTTCAGATGCTCTTGCAACAAAATAAAAAAGATAAGCAAGGTGCACTGGCCCACGCCTGTAATCCCAAAGGTTCAAGAGGCTTAGGTAGGAGGATCACAAGTTCAAAGTCAGCTTCAGTAAAAGCGAGACCCTAAGCAACTCAGTGAGAACCTTTCTCCAAATAAAATACAAAATAGGGCTGGGGATGTGGCTCAGTGGTCAAGTGTCCCTAAGTGCAATCTCCAGTACCAAAAAAAAAAAAAAGGTGACTATGTGAGGGAATGGATGTTTAATTTGCATGACTGTAGTAATCATTTCACTATAGATATGTGTAACAAAATATCATGTTGTGGAGATGGAGTTGTGTCAGTGGTAGAGTGCTCACCTAGCACACATGAGGCACTGGGTTTGAACCTCAGCACCACATAAAAATGAAATAAAGATACTGTGTCCACCTACAACTAAAAAATAAATATTTTTTAAAAACATCATGTTGTACACCTCAAATCTATACAATAAAAATTTCACCACAGTTATTCTTATTTTCTCACTCAGTGGAATTCATACTGAGATTTTTAAGAAATGTCTAACTATGGGATGACAAACTATCACTAAAGAAGTCCAACTTGAAGACAGTTTAGACAGCTTGAATTCCACTCTTTATACAGGAAACCAATTTCCATCACATGGAAATCCTGCCATCCTGCATATGGATGAAACATGGCCAATGGCTAAAAGATCTGAAAAAGCTCCTCCCCTACTGGGCAATGTAAACCTCAGGACATAACATCATAAATGTAAGACCTCTAATAATAGGATTTGTGTCATGTATTTTGAAATTTGTTTATAAACTGCTAATTTAAGTCTCTTAAATAAGGCCTTCATCCTGGAGTTGCACACTGCTGTTAACTGAGTGAAATAGCATGGCTTCGAATTCCCATTTTCTTCCCAGCTACTGGTTTTCTATCTAAAGGGGATAATTAATGGAAATTGCCTCTTCGGGTACTGAGTTGATTATAATTTTTGCAGAGGAAATAATTTGGGAAAAGGCCATGAATGAAAAATTTTTCCAACTTGGAAATGCATTAGGTTAAATGTGAATAAATCAAAGTGCTAAAACAATATATAACAATTTGTACGTTGGTTTCTCATTTTTCAGTTTGATAAAGGCGAAGCAGCAGACAACTCATTAGCGGAGACAACAAATGATAACTTCTAATTGGGAGAAATCTCTTATGTGGGCTAAGCTTAAAGAGCTACTGCTTAAAAGTCACATAAATGACTATATATTTAAGCACCTTTTACAGATATGGAACCCTTATCTTTTAGAAAAATGGTCAGTAGTAAAAGGGAAGAGAGGCAAACAGAGAAGACTAATGAGATTGTGAATAAATTGAACAACACTGCATTTGGAACATAATTTTGGTCACTTTCCCACATGCTGGTAGCTATTTTATTTTATCAAGTAAGCCTGTCATAAGAGTTAGAGAGTTAATAAAAGCTTTTATGAACAAATACTGATTTGACAAAATCTAACCTAAATCCTTCCTGGTATGGAAAGAATTTCAGAATGAGGAAGACCCTGTGTCTTCTGGACCTTGCTGGAAAGGCACTCAAAACCCCTTAAACCAACTCTGCTCTCACTCTGTGACCTGGTGTTCTTTTATCAGTTCTGTTTTGAGGATATTTGGGTGGTAATTAAAGTGAAATAACACCCTGCTTGGTTTCAAGCCGTGGATACAAGAGACACAAGATGCTATGCTCCAACTGGCTCCCCAAATGGCACACCAGTGTGGCTCCTTCTAATTAGCATTTCTGTTGACTGAATGAAGTCTCTACTCTTTTCATCAGGCCCTTAGTGATTTGCCTCCTGTACTTCTCCAGCTACTACTCCTGACACTTTCTCACACTTACCCTTAGCTCTAGCTGGTTCTACAAACATGTCATGCAGCCTTATCCCTGTGTACTTTCTCAAAGGCTTATCTCTGCCTGAGAATCATCCCACCTTCACTGATTTCCCAATTGAGCTATTTCCAGCTTATACTATGGTGTCAACTCAGAACCTACCCCCTTCAGAAATATCCCTTTATTATACTATAGCAGTATATAATATTCAGGTATGATCATTGCTTATACTTTCTGTCTTGCTTTTTAGACTGAAAACTTCCTCAAGGGAGAAACTAATTTATACCATTAGCACTTAAACAGTGCCTCTAGCATGTAGGTCACTTCAGAAATACAGGCAGAAATATTTTATGAAGATTCTGCTATGGGTTGAAAGTTCTGGAGATAATTTTACACTGACTTATCCTCCTTAACACAATTATCAAGTGTTATAATGTCTTAAATCTTGGTCCTAGACCCTCTTCTCATTATTCTCTTCTCTGTCTCTCTCTCTCAAAATTTATCCATACCCCCATCCCCATGGGTACATTTTATAAAGCTAATTTTCAAATTTATATCTTGTATAAAGCTAATTTTCAAATTTATATCTCCAGTTCAGATTTCTTTTAGCTCCAAAACTTTTTATCTGTTTGGATGGTTCAATGATACCTCAAACGTCATGTTATAGTTTGAATCTGAAATGTCCTCCAAAGACCCATATGCTAGATTTGGTTACCAGCCTGTGGCACTACTGGAAGTTGGTGAAACCTTTAAGAGATAGGGTCTAGTGGAAGGAACTTAGATCATTGAGGACTTGCTTTTTAAAGGCTATTTGGATCCTGGTCCCTTCTCCTTTCCCTCTTCCTTTGCTTCTCAGCCACTAAAGTGGCTTTGTTCAATTACATGCTCTCCACCATGATGTTCTGCCTTGACACAGGCCCAAAAACCACAGAGCAAAGTAACCATGACCTGAAATCTCTGAAACCATGAGCCAAATAAGCTTTTCATCCTTACAAGACGCTTTTCTCAGGTATTTTGTCACAGGATGGAAAGCTGACTATTATACCCCATGTGTCCAAAATTGGACAGTTTATCTTCACTTCTTAAACCTGATTCCTTCTAGTGTGCCTCATATTCCCATGAATGATACATCTGTTCAATTAACTACAATCCAGAAGTCTTAGAGTGATCCTGGACATTCTCCTCTCTCATTCTTCCCATATAGAATCTATCACAAAGCCCTGCTAATTCTGTCTCCTAAATATGTCTCAAATCAGTTTACTTTTATTTCCACAACTATTATCTTCTGATCTACAGTATTAGCCTGCTATCTATTCTCTCTATGTCATTTCTTGCTTTCTACACTCTATTCTTCTTTCTATAACCATGGTGATATTACCAAAAGCCAACTATTGTTATGTCACTCCTTCTCCTACTTAAGTCACTCTAATAGATTCCAGTGTCCTTTCCATTTCTATAAGGCTCTGCATGCTCATTTAGGTATAATGAACCACAACTTCAGCTTTAGCCTCATTATCTGGCCAAATATTCTTGTCAGGTTCAGCTATGTCATCGGCTTTGATGTTTAAGAGCCAAATGACCAATATCTTCTTGAATACCAAATTCCTTAGCTTTTGCTACAGAAACAAACAACCCTGAAATTTCAGTGGATTACAACCATAAACACTACCTTTACATTTACATGGAAGCTAGTGGCTAGCTACAGCTTTTTCTGGACTTGTCTGGGCTCAGGTGGCTCTACAGATCTTCTCCTTCAGTGACTGAAATGGAAAGAACTACTACTTTTCCAAAATGACACACTATTCTCTTGTTGGGAGTCAAAGCCAAACCACAAGAGGATATTTAAAACTTCTGCTCTGATAGGGGAAATATCATGATTGCTTTATCAGTTCTCTATTGCTACATTGAAAATTACTTTAAAATTAGTGGCTTACAACACATATTTCTTTCTTTCTTTTTTATTTGTTCTTTTTAGATATACATGACAGCAGAGTGTGTATTGACAGATTATGCATACATGGAGTATAACTGATTCTAATTAGGATCCCATTCTTATGGAAAAACACCTATTTCTTATCACACAGGTTTGGTGGGTCAAGTTTGGACATGGCTTCACTGGGTCCTCTACTTAAAGCTTTCACAAGGCTGCAATCAAGGTGTCATCCAGGCTGCAGTTTCATATAGAGGATCTACTGGGGAAAAATCCACTTCCAAGGTCACTCAGGTTGTTGGCAGAGATCTTTCTTTGTGGTTGTAGAAATGAGGGTACTGACTACTTGCCAAATGTCAGATCAAGACTCCATTCATGTCACAAAGTCCACCCTCAACGCCTAGCAGTGGCCCAAAATTCCTAGATGCTGTTCATAATTCCTAGAGGCCTCCCCATGATTCTTTGCAATGTAACAACACAACTGATTATTTCATCTAGCTGCCAAGGAAAGTCTCTAAAGAAAATATGCTATTAAGGTTAGATCTTATAGAACGTAATCATGGAAATCACAATGTATCAACTCCATAATGTTCTATCTGTAAGAAGAATGTCACAGGTCCCACCTACACTCAAGGGGAGGGAACTGTAGAAGGGCATGAACACCAGGAGATGAGAATCTTGGAAGTCATCCTAGATTCTATATATCATATCTATTTACATTTTATTGATTAGAGCCACTCAATCCAAAGAACAATGGGGCAGTAAATTATGTTCTGCCTATAGAATAGGGTAATAATGAATAACTTTTAACAAAATAACATTTTATTCTACAAAACACATTACTTCTGGCATTTTAAAATGTGTGTGATGGATGATCATGTGCTCACCTAGATCAGTGCCATATTCGTGAGCATAATAATGAAAGTAAGACTTCTAGTGGAAGTCATTTGGACTACTGATAATATTTTAATATTCACTTTCAAACTCAGATAAGTACTCCTAAAATAATTTACAGAGAGAAACCTTCATGTTCTATATGTTTTAATTCTACCAATCAGTTGAAAAATAAAGATCTATCCTTTCAAGAGTAAAAGACAAAAATAATGTCCATTTTAAGAACTGTTCATTTTTATCTCCCCAAAACTTAACAATGTCCAAATAGTTGGGAGGTATTATAAATTTTGAGAAGGTGTACCCACTATATTACCAGAAAGTATATTATATCAATTTTGAACCAGTAAGTCTTTTAAAAATTTAAATAATAGAAATCCAAGTATAGATGCTCCTCATATTTTGATGGGAAATAAAGAAAATTATGTCTGCATGAATTCATCATAAATTGAAAGTGTTGTAATTCTAAAATACATCCAATACACCTAATCTATTCAGCATCCTAGCTCAACAACACAGCACACTGTAGATGTTGGTCGTTTCCCCTCATGATCACATGGCTGATGGCAGCCCAGCATCATGAGAGAGGATCATAGAGCATATTGCTAACCCAAGGAAAGAGGTAAAATTCAAAGTATAATTTGTTTATTTATTTAATTATTTAGGTACTAGGGATTGAACCTAGGGGTGTTTAACCACTGAGTCCATCTCCAGCCTTTTAAAAAATATTTTATTTTGAGACAGGGTCTCTTTGAGTTTCTTAGGGCCTTGCTAAGTTGCTGAGGCTGGCTTTGAATTTAAGAGCCTCCTGCCTCAGCCTCCTGAGCTGCTGGGATTACAGGTGTGTGCCATCACGCATGGCTCAAAGTATGGTTTTTACTAAAAATACATTTATCACTTTTGCATCACTGCAAAGTTGAAAAATCTAAGTCAAACCATCATAAATAAGGAACATTTATAGTTATTTTTCTAGTGCTCTAAATGAGGTGTGTTCTTGGGAGAATAAGCAATCAACTTTAAGGCAGCTAATAGATTACATTGTGCTCATCAGATGGTAGTATCAAGTCTGCCAGAAAATTCTACTTACTTTATTTGTAAGTTGGAAGAGCTCTTGACCTGATGCATAGGGCAATGTGAGCAAGGAAGGGAATCCTTGGCTTCTGAGGACCTACCATATGCGCAGCTCTACCAAAGATCTCATTTATTACCTACTTTAGTTTGTATAATAGTGGTCAATACATTGAGTGTTTAATCTATTCCAGGCACTGTCTTAAGTACTTTACATGGACTAAATCAATAATTCCTCACATCAGCCCTAGAGGTATTTTTGTTTCTACTGAATGCACATCACTTTGGTACCATCATAAAGTCGAAAATCAGAAGTCAAATAATTATTTAGTATATTGTAATTCTAAATAGTAGACTTGTCTGAGAGGTGGTATTCCTAACACTCACCAAAATAACCTTTAAATACATATTTAATTTTGGGCTAATAATTCCATTATTATTTCAAGAAAAAATATATTGGGGAATTTTAACATTTTATGAGGATGGATTAAAACTAGTTTATCAATTTTGCCACCTCAAATTTTTCAAGGAAGAAAAATCTCCAAAATGAAGGTTAAGGAAATCTTTCTACAGGTGATAAAAATTCAACTAAAACCTGAAGGAGTCAGTTAAGCAAAATTGGAGCAAAGAAGGGGAAGGAACATTCCAGGTAGAAGGAGTGGTGTATGAAAAAAGAAGAATGCTGACTACAAGTAAGAGAGACCGAAGTGCTAAGGGAAGATGTTTGTATTTACCATGCTGCCATAACTTAATGATTTAAAGCCACACACAAGCTGGGTGTGGTGGCACAGGCCAGTAATCCCAGCAACTTGGGAGTCTGAGGCAGGAGGATCTTAAATTGAAGACCGGCGTCAACAACTTACCAAGACCTGCAGCTACTTAATGAGACCTTGTCTCAAAATAATATATAAAAGACTGGGGATATGGCTCAGTGGTAGAACACCCCTGAATTCAATCCCCAGTACCACAAATATGAATAAATGATAAAAATCAAAACCATACAAATTTGTTTTTTTAATATTTATTTTTTAGTTGTAGTTGGACACAATACCTTTATTTAATTTATTTATTTTTATGTGGTGCTGAGGATTGAACCCAAGTCCTCGCATGTGCTAGGCGAGCACTCTACTACTGAGCCACAATCCCAGCCCCCAAACCACACACATTTATTATCTCACAGTTTCTGTGAGTCAAGACTGCAGACACAGCTTGGGCTGGATTCTTGGTGAGGCTTCAATCAAGGTCTTGGCCAAGGCTAGACTCTCATCTGAATGTTCTACTGGGGAAGTATTCACTTCAAGGCTACCTTTACCAATCAGCAGAGTTCCTTCCCTTGTGCTTCAGGACTTATAGCAGGTTACTTCTCTGAAACAGTAGTGGAGAGAAAAAGAGAATTTAAAGTCTGCTGGTAAGAGACTAATATAATCACCAACACAACATCCTACCACTTTTGCTATATAATATTGGTTAGAACGAAGCCACAGATCCTGCTCACACTGAAGGGGAAGGGTATACAGAGGTGTGAATAACAAGACATGGAAGTCATAAAAGCCACTTCAAAGGTTGCCCTACACAGAGCATGATGCTACAAGCTAGGTGGTAGAGGTCCACCTAATCTATAGTTTGGCTGAATGCTTAGACAGCCTCCAAAATCAATATTTGGCCAAAGTTAAAGCCAAACTCCCAAATCCTCATTATACATTGAATTCTGGTATATGGCCACAAAATTATTAATCATAACAAATTGATTATTCAAATATCAGTAGCCAATTTTTAGAAAATTTAACATAATCTGGGAACGAAATTTCTAAGCATTGTCTCACTGACTACCATATTGTTGACCTTTCATGCATAGCGGTTTACATTTATTTGTATGACTAACCAATGAATATTCAAGTCCTGTGCTAACCTGCTATCTCTAGGAGAATAGAAGCCTGTACCTAGTTCTGCTAATAGCAGTACTTTTTGTTAAAATTGGAGTTTTGGCTCCCATTATGCCCGTTGTTCCTGCCCATCTCATACCTCATGGGAAAAGAGGCTTTTGGTATCAGAAAACATCATTAAAGTTATTCTATCAGAGGTAATCAGTAAATGGAAAAAGAGGGGCTTATGAAAAAAGGGGTTAACTTTAAAATGTTTAAAATTTGTGAAAATTTGGAAACCACCTAAATATCCAACAGTAGGGAAATTGTTAAACATACCATGGTACATCTAATCCATGAAGGGAAAATGGATGCCACTCCTTCCTCTATTAAGTGGTCATCCAGTTCAGGAACACAGAAACAAATAAGACTGTTGCCCAAGCAGTAGCACATGCATTTCCCAGTAAAAATGTAGCAAGAACCTAATTCAAACAGATCTATTAGGTTCAAATTCTAATTCTACCACTTATAGGTGGCCAAATGAAGGTCTGCGCATGCTCAAAGAGGGATGTCTAAAGCAGTGGTTCTCAACACACTTGAAGCAATAATGGAAGCATCATTTGGGAACATGTTAAAAATGCTAGTTTTTTTTTAGTTTCAGCCCATAACTAATAAATCAGAGACTAAGGAAGTATATCCCAGCACACTGTTTTAACAAGCCCTCCCGCCATTCTGATGCACATTCAAATTTGAGACCCTAAATTCAAGTCACGCATTTTTTTAACCAAGACCCATCTTGGGTTATTTTGGCCTACAACCACAAGGTGGCGACCTTTGTCTAAAGTCCTGTGAGTTGACCAGTGATTACAGTAGGTCTATCTGGTCTAGCCACCTAATTGTCCAGAGGTAGTAAGTAATGATGTGATATGGAGATGCGAGGGAGCAGTAGGATATGAGAGGAAGAAAAGAGATGGAGATGGGAGAAAAAATGGGGACTGGAGAGGCTCTATCTCTGCTTTGAACCACAGAAAGTTAACTAGTGGTGGTGTTCTGGAGGTACTGGTATCAGGTTGTTTACTGCCTAACAATTCAGCTCATTTTGGATACAAAAGAATCTGAGGCCATGTTGTGGAGTTCATGGGCAACCAATACCATCTGTGCTTTTCATCCACATCCATTCAGACAATACCCAAAGGCAAACACCTCCTACACCATCACCTACCTTCTTTATACCCTCATACTCTAATCATGAATTCCTCCAGTTCTCTTCCAACTCTTATTCCTCTCTTCTTAAACCTTTCCTTGGTTCTCCCTATACCACTGTTGCACAGTAAAACAAGCTCAAATCATTCAAATGTAGTAGTTCTTGTAGGCACTCTTATTTGAATGTGTCCTCCACATCTTTCCTTAATTAGGATCTGGTATTTCCCCCTGAAGATTCTTCTTCCCATATGGTCTTCTCTAAAGAAATAAATTAATTTGCTTATTTCCCTCAAAACAGAGGGTTTGACAATGAGGGTAGGGAAACCCAGAGACAGAAGTGTCAAAAGAGGATAAGCTTTTCTCACTTTCAGCAATGGATCCATCCAGATATGTGACCCAGTACCTTAACTTCTCAATTCCATTGAATGCCTGAATTCTACTTCACTTCAGCCAATGACGACATTGTACAGCCATATTCTAGATATTTTGGACACATTTAGAAGAAATAAATATTGGAAATCATTTTTGACTCATTTGTTTTCTATTCTTTCCCAATTTTTTCCAGATAGATGGAATTACCTTCTCCAGGTTACAAGTGATGCCTTCTATTTTTGTTCTTATTGTGATTTTCTTAGCATCCATGTTTATTTAACCATATTATTCCTTTAAATTCTTCAACTTGTCTCATAACAATGCAAGCACTTGAAAATGTTCTCGCGTCCTTTGAGTTCTACCATATCTTCCCCATCATTTTGATCATGTTTAAATACATTAAATTGCTTTTTGTTTTTGCTTTTAATGTTGGTAGTGCTGGGAATTGAATCCAGGGTCTTGCACATCCTAAGCACATATTGCTACCACTTAGCTACACCCCCAGCCTCATGTTTTAAAATATTAAAATATTCTGGATTACTATGGATGTATACTTTTTCTTTTTTTTTTTTTTTTCGGCTCAGCATTTTTAAATTTTTTAAGTCGACGATAAAACACACACACACACACACACACACACACACACAATCCAGCTTCCCATGTATTTTGCAGCATCTCTTGTATTTTTTCTCTTCTCATTTGATGACCTCCTTTAAATTTTTCTTCAGGGAGGGTCTTTGTAGGTCTATTATTCTAATACACTTGCATGCACCAGAATTTTTTATATTATTATTCTGATAGATTTAAACAAAAATAGGTGAATATAAAATTGTAGGCTCAAACTCATATTAAACATTATAGGTCCAATTCTTTAAAAATATCACCTAATTGTCATCTTGTATTTAGTGTTGTTAGTAAGAAGTCTGTTATCAATTTAACTTGTTCCCTTGTGGAGGATTTGATTCTTCAATCTGGAAGATTTGAGAAGTTTTGTGTTTGATTTTCTTAAATTCTATGATAGTGCATATGTGATTTACCTTATCTCTATTAATTAGTGTCAGCCTCAACATGTTTGAGAAGCAGAGAAAAGAAAGCCCCAGGTAGCACAGAAAATGTCAATCATTCCCATTTGCTGCCAATCTGCAAGCAACTGCTATGATCAAGGTTTCATCTTGAAACTCTTTGAAAGAAGCAGCACTGAGAGGAGTTATTGTCTCCAGGTTGTAATGACCAGCTTTGAGGATTTAAAAGGGGTGGAGGAGTGGATGCCTAATTATCAGGGAAGACTTCATCTGTTTTCAAAGATCTCCCACTCAACAAAGAATGAATTTTTTTGTGTGGTCCTGATATACTCTCGTATACATGTAGACACTGGTAATTGTGCTTTGGGATGTTTCTGCTGATTTCTGTAGTAAAGGGGTAGGTTATGTAGGTAACAGGAGGAGAGACAAGAATAAAATTTGAAAAGCTTTCGTTAAACTTATCATCTTACTACTGTCTCCAATTACCTTCTTCTAAAAAAAAAAAAAAAAACAATTAAACCAAGCCATGCAGATTGAAGCCAGCACAAAGTGATGGCTTCTTTTCTCAACACCTCTGAACAGTCTTTTTGCTTATTAGTTTTCTCTCCCATTCTATCAGTGTCTATTCAAATCTCAACTGTAATCTTCAAGCCCCTCTAATCCACTTTCAGCAGTGGGCTGAGAAATAGAACTTTTGCATAATTCTGTATTCACCCTCTCATATGTGGAAGGCAGTCCTAAAACACAGCACAGAACACAGTGAGAATTATACCTCTAGTGTTGTAGTATATGAAGCTCTGTGAAGTATTTGAGTCCTACTTCAAAGGAAAATGAAGACAAAATTTTAAAAAATAACAGGAGTATTACAGGGCAATCTCTATATCCAGTGAAAATATCCTACAGGAATGAAGTAGAAATTGAGACATTCTCAGACAAAGAAAAAAATAAGAAAATCTGTCATTGGTATACCTGTGCTATGGCTTAAGTAAGTCCCTGAAGTGTGAAAGAAATGAGAAAAAAAAAAAAAACTGGGGAGCACCAAGGGGGAAGAAAGAACAATGAAAGAGTAAAATATGGATCAATTCAATAGACTTTCCTTCTCTTGAGTTTTCTAAATTATGTTTGATGGATGAAATAAAAGTTATAATGTTGTATGATGTGGCTTTTATATATCTAGAGGAAATACTTGAGAAAAATATAAATGAGAGAAAGCACAGGAATTTAAAGGGAGATAAAGTTTCTATACCTTATCCAAACTAGTAAAATGTCTACACCTCTATAGACTTTGATAAGTTATGCATGTATAATAAAATACCTACAGCAAAACACTAAAAAATTTATTTGAAGAGATACATTCAAGAACAATATATATGAATCAAAATGGAATTCTAAAAAAAAGTGTTGAAGCAACCCAAAAGAAATTGGGAAGAAAACAAAGAAATCAAAAGCAGAGAGTCCAAACAGAATACAAAACAAACAAAAAACAAAACAGAAGACCTAAGCCTCACATATCAATAGATATTAAATTCAAATGATCTAGAGACTTTGATTCAGACAACATGGCACAGATTCATCTCTCCCTGCTTCTTCCTGCTAAGTACAGCTAACACAAGAGATAACCATAAGAGGACCCTGAATGGTGGAAAAAGAAGGGGGACTGGCTAGGGACTCCAGCATTGGAGGAATAACACAACTGTTCAGCATCTTGTAATTCTTCTGTCAGCAAGAGAAGGCAACCCAGGCCTGGCATCTCCTGACTCTAACATATTAGATGAAAGTGAATAAAGTAGGCTCATGCCTTCTCCAGATCAATTGGAAGTCCTGCTAACAGCTCTGGTTGGGCCCAGTGATAATGGAAAGAGTGATCAAGTGTGAGCTCCAATAACAATTGGCTAGAGAAAATGCTTTTTATTCTTGTAAGCCAGAGTTCTTTCCTTCTCTTAGAGATACCCATTGACTCTAGTGGCCCAAGTAGGGTGATGTCATCATAACAAATAGTTACATACTACATATTTATATAACAGTCTAGAATAGGGAAATCTGTAGAGATTAAACAGATGAGTGTTTGCCAAGGGTTTAGGGAGGAGCAAAAGTTAACTAGGTAACCACAGATGTTATAAGGCCATGACCCTATTCTATATGGTATTGCCCTGGTAAATATATGACTGTACTCATTTGACAAAATTCACAAAACTTTACAACATAAAGTTTAAACCTTAATGCATGCAAAATTTTAAAGTCAATAAGGAAGGTGGGGAATCTCAGGATAGAATGTAGATTGTAATAAAATAATTTAACTGTATTACAATGTATAACTCACTGAAATTTGTGGATAAATGAGGTGCTGACTTAAGTAATTTTGAAAAGGACTAGAAACTGCAAGACTAAAGACAAATAGAACTGTACATAAACTATTTACCATAAATGCCCCCTCCCACAGGGTACAGATTAACAATTCTGTGCTCAAAATGGAAATGTTTTAAAGAACACAAGAGGCGATCCAAAAGAGCTCCCAATACACAAAGCTGGAGCAATTTGAGGAACAAAATATTGTATTGCCACCCTGGTTATAATATATATATATAATATATATATATATATATATATATATATATATATTATGTATATAAAGTTATATATAAAAAGTATATATAACTATATTAACATAAATAAATGGTCAAATAAATAAAGAAATTGGGGAAAGCAAGTCTTCTATACAGAAGGATTCAAAATAATTTCTGTAGACAATCTGCCTCCAAGGAGATGGCTCACAGTTCACCACTTTTTAAGTCTATATAGGGACTTCCTTCCAAAGAGTATAGTATAAAATGGAATCAAAAAGATTAAATTTACAGTGGAGAAACTTGACAAACACTACTTCAGCCAGATAATCAAGGTTAACATCAACTGTGAAAAATCATGTTGACAGTATCTGCCCCTCATATGATGTTGTGAGAATCTCTGTGGTTACCTCTGTGGTCTTTGCTGAAAAAACAATAACTCCAGTGTAATCGTTAGAAAAACATCAAGCAAACCCCAGTTGAGAGTTTGTGTTAGTCATCTTTTCATTACTGTGACCAAAATACCTGATATAAACAACTTAAAGGAGTAAGGGTTTATGTTGGCTCTTGGTTTCAGAGGTTTCAGTCCATGGTTGACTGACTTCATTTCTTTGGGACTAAGATAAGGCAGTATATCCTAGCAGAATGGTGTGGTGGAAGAAAGCTGCTCAGCTCATGGCACCTGGGAAGTGGGGCAAGGGGGAACAGAAACAAGATGCAGTCCCCAAAGGCATGCCCCCAGCAACCTACCTCCTCTGACCATGCCCCATCTGCTTACAGTTTCCACCTCTTCCCAGTAGGTCCTTTCAAATTATTAATCATTCAAATGGATTCACCCACTGATGAGGTCAGAGCTCTCATGATCCAGTGACTTCCCAAAAGCCCCACTTCTGGACATTACTGTATCGAGGACCAATTTTACAACACATGAAGGGGGCATTCCAGATCCCAACCATAACAGAGACATTTTATGAAAATACCTGACTAGTGCTTCTGAAAATTATCAAGATTATCAAAAACAAGAAAAGTCTGAGAGAAGTCACAGTGAAGAGAAGCCTACAAAGAAATAATGACTAAATGCAATGTGATATCCTGGGTGGGATCCTGAATCCTCTTTTCATTAAGTAAAAACCAAGAAAATCCAAATAAATTAAGAACACTTAAATATACTAATGGGGGAAATTGGGTATGGGGAATATGGGAAATCTCTGTGCTATCTATGAAGTTTTTCTATAAATCTTACACTGTTCTAAAAGTAAAACTTATTTAAAAAGTAAGATAACTGACAAAATGTGAAATTTCTCATTAGACATTAGGGAAATACAAATTAAAACCATAACAAGATGCCACTATACTCCTAATTCTCCTGGGAAGGATTTAGAGCTACTAGAACTCTTGTACATGTTTAGTGGGAATTAAAAATGATACAGTAGGGCTGAACAGGGTGGCACATGCCTGCAATCCCAGTGACTCAGGAGGCTGAGACGGAAAGATCACGAGTTCAAAGCCAGCCTCAGCAACTTAGCATGGCCCTAAGCAACTTAGTGAGACCCTGTCTCTAAATAAAACATAAAAAGGGCTGGGGATGTGGCTCTGTGGTTAAGCACCCCTGGAATCAATCTCCAGTAAAATAAATAAATAAATAAATAAATAAATAAATAAATAACACAAAAGTGCAATAGCTTTGGAAAACAGCTTGGCAATTTCTTTTAAAGTTAAACATGATCCCACAATCCCAATTCTGGCTATTAATTAGGTGAAATAAAACTTACATTCTCACAAAAATTTATATAATAATGTTTGTTGCAGATATATTTATAATTTCTCAAAGCTGGAAACAACCTAAGTGTCCCTCAAAAAGTGAATGGGTAAACAATCATTAGTACATCTATATATTGGAATACACTCATCAATAAAAAGGGACAGGATCTAGGGTTGTGGCTCAGCGGTAGAGCACTCACCTACCATATGCAAGGCCTTGGGTTTGATTCTCAGCACCACATAAAAATAAATAAAATAAATACATAAAATATAAAAAAGGAGAAACTGTTGATATAAACAACAACTTGGATAAATCTCAGATTAAGTGAAAGGTACTAGACTCAAAAGACCACAGATCCTATGTATGGTTCTATGTATATGACATTCTGGAAAAGGAAAAACTATAGGAATGAAAAACAGATGAATCAGTGACAGAGTTTAAGGGCTGGTGGGGAAGGTTTGACCACACAAAAGAGGATAGAGGGCAGTTTGGGGGAAGGGTGATGGAATTATTCTGTATCTTGACCACAGTGATGGTTAGAAAACACTGCAATTTTCAAAATTCATAGAAATTTAAATTGAAATTAAATTAAAAATTAAATTAAATTAAATTTAAAATGAAATCTCAAAATCAGTTGTTTCTGTATTCTGTCAATGCTTAGAAGCCAAAATTCTTAGAAGACATCCTTGTGATAGCATTAAAAATTACCAAAGACCTAGAGCCAATCTAACAAAAGATGTGCGATTGCTTTTAAGGAATATTGTGAAAATTAATTGAGAGGCGTAACAAAGGTAGTTATAAGTTATACACCATATTCATGAATGTGACTACTCGATCCTATAAAGAAGTCTCCCCAAGTTGATTTATAGGCTCAATCTCAATAAGAATTACAGAGGTATTTTTGATAGATGTGTATGTAGATACTGATTGACACATTACTCGAAAACTGTGTCCCATATATTTAGACAATTATTATGTCAGTAAAAATTAATTAAAAGAATTCAAATAAATAAGATTCAAAGGGACAAGAATACCCAAGGCACTCTAAAAACAGAAGAATGGGGTGGGAAGACTGGCTTGCCCAGATACCAAGAATTATTATAGCACTATTATAATTAAGATAGTATGAAATTGATACAAGGATATACAAGTAAATCAATAATGCACAGGAGAACATGCCAAAGCAGTTGCTCACACATGTGTAGACTTATTTATGGCAAAATGACACTACAAATTGGTGGATGAAGGAAGATTTTTTTTGATAAATGGTGCCAGAATAATAGGAGCAAAATTAAACTGCAACACTATTTCACTTCTATACCAGATAAGTTATAAACCTAAAGTGAGCAACAAGCCTATAACATTCATGTTTTCACAACCTTGGAGTGCAGAGAAAATATTTGCAAAATATATAATCCTTAAAGGACTTGTGTCCAGAATACAAGTTCTATATATCAATAACAGACAGACAGCTCAATAGAAAAATGAGGAAAAGACATGAAATGTTACTTCATAAAATAGGATAGCCAAATAATCAATAAATATAAAAGTCACCCATCTCTATGTCTAAAATTTAAAAGTATGACAAATGGCAAATATAGGAGAGAATGTGGATCAACAATAACCTTTTTACACTATTGGTGGGAATGTAAATTGGTACAAGCACTTTGTAAGAGTTTGGCACTATTGATTCAATTTGAAGATAAACTCATACTATTACCCAACAAGTATATCCTGGGTAATAAACAGAACAAAAATGTGTGTACCCATATACTTAGAAATAATTCATATTTTCTTTAATGTGGACTGATAAATTTTTCTGTTTTCACAAATAAACCATGAAAGAACAGTGAAAATAAAGAATGATTATGGTACATGAAACAGCATGGATGAGCATCAAAATCTTGCACAAAAGAAGTCAGGTATAAAAGAAAATACAATATACTGTTGCAGTTCTATGAATTTCAAAACAGATAAAATAGTATTTAGAGAGGCATCCCTAGGTGATAAAGGTATAAAGAAATGCTAGGAAGCGGTTACTGCAAAAGTCACATCATAGCAAATGGGGAGGGGTGGAAAGGACATAAGTAGGGGGCCTTTCCTGGGTGCTGACATTGTTTCCTCATCTTGACTAACGGTTACATATGTGTATTCAGTTTGTAATTTTTCATTGAGCTGTACACACATGCTCTATGAGTCTTTCTGTATATTTACA